>NW_027507785.1:284094116-284771616 GCF_037356315.1 Lithobates pipiens | reverse complement strand
TTAGCAGCGTGAGCAGCGCGGAGGAAAGCCGTGGGCCCCAAGCAAGGAGGAGATATAAGGCCACCAATATGGCGTTCGAAGAGATGGTGGAGATGGTAGCTATCCTTCAAAGGGAGGATTATGATGGGGAACATGGCCCTTACCCAAAACCAAACATAAGAAAAAGCGCCATCTTGGACGAGGTGGTCACAGTCTTGGAGTCAAAATTCGGGGTACGGAGAGGAAAGGACCAGCTGCGGAAAAGATGGTCGGACATCAAGTCCAGGGAGCCGGACCAATATGACCGCATCAAAAAGGTCCTGAAAAAAAGTGAGTAAACTCCGTGTTTCTCGTGACTGTCGGACATAATCGTTTGATTTGATCGTAATCGTTCGTGTAGATAGTGTATGCAAAACTGGCGGATTTGATCGTAAGCGTTCGTGTAGATAGTGTATGTAAAACTGGCGGATTTTATCATAATCGTGCGTGTAGATAGTGTGTGAAAACAGGCGGCTTTATATTAATCGTTCGTGTAGGCGAAGTAAATCTGGCGGATTAGATCGTAATCGTTCGTGTAGGTAGTTTATGAAAATATGGCGCATATGGTTGTTCGTATGTGTGGGCGTAAATAGTATGAATTTGTGTATGGTGTAAATTTAGCTGGTGTTGGATTAGATTTTAATTATTTTTTTTTTTTTTTTTTTTTTTTGTATTGTTCATGATAAACTGAATTGTCACGCTCAGTTTATAGGATATAAATTTTTAATAAAGTTTCATAAATTTATTCAGTGCAATGTAGACTCAATTAAAAAAATGAGATAGATAGATAGATAGATAAAATGCTGGTTCAACATCTGGACTAGGAAACTTTTATAAGTGTAGTTTGGGCCTTCATAGAACATTTTTGACATAATCACACACAGGTACTCCAGGCGTTGATTCGAGTGTGTCCGTCTGTGAAACTTGGACAAAAGATATACAGTATCACAGTTTGGTTAAAGGCTAGGTTCACATTGCTGCAATGTACGAGATCAAATGTGATTTGCACCGCACTGCAGTGCAAATCACATGTGATCTCTGTGTGATGCGATTTCAGCCATGCATATAGTATGGCTGAATTTACATCGCATCCGGACCAAACTTGTACATGGCCCTTTTTTTAGTCCACAGCCAAATCGGATCACATGGGTGTTCACACCATGTGGTCCGATTCCTGTCCGAGTTTAAAGATTGCACTGTGAAGTGATAACTAATTTGGAGGTGTCAATAAAACTTTACACTGATACTCCCAGCAGGTCACATAGGGCAGTGCGAACTCCGCATGCGATGCGTGAAACCACAGTAGATTTGCAGCGTTCACACATCGCAGCAGTCTGAACACAGCCTAACTAAAAAAAAGTAATTTTAAGGATGTATTAAACTAGGATCTTGTAATAACCAGCTAATAATTTTACACCACTTCAAACCAATGTTTCATATTCAAATTTCTGAACTCAAATATCACTATGCTTAAAAGTATTTTTTTATTTTTTATTTTTTTTCATTCTCATAGGAAAACAAAGACTCAGACAAGAGGCAGAGCAGCCCAGGACCCCCCAACCTCGCCAGCCTGATTGGGCAATTAGCCCCAGCCCCAGCCCCAACCCCAGCCCTGCGTCGGTATTGGAGCTGCCCAGTCCTGTATCTGCGAGGGAGCTACGGAGCTCGGTATCCTCCCCTGGACCAAGCTCCGTAGCTCCACTGGATGAGCCGAGCCCAGGGCTAGATGTGGAGGAGGAAGAGCAGGTGGAGTTACACACCCCACAAAGTGAAAGTGAGTGTCTGACAACCCAGCTTAAGGTAAACAATTAATGGCTGTATATTTTAACCAATTTTTTATCTACACATGTTTTTAGGTGATCTGGTTGTGGTAGAACAAGTGGCGGACCCATTTACCAGTGATAGTGCCCAGAGGATGATCGGTGACATCATGGCCTGGAATGGGCAGATTGATCGGATAGAGAACCAAATTATAAACATCCAAAGAGAACTGGTCACTATGAGGCAGGGAATGAAGAACATGATCGATGTTTTAGGGAGAATCTAAGCCCCTTTTCCCTAAAACCCAATCGATCATGTTCTTCATTCCCTTGGAACAACGTTTTTAATGTTTTAAAAACATAGTTTTTAGAGGCCAAATTTTGAAGATGCACACGGTGTGTCAACATGTGCTATGTGCCATCAGAGGATCGCAATGGACGCATTTGGTGTTTGCAAACCCTTCCTCATTCTAGTATGTGAGAGGAAGGGATTGCACACACCAAACACGTCCATTGATCACTCATGATGGTACATAGCACATGTTGACATTACCAATTTTTGGTGTGCATCTTCAAAATTTGGCTTTACCCCTTGTTTGATGTAAATAGTTCAAAATCTGATTTTATTATTTTAAATTTTAGTGATAGTTGTATTTTTGATATATTTATATATTTCTATGTTTACCAAAAAAAAAAAAAATAATAATAATAATTTAAAAAAAAAAAAAATATATAAAAAAAAAGATTTTTTTAAAAACAATTTCACAAAAAAAAAAAAAAAAAAACACCAAAAAAAAAAAAAAAAGATCTAAATAAGAGGCACTGGTTGCAATGTGCACTATTAAAAAATCAAAAAAAAAAAATGTGTGTGTCTACTTCTTTCAATACTCAATACCAGTTTGTAAAGTCATTTTGTGTTTTCTGTCACAAAGGGCCTTATTTCCTATTGTCAAAAACCACTTTGCTATACAAATGCACTAGGACAGGAATATGCAATTAGTGGAAATCCAGCTGTTGCAGAACTACAAGTCCCATGAAGCATAGCAAGACTGGCAGCCACAAGCATGAGACCCAGAGGCATGATTGACTTGTAGTTTTGCACCAGCCGGAGGTTGGCCAATTGCATATCCCTGAATTAGGACAATGTAGGATACAAGCAACGTGAAAAGCAAACAAGAACCAAACTTAAAAATTTGAACAGACAAGACATATCTCAAGAAAAAGATTTTTTTTTATTGGTCAGCTGGCATTGGAATAGCCCCCCTACCATTAAAATAGGTGACATAGCGGTCACGCACCTCACGTGCTGTTTGGGGGGCTAAGCCAGGAAGGGCATGATCCAGCCCTGTCAGTTCTGGAAGCCTGAGTCCGGCCTCAGGCCCAATAGGCTGCAGGTACTGGTTACCAGAAAATTTCCTTTAAAAATTATGAAGAATGCAGCAGCACAGAACAACATAGTTGAGTTTATATTCTGCCAGGTTGATGGCTGTCAGCAACAGACGGAACCGGCTGGCCATAATGCCAAAGGCACTCTCCACAACCCTTCTTGCTCTGGCCAGCCGGTAATTAAAAATCCTCCTCTCCGGGGTGAGGGTCCTTTGGGGGAAGGGTCTCATGAGATGTTCGCTCAGACCAAACGCTTCGTCAGCCAGAAAAACAAATGGGAGCCCATCCACATTTTCGGCATCTGGTGGCAAGTCCAGGCCACCAGTGGTAAGACGGTGGCAGAACTCGGTCTGCCTAAAGACTCCTCCGTCAGACATCCGGCCGTTCTTCCCCACATCCACATAAAGGAAGTCACATTGTGCCGACACCACCGCCATTAGCACCACACTATGGAACCCCTTATAATTCCAATAGTAGGACCCCGAATGGGGTGGGGGCACAATCCTCACATGTTTCCCGTCAATGGCCCCTCCGCAGTTGGGGAAGTCCCAACGGGCAGCGAACTGGGAAGCCACAGTCTGCCATTCCTGTGGCGTTGAAGGAAGCTGAAACAAAAAAAAAAAAATTAGTCATTAAATAAAAACAATTCATAACAAAGAAAATTCAAAAACATTTTGGAACAACAGTTAAACAGAAATCTTGCTAATTTGTTTTCTGCCAAGAAAAAAAAAAAAAGTAGGCGGACCAATTCACAGATTAATCAGCCCTCTGATGGACCAGGGGACATAAATTAGGTGGGTAAGTGGGGTGGGGTGGGGACTAATTACTAAGTCTACAACACATGAACATAATTTGAGTGGGGTGGGGACTAATTACTAAGTCTACAACACATGAACATAATTTGAGTGGGGTGGGGACTAATTACTAAGTCTACAACACATGAACATAATTTGAGTGGGGTGGGGACTAATTACTAAGTCTACAACACATGAACATAATTTGAGTGGGGGGGAATAATTAATGAGTTGACAATCCATATCTCTCTCTATATATCTCTCTCTATATCTCTCTCTATATCTCTCTATATCTCTCTATATCTCTCTATATCTCTCTATATCTCTCTATATCTCTCTCTATATCTCTCTATATCTCTCTCTATATCTCTCTCTCTCTCTCCACACAGGATGTATACACAAAAAATGTAAAAAGCTAAAAAAAAAAAAAAAAAAAAAACACATTTAAAGAAAAAAAAAGTGACACAAAACAAAAAAACATTTAAAGAAAAAAATAAAGACAACAAAAAAAAAATATATATATATATATATATATATATATAAATAGGCGGACCAATTCACAGATTAATCAGCCCTCTGATGGACCAGGGGACATAAATTAGGTGGGTAAGTGGGGTGGGGGGGACTAATTACTAAGTATACAACACATGAAACAAATTTGAGTGGGGGGAATAATTAAATTAATGAGTTGACAATCCATATTTCTATCTCTCTATATCTATCTATCTATCTATCTATCTATCTATCTATCTATCTATCTATCTATCTATCTATCTATCTATCTATCTCTCTCTATATCTATCTATCTATCTCTCTCTCTATATCTATCTATCTATCTATCTATCTCTCTCTCTATATCTATCTATCTCTCTCTCTATATCTATCTATCTATCTATCTATCTCTCTCTCTATAACTATCTATCTATCTATCTATCTATCTCTCTATATCTATCTATCTATCTATCTCTCTCTCTATATCTATCTATCTATCTATCTATCTATCTATCTATCTATCTATCTATCTCTCTCTCTATATCTATCTATCTATCTATCTATCTATCTATCTATCTATCTATCTATCTATCTATCTATCTCTCTCTCTATATCTATCTATCTATCTATCTATCTATCTATCTATCTATCTATCTATCTATCTCTATCTATCTATCTCTCTCTCTATATCTATCTATCTATCTATCTATCTCTATCTATATCTATCTATCTATCTCTCTCTCTATATCTATCTATCTCTCTCTCTATATCTATCTATCTATCTCTCTCTCTATATCTATCGATCTATCTATCTATCTATCTATCTATCTATCTATCTATCTATCTATCTATCTATCTATCTCTCTCTCTATATCTATCTATCTATCTCTCTATATCTATCTATCTCTCTATATCTATCTATCTATCTATCTATCTATCTATCTATCTATCTCTCTATATCTCTCTCTCTATCTATCTCTCTCTCTATATCTATCTATCTCTCTCTCTATATCTATCTATCTCTCTATATCTATCTCTCTATCTATCTATCTATCTATCTCTCTATATCTATCTATCTATCTATCTATCTATCTATCTATCTATCTATCTATCTATCTATCTATCTATCTATCTATCTATCTATCTCTCTCTCTATATCTCTCTCTCTCTATCTATCTCTCTCTCTCTATATCTCTCTCTCTATATCTCTCTCTCTATATCTATCTGTCTCTCTCTCTATATCTATCTATCTCTCTATATCTATCTCTCTATCTATCTATCTATCTATCTATCTATCTATCTCTCTCTCTCTCTCTCTCTCTCTCTCTCTCTCTCTATCTATCTATCTATCTATCTATATCTATCTCTCTCTCCACACACAGGATGTATACACAAAAAAAGGTAAAATGCTAAAAAAATGACACAAAAAAAAAACATTTAAAGAAAAAAAAAAAAAAAAAAAAAACATTTAAAGGAAAAAAAAAATGACACCAAAAAAAAAAATATATAAAAAAAAGTGCATGCATTCATATAAAGGGGACATTCACATCATATTCCTGTCATGGATATTAAAAGTCATGATGAAATTAATACAAACATACAATGCAATATTAAAATAACAAACTTACCTTAATATAGTCCTTCTGCAGGACCCGAATAATGGCAGAACAGGTCTCTGGAATAATGATCCCCAGAGCCTGGGGGGAGATGCCTGTCGAGAACTTGAGGTCCTGAAGGCTTCTCCCTGTCGCCAAGTAGCGCAACGTGGCGACGAGTCTCTGCTCTGGAGTGATGGCTTGCTGCATGCAGGTATCCTGCCTGCTGATATAAGGGGTCAGCAAAGCCAGCAGACGGTGAAAAACGGGGTCCGTCATCCTGAGATAATTCCTGAAATCATCAGGATTATTCTCACGGATCTCACGGAGTAAAGACATATGAGAGAATTGGTCACGCTGGCGCAACCAATTCTTTGTCCATGAACTCCTCCTCACCCTGTTCACAGACTGGGCTCGGGTCAAAGTATTAACCCCAACACCAAGCCCCCATATAGCACGAACTCGTTCCCGAGTACGTCCACACTCCATGGCTTTGAAACGGTCGGCTGGACAGACAAGCTCAACTGAACGCACTGAAGAACAGCCAGACCTATGAAGAACGACCTGAAACCCAGAAACGAGCGGACCAGAAGCGCCTAATAACAGGTACAACTGATCCACGCGTACCGAAAGACAGATACAAACCTCACAGGTAGACTGCGCCGCAGTGAACGGACAAATTAAGCTGAAGTCTGAAAAGCGCGAATCGTCTCTAACCAAACTTCTACTAACGCAAAGTCAGCAGAAGGAGCCCAAAGGGTGCTTTGCTGTGTCTTGGACCTCCTATTTCTAGTCCCGTCGTACGTGACATACGTCATCGCGCACGGTTTCAGCAAACTGTTCGTTCGTCGTGTGTGGCCATGTCCGTCCATGCTAATTTTGAGCGGACTGTTTGCCGAAACTGTTCGACGGACAAAGTTGGGCGAACAGTCCCCTCGTGTGTAGGCTTGTTCGTCAAACTAAGTTCCGCGCATGCTCAGAAAGGATTTACACGCCGAAAGTTATAATGCAGTGTATAGGACGTCGTATTTTTCGTCCCGTCGTACGTGCCGTTCACGTCATCGCGCACGGTTTCAGCAAACTGTTCGTTCGTCGTGTGTGGCCATGTCCGTCCATGCTAATTTTGAGCGGACTGTTTGCCGAAACTGTTCGACGGACAAAGTTGGGCGAACAGTCCCCGCGTGTGTACGCGGCCTTAGGCCGCGTACACACGCGGGGACTGTTCGCCCAACTTTGTCCGTCGAACAGTTTCGGCAAACAGTCCGCTCAAAATTAGCATGGACGGACATGGCCACACACGACGAACGAACAGTTTGCTGAAACCGTGCGCGATGACGTGAACGGCACGTACGACGGGACGAAAAATACGACGTCCTATACACTGCATTATAACTTTCGGCGTGTAAATCCTTTCTGAGCATGCGCGGAACTTAGTTTGACGAACAAGCCTACACACGAGGGGACTGTTCGCTGAAACAAAGTTTCAGCGGACAGTTTTTCGGAAATTCCGAAAAACCTTGTTCAGCGGACTGTTCGCTGAAACTGTCCGCTGAAAGCCCACACACGAGCGGACTGTCCGCCGAAACACTGTTCAGCGGACAAAGTTGGGCGAACAGTCCCCGCGTGTGTACGTGGCCTGAGAAAAAGAGGGTGACCATAGAGAACAAACATAGACCCCGACCCCCCGACACACAAACACGCACACACACACACACACACACACATACACCACCAGGCGGTCAAATCACAGAAGCAAAAAAATATTATTTTGAGATTTTGAGAGGCTGAGAGCAATAGAAGGTACATTTTTGAGTTAGGAATATATACTCAAATAAATTGTAATTTTTTTTAACCAGAGTTTAGTATCACTTGAAATTTCTGTCATATTACAATATGCAGCAACAGTATAATTTTTCCAAAAATCTCTACCTTTTATCATTGAATTGTGGTTCATTATCTCCATTCAGTGACTTTGCCTAAGCTGATTTCAGTATGCTGCAGGTGGGAAGAAGTATTTACTCAGTCCCCTTTTCACCGGTGATCCGACTGCAAGATTGTAACTTTTTAGCAGGTCATAGGGTGAGAAGCAGAAGGGGGCTGATCTGTGTCAAATGCTTATGATCACACCAGAAAATGTTTAGGGGGAGGCTGCCTAATTTTGATATTCTTTGTGATCTACAGTATATAATTATCTTAAAGTGAAACCTTGAAAATTGGACCATGATTTCTTTTTTACAGCATCAACCCATAGGGCATTGCATTTTCTCCCTGAGCAAACCACTGTAGTGACAGTCTGTAAAGGGGTGTTAGTACAATTTCCAGTTTGGCCACTGGGTGGCGGCATCCCCTCTATGTAAAAAGTAGATTATGTTAGTTAGAGAGTAGAAAGAGTTTGGGCAGAGAATATAGAGAACAGGAGTGAGAATCCATAGCTGACCCTCATATGATTTGTTGGGGTCCTTTCTGCAGAGATGCAGAGTTTCCAGGTATTGGTATTCCCTGGCTAGTAAATACCTGGGGAGGTTTTGGTGCCCTGGATAGGAGGGAGTTGGGGACAGGACAGAAAATGCCTGACCTGGGAATATGCCAACTACTGCAACCAGAATCGGTGAGAAGCTATATTCCCTGAAGTTGTGTGCACTGAAGTTGTTGGTCTTGAAGTTGTGAAAGTAATGCTTTAAAAGTGTATTGCATTTGTATCTTCTTGTTAACAATGGCCTATCGTTTATATTTCAAGCTGTTTATTTGAGCAATACAAAGCAAGTGCTCAATAAAGTGTGCTTCAACGAAAAAAGAACAAATAACATACATACAATAACAAAAGTGAACATCTCCTAAAAAGTAAAGGAAGGGTACATGGTTTAGTTGTCAATGGCAACTCTTGCTCTTATAAAGCCCACCCAATAATCAGTTCAAATATTATGATACCTAAAGCCCCTTTTGTACAGCATTAGCAAGGAGTGAACCTAAACACATCAAGACCTAGCAGGGCTATACTTATGATAATAATTGTATATTTGCTCCTACCCTCAGAAAAGTGAAATGAGGCACCAATGAAAAATCAATGTCCACTAGAATAGAGTTGGATCAAATCCAACAGAAAAAGGAGAGGTTAGCAAAAACAGAAAGGGAAAAAAAATTAAAAAAAAGAATGTTCTAATAGCCTTTATAAGGGAGCCAGTCACTCTCTGAAATTGCTGGTTGATCTTCAGCTCCTTCTGTGTGTTTGTTCCTGTGATCCCCTTGCTTCTATGAATTCCTGTTATCGACTCAGCTTGCCCTGGACCTGCCTCCAGCCTGCCTCCTGACCTGACCCGGCTTGTTTAACAGATCCTCTCTCTCTCTACTCTCCTGTGTATGACCCCAGCTATTCTCCTGTTATTGCTTGTTCTGATCCCCACCTGGCACCTGACCTTGGCTTTGAACCGACTTCTCTCCTGTTCTCTGTGCTATCGAAGACCTGCTGCTTCTCACAGACTCCACCTGTCTGCAGACACCACTCCAGTGCATCAACTGTACTACCGGGTGTTCCTCTGACAAACATCTTAGTCAGAACATCTTTGCAAGCATTCCAGCAGGTGATCTGTGCTAGATTGGGCTCTTACTCCTCCTGTACCACCTTCAAGGGGGTCTGAAACTTTGCCTGACGCAAGGGAAGCCCTCTTTCCTTTGGCCTCCAGCACCAGTTACGTGATAGCACCACAGACATTTTCCATTTGCTATCACGATTCTTGCTGCCAAAAGCATAAATAATATTATCCATTTAGCCAATGGCCTAACTTTTGAACTGGTACATGTCTCAGTTGGGAAAAAAATTGAAGTGTACAGCATGGTAATGTACATGTGCTGTACAGGTGCTGGTGAATGTATGCTATCCAATATTTTAATAATGTAATATCTTTCCAATATTAGTCACTGAATCTGAAGCAAGTCAAATGATAATGGTTGACCCACCTCTAGCCAAGGAAACTTTCCTTTCTTTTTTAACTACTGAATGGTCATTGAGGGAGGAGGGATTGGGTCAAAGGGGGATCCTGCCCAGATATCTACTTTAATTTACTATTACAGTGCCTTGCGAAAGTATTCGGCCCCCTTTAACTTTTCAACCTTTTGCCGCATTTCAGGCTTCATAAAGATATAAAAATTAATTTTTTGTGAAGAATCACCAACAAGTGGGACACAATTGTGAAGTGGAACAAAATCTATTGGATTTTTGAAACTTTTTTAACTAATAAAAAAATGAAAAGTGGGGCGTGCAAAATTATTCTATACTTTGTAGAGCCACCTTTTGCTGCGATTACAGCTGCAAGTCGCTTGGGGTATGTCTCTATCAGTTTTGCACATCGAGAGACTGAAATTCTTGCCCATTCTTCCTTGCAAAACAGCTCGAGCTCAGTGAGGTTGGATGGAGAGCGTTTGTGAACAGCAGTTTTCAGCTCTTTCCACAGATTCTCGATTGGATTCAGGTCTGGACTTTGACTTGGCCATTCTAACACCTGGATACATTTATTTGTGAACCATTCCTTTGTAGATTTTGCTGTATGTTTGGGATCATTGTCTTGTTGGAAAATAAATCTCTATCCCAGTTTCAGGTCTTTTGCAGACTCCAACAGGTTTTCATCCAGAATGGTCCTGTATTTGGCTGCATCCATCTTCCCCTCAATTTTAACCATCTTCCCTGTCCCTGCTGAAGAAAAGCAGGCCCAAACCATGATGCTGCCACCACCATGTTTGACAGTGGGGATGGTGTGTTGAGGGTGATGAGCTGTGTTGCTTTTACGCCAAGCATATTGTTTTGCATTGTGGGCAAAAAGTTCGATTTCAGTTTCATCTGACCAGAGCACCTTCTTCCACATGTTTGGTGTGTCTCCCAGGTGGCTTGTGGCAAACTTTAGACGAGACTTTTTATGGATATCTTTGAGAAATGGCTTTCTTCTTGCCACTCTTCCATAAAGGCCAGATTTGTGCAGTGTACGACTGATTGTTGTCCTATGGACAGACTCTCCCACCTCAGCTGTAGTTCTCTGCAGTTCATCCAGAGTGATCATGGGCCTCTTGGCTGCATCTCTGATCAGTCTTCTCCTTGTCTGAGCTGAAAGTTTAGAGGGACGGCCAGGTCTTGGTAGATTCGCAGTAGTCTGATACTCCTTCCATTTCAAAATGATCGCTTGCACAGGATGTTTAAAGCTTGGGAAATCTTTTTGTATCCAAATCCGGCTTTAAACTTCTCCACAACAGTATTACGGACCTGCCTGGTGTGTTCCTTGGTCTTCATGATGCTCTCTGCGCTTTCAACAGAACCCTGAGACTATCACAGAGCAGGTGAATTTATACAGAGACTTGATTACACACAGGTGGATTCTATTTATCACCATCAGTCATTTAGGACAACATTGGATCATTCAGAGATCCTCGCTGAACTTCTGGAGTGAGTTTGCTGCACTGAAAGTAAAGGGGCTGAATAATTTTGCACGCACCACTTTTCAGTTTTTTATTTGCTAAAAAAGTTTAAATTATCCAATCGATTTCGTTCTACTTCACAATTGTGTCCCACTTGTTGGTGATTCTTCACAAAAAATTAAAATTTTATATCTTTATGTTTGAAGCCTGAAATGTGGAAAAAGGTTGAAAAGTTCAAGGGGGCCGAATACTTTCGCAAGGCACTGTATATTGCTTAGGCTTTACCATATTATGTGTCCAATTAAATGTATGTTCTAATTCTTGCACCAAATATATTTTAGGTCTCGATAAACATCTGCTCCATTTGACGAAGGGCTTACAAACTCTATGCAGACATCTTTGATGGGGACTAAATCCAGCATACCAGCAACTCAAGACAGACATGCTAATAACCATTGTGCTGTCCATAAATACTAATTTCTAAAGTGGAGTTTTATAGAGCCCACAGACTTCGGAAATTTCCCTGTGGAGTACATATGACTGTTAACCTTGATAGAATTCAACACTCTCCATATAATTCCCCCTCTTGGGACATCCTATAATCTTAACTGGTAGGTTTTATGATGCACACTGCTCACCAGTAACTGCATGTCTTGCTTCAGCTCATCTAGTCTATAAACAATGGCTTATTAACAATCTGTCCAGAAACAGGTTTACTAGTCACAACCCTATTAATGAACCAACGATCAGTATTACTGCATCCCCATTATTCTCTCTCTGTATGTTTTTGAGTGAAGATTTTACTATCCTTTTGTTACATATTATGTAGAAAATGCTGTTCTTGGATTGCAATCAGTGCAAATAGTAACTTTACATTACTATGTTGGGACTTTATAAATAAAAGCTATTTTATAGGCCTTGGTCATATTCTCTGTGCATATGTTCATATATAAAATGTACAGTAAGTGAAGCCCAAACTTTTCATTTTAGATTTTAGATAGGAAAAAGTTAAAAACTAAGACTAGAGATTCTTTTTTTTAAAATCAGCACAAGGGATGGTACTTATTTTTAGTAGTGTTTCTAGTGATGGCACCAGCTGTTCCTAGTTCCATTCTTTGGCCCTCCCCCCATGCCCTTTTTACAATAATCTTCCAGTGCTGCAGGGGTTAATACAAATGGATGGTCCTGTAAAAGGCATTTGTCAAGAGTACTGACTATGCTGGGACCAATGGTAAAGTACCATTGGTCCCAGCTGTCCAATAAAAATGCTGCAGTGGAGGCACGCCTCTCACTGCAGTGTCATAGAAGGGGGATGTGTCTAAACGACAAATACTCCCTTCCAGCCTAGCCCTCTTATCTACAAGGAAAAACATGTGTTTATGTATATAAGATTTACCCACAATCCCATGTTTTTCTCATAGTTAAAGAGGAGGGCCGGTTTTAAAAAAAAAATGTAAAAGTCAGCAGCTGCAAACACTGTAGCTGCTGACTTTTAATAAGCACACTTACCTGCCCAGACGCCCGCGATGTCGGCCGCCCGAGGCTGACCCGTCCCTCGGTCTCGGGTCCTGGCGCCACCATTTTGGCTAAGGGAAACAGTCGCGCAGCGCTTTGTGAATGGGGCGCACTGTGTTCTGGGACACACAGTTCCCAGAACACAGCGTGACTCATTACCCAGAAGACGCCTCACGGAGGAAAGAAGACAGAAGATCTCCGCGGAGGAGGAAGAGGCAGATTAGGATGATGTGCCTAGCAACAGGCATTTCTGGTAAGTTAAAAAAAAAAAATCTTTATTTTTTTCAGATTTTTTTCTAATTTTTAATGTATTTTTTTTTTCAGGGTGGCCCTCCACTTTAAGTTAAGAGGGAGAAACTGATTCTGTTAAAATGGTACTGTTTTATTTAAGCTAAATCATATATTTATATTCTATATGTTATAACATAATAATTTATTATTTATCTATTTACTGTGAAATTACTGGTTGGAAGTTATAACTTCCAAGTTCAGTAATTTGTCCGTTAAGCCACCTGCTTGAGTACAGATTTTAAAAATATAGTAAATTACCTTAAAAACAATATATAATAATTCTTTGTAGACTACTTACTTATGGCAATTAACCCCTTGTCACCCAGGCCAATTTTGACACTTCTCTCCTACATGTAAAAATCATAATTTTTTTGCTAGAAAATTACTCAGAACCCCAAACATTATATATATTGTTTTAGCAGACACCATAGGGAATAAATTGGTGGTTGTTGCAACTTTTTATGTCACACGGTATTTAATTAATAAAAAAATTATCATTTTTCATGGACAAGCTTTCGGGGTGTGTCCCCTTCTTCAAGGTCCAAGCAGTACTAATTCAAAAAAGTTTTAGCAGAAGGTAAAATGTTAAAAAAAACTGAGGGATTTTTTTTGTTTTGTTTTGTTTTAACTTTTTACCTTCTGCTAAAATGTTTTTGAATCTGTACTGCTTGGACCTTGAAGAAGGGGACACACCCCAAAAGCTCGTCCATGAAAAATGATATGTTAGTGGGGGCGTGGCCTGGCCGCTGAGTGAGATGGCCGCTTGAACGATCGGCTCCGCTCCTCCACACCACAATACAGCGACTACCGCCGTCTCCCGCTGCCCGAACGGACTGCTGCCCGAACCGACGAATACCGGAAAGTCTCCGGAGTATGTCCAAGAAGAAGGGCAAGCTCAAAGGACCCCGCAGACTCCTAGATTTCTACATGCGGCCCTCGCAGCAGGACTCTCAAAATGGCGCCGACCGGGACCCGGGAAACCTGAGGCTCCCTCATGGCTGCCCTGCGGAAGCTCCTCCATCGTTCCAGGCCCTGGACGAAGGGATGGATCAGACCACAGCTCACTCCATCTCCCCTGGGGACAGAGGTAAGAGGCTAGCAGAGTTTCCTTCACTCTCCCCTGACAAACAGCCTCCTAATAAGAAGCAGCATGGCGCTGGGACATGTAGTACCACAGCCCCTGACAATCCAGCTACACAATCCCTTGCTGAGTACCCCACCTCAGCTAATCCAGCCTCTGAACACTCACTTAAAGCAATGCTGCTGTCTTTACAGACTGAGCTGCACAGAGACTTAAAAATTTCTCTTAACCATATGCAAGAAAAAGTCACCTCACTAGAGCAACGCACTGACCGCATAGAACACCATCTGTCAGAAGCCACTGCAGCTCACAATAGTATGGTGAATGTACAGGATGAGCAAGCTGCCATGGTCACCCAGCTCCGTCTTAAAATCGCGGACCTCGAGGACCGCTCAAGAAGAAACAATATTAAAGTGAGGGGGGTATCTGAATCGCTTGCAGCCTCAGAAATTGTGCCTTATTTACATCAAATGTTCCGCAAACTAGTGCCTACGCTGACGACACAAGACATGCTTATAGACAGAGCACACAGGATTCACAAACCGCAACACCTCCCAGACTCTGTCCCTAGAGACATCCTGGCCAGGGTGCATTTTTTCCATGTCAAGGAGGAGATCATGCGAGCAGCGAGGGCCCTGCGCTCGCTTCCAGACCCCTTCCATGGAGTGTCTCTATTCAATGACATTTCGGCGACTACTTCCCAAGCCCGCAGGGCCTTCTCCTCAGTTACCTCTGTTCTCAATGAACAAAAAATTCCCTACAAATGGGGATACCCTGTTAAGCTCATTGTCTCTCACCGCAATCAACAAGTTGCTATGTTATCGCCTAAGGAGGGCCTCAAGCAGCTTCTCAACTGGGGCCTGATAACTCAGGCACCTCCCCGCGCTCCACCTGTACGGCCATCCTCGAAGATAGCTAATCTGCGGGAGTCCCACGTTCTGGCCTAACTGCAAATCGCTTGTCTGTAACATACAGCACTCTGTTATTTGTTGACTGTTCTTACTCTTTTTAGACGGTTTCTTACTTATAATAAGTTTTACAGTTTTTGTCATGGTGTGGAGGAGTGGAAGTAGATGTTTGTCCCTTCCACGCTCCACAATTGTTGATGTGCTAAGCACATTTCTTGGTTTCTATTTTTTACACATTTTGCAGTTCTACCTGATTCTCTTATATAAGATACGCCATTGTATTACTGCTTTGCTTTCATAGCTTTAACTTTGCTGGCGCAGATCGGGCCCGTTTTGCCCGCTCTGATCCAGCTTACTGCCTATTCACTACTGTATATTGCAATAAGCTGTGCAACGCTTATTCCCCCCCCTCTCTGCTCGTCCCTCCCCCGCCTATTTCCTCTCTCCCTTCTATTACTTTTGGCTCCCCATCTACTCTTGTTCCTCGAGACTGTCCCCCTCTGATATTGTGCAGACCATCGCTATATAACCTTGCCACACCTGTGAAATGTTGCTCATGATTGTATCCCTTAATGCTAAGGGCCTCAATAGCCCCTTTAAAAGGTCTCTCCTATGGCGTGAAGCTCTAAATCAGAAAGCAGATGTATTATGCGTACAGGAGACCCACTTCTCAGAGACTAATTCCCCCAAGTGCACTCACAGATTATTCCCCCATTATTTCCATGCCCGCGCTGAAACTAAAACGAGGGGGGCAGAGGCGTACTAAGTAGGGGGCGGGGGGTGCGGGCCGCCCCGGGTACTACACACTGGGGGGGTGTCAGGCCGGCACCCCCCTCCGCGATTATAGCGGTGGCAGCGCTGCGGGATAGCACAGTGACAGGCGCACGCAGGGAGAGGAGAGCTTGCCAAGCTTATCTATCCAGTTGTGATGCAAGGGGGAGGGGGTGTGCGGGGGGTGCAGGGTGACAGCGGTGCTCCTTCCATCCCCTCCTCTCACGGCCGCGGGCTGTCTGTCTGTGCGATCACGGATGTCACACAGGCAGGCACAGCCGAGCAGCCGCCTCCCCCTCCTCTCTGTTTATGTGTAAACAGGGGGAGGGGATCTACTGACTCAGATCCCCACCCAGTGCTGAGCATGTGCCGCCGCGCTGATCTGAGGTACTGAAGGGGGGGGGCTGCACTGAACGTGGGGGGGCTGCACTGAACGGGGGGGCTGCACTGAACGGGGGGGGGCTGCACTGAACGGGGGGGGCTGCACTGAACGGGGGGGGCTGCACTGAACGGGGGGGCTGCACTGAACGGGGGGGCTGCACTGAACGGGGGGGCTGCACTGAATGGGGGCTACACTGAAGGGGGGACTACACTGAATGGGGGGGCTGCACTGAACGGGGGGGGCTGCACTGAACGGGGGGGGGCTGCACTGAATGGGGGGGGGCTGCACTGAATGGGGGCTACACTGAAGAGGGGGGCTGCACTGAATGGGGGCTACACTGAAGAGGGGGGCTACACTGAATGGGGGGTCTGCACTGAAGGGGGGGTCTGTGTAACATGCAGGGGGTCCAGAGCTGCAGGGTGCTGTGTAATGTAAAGGGGTCCAGAGGATCAGGGTGTTGTATAATGTAAAGGGGCCAAGAGGCGCAGGGGGCTGTGTAATGTAAAGGGGTCAAGAGATGCAGGGTCTTGTGTAATGTAAAGGGGTCCAGAGGGGCAGGGTGTTGTGTAATGTAAAGGGGTCCAGAGGTACAGGGTCTTGTGTAATGTAAAGGGGTCCAGAGGGGCAGGGTCTTGTGTAATGTAAAGGGGTCCAGAGGGACAGGGTGTTGTGTAATGTAAAGGGGTCCAGAGGTGCAGGGTGCTGTGTAATGTAAAGGGGTCCAGAGCTACAGGATGATGTGTAATGTAAAGGGGTCCAGAGCTGCAGGGTGTTGTGTAATGTAAAGGGGTCCAGAGATGCAGGGTGCTGTGTAATGTAAAGGGGTCCAGAGGTTCAGGGTGCTATGTAATGTAAAGAGGTCCAGGAGGGCAGGGTGCTATGTAATGTAAAGGGGTCCCAACGTGCAGGGTGCTGTGTAATGTAAAGGGGTCCAGAGGTTCAGGGTGCTATGTAATGTAAAGGGGTCCAGAAGGGCAGGGTGCTATGTAATCTAAAGGGTCCCAGAGCTGCAGGGTGTTGTGTAATGTAAAGGGGCCCAGAGGTGCAGGGTGCTGTGTAATGTAAAGGGATCCAGAGGTGCAGTTGTGGAGAGAGGGTACGCAGTAGTGACAAAGAGAAATTGAAGGATGCAGGTGGCACAGTGGGGCATTTTTTAAATTTTAATGGGGGGGGGGGGTGCCAGATATAGGATCCGCCCCGGGTGCCAAATGCTCCAGGTACGCCCCTGGAGGGGGGTGATGATTGCAATTCGCTCTTCGGTGGCTTTTGCCCTGAGGCACGTAGAAGTTGATCCTGGTGGCAGATTTATCATTCTGTCGGCTACATTCAACGACCAACCAATGGTTATTGTTAACGTATATGCACCTAATACCCACCAGAAATCTTTCCTTAAAACACTGCTTCTCAAGCTTCAACCTTACCCAAAGGATGAAATTGTACTCTGTGGAGATTTCAATGAAATCTTAGACCACCAAGTGGACTCCTCCAACCCAAACCGTAAATCCTCCACTGCACTGTCCACCTTTGTTTCCAAAGAGGATCTTTATGACCCATGGCGATGTCTGCATGGTACGGAGAGGGACTACTCCTTCTATTCCCACACACAAAGATCTTATTCTCGGATCGATCTGTTCCTGGTCTCTAAGATCCTGCTGCAAAAAATTGACAAAGCAACTATTGGTCTTATCACATGGTCGGACCATGCGCCAGTCTCTATTTCCGTGTCCCTGTCGCCCCCTGCCTCTAGACACACGATTTGGCGTCTGAACGCAGCATTACTCAATGTAAAAGAGATCAGGGAGCAGATTGGGTCCGAAATAACCTCTTACTTTACCTCTAATGAAGGCTCTGTTTCCAATTCAGCCACTCTTTGGAATGCGCACAAAGCGGTCATTCGGGGTATTTTCCTTAAGCTGGGAGCCCAGGAAAAGAAAAAAAGATCACTTGCGATCAATGCCCTACTGCAACGCATCCAGACTCTTGAAAAATTAAACAAACAACAACCTACCACGGTTAATGCAGGCAATCTTAGCTCTCTGCGGAATGAACTATGTTCGCTCCTTCAAAGAAGTCATGACTTCTATCTTAGACGGCTTCGCTTAACCTGGTACTCTCAAGGCAACAGAGCGGGGAAACACTTAGCACAACAGTACAAGAAAAAAGCAGCTCAAACTAAAATCCCATTCCTACTGAATCAACAGGGCCAAAAACTGTCCAATCCCAAGGACATTGCGAATGAATTTGGAACCTTCTACTCCAAACTATACAACCTCTCTCAATCTACTTCTGATCCGCAGCCCTCCGCACAATTGATCCAGACATTCCTTGCCCCCCTACAACTCCCCACGATAACCCCCTCCCAACTTGAAGATCTGGCCAAACCATTTTCTCAACTGGAAATTCTTAAAGCGATCAACGAGCTTCCCTTGCATAAAGCCCCTGGTCCAGATGGTTTCATTAATGAATACTACAAAACTTATAGGGATCAGATTTCATCCCACCTCTGTAACACCTTTAATAGCTTCCTATCCACCGGACAGATCCCACCAGAATCACTTGAAGCAACTATAACCACCATCCACAAACCCGGTAAACCCTCCCATGATCCAGCGAATTATCGCCCCATCTCGCTCCTGAATACGGACACGAAATGATATGCCAAATTACTAGCCTCCCGTCTAGCATCATTTATCCCCAACCTGATACACCCTGATCAGGTGGGCTTTATTCCCTTACGACAAGCCTCCGATGGCACCCGCAGGTTCATAGACATGATACATTGGGCGGAACACCGTCGAGTGCCTTCTCTGCTGATTTCTCTTGACGCAGAGAAGGCATTCGATCGGGTTAGCTGGCTCTACCTAGACCTTGTCCTACAAAAATTCGGCATCCATGGATCCTTCAAGCAAGCCATCTTAGGCCTATACTCCTCCCCAAGTGCAAGAGTTTTAACATCGGGACTATTGTCTTCCCCATTCTCCATCACGAACGGGACTCGTCAGGGCTGCCCCCTCTCCCCACTCATTTTCGTGCTGGTCATTGAACCACTAGCACAAGCTATCAGAACACACCCGAATATAGCCGGTCTTCAGATAGGTCCCACTGCACACAAAATTGGGCTATACGCCGACGACATTATCATTTGGCTCACTGATCCCCTATGCTCTCTGCCCCCGCTCTGCGATCTTTTACAACAATTCAGCCTTATCTCCCTCTATAAACTAAACCACTCTAAATCTGCCATGCTAGGGATATCTTTATCCCCGCAGCTCAAACTCAATATCTCCTCGATATCCCCGTTTTCCTGGGCTCCCAACTCCTCTCTGACCTACTTGGGTATTCAGCTGACCTCCTCCACCTCTCTGCTACTACGTACTAACCTAGCTGGGCTCACCCAGAAACTACAAAACCTTACTACTTCGCTCCTACAGGTACAGACCTCATGGATAGGCAGAATAGCTCTCACTAAAATGTTCCTATTACCACATATTCTTTATATGTTCAGAACTTTGCCGATACCGATGCTTCAATCCGACATAGCTAGTTTGCAACGACTGATTAACAAATTCATATGGTCGGGCCGCAAACCACAGGTTAAAGCCTCCTCGCTCTACACACCGACGAAGACTGCTGGCATGGGAGTGCCCAACCTTAAACTATACTATAAAGCAACACTGCTCGACCAATCCAGGAGGCTCTGGAATATGTCTTCACTACTACCTTGGACTCTCATTGAAGCAACGGATCTTATTCAAGAGCCTTCACATCTTCTAGCTGCTGTATGGTTGGGCTATCACCCCAATAAATCCTCTCTACCCACTGTAAACGCAACTCTGACCAATTGGAAATCCCTGCTACAAAACGCAGGAGGAATTCACCATCATGCTCTTCACCAGCTACCCTTCGCTGCGATCTCTTTCCTCTCTCCGGATTTACCTTTACAAAGATGGATAAAGCATGGTATTCAGACTATAGGAGACCTATTTCAGGCCTCCCAGCTCCTCTCCTTTCAACAACTCACAAGCAGATTCTCTCTCCCTCACAAAGACTTCTACATTTACCTGAGAGTACGCCACATTCTCGCCTCCATACCAACGTCCAGCTGCACCTCCACCAAGTCCATCATACAGCTTCTTTCCTCGCCCACCATCAAAATCCGAGGCATCTCCTGCTTTTATACCCTCCTGATCCAGCAGTCTCAACCCGCCAACCCTCCAGCTATCTCCCACTGGGAGACCAAATTAAACTTTCATCTTCCATCAGCAGATTGGTATCGAGCAATTCACCTAACAACCAGAAATTCAAGGAATATATCCCACCGAGAAACTGTCCTTAAAATCCTCTACAATTGGTATCATACGCCTGTAAAACTTGCCCGCATTTTCCCTACCCACTCCAGCAAATGTTGGAGAAATTGCAATGCAGACGGACATCTACTTCATATTTGGTGGGGATGTCCCTTCATAAAAGTGTTTTGGACGGATATCATCAACTTCATTAATGGTTTAACTGGTTTGTCGCGTGTCATCACCCCGCAGATGGCCTTATTTGGTCTTGACATCTTGACCTGGCCTCCATCCTTCCAACCTATTGTTACACAAATTCTTATAGCAGCTCGGCTAGCTATAACCCGCCAATGGAAGCAACCCGTTGTTCCCACTATCAGCAATGTCATTATTATCTTAAATGAACACCTGCTGATGGAACACCTTTTTGCAAAATCGCAAATGTCCCTGAGTAAATTTCATACTTACTGGAAGCCCTGGCTCTCTGATCCTAGAGCTAAATCCTGTACCTGATTAAATTGTAATCTTCTTCACCGGTGCTAACCTCCATACTGAAATATCCTTACCGAATTGCACCCTTCTAGTATAACCTACACCCACTGTGATGTGATTGACACGCTGACAGACAACAATGTTTACTAACTATGTACTAACTATACTTATTTGCTGCCACTCACCTTTTCCGCTTCCCTCTTCCTCTCCTCGCTTCCTCCTCCCCCCTCCTCCCCTCTTCAGCTCCCTTTGTACATAGGGAACTGGATTGGGGACCTGGCACGTACCTTTAATTATAAGCACCTCTATGAATATTATGACCCTTGG
The DNA here is from genome assembly GCF_037356315.1 of Lithobates pipiens. Classification (NCBI taxonomy): domain Eukaryota; kingdom Metazoa; phylum Chordata; class Amphibia; order Anura; family Ranidae; genus Lithobates; species Lithobates pipiens. The sequence goes on along the minus strand of NW_027507785.1, from coordinate 284,750,118 downwards.
CACTGTGGTATATTGATATTGTAGCTTATCTGGGATTTGTCTGTAATCCCTTGTGTATGTATTCCTCTAATTTATTTTGTTTTCTTTCATGCCCTACTCTGTACTTCATTTCTTACTTTCAATAAAGCTCTTTGAAAACTTAAAAAAAAAAAAAAAAAAAAAAGAAAAATGATATGTTAGTGCAAATAAAAAAGTTATCATGGACAGTACTCAATTTTCTCTGTCACAATTGCACTAATACAGCTACAATAACCTCATGTATGAAAAAAAAAAAAAAAAAAACACTAACAGCCTGATTTTTTTGTATAATGTGAAAGATGATGCTACTCTGAAAATAGTAAATAGATACTTAACATGTCACACTTTAAAATTGCGTACACTTGTGGAATGGTGCCAAACTTCAGTACTTATAAATTCCATAGGCGATGCTTTACATTTTTTTACGGGTTACATGTTTAGAGTTACAGAGGAGGTCTAGTACTAGAATTATTTTTCTCACTTTAACGATCACGGCGTATGTAACCTGTGTGTATCTGATAGTAGCCAGTGCCTCAGCAACCACTGAGCTCACCGCACATCCCTGGTTTAGATGGCCCTGCATTGTATGTACGAACAATGAGTATCCCAATATGACACAGGTGGCAAAGAAATGCCTGACATGGATTATAACTGCACCCCTTTCTCTATCCAAAATTCTAGTTTAAGGGATGGTTAGGTACCCTGGCTGTCACTGGTAGCACCCAACATGACAGGTTCCCTTGCCAACATACTGTAACTGCTATAAGGACAGCTGACACTGATATTGCTGAAGCCATAGAAACGTATAACAAGTAGGGCTGTTACTGATTAAAATTTTCGTTTTCGATAAATCTTTTTTTTTACATCGACTAATTTCAATTAATTATAACGCACATACAGATCCAGCTACTTTTAGCTGATCTCCTTACATTGCAACTCTGCATTAGTCAGTGGTAAATGCGATATACACTATATACAATCACCAGACACTAGTTCGTTTCCACAATCCATGACTTAACTTCACAGTTTTAAATTCAAACTGTAGCACTGACATAAGTATTTTTTTTTCCACAGTAGCGTGACAATCCCTCCACCTCCGATCTAACTAATCACTCTCACCTTATGGCATGGACCCCTGTGCAAACAGGTGGTCATGCAAGCGGGTATTAAAAGGGTTAACATGGACCATAAACTTCTCTCACATCTTCTTAGATCTCAGCAAGGACGCCAGGTCATGGGTAGAAAGAAAAGACCGAAGTACTCACCGCTTAAGTATAAGATTTAATTTTTGTGTTCAAACACAAACTACTCACATAAAGATGATAAAAATACAGCATGTAAAGCCGACAATCGTGTTAGTTCCGTAGGGCAGCAGCGGGTGACATCATCCGTAGCTCCTCCCCCATATGCGTTACGTTCAATCAGAACTTCAACATCACTGGACTTCTCCCCCCTTCCCTCCGTTAGCAGACGGGGGCACTTGGGGAAGGGGGGAGGAGTCCAGTGACATCGATGTCCGTGACGTCACTGCATCTCCGACGGAACTCCCTGAAGACCCGGAAGCCGGCGGAGAGGCGAGTACCGATCAAAAGAATTTTGATCGATCAAAAAAATTAATCGATTAATCGAGGAATTAATCTTTAATTTTCACAGCCCTAAAAAAATGGTATTTTTCACAAGATTTTGTTTTATAATTGAGATCCCCCTGAAAGGGACTGGTGACATAGCCTTCCCAGGGGGCATCTGTGAGGCCCTGGTTACATCACTGGTGCAAAAACCCAGAAGTGGAAAGAAACAGTAATTATAAACATAAATATCTTTTTACATGTGGATTTTAAGATATTTTAGATCAGCATGCAGCGATGCATGCATCCGGCTTTTTTTGGGTTGGAGGAATAAGGTGGTCCGCTTTAAAAGTAATGTGAAGAGTAGAATTCCAGCACAATGCCCAATCCCCACTGAAAAAGAAAGTGATCTACCAAGGAGAGAGATGAGAAAATGGAAAATGTTTCATTTTAGACAGCTATTCTTGCATTGTAGTGAAATCGAGCTGCTCATTGTACCATCCACTTGACCCCTACCTTGTGTTATTTTTACTTTCACATGCTTTTCATTGTCAGCGGCTGATGTGGAGAGATCTATGACCATCAGAGTAAAGTATTCTTTCAGTGCTACTCTCAGAATGACAATGGGCAGCTGTACGGTGAAACTTTGCCATCGAACTTGCCTCTATATTTCTCTGATGAGACGGACTCATGAAGTAATTCATAGCACGCTCCATCTGCTCTTATAGCTAGTGGGTGAAAACCTTTTTGTTTTTTTTTCCACAGATAGTTCTCATATTTAAAGTATATCTAAATCCAAAACTTTTTTTTTTTTTTTAATTTTGGATAAAGTAAGGCAGTCTTTCAACAAGGTTGCTATCTGGATTCCTCGTGGATGCCATGGCAAAATGCCTAAAAATGATCAACAAGCAGGGAGGTGGATTAAGCCTACCTTTTCTGTGTTACACAAGGGCCACAGGTGTTTTTTGTGCAGTATTACAACCTTGGGAATCATGCCAGCCACCACTGACCCAAGGAGCACATTGGGTACCTGCACTGTATCCCACTGGGGTCACATTAGCTGCATGAGAAAGAAACCGAGGGAGAAGAGAAAGGCTGGAATAATAGTCAGTGCCAGTGTGCAAAGGTATATTTGCTTTGTAAAAATAAATCACCTCTAACGTTGGGTGTCCTACTTATGTGGAAGCTGCTGCCTTATGTAAAACTATTTTTTTTTTTTTTACATTTTAGATACTTGACCTCTGGAAGATTTACCCCCTTTCATGACCAGGCCATTTTTTTGCGATATTGCACTGTGTTATTTTAACTGATAATTACACGGTCGTGCAAAACTGTACCCAAATAAAATGTATGTCCCTTTTCTTCCCACATATAGAGCTTTCTTGCTGGTATTTAAAGAGGAGGGCCGGTTTAAAAAAAAAAAATAATTAAAAGTCAGCAGCTGCAAACACTGTAGCTGCTGACTTTTAATAAGCACACTTACCTGTCCAGGGCGCCCGCAATGTTGGCCGCCCGAGGCTGACCCGTCCCTCGGCTCTCGGGTCCCGGTGCCGCCATTTTGGCTATGGGAAACAGGCAGTGCAGCCTTGCGGCTTCACTGCCCCTTTCCTACTGCGCATGTGCGCGTCACGCAGCGATTTGTGAATGGGGAACACAGCGCGACCCATTACCCAGAAGATGCCGCACGGAGGAGAGAAGATAAAAGATCTCCGCGGAGGAGGAAGAGGCAGATTAGGACGATGTGCCTAGCAACAGGCATTTCTGGTAAGTAAAATTTATTTATTTTTTTCTGATTTTTTTCTAATTTTTATTGTATTTTTTTTTTTCAGGGTGGCCCTCCACTTTAATTACCTCTGTTTTTTGTTATTTGTATGTACTATAAACAAAAAAAGATGACAATTTTTAAAAAAAGCTATAGTTTTTACTTTCTTCATCAATTTAGGTCCATATGTATTCTGCTACATATTTTTGGTAAAAAAAAAATTAAAAAAATCCCAATAAGCTTTATTAATTGGTTTGCACAAACATTATAGTGTCTACAAACTATAGGATATTTTTTTTTATATATTTCTTATTTTACTAGTAATGGCAGCTATTAGCGACTTATAGCGGGACTGTGATATTGCGGGGAGACATTCTGACACTAACTGACACTTTTGTCACTTTTTGGGAAACCAGTGTCACTGTACTAATGGCACTGGCTGGGAAGGGGTTGACATCAGGGGCGATCAAAGGGTTAACTGTGTGCCTAACCAGTGTTTAGAGAACTATGTGAGGTTATTTTACTAAAAGAGATATAATTTTTCCAAATGTCATCCCTTCTCCCTCTCAGAACGGCGATCTGCCATGTTTACATCGCAGCTCGCAGTTCTGTGTCTCTGCTTGGCGATCAGCGTGTGCCAGCGGACATTGAGTACCTGCCAATCGGCTTCCACTGTGTGTAATCATAGCGGGAGCAAGCCTCTGGCAGCGCACATTTGTGCCCCTTACCGGAAGTGCGGGATCACGTATATATATATTATCCGCCGCACAGCTGCCGCCCTGTAGCAAGTAAAACTGCTATAGGGTGGTCAGCAATAGGGATGAGCTTCGTGTTCGAGTCGAACATATGTTCGACTCGAACATCGGCTGTTCGCCCGTTCGGCGAATTCCGAACGTTATGGGCCATCTGTGCCAAATTCGTGTGGCGCTCACGGCCCACAATGCACTGCGATGGCGCAGTGCATTGCTGGCTCATGATTGGCCAAGCATGCACTGTGACCCCGCATGCTTGGCCAATCACAGCGCCGGCAGCGAGGAGAGCTGTGTAGTACACGCCCCACACTATATAAGGCCGCCAGCTCGGCGGCCTTGTGTAGTGTGTTGGCGTCTGAAGCAGTTAGTGGGTGTTCTGTGTACCTTCAACACAGAATACACTGATCGTTATCGGCCGATTTTTCGTTCTTGCTCTTCTGTAGTGGTTGTTGTCTGCGTGCCCTGACCGCAGTATACACTGCTATATTCACCTATATAGCTAGCGATATATCTATCTTTTATAATAGAGCTTGCAGTCAGTGTTAGGAGCTTGTGCATGCTGTCTGCGTGCTCTGAACCCAGTATACACCGCTATATCCACCTATATAGCAAACTATCTTGCTCGTTTTAAATAGAGCTTGCAGTCAGCGGTAGGAGCTTGTGCGTGCTGTCTGCGTGCTCTGAACCCAGTATACACCGCTATATCCACCTATATAGCAAACTATCTTGCTCGTTTTAAATAGAGCTTGCAGTCAGCGGTAGGAGCTTGTGCGTGCTGTCTGCGTGCTCTGAACCCAGTATACACCGCTATATCCACCTACATAGCAAACTATCTTGCTCGTTTCAAATAGAGCTTGCAGTCAGCGGTAGGAGATTGTGCGTGCTGTCTGCGTGCTCTGAACCCAGTATACACCATTATATCCACCTACATAGCTCTTCTCTATTTGAGCCATCTGCCATCTGCAGGAGTTAGTGGAAGTTGTGTGTGCCTCCAGCACAATATACACTACCCAATTGCTGGTTTTCCCAACTCCCTTCAGGCCATTACCATGTCTGGAAGGCCAGCAAGGAGAGGCAGACAGGCGCGAGCCGATAAAAGAGGGCAAGCAGGCTCTGTGTCTAGACACAACAGTGCTGGTCGTGGACGCGGTGCATTGTCATCAGCACGTGGCCATGGGACATGCTTGTCCTTCTTTTCTGCAGCTGGACATGTTGAACCGCAACATGCCAATGACTTGGTAGAGTGGATGACCAAGCCCTCTTCATCCTCCTCATCCTCTCTCACCCAGTCTCCGGGTACTAGCAAAGCAGCTGCCAACGCATCGTCTTCCCTCCTCTCAATGTCATCATCAGTGACTCCTTCCCTAGACCCACCATGTCCTCCTGAGGAGTCTCCTGAACTCTTTGAGCACAGTGTTGGGTACATGCTCCAGGAGGATGCCCAGTGTTTTGTAGGCTCTGATGATGATACTCAGCTAGAGGAAGGCAGTAGCGTGAATGCAGAGAGAGGGGATGTTTAAGAAGGACAGCAATCTGGCAGTCATGTTCCACAAGCTGCAGCATACTTCCAGGTTTGCTTCAGCGATGAAGAGGGAGGGGATGATGAGGGCACTGACTCCACGTGGGTGCCTGGTAGGAGAGAGGAGGAGGAGGAGGAGGAGGCACATGTCCAACGAGGCAGTATGCCCTCCGGGGGCCAGCTTAGGGGCAGCACACCAACTGAATCACATCGCAGAGCTCCGCCTCTGCAGGACTGTCAGGAAGATCCTCCTCACGGACGTCCGAGCGGCGTAAGTCGCAGAAGATCTTTTGCGCAATTTCGGGAGCGTTACCGCGATCAGCGGGTGCGCGCGGCCGTTTGACGCAAATTGGCGCCAATAGCGCTATTTAAACTGGATCCATGCTTCACTGCCTTGCTGCCTGATCAACAGCGCTCCCGTGCTTCCTGGTAACCTGCATCTGAACCTGAACCTGCATCCGTATCCTGATCCGTATTGAACCCGGCTTGTTCCCGACTCTGCTGTTTGCTGCCTGCCCCCCGACTTTGGCTTTGTACCCGACTACTCTTCTGGATTCCGTTTCTGTACCTGATCTGCCCGCCTGTGCCTGACCTGGACTGTTACACCATCCGTCAACTGTAAGTTGCTTGTTCACCGCTGTTGTACTACAGGACACCTCCCAGTCTTCCACCATACCCAGCTGCTACTCCCTCTGCCTTTGTAGCCTTCTACCTCTTGCTGCAGACTACTAGACTCTTCCCACTTCCGCAGTATTCCGTTTGCACCTGCATCCGCTGTCGGACTACAGTACCCCTCCGTTGTTCGCTGTTCCCTGCAATCACTTGCATCCCGTTACTGGACTACAGGAATCCTTCTGCTATCTGCTGAACCCTACCTCACCTTTGCCTGCATTCCGATACTGGACTACAATACACCTCCACCATCAACGGTCTGCTGCTGCTTACACCTACCATCCAGTCAGGCACTTGTGCCCCTCTGTGCTCCTGAGCCCCTGTCATCACTACCAGGGTCTCTTGAGTCAGAGGTCTACGAGTAGCCACTCCCTGCACTCCGGGCTCTGCCTTAAAGGTACGTGACAGTAAGAAGGGGGCAGAAACACTTCCCCCTCATAGACCCTATGATTGTCCGATTGAAATCCTTCCCGGAGCCGAAATCCCTTTCGGGAGGATATTCCCCTTAACGGAAGTGGAACTGGAGACTCTCAGGACTTACATTGATGACAATCTGAAAAAGGGGTTCATACGTTCTTCTACTTCCCCAGCAGGGGCAGGAATCTTTTTCGTGGAAAAGAAGGACCATTCTCTCCGCCCTTGTGTTGACTATCGGGACTTAAATAAGGTTACAGTCAAAAACCGGTACCCATTGCCTTTGGTGCCCGAATTATTTCAGCGCCTTGGATCAGCCGTTATCTTCACAAAACTGGATCTTCGCGGAGCCTATAATTTGGTCCGTATCCGAAGCGGGGATGAATGGAAGACGGCCTTCCGTACCCGCTTCGGACACTTTGAATATCTCGTAATGCCCTTTGGGCTGTGCAATGCTCCTGCGACTTTCCAGCATTTTGTGAATGATATCTTTAGAGATTATCTCGACCTGTTTGTCATAGTGTACCTGGACGACATTTTGATTTTCTCCCCCTCTTTGCCCGCTCACAGGGAACACGTTAAAAAAGTTCTCACTCGGCTTCGTCAACACGGCTTGTACGCAAAACCTGAGAAGTGCGAGTTTGAACGTCGCAGCATTCAGTTTCTGGGGCTGATTATTTCGGTGGATGGAATTAAGATGGACCCGCAAAAAGTCTCGGCCATCCTGGACTGGCCAGCTCCTACTGATAAGAGAGGAGTTCAATGCTTCGTGGGGTTTGCGAACTTTTATCGTAAATTCATCAAGGGGTTTTCTACGATCATCGCTCCGATCACAAGATTAACTAGACAAGGTAACAAGTCTCAGTGGACTCCAGAGGCACAGGTTGCATTTTCCTCCCTTAAAAAGCAGTTTGTGTCAGCATCTGTCCTGAAACACCCTAATTCTGCGCTACCCTACATCCTCGAGGTGGATGCATCCGAAATTGCAGTGGGGGCAGTCCTCTCTCAGAGACAGGGCCCAAAGGCCTTATTGCATCCGGTGGCGTTCTTCTCACGTAAGTTGTCTGAAGCGGAGAGGAATTATGATGTCGGGGACAGGGAGCTGCTCGCTATCAAAGCTGCACTTGAGGAATGGCGCTATCTCCTGGAGGGAGCAGCTCATCCCATTCTGGTATACACTGACCACAAGAACTTAGAGTATTTGAAGACTGCTAAGAGGCTGAAGCCACGTCAGGCCAGATGGGCACTTTTCTTTACAAGATTTTCCTTCCACATTACCTATAGGCCCGGATCGAAAAACACCAAACCCGACGCGCTATCCCGGATGTTCAGCGAACCCGAAGTTCTTCAATCCACAGATACCATCCTTGCACCCGGAAATTTCCTTATGCTCCAGGAAGACCTTTTATCCCAACTCAAGCGAGCTTCATCTTCAGCTCCGCATCCATCCAACACCACCCTACATTCTAGCAACGATTTGTTATGGCATGAAAATAAAATCTACGTGCCCCAACAACTACGGGTTGCTGTCCTCAAATCCTGCCACGACCACAAACTGGCCGGCCACTTTGGGGTACACAAGACTGCCGAACTTCTCCAACGCACCTTCTGGTGGCCTCAGCTGCTAAGAGACTGTAAGCTTTATGTAGAATCCTGCATCACCTGTACCCAGAACAAGGGTAGCAAGACCAAAGCCTGGGGGTTGCTGAAGCCACTCCCCATTCCAGAAAGACCTTGGAGAATGATTTCCATAGACTTTATTGTAGAATTACCACCGTCAGAAGGCTATACCACTATCCTTGTGGTGGTTGACAGATTTTCCAAGATGGCTCACTTTCTGCCCATGAAGGGTACACCTTCTGCCCCTGAGACCGCAAGGATCTTCATTAAGGAGATTGTAAGGCTCCACGGTATACCTGCGAACATTGTCTCCGATCGTGGGGTGCAATTTACATCAAAATTTTGGAGAGCTTTGTGTAAGTCCCTGAAAATTGACCTTTCGTTTTCTTCTGCCTACCATCCCCAGACCAATGGCCAGACTGAGCGAACAAACCAGACCCTTGAACAATATTTGCATTGTTATTCTTCTTTTTCGCAAGACGATTGGGTATCCCTTTTACCGCTTGCCGAGTTCGCCTACAATAATTCTATTCATTCTGCAACTAATCAGTCTCCCTTCTTCGCGAACTATGGTTTTCACCCTCAGTTCTTATCAGCCGACATCCCAGAATGTACGGTTCCAGCGGCTCAAGAAACGTTGAACTTTTTCTGCACCAATAACAAGTTGCTTCAAGAAACGATGGCAAGAACCCAAGAACGCAACAAGGCGGTTTTTGACAAAAAGAGGAGAGGGGAGCTCGATCTAAAACCCGGAGATTTAGTTTGGCTGTCTACTCTGAATTTGAAATTAACATGTCCATCTAGAAAACTGGGTCCAAGATTTGTGGGTCCCTTCCCAATCACCAGGAAAATTAATAATGTGGCTTATGAACTAAAATTACCGGAATCGCTGCGTATTCACCCTGTGTTTTTTTTTATGTGTCTCTTTTAAAACCTTCAATCCAGGATCCCTTCACTGATCGGAACGTGGGTCCTCCTAAACCTGTGCTTATTAATGGTGAGGAGGAATTTGAAGTAGAAGCAATTTTGGACTGCAGAAAGAGACGCAACCAGGTCCAGTATCTGGTGAAGTGGAAGGGGTATGGTCCAGAAGAGAACTCCTGGGAACCAGAGACTGGTATCCACGCCAAGAGGTTGGTTCTGGCATTCAAAAGATCTCACCCAGGTAAGATGTCCCAGTTGGGCACCGGAGGCTGCCCATTGGAGGGGGGCAATGTCAGGAAGATCCTCCTCACGGACGTCCGAGCGGCGTAAGTCGCAGAAGATCTTTTGCGCAATTTCGGGAGCGTTACCGCGATCAGCGGTGCGCGCGCACGTGGGTGTGCGCGCGGCCGTTTGACGCAAATTGGCGCCAATAGCGCTATTTAAACTGGATCCATGCTTCACTGCCTTGCTGCCTGACCGACAGCGTTCCCGTGCTTCCTGGTAACCTGCATCTGAACCTGAACCTGCATCCGTATCCTGATCCGTATTGAACCCGGCTTGTTCCCGACTCTGCTGTTTGCTGCCTGCCCCCCGACTTTGGCTTTGTACCCGACTACTCTTCTGGATTCCGTTTCTGTACCTGATCTGCCCGCCTGTGCCTGACCTGGACTGTTACACCATCCGTCAACTGTAAGTTGCTTGTTCACCGCTGTTGTACTACAGGACACCTCCCAGTCTTCCACCATACCCAGCTGCTACTCCCTCTGTGTTTGTAGCCTTCTACCTCTTGCTGCAGACTACTAGACTCTTCCCACTTCCGCAGTATTCCGTTTGCACCTGCATCCGCTGTCGGACTACAGTACCCCTCCGTTGTTCGCTGTTCCCTGCAATCACTTGCATCCTGTTACTGGACAACAGGAATCCTTCTGCTATCTGCTGAACCCTACCTCACCTTTGCCTGCATTCCGATACTGGACTACAATACACCTCCACCATCAACGGTCTGCTGCTGCTTACACCTACCATCCAGTCAGGCACTTGTGCCCCTCTGTGCTCCTGAGCCCCTGTCATCACTACCAGGGTCTCTTGAGTCAGAGGTCTACGAGTAGCCACTCCCTGCACTCCGGGCTCTGCCTTAAAGGTACGTGACAAGGGCGCTGCCTCTGTGCGTTATTCTAAAAGTTCTTTGGTGTGGGCCTTTTTTGAGACGAGTGCGTTAGATCGCACCACTGCTATTTGCAACATATGTCTCAAGCGTATCTCGCGTGGCCAAAACATCAGCCGCTTGGGCACCACATGCTTGACCAGACATAGGTTGACCTGCCATGCAGCTCGTTGGCAAGCGTACCTCAAAGACCCACACCAAAGAACAAAGCGGACCTCTCCTTGCTGCTCATCAGCTGGGATCTCCAACCCCACTAGACCTTCAGTCCTCTCTGAAACCTGCTCTGAGAGGAATGAAGGTGTAGAATTAGGTGTGTCACAGCCAAGTGCTTCCGGGAACTCCCTGCCCCAGCTGCTGAACCAGTGAAAGAAGTTCACTCCCAGCCATCCACATGCCCAGCGGTTGAATGATAGCTTGGCTAAATTGCTAGCACTTCAACTGCTGCCTTTTCAGTTGGTAAACTCGGGGCCCCCTTCCGTGAGTTTGTACAATGTGCGGTTCCTCAGTGGCAGGTCCCCAAACGCCACTTTTTCTCACGGAAGGCAATTCCGGCTCTCTACCGGCATGTGGAAGGCAATGTCCTTGCCTCGCTGGAAAGGGCGGTCAGTGGTAAGGTGCATATTACCGCTGACTCATGGTCCAGCAGGCATGGACAGGGACGTTACCTGTCTTTCACGGCCCATTGGGTCACTCTTCTGGCAGCTGGGAAGGATGCAGGACAAGGTGCAGTAGTGTTGGAGGTTGTTCCGCCACCACACCTCCAAAATGCTACTATTGGTTGTGACACACCTCTCTCCTCCACCCCCTCCTCTTCTTCTTCCTCCATGGCCTCTTCCAGTGCTCTGTCCTCAGAACCAGCGGTGCTCTGTAGGCGTTCTAGGGGCTACGCAAGTACGCAGGCAAAACGATGCCATGCCGTGCTTGCGCTGGTTTGTTTGGGGGACAGGAGCCACACTGGGGCGGATGTTTTGTCAGCTCTGCAGGGGCAGGCCGAGAGGTGGTTGACACCATGCCAGCTTAAGCCAGGAATGGTGGTTTGCGACTATGGCACCAACCTCCTCTCCGCCCTCCGACAGGGACAACTGACCCATGTGCCCTGTGTAGCTCACGTCCTTAACCTGGTGGTGCAGCGGTTCTTGGGCAGGTACCCGGGCTTACAGGATGTCCTGAAGCAGGCCAGGAAAGTCTGTGTGCATTTCCGCAGATCATTTAATGCCTGTGCTCGGCTGGCTGAGCTCCAAAAGGAGTTGAACCTGCCTAAGAACCGCCTTATATGTGACATGCCCACCAGGTGGAACTCAACGTTGGCCATGCTGCAGCGGCTGCACATGCAGCAGAGGGCCATCAATGAGTACCTGTGCGACTACGGCACCAGGACAGGGTCAGGGGAGCTCGGTTTTTTATTACCACGCCAGTGGGGCATGATCAGGGATGCATGCACTGTCCTGTCACCGGAGGCCACAAGGATGGTGAGCAGTGACAGTGCATGCATCAGTGACACTGTACCTCTTGTCCACCTCTTGGAGCATACGCTGCGTGGAATAATGGACAGGGCACTTGAGGCAGAACAGAGGCAGGAAGAGGAGGACTTCCTTGCCTCTCAAGGCCCCCTTTATCCAGACAGTGTTCCTGCTGTGCCACTCATCACACATGAAGAGGATGAGGAGGAGGAGGAGGAGGAGGAGGATGATTGTGTCAGCATGGAGGTGGAGGCTGGCACTCAGCATCAGCAGCAGCAGCAGCAGTCTTGTAGGGATGATTGACAGTCCCAAGAAACCCGTGGACTTGTACGTGGCTGGGAGGAGGTAGCTGCGGATCATGTTGTCCTTAGTGACCCAGAGGACTCCGGACCGAATGCCTCAGCTAACCTACGCTGCATGGCCTCCCTGATCCTGCAAAGCTTGCAGAAGGATCCTCGTATTCTTCTGATCAAGGAGAGGGACCATTACTGGCTGGCCACTCTCCTTGATCCACGGTACAAGGGTAAGGTTGCCGACCTTATCTTGCCATCGCAGAGGGAGCAGAGGATGAGACATCTCCGGGAGGCCTTGCAGAAAGGTCTGTGCAACGCGTTCTCAGAGACTGGGCGGTTACAAACTCCGGGTCCTGGACAACGTGTTGCTGAGGCATCGGTCAGAAGGAGCGGTGGAGAAGGTGGCCGTCTGACCGATGCTTTCAGACAATTTTTTAGTCCGCAGCCCCAAGGTATGATCGATTCCAGCAACCATCGCCAGCGTCTGATTTACATGGTGCAGGAATACCTAGGGGCAAGGTCAGACTTGGACACCTTTCCCCCCGAAAATCTTCTGGCTTACTGGGTCTTGAGGATGGATCACTGGCCAGAGCTTGCACAGTATGCAATTGAGCTACTGGCCTGTCCTGCATCCAGCTTTCTTTCGGAACGCACCTTCAGTGCTGCTGGTGGCTTTGTTACCGATCACAGGGTGCGCCTGTCCACCGAATCAGTTGATCGACTGACCTTCATCAAGATGAATCAGTCTTGGATCACCCACAGCTACCAAGCACCTGAAGCTGATGTAACCGAATAATTTTTTTTGAAATATCACATCCCTTCAAGACTGCCTATGCTGATGCTGAGTGACTGTCCTGTTATGTTGATTGTCTATCCTCTTCCTCCTCCGCTGATATGTTGGAAGAACATTTCTGGTTCTGGGTGATGCCATCAGCCCAATTTTTCTGCCCCTGTTTAACAGGGGCGTTTAATTACAATTTTTGATGCAATGCTTTGCAGCAGGGCTAATTCCTGCACTACAACTAGAGTATATGGGAGAGGTTGCAGTGTGGTGGCACCAGCACCAGTGCCTAAGGCCCAATTTTTCTGCCCCTGTTTAACAGGGGCATTTAATTACAATTTTTGATGCAATGCTTTGCAGCAGGGCTAATTCCTGCACTAAAACTAGAGTATATGGGAGAGGTTGCAGTGTCGTGGCACCAGCACCAGTGCCTAAGGCCCAATTTTTCTGCCCCTGTTTAACAGGGGCGTTTAATTACAATTTTTGATGCAATGCTTTGCAGCAGGGCTAATTCCTGCACTAAAACTAGAGTATATGGGAGAGGTTGCAGTGTCGTGGCACCAGCACCAGTGCCCAAGGCCCAATTTTTCTGCTCCTGTTTAACAGGGGCGTTTAATTACAATTTGTGATGTAATGCTTTGCAGCAGGGCTAATTCCTGCAATAAAACTAGAGTATATGGGAGAGGTTGCAGTGTCGTGGCAACAGCACCAGTGCCTAAGGCCCACTTTTTCTGCCCCTGTTTAACAAGGACATGTAATTACAATTCTTGATATACTATTTCACAGGAGGGCCCGTTCCTGTGCCCACCCAGAGTAACTGTGAGGACTTATAGTGTTGTGGCACCAGCACCACAACCACCAAAGGTCAATTTTTCTACCACTGTTCAACAATGGCATGTAATTACAATTCTTGATATAATCGTTCACAGCAGGGCGCTCCAGCGCCCACCAAGAGTCACTTTGAGGGCTTACAATGTTGTGGCAAAACCAACACCTTGTTCTGCCATTTCTGCAGAGCATATAGGGCAGGCCCCTACTTTCAAACATCCAACTTACAAACATCTCCTACTTGCAAACGGAAGGAGACAACAGCAAGTGAGATGAAAAAAGATGGACGACAAAACAAATTATACAGGGGTGATAACCCTTCCCTATGTTTTCCAAAAAGCTTAAAAATAGTTTTTTTGACTGGAGCTACACTTTAAAAATGTACCAGTTGAAAATTACAAACAGATTCAACTTAACACAACAAACCTACACAGTCCCTGTCTTGTTTGCACCGCCTGTATACTGCTGTTCTGAGTATATAGGGCCTGGGGGCCACACGCATTTCCTTTTTTTAATATGGGTACGGGGTTCCCTTTAATATGCGTACAAGATCCAAAGGGGCTGGTAATGGGCAGGGAGGGCTACCCATGCCATTTTTCTCAATGATTTTCAACCATATTGCAGGAACCAGATATAACATTAAAACCGCAAGCAGTTTTAAATTATGTTATTTCCGTTAAATGTCATTTTGTGCAGGGACTGTTCTAAACACGGGAAACACGTGGCACTTCACAGGCATACTACAGACACCCCCCAGGCACGATATTTAAAGGAATATTTCACTCTTTTTTTTCACTTTAATCGTCATTAAAATCAGTGCTCCCGCCAAAATGGCCATTTTTAAAAACATTTTAGGCATTGACCCATGTCCCCTGGGGCAGGAGCCAGGTCCCCAAACCCTTTTTAGGACAGCATCTTGCATATTAGCCGTTAAAATTAGCACTTTTAATTTCGAACGTTTGAGTCCCATAGACTTCAATGGGGTTCTAAAGTTCGTACGAATTTGGGGTCCGTTCGAAAGTTCTGGTGCGAACCGAACCGGGGGGGGTGTTCGGCTCATCCCTAGTCAGCAAGTAGTTTGAATAGAGTGCCTCGAGATTATGCATATTTTTATAGGGTGCCTTGACTGTAAAAGGACTGAAAAACTCTGGAGTATGCCTTTTCTGCCATCTGCATTACATTAGTGAGATTCCTCTTCAATTCCTGCCCTGTAGACTCAACAGGAAGTGAGAAGATTGCTTTTCAATGTGAAGGAAATCCCAGCTTAGGCTGTGCTGCACATGGGTGTATTAAAATACTCCTATCTACACTGGATTTTACTGCCAACTACTGACAAAAATGTTTGTTTTGGCAAACAATAATACGTGCTTAGAGGTGATTGGCACTTAGAAGCATAAATCATGTAAACTGATTCTATTGTCTAGAATATTCATTTTTTTATGGACACTGAAATCAATTTGCACGCATGTTTATGTGCGTAAATTATGACAGTAAGCTCCTCTCTAAACACCCGTTAGGGAGATTTTTTATTGCCCCTGAATACTACTCTAAAATACGAACCTAAATATTCTGGGGGCAACTCAAAGTTTTGGATTTATTCTACGTTTATTCTCAGTGTGGTTAGATTTAGACACTTGTCTAAATCTTCTTTACCTCTGAAGCTCGATCTGCATTCAGATTGAGCTCCAGAGGCTACTGACAGGTGGTGAAGAAGCAATGGTTGCAATGCCTGCAATGTTTTACTGCCCACCTAAAGAAGGGCTGTACACATGCCCCAATAACGATTCTTTGCTTCAAAGCCACAGCAAAAATTGAACCACATTCCGCATTTGGCAAGCGGTTTTGCCATCAGATGTGTCACTTCCGGTGCTCATAGAGCCGATGTTTACTTGGTTACTATAAAGGAGGCGGTATAGGAGAGACATGGATGTAACGCGTATAGGTGGTAGAGAGATACTTGTAATGTCATCCCTCTGCCATTTTGAAAGATGATTGCTGTATTGTGAAGCTTGGTACAGAGCAATATGTTAATTTTAAAGCTATACCGATAGCACTTAAAGCAGATCATCGCCCTCAATATGAACTTCCTCCCTCTCCACCCCTCCTCCCATCCTCTTCATGAATTGGGAATTTTTTGTTTATTTATTTATTTTCATTGACCTTTTTTGAGAATTTTCCTAGATGAATGACATGCTTAGTACTCACTAGGCCTCCTGGGATCTGCATGTCACCCATCCCTGAAGGCATTTAGTCATTCATTCAGAAATAGGAGGGGGGGCAGGCCTAGTGAGCCGGCGGATCTCTCGATGACATCACAAGTAAGATGGCAGCGCGGGACTCAGCGGTGTCTGCTGACAGAAGGATGTCAACAGGAGAACGCTGGATCTGGTGGCTGGGTGAGTATACAAACTCTGCCTAAGACAACATGAGGTAAACAGAACGCTGAAGGTACTCTTTAATATGCTTTTTATCTGTGAGTTAAACCCTTTTAGTACTATTAAATAATGTATACAGAGAGCACTGTTGGTCCTCTTTTGCCTTTATATGTTCTATATGAGTGTGAGCGGTGTATGCCGGGGGGAGAAAATCTTGAAGTGTACATCCTATCTTGACATCTAGCTTTAATTGACCTAATTTTCCACCCAGAGGTAAGCTTGGGAGGTAAGCAGCTATATGTTATATATGCTGGAGGCACGTATGACACTATCTCTGCCGTGAGATTTGGAAGACTCATGGGACTTAATACACAGTAGTGGCTGAAAGCACTTTACATGGACTTGATTTTTATGATTTGGACATTATTCGATGAATTGTATATAGGTTGTGCTACACAAATTTTTGGTATACTGTATATATTGGATCTAATCATTGGCACCTAATCTGGAACACTAGCTTCTAATTTCATGGAGTTGGAGCAGTAGTAAATGTAGGGGTGTACTTATTTACTCATATGACAGATCAGAATTTTTGTTTCGGTAGATCAGTGATCTCCAAACTGCACCCCTGGGCTTGACATTATCTGGAACTTTGGGCACTATTCCTCCCACTGACTCCAACAATGGGACATAATTGTTGCCCTCAGACACCAAAAATGGGGTATTATTCTTCTCACTAACACCAACAATGGGGCACTATTCCTTCCCCTAACACCAAAGATGAAGCACTATTCCTTCAGCTAACATCAAAGCTAGGGTACTATTCCTCCCACTAGAGCTAACGATGAAGCACTATTCCTCCTACTAACACCAACAATGGGCTACTATTCTTCCCACTAACACCAACGATGGGCTACTATTCCTCCCACTAACACCAAAGATGGAGCACTATTCCTTCAACTAACATCAATGTTAGGGTACTATTTCTCCCACTAGCACTAACGGTGAAGCACTATTCCTCCCACTAACACCAACAATGGGTTACTGTTCTTCCCACTAACAGCACTATTCCTTCATCTGACACCACGATGGGTTTTTGCCACAATATCAAAGATGGGTCATTGTTTACTCTAACTGATGCCAGAACATTTTTTACTCCAACTGGCCGCAGTCTGCCCCCCTCCCCCAAACATCAGAAGGACAATAAACTGGCTCTTTGTGTAGGAAGTTTGGAGGCCCCCTATTTTGATAATGAAATGTAATACACTATGCCAGTTTTATTACAATATATATTTTTTTATAGATACCTTTTTGAATCAGGATCTACTGTTTGCCTCTCCACATATGTTCAAAAAGTCAACAATTTCCATGGGGTGTGCTTTCTTTTTCACATGAACGTATGTATGTTTATATGTATCTATATACACATATACATACAGTATATACACACACACACACAAATGTGGGTTTGCTTCTATCTATAGATCTACACGCACTAATACTGTACATATTGATGTGTGTGCGTCAGTCTCTCAGGATGAAAGGATGCAGAGTTGGGTCTGGCAGGTTCTTTATAAGTGTTTCTTGTTCTTGAAGCACAGTATTCGAGGTTCCATACTATTTATATAACTGACTTTTATTGCTATCTGGAGAAAAAAACACCACATTTTATTCCAACCTGTTATTTCTCGAGCAGTAGGAAGCGGAGTGATTGACAAGGCAATTACTGGCGCAAAGCTGCTGCTCCGGTAAACGACATTTAAAACAGAATTTCAATATTTTGATGTACAGTAGCTGTTGGTTATAAAACTGGTTTTCTACCGTAAGCTGTGAAAGTCAGAGTAAAAAAAAAATAGATAAGGAGTCTTGCTCGACGTCTAACTCCCCCCCAAAGGTGACTTTAAATGACTGCAAATTCTGTCTTAAAGCTTTCTCTGCAGACTTCACATCATAACTGTCCAAATGCGGCTATACTTACCCACAACGCTTAAGCTGAATCACAGTTATTTATACCGCTGAGCGTATGTGGATTGTCTTCCCACGTACGATGGGGCACCATGTATATTAGTTTTGCTCTTTATGCAGGAAGGAAAGGTATCTGATTTGAAAGAAAGGGCAGATAAAAAAAAAAGTAATTACTTTCCACATCCAATGCTAATGAAGTCAGTGTCTTAAGGGGAACCGTGCTGGGATGATGAAGTTCTTCCCCTAGTTTTTTATCTAGTTTCGGATAAAAGGTGAAAGGGTTAGAACCCCCGGCAATCTGGGGATCCATTAAGCCTAGTGCACATACAGTGGCAGCCGGTCTGTAAAGGGCGCAGGAGCAACGCCCCCCCCCCCCCCCCCAGCGCCATACCTTTCACCTGCATGGTCTTGCAGTGTGTTTGAGGCGCCAGACCAATAGGTTTCTACCAGGCCCGTCACCCCCTCACATGCAACTGATCACATCCCGAGGCCGCAATTGCCCAGTTTTATATTGTCCTCTGGGCACAGAGCATTACGCCCTGAGCCCTCCCACCCTGTGATGCCAGCGAATCAGCATTGGCTTCTGGCTTCCTGGCCATTCAGAACCCAGAAAGAAAACCTGGTGAAGAAAGACGCGGCGGCATCGGACAGTCCAGGGGAGCTCTGCCCCCCTCCAAAATCCTCCAGAACCAGCTGCCACTAGCTGAATGTCAGAATGTCAATATAAATGAAACCGACCAAAATTCACGTGTATAACAGCTGGTCTGGCAGAAGGCGGCCAAATGTCAAAGAGGACAAAAAAGGCTCCGAAGTGTCCCCCCCCCCCCCCCCCGCTAGATCACAATAGCTCAGCAGGAAGATCGCTGTACTAACAATGCATAGTTAGTACAGCAGCTGAGCTGTTCAATTTTTTTTTTGTTCAGTCCTGCTGGGTTGAACCAAAAGAAAAAATAGACGTGTGTAAAATGCTTAAGAAGGATCAGAAGCCTAGAATCCCTATCAGATATTTATTTCTGTGTATCCCTGTTCATGTCCCTTCCTGTCTGGTTAAACCAGCAAGACAGGAAGTAAGGATAAATCTCTCTTAACCACTTACGCTCCGTGGCGGTTTTAACTCTTGATGACCAGGACATTTGTTGCTTTTTAGCACTATGCTATTTTAACTGCCAATTGCATTGTACCCAAACAAAATTTATATATTTTTTTTTCACACAAACAGAGCTTTCTTTTGGTGGGATTTTTTTTTATTTATATACATGGGGGGAAAAAAAGAAAATTTAGAACAAAACAAATCAGAATCTGGCCCCAGACCCCCCCCCCCCCATATGAATGAGAATAAGGTATGTAATACCCCTACTCATTCACAATAAAAAACTGTAGTGTAAAAAATTACAGTAGGCAGTTTTTAACAGTTCCTTTTTTTTCCTTTTAAGTTTAGATACACTTTAACCGCTTCCGGACCACCCCATGCAGATATACTGTGCCAGGGCGGCCCTCCTGGGTGAAATGTTGTACCTGTATGTGATTTCTAGTTCCGGGTCTAAGGTGACCCACTCCCGCTGTGATTGGACACAGTGGGAGCCAATCAGCGGGTCTGGCAGATCTGATGTTACCGACACCCCACAATCATTCTTTAGAGAGGCAGAACAGCGATCTGCCTATGTAAACAATGCAGATTGCCTTTCTGTGAGAGGGAAAGATGGAAATCTTGTGTTTATCTTAAGCAGGGACACGGATCTCTGTCTTCCCCCAGTCAAAGCACCTCCCCCACAGTTAGAAAGCACTCCCAGGGAACACATTTAACCCTTTGATCCACCCTCATGTTAAAGCGGTTGTATAGTCATTTTTGTAACTTTTACCTACAGGTAAGCCTATAATAAGGCTTACCTGTAGGTAAAAAGAACATCTCCTAAACCTGTACGGTTTAGGAGATATTCCCCTCGCAATGAGCCGCTGACTTCAGAGGCGCATGCGCACAGGGGATTCTTGGCTGAAAGTCCCGTAGATACCAGACCCTGCCGGGAAGAAAACTCCCATGCACATGCGCAGGAGTGACGGCATCGCGGCTCCAGCCACTCACAGCGCCGGAGCTACGATACCCGGAAGACACGCCGAGGGAACATGTCAGCTCCCTTGGCGTGGACCGAGTGAGAAGCCCGCGTATGTGGTGCATACTAGCTCATTATGCCTTTTCCTTTACAGGTGTAAAAAAAAAAAAAAATCAGCGGGTTTAACCCCTGCCAGTGCCATTAGTGCAGCGACAGTGCATATTTTTAGCACTGATCCCTGTAATAATGTCACTGAGTGTCAAAAATGTCAGTTAGGTGTCCGATTCTTCCACCGCAATGTCGCAGTCCCACTATAAGTCACTGATTGCTGCCATTATTAGTAAAAAAAATAAAATAAATAATAGTGTGTGGATGCTATAACTTTTGCGCAAACCAATCAATATATGCTTATTTCTTTACCAAAAATATGTAGCAGAATACATATTGGCCTAAATTGATGAAAGGTTTTTTTCTAAAATTGTATTAAATTTAAAACCGCAGAGGTGATAAAATACCACCAAAAGAAAGCTCTATTTGTGCGAAAATAGAACAATCATTTTATTTGGGTAAAGCATCACACGGCCACGCAATTGTCAGTTAAAATAACGCAGTGCCGTATCGCAAAAAAATGGTCTGGTCATGAAGGGGGGGGGGGGGGGTGAGGTAAACCTTCCGTGGCTGAAGAGGTTAATCTCACACGGGGGGGGGGGGGGGGGGATTCGCTGATTCAACTTTAAAAGAAATATGAAGCGTATTCTGGTGAGCGGTTCACTTAAAAATATTTCAGTGGTACATTTTGTAGAAGCGCACACAATTTTCACACCTCAGTTGTTTTGCTAGGATCCCTTTACCCTTTTTCTGTAGTAGATTTTCTCACTTTGCTTCTGCGAAGAGTCGCTTTATTAGTTGGGATTCTGCTTTTGGTTTTTCAATTAACTACAGACGAGTTTTTCCTCTTCTTTCATTTCTATGGTCTCTCTTTGTCGCTGGGTTTGAACACACCTGACTATTACTGAACACGTACATTGCTGGGCTTTATGCCAGATATTAATGCTAGAACCTGACATTAAATTCACTTTGGAAACCAGAGGAAATGGGCCCACAGGAAATGGGGCTAAAGGTACAATGCAGTGTTATTACATTTGACCTGTAAAATTAAAGTACAAACATATAATCAAATAAATGATTAAAGAGATGCGGTCACCTTATTAAAAATCTGCAGGTTAAAGCACAGTAAAATCAAGTACTTGCGGTGCTTTTCCTTCCCATAGATTATTTTTAATTCAATTGCAATGCGCCACTTGCTAGAAAAAGTAACTAGTCACTCCTCTTCTTGCACATCTAACCCTCTTCTCTTCTAGGACTGTCTAGTTACTCCCTGTGCTGGCCCAGCTCCTCTGCCCCTCCCCTGCCCCCCCTACATAACCTTTTATGTAGCTGCTGGGGAAGCAGTGAATAGGAATACTAAAGAGTAGAACTTGAGTGACAGCTCTGAGTCTGTTGGGAGGTGGTGGTACCCAGCAGCAGTTGTAGGGTTTTTGCCCATAACAGGGAGGCTTTTAACCACTTAAAGACCACCTACCACAGATATACTGCAGTGGGGCGGCCACTCTGCGTGATACCTAGTACGAGATCTGACACTTCCAGGTCTGGAACGTACGCGCGTTCCCGTTGTGAGCCCAGTGGCAGGTACCACGGACTCGATGTCTGCCAGCACCTGCAGATTACACAGGGCACAGGCAGAAAGATGATCTGCCTATGTAAACAAGGCAATATGTCCTTCTGTCAGAAGGGAAGGGGTTGATCCTGTGTCAAAGCACCTCCCCCAGAGTAGGTAAGCACAGCCTAGGCACACAGTTAACCCTTTAATCGCTCCTGATGTTAACCCCTTCCCTGCCAGTGCGATTAGTACAGTGCATATTTTTTCGCACTGATCTCTGTATCAGTGTCACTGTACTGATGTCCCCAAAACGTGTCAGTTAGTGTCCAATTTGTCTGCTATAAGTCACTGATCGCCGCTGCAGTTTTTAGTTTAAAAAAAAAAAAATGTAATAAAAAAAAATCCCATAGTTTGTAGACGCTAAATCTTTTGCGTAAACCAATCAATATACATTTATTGGGATTTTTTATACACCATTTTTGATGCATATTGGCCTAAAATTAATGAATACATTTGATTTTTTAATTTTTTTTATTAGGTATGTTTTATAGCAGAAAGTAAAAAAAAAATTGTAATGTAATTTTATTTTTATTTATGTTTTTCAGTTTATAGTGCAAAAAAATTAAAAACACAAAGGAGATCAAATACCACCAAAAGAAATCTCTGTTTGTGGGAAAAAGGACAAAAATGTTTTTTTGGGTACAGTGTCACACGATCGCACATTTATCTGTTAAAGTAATGCAGTGCCATTTCGCAAAAAATGGCCTGGTCATGGAGGGGGGGGGGGGGGGGGTGTAAAACTTCTGGAGTTCAAGTGGTTAAAGAGGAACTGCAGTCTGCTCACATAATTTGTAAATAAAAACATCTTTGCCATTCTGAAGCTTCCCTCCAACCACCTTGCATATTATTTTATATACACTGTGATTCTGTACTTGCCAAATATGCTGCAGAAATCTCCCTCCACTGAGTCTGGCTGCAACCATTGTAACTGTGGGCTGCTGAAGCTGCTTCCTGTTCCCTTCCTTCACTTTACACAGACACACAAAGATACACTTCAAGCTCTGCAGCCCTGCAGCTCACATTGGCCTTCTTATGACTCATCCCCTCTCCCTTTCTGGCAAACTCTCACAAGAGTGAGAGAGAGCTGTGCATGATGACATAAGCCTAGGCTTTTTACTAGACAATAAACGGAAGTGGGCTGAAAAAAAGGCATTTACTGGCAGAAAAATAATCTTTTACTATCCAAAGTTAAAACAACAAGGGCAAAAGATTTAATAGATGGAAAGATGAAAAAATGACTGAAGGTCCGCTTTAAGGACATTTAACAGAAATAAAATATACCATATTTATCGGCGTATGACACGCAGCTTTTCCCCCTGAAAATAGGGGGCAAATCAGGGGTACATGTTATACGTTGATAGTATACCTCGGAGGGGAAGGAGGGCGACGAGTGCGCCAGAATTCAAGAGCCACCATCTCCTTTTTACTCGGCTCTAACTTGGCTCTCAAGTCACACACACAGTCCTGCCTCACCGCCACCAGCATTGGACCAGTGTTCTGTCTATCACAGAAACTGGTCCAATGCCGATGGCGGAGGCAGGACTGTATGTGTGACTGCTGACTGAAAGCCGAGAAAACAGGAGATGGCGGCTGAGTGATTTCCTGCACTGTTCAGGCTGCATTGATGAGAGATGGTGAGGCGGCAGATGAGCATTGAGGCTAAAAATGGGAATTAATCAGGCTGCATTGATGTGAAATGGGCATTGATCAGCCTGCATTGATGGGAGATGGGCATTAATCAGGCTGCATTGATGGGAGATGGGCATTGATCAGGCTGCATTGATGGGAGATGGGCATTGATCAGGCTGCATTGATGGGAGATGGGCATTAATTAGGCTGCATTGATGGGAGATGGGCATTGATCAGGCTGCATTGATGGGAGATGGGCATTAATCAGGCTGCATTGATGGGAGATGGGCATTAATCAGGCTGCATTGATGGGAGATGGGCATTAATCAGGCTGCATTGATGGGAGAGGAGCATTGATCAGGCTGCATTGATGGGAGATGAGGAGGCTGCAGATGGGCATTAATCAGGCTGCATTGATGGGAGAGGAGCATTGATCAGGCTGCATTGATGGGTGATGAGGAGGCTGCAGATGGGCACTAATCAGGCTGCATTGATGGACATTGACCCTTATTTTAAGTCAAAGTTGCTTATTTCAAAAATATTTGCTTTTCCTGAAACTTTCCTCTTAAAATGAAGGTGCATGTTATACACCTGTGCATGTTATATGCCAATAAATATGGTAATATTGTTATAACCAAATCTCATAGGAAGATTTAAGTTGGCAAAATTGTCTAGGTACAGTGTCTCTTGTATATCCAATGCAGACACACTTCTTTCCTCTGGATGAACAGCACCAGGCTTCATGGAATATTTTACTCGATAGACGTATATTTATTCCTAATCTAGCTATCTATGTAACTTGTGGTCATATAAAAAAACTAGGACAAAGGAAAAATTCTTTAGCAAGCTACAACCAGCTTTTCATATTCCTGGCTATTCCAATAGAAAAAAAAAAGATTTGAATTCTCAACTGTTTTTAGATCAGTTTACTTTCCAAGCCATTGTCGCCTTCAAGTTAAACTATGCTTTATCAATCTAAGATCCTACCCACCCCTAGGGGTCTGAGAAATCACCCCTCTCTACTACACTAGCCATCTGTCTGTTCTAAAGAGCAATACAGTATGTGGTGGATAATTTTCAGAGTATGTTGGGCAAGTGGCATAGAAGCAAAATATTCACCTCCTCATTGCTTATTTGTAACCTTTAAAAGCTTGCACCACAGCATTGCATGTGGTTGCAACGCAGCCCCATTCACATGAGTAGGTCACATTCGGCAGGTGGTATTGCCTGCTGAAAAAGACAGCAGGGATCATTTTTGCTGCATTACAATACGAAGCATCGCAGCCATGGCATGTAATACACCTGTCTGGCTTCCTTTGAAGCTTAGAAGAAGCAGGAGGGGGCGGTAACAATGCAGTCAACAACATATTACCATCACCCACTGCAAGTGTATCCTAAGCCTTACATTTCTACCTGATGTTGTACATGATAAAAATGCAACAAACAGACACAAGATGCTCAACGATAGAATGGGCTAGCAGTTATATGTGGTAGTAACATGCATCCTATTGACCCAGTCCAATGGAGGAATATATACTGAAGGAATGGCCTGGTCTGTCCTAAAAATCCTGAGGGGTTATGCTGTGCACATGAGCACTAGGTTTGTTTTGTCGTCCAATGGAGGAATAGAGATATCCAAAACAGAACCACAAAGGCTATATGCTGCGCACAGGCAAAGTTAAGGTATATATGAGAAACAAGTAGATATATTGGAGGATGATGAATAAATGAATAAAACCTGCTTCCATATAAACCATAAAGTAACATTTATCATGTGGCCATAGGTAAAGCACACAGTCTAGATAAAAACACAGTCACAGTCTAATTAACACAGCACAGTCTCATTAAAAGGTAAAAGCTCAAGTCTCATCCAGCCTCAAACACTAAATGGGGGGCCCAGCACTTGTGATGGAAACAGGCCCAAGGGTCACATACCTGCCGGAAGGCTTGCTGGGACCAGCTGGAGATGTCCCGCGGGGAAGGCACACTTTAGTGTGGTGTGTAGTAAATCTGGAACCCACCAGGAAGATCACCACTCCTAGGATGGAGACAATAATGCAGCAGGCCATGGGAGATGATGTGGCCACTCTGGCAGCCCATGTCAAAGGAAGGGCTGGGGCCAGGGGGGCTCTCTCGCCAATCAGATAACGCATTTCAAAGCTCCGGGTTCTTTGTCAAATCTCATTTATTCCTGAAGAAGCAAATTCAAGCAAAACGTACCTCATAATATATAATGTCCGGGCCAGGGATCTGAAAACGAGGCTTGGAACGCACGCTGGCTCTATGCTTGTTGCAGTGGTGACATCTCATCCCTACATGTTGTATATGCTGGTAACGGCTTTGAGGCACCCATAAATGTGAGTGTAACTAACTTTTTTTAAACTGCCAACCAATTTTAAATAAGGTTACTGCACTATGATACTTTCTATCTATCTTCCGTTTGGTCATCATACATATTTGTGATGTCAAAATTGGAGGAAGCCTTGCAGCACACCCAAGGAGGAATCTTGGCTTTTAATAACAAAAAAGCTCTTTTTGACCAATTAGTAAAAAGGGGTCAAACTTCTCTGGTGAGAGCACATCCATATTTTTTTTTGGTGATGGTGAAGGATTTATGAAAATTGTGTTGAAAGATTGGACTGGACTAAAAAATTATATTTATATATATATATATATATATATATATATATATATATATATATATATATATATATATATATATATATATATATATACACACACTCACCTCTCTGCCGGCTTCCGGGTCTTCAAGGAGTTCCATTGGAGATCCGGTGACATCACTGACATTTATGTCACTGGACTCCTCCCCCCCTTCCCCAAGTGCCTCCGTCTGCTAATGAAGGGAAAGGGAGAGGAGTCTGGTGACGTCAAAGTTCTGATTGAATGTAACACATACGGGGGAGGAGTTACACATGACATCACCCGCTGCTGCCCTACGGAACTAACACGCTTTTCTGCTTTACATGCTGTGCTTTTATCATCTTTATGTGAGTAGTTTGTGTTTGAACACAAAAATTAAATCTTATACTTAAGTGGTGAGCACTTAGATCTCTACTTTCTACCCATGACCTGGCCTCCTTGCTGAGATCTAAGGAGACGTGAGAGAAGTTTATGGTCCGTGTTAACCCTTTTGATACCCGCTTGCATGACCACCTGTTTGCACAGGGGTCTATGCCATAAGGTGAGAGTGATTAGTTAGACCGGAGGTGGAGGGATTGTCACGCTACTGTGGAAAAAAAAATTACTTATGTCAGTGCTACAGTTTAAAATGTATTTGTGTGAACTGTGAAGTTAAGTCATGGATTGTGGAAACTATCTAGTGTTGGGTGATTGTATAAAGTTTATACCACATTTAGCACTGACTAATGCAGAGTTGCAATGCAAGGATATCAGCTAAAAGTAGTTGGATCTGTATGTGCGTTATAATTAATCGAAATTAGTCGATTAATCGATTAAAAGGAATTGATCAATCGAACATGAAAATTTTAATCAGTAACAGCCCTAATATATATATATATATATATATATATATATATATATATATATATATATATATATATATATAGGAAAGCTGCACCCAGTCTTCAATTAGTGCAGTGCAATCTGGTCATCCCACTGACCGAATATTAGAAGAAAAGTCCACAGGATTACTGCACTTAAACTTTCTTTATAGAACAGATAGTTCAAACATGTATTACAAACATGTTTTGTATGATGTGGAAGTACGTGATTTCTGTTTCGGGCTCACAAGATTACGCCCTTTATCAGATCAAAAACACATCTGAAGTTCCTATTGCACTCATTACTGTTTAAATACCTTCACCTTACACATTTGGAATCAATTACGTGATCAGGTTAATTAATGCAAATGACATCCTTATCTTATACATCTTAATATCACTGGTGAGGAAATGGCTAGCAGAATATAAGACCCTCTCATTATTTCAGCAAAAACCTCCAACACATTAATCTGTTGAAAGAAACATATACATAGTATATCACTATCTAGCAATCACATCATGTCATTATTTTATTAAATACCTATAAAACCAATCCAATTCAGATCAATAAATCTAAATCTGCATTTAACCCCTTCGGGGCAATAGTATCGAGAAAATTGATCCAATACACCTAACATTTATTTTAAATTGACTCCTGATCACCCCTTATCCTATTTTTATGTATCCCCTCTAGCACCATAAATTTTAATTGAGCGATTGAATGTCCTTTTTTCAATAAATGCCTCGCTAAAGGCAACTGAAGTAATTAGTCCCTGATTGAATATTTGTTCTCCTGTCTTTGACCTTCTGAATGGTCTCACCTATATACAGTAACCCACATGGACATTTTAAAGCATATATTACATATGACAATTGGTAAGTGTGATAACCTTTCATTTTAATATCATACCCTTTATGTGGATGGAATATATATTTGCCTTTTATCATGGAGTTACATTGTATACATAATAGACATGGGTATGACCCTGTATTATCCCAAGAAAGTAGCAATCGGGCTGGGAGGGATATTTTGGTCAGACCTGACCAACCTGTCTCTTAAAGTTTTACCTTTCCTGTATGAGGATAAGGAAGGAGCTTGGAATTCAGTTATATTGGGGTCATTTTCTCTCAGTAAACCCCAATATTTTTTAAAAATATTATAAATTCGGAGTGAGTGCGGGTGAAATTGTGACACAAATGGAATTATTCTATCATTTCTATTGTGGTTAGACATGTGCATGGTTGAAAAATTTGTCTGTTTTCGTTTCAGTTTTCGTTTTTTTTTCATAAATTAGAAAATTCAAAATCTGAAAATGTGATATGTGTGACATTGGAACCCATTGCTGCCCCTTTAAGCTGTAAATAATGGGTTTCTTTAAACAAAAAATAATTCTCTTCAAGAACGATTTTCAACAATTCAAGTAGGAAATTAATTTGTTTATCATTGTAACATTGAGACTGTGCTAGTAACCACTGGCAGGCTTCTATATCTAAATCGTGTGAAATTATAGTATAAAGACTCAAAATGTCCCAAGTATATATATATATATATACATATATATATATATATATATTGTAGACATGTCACTGGAGAAGTGATCGAGGGGGTGTACATCTCACCTAGGTTGCTACACAGTGTGAGATGGTAAATCCAGGATGGATCAGTTTCTCAGCAGCGATATGCTGCTGAGTTGTTATTTAATTTTGCCGGGCCTGGGTTTATATGGAATGGCAGGTAGGTTTGGTAGAGGGACCTGTCATTCCACATCCCCCGATCCAGTTCTGGGTTTGGGATCAGGTGAGCTTTGATCCTAATTAGCCTGGGAAGCTAAAGGCTCTGCAGAGTCTGCAGGTGATCGCTCTCAGCCAGGGAATGAACAATCTGTGTGTTGAAGGAAGCTGCAAGCACAGCCACTGCTGGAGCTAAAACTCACCCTGCGATATCCAGGCGAAAGACGCTGTGTTTGTAAGTGTCAGATAGGTGAGCAGAACCTGTTAGTAAGCGCCCAGCCGGGCTAGGACTTTTATTTTTGTTGTACTTAGAAAGCACGGTGTTGCTGTATATTTTGTTTGCTGGACTGTTTGTACCACGAATAAACGCCAAGATCTGCTTTATAAATTCCAAGTCTGCTGTGAACTGTGTCCAAACACACCCTACCCCGGGAAGATCCCTTACAATTGGTGGAGGTAGCGGGCAACACGGTTGCTAGGGGCAACGGTGTGGACAGACTTGGCTACAGCTGCTGATGTCCTGGGTGAAAGCTGCAACTACACTCCAAGAACAGTCCAGCAACATGGAGGAGATGCTGAAGCAGTTTATGCAAGTGAGTTTGCAACAACAGCAGGCTCAGACAGAGGCCAATAGACGACATGAACAGTCCATGGCGGCACAACAGGAGATGCATAAGGAAGAGTTGCAAGCTTTGCGCCAAAGCCAACAACAACTTATCGAGCACCTGATAGTAAATCGTGAGGCGCCTGTGGTTACTAATCCACCCATAGTGATGGGAGCCGCTCCAGAGATTTTTTTTGGGAGAAGGACTGTGCAGAAAGCGCTGCAAAAGATGACTGCTGAGGACGATGTTGAAGCCTATCTAACAGTATTTGAGCGCCTGGCTGAGCGAGAGAAGTTACCAGCCGCTGAGTGGGCAGAGGTAATTGCGCCCTATTTAACAGGTGAACCCCAAAAGGCCTACTATGACCTCAGTGAGCAAGAGGTTAAGGACTATACTCGGCTAAAAGAGGAGATACTTGCCCGACTAGGAGTTACTACTGCAGTCCGTGCCCGGAGGGTACGCAACTGGAGCTACAGTCTGGACAAATCAGCGAGGTCCCAGATGTATGACCTAATCCATTTGGCAAGAAAGTGGTTGGAGCCAGACACTTCTACTCCTGCACAAATCCTAGAGAAGATCGTGATGGATCGCTACCTCCGAGCGCTTCCTACTGACCTGCAACGCTGGGTGGGACAAGGTGATCCTAAGAATGCAAACGAACTTGTCAACCTTGTGGAGAGGTTCCAGGCGACTGAGGACTACCTCCGTGATGTTCCTGCAGCATCTTCACCTCCCCGGAGCGCCAGATCTGTGCCGTCAGCTGGTAAGAGACTTCCATCTATTGGGGGAGTGTGGAGGGGTGCTGATAGAGGGAAAAGGGCTCAAATGGTGTCTCAGGGACAAAAGACTGGTGATGGTCCCGGGTGGCTAAGGGGCTCTGAAAAGGACTCCTTGCCAAAGAGACCAGGCCCTATCCAGTGTTGGAGATGCCATGAGGCGGGACACGTGTCGGCCCATTGCCCTCTTACCTCTGAACCCATGGAATGTGACGCTAGCCGGCGTCAGTCGCTATTTGCGGAACCATCTTGTGCTGCAGTTCCTGGACTAGAGACTGAACCGCAAATCTGCAACATCACAATCAATGACTTTCCTGTTAAAGCGTTAATGGACTCCTTGTAACCTTGGTGCATGCTAGCCTGGTGACTGGGGACTTAGAGTCTAAAAAGCATATGAGCGTTGTGTGTATACATGGTGATACCAAAGTGTACCCTATAGTGCTGGCTAAAGTCGGGACTGAACAAGGCACAGTACAATATGAAGTGGGTGTGGTTAAAAACCTCATGCATAATGTAATATTGGGGCGCGATTTTCCTTTATTCTGGGCTCTCTGGGAAAAAAGAAAAATCCCCAAAAGGAGTGAGGATACCTCTAAGGTGGTTGCCTTGTCCACTGTGAATGATAAAAGTATGCAGGATGAAAATGATTGTTTTCCTTTACAGGTCCTGGCTGGGGAGGAGGAGGCTCCTCCCACTGAGCAAAATATACTAGACTTAGAGGTGTCTAGGGATAATTTTGGGGCTGCACAATTACAGGACCCCACTCTCAAAAATGCGAGAGAGCAGGTTGCTGTAATGAATGGGGTACCTCAGGAACCAGATGCTGAAAAAAGGTTTCCACATTTTTCGGTGACTAATGATCTTTTCTATAGAGTCAATAAGATTAAGGATGAGATTGTGGAACAGCTTCTGGTACCTAAGCCGTACCGGCGTCAGGTGCTTGACATGGCACATAACCATGTTCTTGGGGGACACTTGGGGACTGACAAAACGCGAGAGAGGGTTCTCCAGAGGTTTTTTTGGCCGGCCATATATGATGACATTAAAAAATACTGTGAGTCGTGCCCCACATGTCAGGTTAGTGCCCCAGTGTCACATTTTCGCAGTCCTTTGGTTTCGCTCCCTATTATAGAGGTGCCTTTTGAGCGTATTGCCATGGATTTAGTGGGTCCCATTGTAAAGTCAGCTAGAGGACACCAGTATATTTTGGTAGTCCTGGATTATGCGACCCGCTATCCTGAGGCTGTACCCTTAAGAAACACTGCATCTAAAACAATTGCACGTGAGTTGTTTTATATGTTCTCTAGGACTGGGATCCCCAAAGAAATCCTAACTGACCAAGGTACGCCATTTATGTCGAAAGTAATGAAGGAATTATGCAGACTATTTAAAATCTCACACATCCGTACCTCTGTATACCACCCCCAGACGGACGGATTGGTGGAGAGATTTAATAAAACTTTGAAACATATGTTGAAGAAAGTGGTGGCAAAAGATGGTCGTGACTGGGATCATTTATTACCCTACCTCATGTTTGCTATTAGGGAGGTGCCCCAAGCGTCCACAGGGTTCTCACCATTCGAGTTGGTCTATGGTCATCACCCTAGGGGTCTACTAGACATTGCAAAAGAGACATGGGAGAATGAGTCCACCCCATACAAGAGTGTTATTGAGCATGTAGCACAAATGCAGGACCGTATAGCCACTGTAATGCCCCTCGTAAGGGATCACCTCCAGAGGGCTCAAGAGGCCCAAAGTAGAATTTACAACCGGTCCGCAAGAATCAGGACATTCAACCCAGGCGATAGGGTCCTTATACTAGTCCCCACTGTTGAGAGTAAATTCTTGGCGAAGTGGCAAGGTCCCTATGAAATTGTTGAAAAGGTCAGTGAGGTGAACTACAAGGTGCACCAACCAGGTAGAAGGAAGCCTTTCCAAGTTTATCACATAAACTTGATCAAGCCCTGGAAAGACAGGGAATCCTTGGTGGCGACAAATACTGTTAATAATTTGTCACCACCAATCCCTCCAGTCAAGGTAGGTGATACTCTATCAGTGTCACAGAAACAGGAGGCTCAGGAATTTTTACAGAAAAACAAAAACAAGTTCTCTGACCTCCCAGGGCGTACACACCTCATCCATCATCACATTGAAACTGAGCCTAGAAGCAGAGTAAACCTTAAGCCCTATAGGATACCCGAGGCACGTAGGGAAGCCGTATCTGCCGAGGTAAAACGTATGCTTGCTCTGGGGGTAATTGAGGTGTCACAGAGTGAATGGTCCAGCCCAATTGTGCTAATCCCAAAGCCCAATGGAACTTGGAGGTTCTGTAACGATTTCAGAAAGTTGAATGAGATCTCCAAGTTCGATGCGTATCCTATGCCCAGGGTAGATGAGTTGATTGAGAAGTTGGGTAACGCCAGGTACATAACCACCCTCGATCTCACAAAGGGCTACTGGCAGATTCCACTTTCTGGTGAGGCTAAAGAGAAAACTGCGTTCTCCACCCCTGATGGGCTATTCCAGTATGTAGTGATGCCATTCGGGTTACATGGAGCGCCTGCAACTTTCCAGAGGTTGATGGACTTGATTCTGCGACCACATCGTGATTACTCAGCTGCCTACCTCGATGATGTGGTCATTTTTAGCCCTGATTGGGAAAGTCACCTCTGTAAGGTACAGGCCGTGTTGGATGCCATAAGTGATGCGGGGTTGACCATAAATGCCGAGAAGTGTGCTCTAGCCCTAGAAGAGGCCAAATATCTAGGCTACATTATTGGGAGAGGGTTGATTAAGCCACAGCTAAATAAAATTGAGGCAATACAGAATTGGCCTAGACCCCTGACAAGGAAACAGGTTAGAGCTTTCCTGGGTATTACGGGGTATTACCGTAGATTTGTGCCGAACTTTGCCTCAGTTGCTGCTCCACTAACTGACTTGACAAAGGGCGGAAAGACAGCAATGGTCACGTGGACCCCAGAGGCCGAGAAGGCTTTCCAAAGCCTTAAGTCTGCCTTGTGCCAACCACCTGTCTTAGTTACCCCCGATTTCAGGCGAGAATTTCTGGTCCAGACAGATGCCTCTAACACAGGCTTAGGTGCAGTACTCTCACAAGTAGTGAATGGTGAGGAGCATCCAGTGACTTACTTGAGTAGAAAACTAACCCCGGCCGAGAAAAATTATGCCATTGTGGAGCGAGAATGTTTGGCAATAAAGTGGGCCCTAGAATCGTTAAAGTATTACTTGCTAGGCAGGAAATTCAAGTTGGTGACAGACCATGCCCCCCTAACATGGATGAAGTTAAACAAGGAGAGAAATGCAAGAGTGACTAGATGGTTTCTCTCCCTACAAAACTTTAATTTCACTGTGGAACACAGGCCAGGGAAATTACAGGCAAATGCTGACGCATTGTCAAGGGTAAGTTGTCTGTGGGGACAAAAGGCTCAGCCCTCCGGTCTGAAAAAGAGGGGGGGGATATGTAGACATGTCACTGGAGAAGTGATCGAGGGGGTGTACATCTCACCTAGGTTGCTACACAGTGTGAGATGGTAAATCCAGGATGGATCAGTTTCTCAGCAGCGATATGCTGCTGAGTTGTTATTTAATTTTGCCGGGCCTGGGTTTATATGGAATGGCAGGTAGGTTTGGTAGAGGGACCTGTCATTCCACATCCCCCGATCCAGTTCTGGGTTTGGGATCAGGTGAGCTTTGATCCTAATTAGCCTGGGAAGCTAAAGGCTCTGCAGAGTCTGCAGGTGATCGCTCTCAGCCAGGGAATGAACAATCTGTGTGTTGAAGGAAGCTGCAAGCACAGCCACTGCTGGAGCTAAAACTCACCCTGCGATATCCAGGCGAAAGACGCTGTGTTTGTAAGTGTCAGATAGGTGAGCAGAACCTGTTAGTAAGCGCCCAGCCGGGCTAGGACTTTTATTTTTGTTGTACTTAGAAAGCACGGTGTTGCTGTATATTTTGTTTGCTGGACTGTTTGTACCACGAATAAACGCCAAGATCTGCTTTATAAATTCCAAGTCTGCTGTGAACTGTGTCCAAACACACCCTACCCCGGGAAGATCCCTTACAATATATATATATATATATATATATATATATATATATATATATATATATATATATATTTTTTTTTTTTGTATTAATGAGATTACATGACTTTTATTACTGTACTGTTACATGTCATTTATATAATTATTTAGAACCAAGCGCCATACTTTCACTATTTATATAAATAAATGTTGTAAGAGGATTTATCCTTCTTAAAGGGGCAGATACGGTTTTTGTTATGTTTGACTGATTTTGGAGTAGGCACCAAACACTGGTTTATTGTTTTATTTCTCAATTATTCATCATCCTCCAATTTATCTACTTGTTTCTCACGAATACCCTGACTTTACCAGTGCATATAGCCTTTGTGTTTCTGATGTGGTACATGATCATGCATGCAAGTGATGAAAAAACATGACATAAAAATAAATACCCAAAAATGAAAAAACATGTAAAAATTGGTCTTTTTTGGTTTGTTTTTTTATTCCTATTTGAGGTTCTGGGTGGAGTCCAAATAACAACTTATAAATTATAATAAACTACATAAAAAATACAAAGATATGCTTGTGCAATGTATCTTACAATTTTTTGCGTGTTCTTGTTTTCTCTCCCTCCTCATCTCCACAACACGGGGGGGAGATGTTCTTTAGTTTGGTAGAAGAGAACTCAGGCAGGGTCAACAACACTGCTTGATTTTTTTCAGTGCAAACCAGTACAATCAAGAAGTTGTAGAAGTTTCTGGCAGGTTCAACAACTTTTCTGTAGTTTTAAAGAGGTAAAACTTTGAAAATGTATTACAGAAATATATTACATGTTTGGTTTAGGGTTTAATACTGATTTACCCATTGCGGCATTGGAATTTAAGAGACAGGAAGAGGACAGGGCATCCTTGCACAGAAGACTTCCATATGATCCACCTGCCTGCTCAACATGAGAAGCTCTTCTCAAACCATTTGTCTGGGGAACTAATAGACATAAACTTGCCTGGCAGATTCTCATGAATCCCACTGATCTGGGTGGCATGGCCCTCCCAGATTTCAATCTCTACTATATTGCTTCCCAGTTATCCTAATTGTACCATATAGATAAGACAGACAGAGAGAGATTTAGCACATTCTTGTGCCCACATTTGGCAAAATGGACCTTACACCCTCTATACGCAATTGCAGTGGGTTCTGGAGGTACCAGACTTGAAGGGCATAGCAAGACCCTATTGTATTATTACAGATGCATATGGGACATCGCCTTTAATAACCTAAAGATTCCTCATTTTAATGACTTCACCCCTCTTTGGCACAATGGGTTACTCTCTGAGTTCCTGCAGATTCCTGACCTGAAGATCTGGGGCCTCCGAGGAGTTTATTATCTGTACCACCTACTCTAAGATGGGGAACTGAAGCACTTTTTTTTACCCTTATCAGTGAACTTATGCTCCCAAACATTATGGATTCTTACAGGTATGCCATGCCATGCAATCCCAGTTCACTCAGTCCCATCCACAGCCTGCCCCCGATGCTATCATGGAAATAGTTAGAAGCACAGAGCCTCAAAAACGAATCTCCACCTTCTATGATATGCTCATTACCCCATCTTCCACCAAATTAGCTTATGATATTAACCCACGTTGGGAGAGGGAGGTGGGAAAATTGGAGGATGAGGAATGGAGTGAGGCCCTGGACTCCTATAAAGCCGTATCCCCTAAACTCTCTCATAAACTCTCTCAAATATTTATTCTACCCCGCTTTTTACCTTACCTTAGAGTAGCTAGATATAAGAATGGTCACTCTACCACCTGCTCCTTGTGCCACCAGGGGGTGGGCACATTCTTCCAGCTCATATGGACCTGCCCTATTATACAGGGATTCTGGAAGCAGGTTGTAGAATTTCTATACGACACTATGGCCTCTCCACTCACTCTAGACCCAAAACAATGTGTACTGGGTATATTCCCGGATTAGGACATTGATAGATTCACAAAGACATTCCTACAGAAAACGCTATTTTCAGCCAGGAAAACTATAGCTAAGCAATGGATGAGGCCTCACCCCTTAGTTTCAATGACTGGAAGGTGGATGTAAATAAC
Organism: Lithobates pipiens; assembly: GCF_037356315.1. Classification (NCBI taxonomy): domain Eukaryota; kingdom Metazoa; phylum Chordata; class Amphibia; order Anura; family Ranidae; genus Lithobates; species Lithobates pipiens. The sequence goes on along the minus strand of NW_027507785.1, from coordinate 284,713,833 downwards.
ACCTTGCCCTATAAGTAATTCTTATATATTAACAGAGGGTGCCCAGCCAAGTATGATAAAATATGGGACCGGTGGCTTTTCAGGGGTGTCACCCACTGCTCATAATTGAACTGTTAAGTAGACTGTTAGAGGGTATTACTATCTGTACTCTGCACGTTTTTTTCCTTTTGCCTAAATTGTGACCACTCATGGAATTTTTTCTGTATCCAAGCTATACTCTAATTTTCCACACATGATAACTATACTGCCTTTAAAAAAACATGCAAGGCTATGTCGTATATGTAAATTGTTTAATAAAACACTTTTTTGATCCTGTCCACTCCCTGGTTAGACCACTCCCCAATTAAACTGTCACTATCAGGCCTTTGGACTAAACCATGCCCCTCTCCATGGCGCTTGAATGTAGCTTTATTGAATGATCCCATAATATATGCCAAACTCGAGAAGGAGTTACAGACCTATTTTCGGGAGAACTCTTTATCCAATACGTCCCCCGCGATAATTGGGGCAGCTCACAAAGTTACTATACGGGGTAAAGTCATACAATTAGCGGCCAGGACCAAACGAGAATGGGAGCTGACGATCAAAGAACTAGAAGCAGACCTAGACAGACTTATGAAAGAGCAGCATCAGGACCCTCAGGTGGAAAATAGACATAGGACAGACAAAGCTAGATTGGCACTAAACCTCAGTCTAACTACCCAAGCAGAAAAACGGATTTGCTGGTCCAGACATAAATACTACACAATGGGGGATAAACCAAGCCAGGCCTTCTCGTCCAACATCAGTGCCTGACCTCACAAATGCGCTTCTGGAAGAATGGTCAAACATTCCCATAGACACACTCCTAAACCTTGTGGACAGCCTTCCCAGAAGAGTTGAAGCTGAAAAGGGGGAGCCAACTCAATATTAAACTCTACGGACTAAGACTGGGATGCCATTAAAGTTCATGTGCATGTAAAGGCAGGCGTCCCAATACTATAGAGTACTTCACTGCATGTAAGTAAGTTCACTAAAGCTTTATACAGTATATTGTTTTTTTTTTGTTTTTTTGTTTTTTTTATGGCTAAGCTTCAGATTTAAGAAGGGACTGGTATTTAACAGATGCCAGTGCCTATAGCAGTTAGTGTAGAATATACAGAAAAAATAGCTCTGGTAAGTTCTAAAAAGATTAGCCTTGCAGAAGAGGACATCTTTGTGAATTTAGTCCAACCTCAGTCCTTTTCAAAGATCTTTGATGGCGCTCTAAACACATAAGAACAATTAAATCCAAGTTCCTGCCTGGTACAAATAAGGTTTTGCTTATAATTATGGCTGAGCATCACATCCAATTTTCATTTTAAAATTTTTAATGAATCAAATATTACCTAAGATGTGATGTTAAACAGTAAATACAAGCATGACTGCTTCTCAATTTACTGACCTTCAATATATTATGCAATGTGAATGCAATGGGAATTGAGGATACAACAAAAGGAAGGCACTAGCGAAAACTATAGAGCGTTTTAACTTAAGTATAAGCAATCACAAACATTTGTCTCCTTCAAGAATGACCTTGGTGAGGGTTACTAATTAGCACTGCTAAATACATTTAGTTAATACATTTTATGTGTTTCAGTTTGCAGCCAGTTTGTTATCCACCACATCCCACACCATCCAATATTTTGGCATTTTATAAATGATTCTTAATGCTAATAAGTCTCATGCATAGGGAGTCATCAAGATTCTGCAGCACGCAAGCACAAAGAAATGCTGAGGTTTTGTAAAAGGCAAAAGAAAAATTGATTTCCCCCCAAAGTTCTAATTAACCTTTTGTTGTGGGGGAGAGAGAAGTAAAATTGTCCCTATAGGCAACACAGCTTCCTCCCACAGTCAGTAACCACTAAGTTCTCTTTCTAGTTAATACATAATAAAAGATGGTTTTGCAGGTAATTCTAAAGGCATGCTAAGAAAATACATTAAAGTGCTAGAGATAACCAGGTTTTGGGTTGATTTTCATCCTATGAATCCTCAAAGTAAAAACGATTTAAAAATCGTCTTTCACTTTGAAAAAGAACGTGGAAATCCTGGAAACAGGCCTTCCTGCTGCTAATTTTATCAGATCTTGAATGCTTTAATGTTCTTCATTCTGTATCCTAATTGTCATTCTGATTTGACCCTATCATGTCTCCAATCTGTTCAGTGTGCATGTTTCCTGGCCTTCTGCCTTAATCCTGACTACTCATTACCTGCTTAAGAGTCTAGACTGAACTTTATTATGCTATACAATGTGGTGCTCTAGATGGTGTCAGGTTTTTGCTCCTTGGAAGCCTTCCACCTACCTGCCACCAGTGGGACAATCCCAGGTACCTCAATGTGGGAGTCACCAAGACTGGGAACTATGTGTGCTTTACATCTACCAATGATAATATGCCACATCCACCATTATCCATATTGACAATACAATCAGGAAGAATCATGGTCCAGTTTCAAACTGAGAATGAGGAAGACAGTGGGGTCATGAACATTCCAATACAAATGTATTACAGTATGCAATTTCTAAGAACTACCAAGGGTGGCACACAGAACCATGAAATACCTGATATGGGTTTTCTCAGGCTTGAGACGACTGGAGAAAGTCAAGTAACCAGTACCCTAAGGGATCTTACTGCAAAATGTATATCTTTGATGGGAGATTACCTTTACGGTATCATGAGGAGCCATTGAGGAGTTGTTATGGACTCCTGGAAGTGCCATATTGTGTGGCTTATCTGAAAGACATACCGTATATACTCGAGTATAAGCCGAGATTTTCAGCCTCTTTTTTGAGGCTGAAAGTGCCCCCCTCGGCTTATACTCGAGTCATCGCTGTCTGCCTGCTCGATCAGCGTGTCGAGCAGACAGACAGCGGACATTCTAAAATTCAAAAGCCGCGCCTCCGCCTCCGCCTTCGCCTGTGATAGGCGGAACACTGAATTTCCCAGCAGTCAGTGTTCCGCCTATCACGGACATCCGCTCATCCTCGTACTACGGACGAGGATGAGACGATGTCCGTGATAGGCGGAACACAGGCTGCTGGGAAATTCAGTGTTCCGCCTATCACAGGCGAAGGCGGAGGCGCGGCTTTTGAATTTTAGAATGGCCGCCGAGGCGCCGACGAAGAGCGGCGATCCTGGCAAGGCACGGGACGGAGGCAAGGCAAGGCAAGGCACGGCACGGCACGGGACGAGACGGAGGCAAGGCACGACACGGGACGGAGGCAAGGAGGCAAGGCACGGCACGGGACGGAGGCAAGGAGGCAAGGCACGGCACGGGACGGAGGCAAGGAGGCAAGGCACGGCACGGGACGGAGGCAAGGAGGCAAGGCACGGCACGGGACGGAGGCAAGGAGGCAAGGCACGGGACGGAGGCTCGGGACACAGGCTCGGGACACAGGTAGGCTGGACACACACACACACACACACACACACATGGACACACACACACAGGGATGGATGGATGGAGACACACACACACAGGGATGGATGGATACACACACACACACAGGGATGGATGGATGGAGACACACACACACAGGGATGGATGGATGGAGACACACACACGCAGGGATGGATGGATGGATGGACACACACACACACAGGGATGGATGGACACACACACACACAGGGATGGATGGATGGATGGACACACACACACACACAGGGATGGATGGACGGACACACAGGGATGGACGGACACACAGGGATGGACGGACACACAGGGATGGACGGACACACACACAGGGATGGACAGGCATGTCTCACCCTCGGCTTATACACGAGTCAATAAGTTTGCCAGTTTTTTTGGGGGTAAATTGGGGGCCTCGGCTTATATTCGGGTCAGCCTATACTCGAGTATATACGGTACATGGCTATTATCATGAAACTGGAACTCCAGTCAGAACGTTCATTTTTTGGATGGGGAGGTGAAGTGTTAGGACTTATTTCAAGGTTTTATTGCTCCATCTGTGCCCTATAAGGATATTTTACCCTCAAATCCTGTATAAGATCACAGAAGGCGAAGAAAGGTGAAGTGAAGAAAGGTTATGTCTTTTGTCTTATTTATACTGATGTCCATATATGAGCACCAGAACAGAAAGTGAGGAAAAATCTTCCCAGAGATGGACACAACAATAAAAGCTTAACCAAGGTTAAAACCCATCTAAAATCTATCCCAAACTAAAAAAAAAATAATAACTGAAAGTAAACTTTATCCAACCCTCTCTCTGCCAGAATGCCAATCCCTTCCATCCCTTTAATTCCCCAGCTTTAAAAATCTATATCTCTATTTCTGCGCAGCTACTGTAAACATAGCTAATGCTTATTCTGTTCAAACTCCGGAAGCTCCGCAAATATGTACAGAATCATTTTTGTAATGTTTTATATTTTATTTTAGGTTTATGTCTGCAGAATATGTTCTGAGCATTTTCAAACAAAATGGCAAGCCAAATCACTGTAAGAGGAATGAAATGGAACAGATTTGTACGAGAGCAAAAGGATTACAAAGTATAATAGCATTAATATTAACGCAAGTTTTCGGTAAAATTGAGCTTCATCTTTATCAAACTGTGCTCAATAATTAAAGCTCTGGACTCAGATTGCGACTTATGTGTGTGTTGTAAAAAGGCAAGCGGTGCGTTAGATTCTTGTCTGGGCAAACTTAAAATACAACCCACGTCTGCTTTCCGCTTAAGTTTCTTCCTCTAAGGACCCAATTAATTGCAGCTTCCTCTTGCCCTTTACACAAAGTTTATTCTCCGAAAAATGAAATGGAAATTTGAAAGTGGTCAGTTCAGCTGCCCTACTGTTTCATAAACACACTGGCATGTTGCTGTATATAGACATATACAAAGCATACATGTCACTGCCAACTGGAGGAGGCCAGTTTTCTTGGAGACAAAAGACATTTCAAAGACATAATTTATCTTTGACTTTCTGCAAATTTGATGCATTTTCATATCTTTTCTGGCTGTCAGGTCCCAACAGCTAAACTTCAAGAAGACCGTGTGCTAAAATTCTGTCAACCTTGACGACAATTATCAAAGTAATGTTCGCAAATAAAGATATTCAGACAAAAATGCTACTGTACTTGTATAACCAGCTCCATGCTTCTTTAACTCCCAAAAAGATTTACTTGATGTTTCAATTGAATGTAGTTAAGATATACAGCTCTCTAAATTAATCACACTTGGATCATTGAAAATATAATCCTAACTCACACTTAAAGCACCACTTCCCCCCTCTCCACCACCATCACCATAAATTAATGAGCAACTTCAGGAAAGAAATAAGACAGAGCAGTAAGTGCACTATTAATTTAAATCAAAATGATATTGACACAATAAAATATTCCACTTATTTTAGCTTTATTTGAGTTTTATATAATTATTGTACTGCATCAGGGCTGTGCAAAGAAATGTGACCCAGTTCATTAGGGCAGTGTTGAAACTTTGGAGCATCATCCTCATTGCTTATAATGTCTAACTATCTGTGCCATAGCATCATGGGGCCCTGGGCAAAGTAGTGCTCATGGGCCCCCATCAGTGAGATGGTAGGAAAAACAGTAGGTGTGGCTAAATGATGCCACATATTTGGCATGGATTTTTATAATTTTTGTATTATTTTTTATAATTTAAAAAAATTATATATATATCAGCTTCAATGCAGATGAATGAACAGGAGACAGGTACCAATCAATCACTGTGTTCATTTAGAAAAGGAAGGGGCCAGTAAATTACATATTTACCATCCCCTTCCCCCGCTCTACATCCTGAACATCCCCCTGTGTGCCTGTAGCTGCTACCAGTGGGAGAGGAAAAGAAGGTAGCCTCCCCAGGACTGGGGGTGGAAGGGGGCACACAGAGGGGTCCAAACAGTGGGAGAATCCAATAGTGGACAGGAGGGGGTGATCAGTGGGCAGGTGGGAAAAATAACTGAAACTAATCTTTTTTTGCTCACCCTGCAGCAGCTGAAAGCCAGCCGGATGGATGAGGAGATGCCAGCTTTCGGCTGCTGCAAGGTGAGCCACAATTTTCCCCACCCACTCACTGATCACCCGCTCTGTCCACATGCTATTCCTCTTCCTGGGGGAACTGCAGGGACCCCCCATGCAGCTGGAGCTCGAACGATAAGACAGAACTGCTAGCTATAGCTGCACCTGCTACTGCAAGATAATGATGGTTTGGTAATTTAAAGCTTTGTTACCCCAACACTTCATCTTCCTGATATGTACCTGCTGTACCATGTACTTGTATGAGAAAGTATCTTGTTCTTATTGCTTCCTTTATGGAAAATCCCTGGTGCTCTTACGATTTCCCTCTGCTTTCCTATTAAAAACTCTACGCTAAGCAGGAGAATAGAACATGGTCAGTTTTCGAACTATGCTGGGAACTCAGTGTGCTCTCCTCCAATGATCAGACGTGTACTGATATGTCCCTGCTGCAGAGACATTCACTAGGAAGCTCAGTGTGCTGCTGCTTCTCCTCCCTCAAGCTCTTATGCAGCTGAGAACAGAGGGAATGTGATCACGTATAAAAAAGGGAAAAAGCTATTTATAGTGTATTTTTATATCTATACACAGATGTTTTGTCTTTCATTTCTTTTTTAAACTGAATAAGTTGTTTTACAAGGTGATCGTTTACAATCACTTAAACTTTCTTAAACTTTCTTTAGTATCCTCTCCTGGGGCTAATTGTTACAAGCAGCTGGTATGACAATAATAACACCCCCATTTCTTGGCCAATGAGCATTTATTTAGAGTAAGCCTTAACTTCAAAAAATCTACATTTGCTATATTATAAGGGACATATAGAAATATCTTTTGTCTTGAAAGCCTCCAGAAAATTTGCTGTGTTCTTGCCAAAATTAGTCTCTGCCTGGACATCCTCTAGATTTGGGGGGGGGGGGGGGGGACTTGGAGATGTCACTACTGGAAAGGAAACTGTACCTGAGGACCTGCAGTGCAAAGATCTGGCTTCATCTACTTCATTTATGACAGGAGCTATTCAAGTTTTCTTTACCAACCTTCATCTTTCCAACTTCTAGACTTGCTCCTGGTAATCTAACCATCACCGATACTGTGGACAGAAACTGTATCACTTTCAGTGTTTTCTTCCTTTCTATCACTTGTTCTAAGACTTACATTTTAAACATAGGTATTAGGGTAGCACTGATACCAATTTTTTAAGGCAGAGTACAAGTACCAATACTTTTTTTCAAGTGCTCACCGATACTGATTACTGATATGTTTTTTGTGTCATGTGACAGTGGCACTAATATGCAGCACTGATGGGCACTGATAGGTGGCACTGATGAGGCATGGACTGTGTCAATAGTGTTCTATTTTATTTATTTTTTACAATGCTTTCTTTTTTTTGGGGGGGGGGGGGGCTGTCAGTGTTTTATTTAATTTTTTATTATTTTTATAGTTTTAATTTAAAATATTTATTTAATACAATGCTTCCTATTTTTTTTTTTATTCAACCCTGTTGGGGGGTAGGGGTGCTTTGTTGAGATATCAGGGGTCTAAACATCTCCCTTTTGAGACATGGAAAGGGGCAGAGGATAGAGATTCCCCAGTCCCTTTCTCAGCAGCCTCAGTTGCACTGAAGATGAATGGACAGGAGACAGCGGCTCCTCTTCATTTATAAACTGAAGCATCGTAAACACAGTGATCACTGACTCTGTCCATTCAGAAAAGGAAGGAGCCAGTAAATTACATATTTACTGGCTCCTTCTTCCGCTCTCCATCCTGAAAGATCTAGAACAGGGAGGGAACCAGAGGAGGATGGGGGGGTTGAACCAAGGGAGCACACGGAGGGGGACCGGAAGAAGACGGGGGGGGGGGGGGACTGGAGGAGCACAGAGGAGGACACAGAGGGGAGCCGGGGGAGGATACAGGGGACACTCAGGAACTATCAGTGTGGCAGTGGAAGAAGTTATAATCATCAATCTCCCTGTGTGGCTTTCAATAAAGCAGCTGAAAGCCGCGGAGGGAAGAGGAGAAGTGTCTGTCAGCTGCTTTATTGAAAGCCACACAGGAAGATCGGTGATTATAACTTCCACCGCCACACTGATCATCCCTCAGTGTCCATGTATCGGATTAAGCATCGGAAGCATTTGCAGTAATACAAGTACTCCTGCAAATGCTCAGTATCAGCACTGATACTAGTATCGGTGTTGATGCAACCCTAATGAGTATGCGACTTTTTAAACTGAAGTTTGTGTACGAAAAAGCTTTCATCAACAACAGGGGCAACGCGATTAAGAAAAAATGGACACTGAGAACAGGGTGCAATTATACTGAAATGGAGACTATTTTTCTGGAAAAAGAAAGTAGGACTGAGTGGTAACCTGGCACTGAGTCAAATGTCAGATTCATTGTCCTGTTGTGACTGCAAAGGTGAACAGGCTATCAAAAAGTCATGCATTTGACATGCATGAACTAGCAGTAGTAGCACGGGAATGTTTCTCGATATATCCAATGTTGCACTTCATTTTAGATCCAGATGACATTTTAATGGCACTTGAAATATGTTTTTTTTTATTTTACTTGACATTGCGCTTGAGTGCTTACGTGACACAATAAAGCTTATTGCTGCACAACTAATAATGCTAGTGAATACACCTTTGTTATTGCTACCTTCAAGTTCAAAAGCATATTTGTATATAAAATAGACATGTGCGATTAGTTACGTACGAATCGAAAATTCATAAATTCGAAAGTCCGAAATACTAATTTTTATGCTTCCGAATTTCATACGAAATACAAAATTTCCTTAACGAATTTCGGATCCAAATTAACAGAAACATGACTGGTATTTTGTTCACCAATCAGAGGAAGTCAGCACAGCACAGGGATGGTGGGAACCCCTCATAATGGACACATAGCAGGTGTAGAGACCCGGGAAGTGAGAACTCCACTCAGGGACGTAATGATAAATTCATCATAACGAACATTCGTACTTGTTGCGAAAAGTTAACAAACCTAAAAGTTAAAAACCCAGGAAGTCAGCACAGCACAGGGATGGTGGGAACCCCTCATAATGATAAATTCATCATAACGAACTTTCTTTATTTTAACAACAAGTTTACGAATCTAACGAAAATTTGTATTTCGTACAAATCCGAATTAAATTTCGTACACAAATTCCGAAATACAATTTTTTTTTTTCATACAGAACAAAACGGAACGAAATGAAACAAATTTTTTGACGGCGCCCATGTCGAATATAAAAGGAGGTATGATAGGGTTGATTTTATAAAGGCAAACAGACTGTTCACTTTCAAGGAAATTTGTACTTTGCAAGGTAATTTTCCCCAGAGCTTAGTGAATGTTATGAAATTTCACTTTAAAAAGAATGCCCTATCATGTTAAAAGAAAATGTAAAAAAAAACTGAATTTTTGCTTGTGTATGGTTGGATGATGGAAGTCAGCAGCACTTCGCCTCATTCACTCTGGGAAAAATTCCTATGCAAAGCACAATTTCCCTTGCAAAGGGAACAGCCTGTTTGCTTTCAGTAAATCAACACCTACATATCTTTTGCAATAAGATATGCACACTTGCCTACTCGCAAATTAGTTTTCTTGGTGCCATGATGAATGATTGGAGCTACATCATCCCGGCTGAGCCAATCAAGACTACTAAAATTCTGAAGACAAGGTGAAGTTGACGGTGCTGGCAAGGAAGATTGCAGGGGTTTCATCATTGAGCCAGTAGTAAGTATTGGAAGCTTTGGTTTCCGTGTTACTAACCCCAGAACCTGCATTCACTATATCTATTCTCCCACAGTACACAGAATATGGAAATGCAATAGTTTTAGTAAATATGAACTTCTAAATACACTTTACCATCAGCAGTATATAACAGTCGTGTGACTTCTATCAGTGTCTGGCCGAGCACTGATTAAAGTTTGTAGGAGGAGTTTTCATTCTTCTCTGGATGTCCTATGAGGCTGCAGGACCCCTGATCCTCTATCTGGACAGTGCTGATTGGCCCTGTGCTGATCACATGCACCCTTCGAAGGGGGGGAAAAAATGTAGCAATACACACCAACCTGAGTATGTGCAGAGTGACTCCAAAGGCTCTGTCTTATCAGGAGATGAATTAGGGACAGTGGAAGAAGGGGAGGATCAGTGAAGACAGGATCAAACAGCCGTTTTACACAATGCAGAGGATTAACCCCTTAGGCTCCACAGTGAGTATAACAAGCATGCTTTACTAAATATACAGACTGATTTTATTGTTGTGGGTATAGTAACACTTTAACTCTGATCCTTGGTCACTAACAGAACTTGAAACTGACCCTATATAGCACCTGCTTTCCAACGTGTGACAACAACCTTCTTTTTTTCTGTGAGACTAGCATCCTGGTTTGGAAAGAATTGCTGACAGCTGATTAGGGATGAGCCGGACAACCCCTGGTTCTGTTCGCATCCAGAACATGCAAACAGGCAAAAAATTTGTTTGAATTCGCAAACACCGTTAAAGTCTATGGGGCAGGAACATGAATAATCAAAAGTGCTAATTTTAAAGGCTTATATGCAAGTTATTGTCATAAAAGGTGTTTGGGGACCTGGGTCCTGCCCCAGGGGACATGTATCAATGCAAAAAAAAGTTTTAAAAATGACAGTTTTTCGGGAGCAGTGATTTTAATAATGCTTAAAGTGAAACAATAAAAGTGTAATATTCCTTTAAATTACGTACCTGGGGGGTGTCTATAGTATGCCTGTAAAGGGGCGCATGTTTCCCGTGTGTAGAGTTGAACCCATGTACATAAAGCCCATCCCTACAGCTGATACAAATGTGCTGAACAAATGTCTAAGGCCGCGTACACACGGGCAGATTGTCTGCCCAACTAAGTTCGTCAGACAATCCGACAGACAGTCCGTTCAAAATTTGAATGAACGGACTTGACCACACACGATGAGCAGACAGTCCGCTGAAAGTGTGCGTGATGACGTGTACAGCACGTACGACGGGACTAGAAAAACGACGTCCTATACACTGCAATGCAACCTTCGGCCGTGTAAATCCTTTCTGAGCATGCGCCATACTTAGTCCGTCCAACTTGCCTACACACGAGCGGACTGTCCGCTGAAACCAAGTTTGGACGGACAAAACCAAGTTTGAACGGACAAAATTACGGAAATTCCGTAAGACTTTGTTCGTCTGAAAAAGTCCGCTGAAGCCCACACACGAGCGGATTGTCCGCTGAAACACGGTTCAGTGGACTAAGTTGGACAGACAATCCGCCCGTGTGTACGCGGCCTTAGGCTCCATGCATACTGGGCTTAGAAAAATGCCAGTTCCCTTGGCATAAAAAAAAACTCTATATAAGCTCTATAAAAATACACAGTAATTTAGACAAGTTTAGGAGAGTTTAGCGTTTTTTCTGCCAGAAAGCTCCAATCAAAAACGCAAACCAAAAGTTTTTTTTTTTCCCTGCCTCCAAACGTTGAGCCTAAAATATGCCTGTAATCATCTTAATGTGCATGGACACATAGGATAACATTGAGCTGTTTCTACATTCAAAACACAACCTGTAGCAGAGATTTTTTAAGCCAGTGTGCATGGACCCTTTAGCATGATGATGATTGTCGGTGTTACTGCTAACAGGAGACATTAGTCTTCATCAAACCTAATATGTGTCTCTTATGCCGCGTACACACGAGCGGACTGTATGGCGTACTTAGTCCGTCATACAATCCGACGGACAGTCCGTCATACTTTCGACTGAACGGACTTGACCACACACGGATACCCAAACAGTCCGTCGAAAGCTTGCGCGATGACGTGTACAGCACGTACGACGGGACTAGAAATAGGAAGTCCAATACACAGCAAAGCACCCTTCCGCCATGTAAATCCTTTATGGGCATGCGCCATTCTTAGTCCGTCGAACTAGCCTACTGACGAGCGGATTGTCCGCTGAAACCAAAGTACGACGGACAGAATTTCGAAAAATCCGAAATACTTAGTACACCAGACTGCACGCTGAAAAAGTCCACTGAAGCCCACACACGAGCAAACTGTCCGCTGAAATGTGTTTCGACGGACTAAGTACGCCATACAGTCCGCCCGTGTGTACGCGGCATTAGTGTCATGATTTAACATCGACTGCTCCAGCCCTGAAGAATAGGGAGCATTTTTCCCCAAAAGGTGTTGGCAGTATTTGATGTTTTTAAACATTAGATGTTCCAAAAAGTCAGTTAAGTGAGATAAACTTGTACCAGGCACTGTTCAGTACACATCTAAGAATTTACTATCTGGCCAGTCATACACGACGGAAAATGTCCGATCGGACCGTGTTGTCGGATAATCCGACCTTGGGTGGGCTTCATCGGTCTTTTTCTGTCGGAATGTCTGACCAACAAAGTTTGAGAGCTGGATATAAAAATTTTCCGACAACATGATCCGATCGGATTTTGTCCGATCGTTTGTAGAGAATTCCGATTGGACAAAGTGACACGCATGCTCAGATCAAATTCCTAGACCAAAGCTATTAGCTACTAGCATGAACGTAGTCCCGTCGTAACTAAATAACGTCATCACATTACGAACGATCGGATTTTCTGACAACTTTGTCCGACCGTGTGTATGCAATCCAACGGATTTTGTTGTCGGAATGTCCGACCGTGTGTACAAGGGCTTAGAGAGGTAGCTGCCTAAGAACAGAACATGGCCCACCTATATTATATCTTAACCATGGATCGATTGGATCTGCTTCTTCGAGGGGAAAAGCACTTTACAGTGGATCCACTGGAACCAACTTTCACTTCTTTTGGTCCACACACATCATGGAATTAAATACTGTGAGAATAACCACCAAACCATAGTGACTAATGATTGTGCTAAGAAGAAATGAAAGGAGGTGTCAAGAACCAGTGCACTAAAACAGTGGTCATCAACCCTGTCCTCAGGGCCCACTAACTGGCCAGGTTTTATATATTACCTTGGGGAGATGCCAACTAGAATACTGCAATCACTGAGCAGCAAATGATATCACCTGTGATGTATTTCAGTTATCTTGCAAACCTGGCCTGTTAGGGGGTCCTGAGGACAGGGTTGATGACACTGCCCTAAAAGTCTGTACTATTGGGGGTTGGGTTTGATAGTACAAACACTCCTGACTGGTTTGGGTGATCTCAATAGCTTGTAAATGTATTTAAACTATCAGAGGCTAAAGGGGTGTGACCACATATTAACCCTACAAATTCTGGTGATCAAAACTGCTATACACCCTTTCTAAGAAACTATGCAATGTAGAACAGAGATGTTTAGTTCACACATATTGCAATACATGTTAAAGCTGGCCAACAGCATCAAAATAATCTCTCTTATTGCCAGTCCTACACTGCTCTGCCACTGCAAATGCTATGGTGGACAATGCCAACATGGGACAATCAGACAGAAGGTGGGGGCGAGCTACTAGGTTCAGGTCTGGTCACTAACACTAACTAAGCGTCCAGTCCTAAACATAGTAGCTCTCCCCCACCTTGTGTCTGATTGCCCCATGTTGGCATTGTGTCCACCATAGCATTTGCAGTGCAAGAGCAGTGTAGGACTGGTCATAAGAGGGTCTACTTTCACTAACTTGGCCTGCTTAAACATGTATTGCAATATGTGTGAACTAAAAATCCCTGTTTTGCATAGTTTGCCGGAAACGGTGTATAGCAGTGTGCAGACGGTTCATTCAGAATTTGTAGTGGTTTGGGTGATAGGCAGCAAGCACAGTGGAGAAAAGGGGGCTATGCAGCACCACATGGTAAGCCTGCCGAAGGTCACAAAGAACTGATAATGACAAAGAAACATTTTTGGCATAGTCTCCCATAACTATATGTTTATCCATATTAAGCGAACTGCCGCTCCAGGAAGAATCATGCAAATTGGTTTGTTGATACTATTAAGAGAGTGGAATAACTACTAACATTTAATATTAAGTACAAACTCCTTTACCACTCTCATAAAAACTCAGAAGGCCTCCTGACAAGGAAATTGTGAAAGCTCTACGTTAGTCATTTGTACATCATGTTCACCCAGTAAACAACTGCCATATGGTGCTGTACGGGGCTGATGGAATGCAAAGGCATAAAATGTAAAATGACAATATTCAGGTGTTCCAGAACTTCCAGAATGTGTCAAGTGGATTATTAAGATAGCTCTATAAACATTCTATTTAATACATGAGAAGACAGCTGTCTCTTGTCGTAATACTGTCATCCATCACATTATTCTAGATTTCATTCTATAACTTCCTCTGAGTGCACACAGATGTATGTGTGTGTGTCATGATGCAACACATGTAATGAAAGTATACCCTTGATAATACCTGCATTTCAGTATCAGTATGACTACCGTGCACTAGTTTTGTTTGCTGGAGTATTCGTATAGCTTTTACTTTACATATTCCTATACAGAAAGCATGCTCATCTTACTGTCCTCAAAACACTTAAAAGAGTGCTTCTTTAAAGTAACCCAAGTGGTAAAGAGCCATCAACAATGAACAGATACATTTGCAGCTAATCAATCAAATATTTGCTTCACCAGATCCTTTTTTTTAAAGTGCCACTTATGTTACATTCCAAGTGGCTGATGTATATACTCTAAACAAGAACACAGAAAAGGGAGCTTTTAGCTAAAATGGTCCATTCTGTTATCAAGGTTTATGACAGGTTTAAAATGTGATTGGTAGCTAAGAAAAGCACACACATATTTTAGGTTGCTAACTATAATATCTTCAATTAACATAGAAATTCTGTGGAACAATACATGTGGTTGTTCCCAAAATATTTATTCCCGATGCATCCTGAAAATCACCCTTAAAGCTAGGCTTGAAAGGGTATATTGAACAGAATAGCTCAATAATCATGAGGAATTGCCAAAGAGGCACATTGAGAGGAATGCAGCCATTACCAGTCTGTTCAGTGTTCAGCAAGTATACACTGCACATAAATGTACATACTTATCACTCCCGTGGGCATGATGCAACACTAGTTTATAAAAGTCTATGTAGACCTTTGCCCTAATGTAGTAATGCACAGAAAATCTGTCCATAGCTGGCCAAGAAGTCCATAAATTACTATAATTGATCAAGAAGGTCATAATTGGCCATAGCTGCCATAGCTGGTCAAGTCAGACATAACTGCTCAACAAAGCCAAAGCTGGCCATAGCTGATCAAGAAGGCCGCAACTGGCCATAGCTGGTCAAGAGGGCCATAGCTGGTTATAGCTGGTCAAGAAGGCCATAACTGGTCATAGTTGGTAAAGAAGGCCATAGCTGATTAAGAAGGCCATAGCTAGTCAAGAAGGCCTTAGCTGCCATAGCTGGTCAAGGCAGACATACCTGGCCATAGCGTGTCAAGAAGACCATAGCTGTTTATAGCTTGTCAAGAAAGCCAAAGCTGTTTATAGCTTGTCAAAAAAGCCAAAGCTGGCCATAGCTGGTTAAGAAGGCCATAACTGCCCATAGCTGGTCAAGAAGGCTATAACTGGTCATAGCTGGTCAAGAAGGCCATAGCTGGCCATAGCTGCATGCAAAAAATATGCTTTTTGTTGCATTTTGCTTGCTAGTAATCTCCTATAGGAGAAAAAAAGCATCAATAGAATATTATGTGCATGAAGCCCATGAAACTGTGCCATTATATATGTTCAAAAAGATTAAAAAATACCCACTGGTCCTGCCAACAATCTTGTTGGCTAATAGCTTCCTTTACTCTCTGCCTTTGCTGACTATTATAAATCACATTCTCAGCAGGGCAAAAAAACCCTTATCTCTAGGTCAGAGTTCTTCCTGAGCTTGCTAGGGGTTCCTTGAGCAAAGAATCATTTCTGACTCTCGGATAGGTAACCACTGATGCCAATGATCTTTTTAGCTATCTGTATGAGGGGCATTCCTCCTAATAACCACACATGTAAGGGACATTCTTCCAGGTAACCTTCACACTAATGTACTGTAAGCTGTATCTACAGTAATTACTAGCAGGAGAGGGGAAGGTTTTTGTTGGCTTGTCCAAGGATGACAACTCTGCTACTTCAAAGATACAGTGCAGTAAGTGAGTATTGTCACCCTAGAACAGGCAGTGTGGTATCCGTGGGATTACCAGATGAAAATACAGGAAAAAAGTAAATTAATGCAGCCATTATGAATAAGGACTAATAAGGTACAACATATTACATTTTTATTTATGGGTTCATGGGTCATGTTCATACACTAGCTGACAAGCTTATCACTTTCATATACAGACTATAAAAATCAACTATGGCTCCCCTTTAAGTGGTTAAAAATGAAACACTATCTTGGCATGTATTCTGTTGGCTTGATGTGTCTGTTTATTCTGTTTCCCGGCATTGCCTCCTTACGTTGTGTTCTATTTTCGTTGATATCGAGTTTAAGCTCTTAAAATGTTCATTAGTCTCAGATTGCATAATCATCGTTTTTTAGCGAGAGCGAGGTTGAAAAAGGATAATTCCCCATTCTAACAGCGGGTAGAATATGAGCTGAAATTACATCAGACAAGATCATGTAATCAGGATAAGGAGAGATTGAATGAAACAAAAGACCACTATATGATTTCAGCAATATACACTCTTCTAAATGACCTTGATTTACAAGAGAAGTGGGGACTTTTAAGAAAAGCCATGAAATGATGGATGCTTGAGGGAGTCTTTGAAGTCTGGAATGTCAGTATAATGAGCATATAACATAACTGAGAAGAGTACATTCAGCCTATTTTATATAGCTACATATTGGCCAAATGGGGTTTTTACTGTACGGCAGAAATCTTTATGAGCTATGTAACCCCTAAGCCTTGCCTAATCATATATACATACCAATACAGACTCCTGTGGAAAACAAGATTGGGATTTTATTGCAGCATTCTGAGCAGTGATGATTTACTGATTTTCCTTCTTCATAACAAAGGCTTGATTGAGGATTTAAAATTAGTATGGTGGCTGTAATACTGGATGAATTCCATCTAATACTTACATTTCAGTTGTGTATTGACATCACCAGGGTGAATCACACGTCAGCTTGGTATATTATTGGAAGACTCTCTTTGCTGCAGTTTGTGTCTTTACCCACCTCCCACAAGGCCAAACGTGTCAATCACTCCCTATAAACATTTTTTTTTTCTAACCAATAACAAAAAACTTTCTAAATCCTGTAAATATAAAGGTGACCAATAATACACAATTTTTACACTACTATTAAAATTCAAACAATGTATTATATTTGTAAAACCATTAAAACATATGTAGTACTTTGTCATGCACAACAGGCTCAGCCTAACACACTTTTGGTCTTAAAGTCTTTTGATATTTGTTGGAATTTGGAGGGATGATGGTGACCTCCTAAGCAACCCTGGCAATTCATATACAGTATCTCACAAAAGTGAGTACACTGCGTTTTACATAAATAAATAAAAGCTGATAATTTTAAGCACCCCTGCTAGTGTTAAATACGTTGTCTCATCTCTATAACCTAAACATTCTGCTGGACAGCTTGTTCTTTTGAAAAACAACAGACTTACTGGTTGGATTAGTAGATGAAAATAGATAGGAAGCCTAAAAAAGAAAATTAATGCAGTTATCTAAGAATTGATATGCTGCAGCACAATAAAAGTTTGCTTTTGGGTTTAATACCAATTTAACCACTTTCAGACCGGACCAATTTGCTGGTCAAAGACCAGACCACTTTTTGCGATTCGGCACTGCGTCACTTTAACTGACAAGTGCGCGGTCGTGCGATGTGGCTCCCAAACAAAATTGACGTCCTTTTTTTCCCACAAATAGAGCTTTCTTTTGGTGGTATTTGATCACCCCTGCGGTTTTTATTTTTTGCGCTATAAACAAAAATAGAGCGACAATTTTGAAAAAAACACATTATTTTTTACTTTTTGTTATAATAAATATCCCCCAAAAATATATAAAAAAACATTTTTTTCCCTCAGTTTAGGCCGATACGTATTTTTCTACATATTTTTGGTAAAAAAAACGAAATAAGCGATTATTGATGGGTTTGTGCAAAAGTTATAGCATTTACAAAATAGGGATAGTTTTATAGCATTTTTATTAATAATTTTTTATTATTTTTTTTTTTTACTAGTAATGGCGGCGATCAGCGATTTTTATTGTGACTGCAACATTGTGGGGGACCCATCGGACATTTTTGACACATTTTTGGGACCATTGTCATTTATACAGTAATCACTGCTATACAAATGCAGTGATTCCTGTGTAAATGACATTGGCAGTGAAGGGGTTAACCAGTGGGTGGCAGTGTAGGGTTTAAGTGTTCCTAGGAGTGTGTTACTAACTGTGGGGGGGTTGGGCTTTCATTTAGTAAACACTGATCTCTGCTCCAATCACATGGAGCAGAGATCAGCGTCACTAGTTGCTAGGCAGAATGGAGAAATGCTGTTTACAACGGCATTTCTTCATTTGGCCGCTCCGTGAGACGATCGCGGGGATGCCCGCGGTGATCGAGTCCGCGGGTCCCGCGACCGGACTCACGGGGGTCCTGACCAGCGCGGGAGCGCGCCGCCGGTGGCGCGCTCCCGATGGCAGGGCGGCAAATTTAAAGGGACATACATGTACGCCCATTTGCCTGCCCGTGCCATTCTGTCGACGTACATCGTCGTGCGCTGGTCGGCAAGTGGTTAAAGCAGAGGTCCGCCCACTACTGCAAAAATTAAAAGCCAGCAACTACACATACTGCAGCTGCTGACTTTTAATAATAGGACACCTACCTGTCCTGGTGCCCAGCAATGTCGGCACCGCAGCTGATGTCTCCATCAGCTGTCGGGTGCTGCTGCTACCATTGCCAGTAAGGGAACCCACTAGTGAAACATTGCGGCTCCATGCCGGGTCCCTACTGCCCAATGCGCGAGGCACCCGCTGCGCTCTCCTACTGGCCCGGTAGCAGGGTAAGGAGGAGGAAGCCGAGCACTGAAGTAATGTGCCACGGCTGTGACTCCCAGGAACTGGATGCAGGATACCTTTCGAAGACAGGCAGCCACTCCTCCCTGCCCCCTGAAAGGTGCCAAATGTGGCACAGGAGGGGGGAAGGAGACAAATGAACGGAAGTTCCACTTTTGGGTGGAACTTCCGCTTTAAGTTTATCCTTAATTATTTCATCATTCATATTAAAGTCAGCCTAAATTTGTATTAAAATGTAAAACTATAGACCAGAACCAGGATTCTGTGCATTTGTAGGGTTCCTCCAGGGGTGGCTATCTGACCTCCCATCTAATCTTACCTGCAGAAGTCAAGTTTCAATGCCACTAAGCAGAGTCACAGCATGACTGCCAGGGTGTCATTTCACCCCCCTCCTGTAAGGGGGCATTCTTCACACTTATCACCACCAATGTAAAGGCCACTTTCCCAGTGAGCCCTGACAAACTAATCTTACCAGGGTTTCCCTGAAACCTGCATTTTTTTCAGGGGGTTCTTATGGGGCAAAAAGGTTGAGAAAGTCTGCTACAGACTGACATTAATCAGTTATTTTATTGAAAGCTCTCCAAGTGCCTGTTTACTGTCTGATTTACTATGCATTGCGCCGACACCTCCAAAATCCATGGTACTACAACAATGGAAATACTGTACCTACCAGCTATCCATGGCCATTATCTCTGGCTTGCTATCTCCCACCACATTCTATTTACTATTGGCACAACAATGTGATGGCCAGATTCAATAACTAACTTTAAAGTAACTTAGGCAGAAAGGAAGTATACCAGAGTCAACAATCACTGAAGGTGGTCAGTATTTACAATAAAAAAGAAAAGAAAATCTCTGTGGACTTTAGGATTGGTGGGGCAATCTACAATAAATCTGAGGTGGCATGTAGGAATCACAAGGTGCAGTTTTTTTTTTTCCACGCATGAAGCAGATTGCACGTGTATTGGAGAAACTGGAAACTGCTTTAAAATGATAACCTGTTAAAATCACTGCAGATCAACAAGTAACTATTTATCCTAGTTTTTTTTTGTAAAGAGAAAGCATCATTTGGCAGCATATTACCATATCAAAAACTTTGTGCCTGTGCTAGGCTTGCCACACAGTTTTGGACTGGACAGTCCAGTGTTTATAACCGATGTGCAATATAGTTGATTGATGAGTATTCTATCTGGATATGAAACTGCATACCCCCATATACGTTCCTGTCATGGAGTCTATCAGGAAGGGAAAATGAAGGTAAGTATTTGATAGGGAATTTTCTGTCATAGGGACAACACTGCTTCTCCATAGATACAGCATGGTGAGTCAGCATGGTCACCCTAGGTTGATAAGTGTGTTACTAGCAGAAACACCAGGTGAATATACAGGAAAAAGAAAGACTGAAAAATAAATATAATGGTTGTAAACCCTTACAAACCTCTTTGACCTACAGGTAAGCCTAGATTAAGGCTTACCTGTAGGTCCAAGAAATATCTCCTAAATGTACACGGTTTAGGAGATATTTACTAAAAGACAGTGACAGCTGTCTACGGCGCATCCGCCGTAGACAGCGGCATGCAGGCGCACTATCGCCGTTAGTAGCATGCCGCTGCTAACAGCGATATGCCGTTAGTGGTGGTTCCCGTGCGCATGCGTGGGAGTGGCGTCATCGCTGCTCCGGTGACATCGCCCATTATGCTTTATCTGTGCAGGGAGATAAAGAGGAAGTAAACCCATCAGGGTTTACTTCCTCTTTAACCGGTTCCCGACCAGTGCACGCCGATGTACGTCGGCAGAATGGCACAGCAGGCATAGTGGCGTACAGGTACGTCCAATCTTCAATGCCGCCCTGCCATGGCGTGCCAGTCCGGACCCCCGTCTATCTGGTCGCGGGTCCCGCGGATTTGACCGCCGCGGGCATACCCGCGATCGTCTCACGGGATGGCTGAATGGAGGAAATGCTGTGTAAACAGCATTTCTCCATTCTGCCTAGCAACTAGTGACGCTGATCTCTGCTCCATGTGATTGGAGCAGAGATCAGTGTTTACTAAATGAAAGCCCAACCCCCCCACAGTTAGTAAAACACCCCTAGGAACACTTAACCCCTACACTGCCACCCACTGGTTAACCCCTTCACTGCCAGTGTCATTTACACAGGAATCACTGCATTTATATAGCAGTGATTACTGTATAAATGACAATGGTCCCAAAAATGTGTCAAAAATGTCCGATGTGTCCGCCACAATGTCGCAGTCACAATAAAAATCGCTGATCGCCGCCATTAATAGTAAAAAAAAATAATACAAATTATTAATAAAAATGCCATAAAACTATCCCTATTTTTTAAACGCTATAACTTTTGCGCAAACCAATCAATAATCGCTTATTGCGATTTTTTTACCAAAAATATGAAGAAGAATACGTATTGGCCTAAACTGAGGGAAAAAAAAGTTTTTTTATATATTTTTGGGGGATATTTATTATAACAAAAAGTAAAAAATAATGAGTTTTTTTCAAAATTGTCGCTCTATTTTTGTTTATAGCGCAAAAAATAAGAACCGCAGGGGTGATCAAATACCACCAAAAGAAAGCTCTATTTGTGGGAAAAAAAGGACGTAAATTTTGTTTGGGAGCCACGTCGCACGACTGTGAAATTGTCAGTTAAAGCGACGCAGTGCCGAATCGCAAAAGGGGGTCTGGTCTTTGACCAGCAAAATGGTCCGGTCTGTAAGTGGTTAAGCTTCAATCTAATATTTTTTATTCTTGGGTTTAAATACACTATAAATGTATTTTTTACAATACTAAAATTGATACAATTATTGAAATAGTTTATTTGTAGCAAGATGACACTAGTGATAGGTTCTGGCTCCTGGAAGAACTTTGACAGATTGAGGCTTTTGGGTAAGTAGTGTAAAATGTTATATTCCATTCCATTAACCACACCCCAAAATTACCATTATTTAAATAATGTTATAGTTTAACTTAGAAAAAAAAAATCCTTATACTGTCAAATGTGCTAAATATAGTTGACTATAATTTGCAGAAGTGAACACAGCCTACTACTCTTGATGGAAATGTCAGAGGTTAAATTTATTAAGCCTCCACATTCTGAATTGCATTTGTCATGTACTGGTATATATCATTTATGATTATCTGACGCTGAAGCTGATGCAGAGAAAAAATATTTGTATTACTTTCGAGCCCCTGTTCCTAAGATAATGTCAAACAATGAATAATTGGTACTGAATTATAAATGGAGTTTTAAATCCATCTATTTTTTATTTCAATATTGCTACACCAACAGGCGGAAAGTTCAGTGCTTGAATTGAAATGGTTTAGATGTTAGAGATTTTAATAATCAAACTACCCTGATCATTGCACACCAGGTGAAAATGCCAGTGTGCGCATTCAGTAATAAATATTCAAAATATATAGGATCTTGTTTTGAATTTGTGGCCTAAAAGCCTTATTTCAATCAAATTTCGAATAACTTGCTGCAGCACATACACTACAGAAGTAAACCAATACTCTCAACTCTCAACAGTAGGACTAACGTATACTCTATATTACCAAAAGTATTGGGTCGCCTGCCTTTACATGCACATGAACTTGAGTTGGTCCACCCTTTGCAGCTATAACAGCTTCAACTCTTCTGGGAAGGCTGCCCACAAGGTTTAGGAGTGTGTCTATGGGAATGTTTGACCATTATTCCAGAGGCGCATTTGTGAGGTCAGGCACTGATGTTGGACCAGAAGGCCTGTCTCACAGTCTCTGCTTTAATTCATCTCAAAGATGTGCCATTGAGTGGAGGTCAGGACACTGTGGAGGCCAGTCAAGTTCCTTCACCCCAAACATACTCATCCATGTCTTTATGGACCTTGTTTGTGCACTGGTGCTCAGTCATGTTGGAACGGGAAGGGGCCATCCCCAAACTGTTACCACAAAGTTGGGAGCATGAAATTATCTAAAATGTCTTGGTATGCCGACGCCTTAAGGGTTGCCTTCACTGGAACTAAGGAGCCAAGCCCAATCCCTGAAAAACAAACCCACATCATAGTCCACCGTTCAACCAAATGAATTGGACCGGTGCACAAAGCAAAGTCCATAAAGACATAGGTGATAAGGTGGCAATACAGGAGGACAATTGGGAGAAAGTGGTCTTTTCAACTTTTAAAATCACCTACTCATGTTACAGCCTATATGAGATGTTGGTGATTGGGTTTAGATCCACATTAACTGCCCAATTTTTGGTGAGATTGTCAGAAACCAAGAGATAGAGGTCATGATAAAACTGTGTGTGATCTGGTAAAACTTGGGAATTCCAGCACAGAACTAGATAAGCTTTATACTATGCCCTATCAACCTTTGTTTTAGATCTGATCTGACAGAGCAATACAATTCACCAAAAACTGTGTAATGAGAAATTCTACCTGACTGCATTTAATTCGACTAGATAGTATTGGTAGGTCCTCACAGTACAGTATAGCTGTTAGTAAATTTTGTGTATCTAACAATACAAATCCGAAAACCTAACTCCATCCAAATATTTTTGTTGGAGGTTTTGGGCACAGTGGGGAAGAGTTAACATTTTGTCAGGTTTTTATGTCTGCCTATGACTCCATTGGGGATATTTTGTCTGTTTATGTTACAGACTGGGGTCTATAGCTGGAGATTGTATAGCACAGGAGTCACAAGAGAGATATAAAGATTGATTTACTAAAACTGTTATATTCAGATTCTGGTGCAGCTGTGCTGGTAGCCAATCAGCTTCTAACTTCAGCTTGTTCAATTAAGCTTTGACAATAAAAACTGGAAGCTGACTGGTTTCTATGCAGAACTGCACCAGATTTTGCACCATGCAGTTTCAGTAAATAACCTCCATAGGGTGCTCTGGAGGCACAAGGGCACACTTGGAGTGCACTTTGAGACATGGGGGCCCACAAGGGGCACTGGAGATGCAAGGCCACACATGGCACACTTGAAAGCACAGGGTGCACTGAGGCACACTTCGAGACATGGGGGACACCAAGCTAGACAATGGAGAAACAGAAGCACACAAGGTGTGCTTGGAGAAACAGAAGCATACCGAGGTGCACTGGAGACATATGGAGACATAGGGAGCTCAAGGCAAACACTGGCAGGTTGAAGAGCACTGGAGGCAGACATGGAGAACACAGGTTCTAGGCACTAGAGTCATATGTTACCCACCATTTCTGTTTCTTGATTGGCTGTAGCACCGATCAGGAGAGTTGTCTTCTGATTGGCTGTGGCTCCCATAAGAGGTGAATTTTACACGGTCTCTGTTTCCTATACATTTATAACCTTTCCTGACTCTACTGAACATGTGTTTTTTGGTCCCCATCAGAGAGCTGTCCCTTTCTTACAAAAATGGAGATGAAATTCAGTACAGACAAAGAAGGCAAGATGGAAATAAAAACCTTTCCCCCACTCTACCAAAAAAACAGGGGCTTAATACCTATGATTCCTATATAACTGTACTATTAGTATATCTCAGTTGGTATGGTTGGTCACCATGTTGCCCTGTGAGGCTAACCTATATGTAGCCTTCTGTAGTCTCTTCCCGCAGTTGCGGGTCCTTTTTACTAAAACTCTTTCAATAAAAAAACATATTGAAATATAAAAAGCAGGGGCTTGAAAAACAAATAAAGCGAGGCCAACTTTGGAAAATCCACACTCATATTATTAAGTGGTAAGCCAATGACTGGCAGTATTGGTGGGCATTGTGTCATACAGTAAATACGATGGAAGCAGTTAAAACAAATCCCTACCAGGCTCCTAGCTCACACATCTATATTTTATAATACATTCAGCGGGGGCTGATTTACTAAAACTGCATGGTGCAAAATCTGGTGCTGAAGTTAGGAGCTGCTTGGCACCCATGCACAGCTGCACCAGATAGTAAGTACATAAGTTTTAGTAAATTTCCCCCTGTGTGTCATTAGAAGTGGTACCCTTTAGCTTAAATATTAAACATGCAAGTTTTGCAACACCAGGTTCCTTCTTTGGGTACATTGACATATGAAAGCAGAGGTAACAGAGCACAAAATATATACCAATTGTAAACAAAGGCATTGGGTACAGATAAATCATAAATCAGATAATAACATATGAAATGTAATTAAATAAAATTACAAATTGATAAGAACCACAAGGAGTGTTTTTTTTGTTTTTTGTTTTTAGCATTGAGGTATGAGAACTCAAAAAAAAAATGTATTTCCTTTTCAATCCCAAATCCATGTTTAACTCTTGCTGAAATGCACTGACCAATTTTACAAGTTTGCCTTCCTGAATTTTTCTTTCTTGTTTAGTTACAAAATCCATAGCTCCCAACTGTCCCTAATTTGATTTCGAGGGACTGTCCCTGATTTGGATCAATGTCCCTCTGTCCCTCCTTCCTCCTCATTTGTCCCTCATTTTGGTCTGATCTATATAGTTGTATATAAAATGCACTTTTTATCTATCAAAGGTGTTTTCCAGCATTAAACCTTTCCTCTGATTTCTAAATTGCTGCATTTGTAAATTCCAAAAAACAATATAAAGGAATAGTAGTGGTAAAAAAAGCACTTGTGGGTGTGGGTTTAACCAATCTTGTTTTTTTTTGTACAATTCTCCTTTAAGGGAGCGTGGCAAGGGGTGTGTCCTATGCCTGCATGCTTTTGCTGATAGGTGTCCTTCATTCCCATCTCAAAAAGTTGGGAGGTATGGAAAATGTCCCTTGCGTATGAGCTCTTTCATGTGTTCTTTGATAGTCCCATCTGCAGAAATGCAGTCCCACTTGCATGTCACCATGCTTTCCATTTATTTTAAACTGACAGTGGTTTAGTTTTGTGTTTGTAGTTCATGTTTTGTTTCTCTGATGTAGATTGCTCTATGGAAGTATTTTGTTCACAATATCATATGAATACCATTTGTTTATGATGCACCAGGCAATCTATGGAATGATTGGATATTTGCATTTCGATATATATATATATATACATTCCAAGATTTGCGATGTATGCCTACACCTCATATACTGTACATGGACCATATATATATATATATATATATATATATATATATATATATATATATATGGTCCATGTACAGTATATGAGGTGTAGGCATACATCGCAAATCTTACTCATGCATTACACTTTGCCTGTTAATGTGGATGAGGATAAAAAGCTCTTTCATGAAGATGGTTGTTCCTAGGAGAGCAGAGGAAAAATCGTAGAATATTTCCTTTTATCGACTGTACGTATGAAGTATGATTTGCAAGTCATAGGCTATTTTTTCTGAGGGTCACAAAACAGTCATCGCCTCAAGGTAAAAGGAATACTCACTGTGAAGTTGATTGACTAAAACAAATTGCAAAATCTGGTGTATGGTAGCCAATCAGCTTCTAACTTTAGCTTGTTCAATTAACCACTTGCCGACCAGCCGCCATCATTATACTGCGGCAAGGTGGTACAATCCCACAAATCACCATAGCTGTAAGTTGGCTCAGGAACTCACTATTGTGGGAGTGTGTGTGCCGCTGGAGGTACGAGCACACTCCCATTGGCCAGCGGGGGTCCGGCGATCGTTCCCCGCAGTGAGAGAATGGGGATCTGCCTGTGTAAACAAGGCAGATCTCCGTTCTGACAGGGGAGATCACAAAGATCCCGTCTTTCTGCTAAGCAGGAAGATGGATCTGTGCGTTTCCCAAGTCACACAGTCCCCCATACAGTTAGAGATTAAAGAACACCTGCAGGGAACACATTTAACTCCTTGGTCGCCCCTGATATTAACCCCTCCCCTGCCAGTGTCATTAGTACAAGAACAGCA
Organism: Lithobates pipiens; assembly: GCF_037356315.1. Lineage (NCBI taxonomy): Eukaryota > Metazoa > Chordata > Amphibia > Anura > Ranidae > Lithobates > Lithobates pipiens. Next base: position 284,687,045 of record NW_027507785.1, on the reverse strand, counting down.
CTGATTAAGGTAATAAAATAATAAAAACTACAAATTACTAAAGCGCAAATATGGATTCCTAGTGAGACGTACCTAAATGATAAAAGCTGCAACCAATTAGCCGTGATCAGTCACCGAAATTCAATAATGTAATGTATTTTAGTGTATCAATATTTTATACAGTACACTATGTATTAAAATAATGTCACTGGTTCCCAAAAAAGTATCAAAAATGTCAGTTAGGTGTCCGATCTGTCCGCCGCAATGTCACAGTCCTGCTAAAAATCGCAAACCACCGTCTTTACTATTAAAATAAAAATGTTAATAAAAATGCCATTAACCTATCTCCTATTTTGTAGATGTAACTTTTGTGCAAACCAATTAATATATGCTGCGGTTATTTTTAACCAAAAATATGTAGCATAATACATATTGTCCTAAACTGATGAATACACACATATATATATTTTTTTTAAATGTTTTATAGCAGAAAGTAAAAAATGTAGATTTTTTTTTTTTTAATTGTCACTCTTTTTTGTTTATAATAAAAAAAAAAACTACAGAGGTGATCAAATACCACCAAAAGAAAGCTCTATTTTTGGGAAAAGGTACATACTTTTTTTGGGTACAGCGTTGCACGACCGCGCAATTGTCAGTTAAAGCGACGCAGTGCTGTATCGCAAAAAATTGCCTGGTCAGGAAGGGGGTAAATGCTTCCGGGGGCTGAAGTGGTTAAAGGATAAGTTCACTCTAACACTAACATCTCTACATCTACAGACACCCATGATCTAACACTGTCCTATCTAGCCCTTAAAGAAGAAATCAGTATACCTACCTTTATTGAAGCCGATCCCACTCTGAGCTGTCGGCTGTGGCTTCTCCGTGTAGGTGGGTGCCGAGGACACATCCGACAATGGAAGCCCCATAGTAAGTCTATGGGTGATGTCACTTCCCATTCATTTCACAGCCGGGGCATTTCACACTGGAGACATAGCAGAGGCTGTTTCAGGGCACTTTGCAGGCGCTATTTTTAGCGTTGTAGCGCCTGCAAAGTGCCCCAGTGTGAAAAGGGTCTTAGCTCTTTCCTGGTTCTCATGGTGACCTGCAAACGTCACTTCCAAATATCATGGAGATCACGCATCTGAAGCATTTCGTAATTTCCAACTTCGACTGAGGGCGTGATCTCTATGACGTGCCATCTCAGTTTAAGTAGAACGGACGTGCGGCTCGACCTATTCGAAATCGGGATGTAAATAGCACCGCCCACACACACACACACACAAGCACTATGTCTAATGCTGTAATGCAAGGAAGATGCCTATCCCTAAATAGACGAGCAGTGCATCTCGTGTAACATGACAATAGAAAGTCAATTTGCATAAACAATGTTTAAAACAAAATCAACTAATTATCACATTGTAATCATACAATATTAATATGCCGATCTGCATTGGCCATTCTATTAATACACCACGCTCTAATGTCGATCATAAAAATAGAAGGCATCAGTTTAGAAATTCATGAGATATTAAATAAAATACACAAGGATAAGAATTAATAATAAATTGGTAATTTCCAATCAATTGATGATTATACAAGTAATACTAGAAAAATAATAGAAATAATAAATTGAATAACATTAAAATGAACAATAATTACTACAAGGGAGGAAACCATAAAATATAACCATAAAATATATATATAAAAAAAAGTGTATAAATATATATGTGTATATAAGTATATAAAAAGCTATGTATATAAGAACCAAACAGACTTCACTACAACATTAGAATGATTCAAAGCATTGAAGATTTTATACCCATGTGACCCATGAGTGTGCAACTACCTCAAGTCGCATATAAGAAATTGCACAGCTATCATTCTAAACATAGTGAACTAAAAAAAGAAAGTCACTACAGTAATACAAGAGTCCAAAACTATTAGGACAGTAAAATGTATACTACTGCGACATAACATTGTTGCAACTACCTAGAGTCGCAAACAAAAGTCGCATGGCTACCATTTTATTAAAAATAACAGCTATATGCTAATCAAATCATCAGAAATTGGTTGAATTATAGTTAAAGGGTTCAACTATCCTTAGTCCCACACATAAAGTCGCATAGAAAATATAACACACATTATTCAATGTATGTCAAAAGGATAAGAGACTAAAAATATATATTTCTATAAAATTAAATTGGTCCATTTTTATTGAAACATTAAAATTTATATTTATATTGCTGCGCACCACCAGTGTTGCAACTACCATGAGTCGCAGACAAAACTACATAACTACTATTCAAAATACCAGCATCACAATTATGCTGATAAGGTATTAAATGCTGCAACTGTCCATAGTCAAACACATAAGGTCGCATAAATGAGATAAAAAAAATAAAAATAATATATATATATATATATATATATATATATATATATATATATATATAGAGAGAGAGAGAGAGAGAGAGAGAGAGAGAGAGAGAGAGAGAGAAAGGGAGAAATATCAGTGATATCAAAACTATATAATATTTAGGCATCACTAATAAAACAATTAATGTCTAGCTCTATAATTAAGGCCTTTTGGTGAAAGCGTGTCTGTGAGAAAAAAAAAATCCACTGGGTTTCACGTTTTGATAAATCCCTCACAATATTGGATCCTCTCCATGATGGTTTGAGACACTCTATACCCCAAAAAAAGATAGGTTAGGCTTATATCGTGGATGTCTGTAGATGTAGCGATTTTGGTGTTCACCTTTAAGCTTTGGCAAAAAATCTGGAAGCTGATTGGTTTCTATGCAGAGCTGCACCAGATTCTGCACTTTCCAATTTTAGTAAATCAACTGCTAAGTGTAAAGGTGGACCGCTACAATGTATTAAATCACAAAACCGAATATACATTTTAGTACACCTACTAATGCTGCCTTCTTCATATGTATTTTTCCAAAACTATTAACACAATGTACACCATTAAATCTCCAACTACCTGGTGACAGTGATTTAAGTGACTATATTGCATCAATGCTTTTGAAAAAATATACATTGTCATGTATAAATAATACACAGTGTATTAAAACATGTATTTTGTTTTGGGGCAAGGCAACAGTATATTGGCATCACAGCAATACAATAACATATACTGGTGCAATTTATTCTGGCTGGCATTCCCAATGAATAGACACGCGCAATTAACAAAAACCCACATTTTTCAGAATATTAGAAAATTCTGAATTTACAAATTTACAAATTTTTGAATTTACAAATTTCTGAAATTCAAAAATTCGAATGTTCCGAAAATTACGAAAATCTGAAATAATAACTGACTAATAATGACTTAACTATTACTAATACATTATCGGTATGGGAATTTCCTTTGAAATTTGGCTGTTAGCGAACGCAGCGAATACGAATTTATCCAAAGTTACGAATCTTACGAAATAATGAATGCCATATCTAAACGAATGGAATATAATTAACCACTTGCCGCCCGCCCTATTACAAATTGACGGCGGCAAAGTGGTTTCATAATCCTAACCGGACGTCATATGACGTGATTAGGATTATGAGCCGCTGCGCGCCCCCGGGGGCGCGCATCGCGGCGATCGTTGTTGCGGGGTGTCAGTCTGACACCCGGCAACTACGATCTCGGTAAAGAGACTCCGACGGAGACTCTTTACCATGTGATCAGCCGTGTCCAATCACGGCTGATCACAGTGTAAATGGGAAGAGCCGGTGATCGGCTTTCCCTCACTCGCGTCTGTCAGACGCGAGTAGAGGAGAGCCGATCGGCTGCTCCTCTGACAGGGGGGGTCTGTGCTGATCGATTATCAGCACAGCCCCCCCGAGGATGCCCACACTGGACCACCAGGGACACCACTAGACCACCAGGGAAAAGGTAATAAAAATCCATAATCCTCCCTAGACCACCAGGGTGCCAGTCAGCACAATGGGTGCCAATCAGTGCCCATAATGGATGCCAATCAGTGGCCACAATGGGCATCACTGATTGGCATGCATTATTGTTTGGCACTGATTGGCATCCATTACTATAACACCGATGCCGCCTATGAGTGCCCACCTGTGCCGCCTATGAGTGCCCACCTGTGCCGCCTGAGTGCCCACCTGTGCCGCCTGAGTGCCCACCTGTGCCGCCTATGAGTGCCCACCTGTGCCGCCTATCCATGCCCACCTGTGCCGCCTATCTATGCCCACCTGTGCCGCCTATCCATGCCCACCTGTGCCGCCTATCCATGCCCATCCGTGCCGCCCATCTGTGCCGCCCATCCGTGCCAGCTATCAGTGCCAATTTGTGCCACCTATCAGTGTCCGTCCGTGTCGCCCATCTGTGTCGCCCATCCGTGTCGCCCATCAGTGCCACTTCATTGGTGCCACATTGGTGCCCATCAGTGCCACCTTATCAGTGCCCATCAGTGTAGCCCCATCAGTGCCCATCAGTGAAGGAGAAAACGTACTTATTTACAAAGTTTTGAAACTGAAACAAAAAAAAACATTTTTTTTTTTCAAAATTTTCGGTATTTTTTTATTTGTAGCGCAAAAAATAAAAATCGTAGAGGTGATCAAATACCACCAAAAGAAAGCTCTATTTGTGGGAAAAAAATGATAAAAATTTCATTTGGGTACAGTGTAGCATGACCGCGCAATTGTCATTCAAAGTGCGACAGCGCTGAAAGCTCAAAATTGGTCTGGGCAGGAAGGTGTTTAAGTGCCCTGTATTGAAGTGGTTAATTAATAATAATAAATAACAATAATAATAAAACCTTTTTATTATTATTAAATATTAATTTGTTCCATTCCATTTGCTTTAATACGACATTCATTAATTTTCAGATAATTCGTAACTTCGGATAAATTTTTATTTTTTTACTTTCACTAACAGCCAAATTTGAAAGGAAATGCCAATACCTATAATTTAATAGTTAGTTATTATTAGTTAGTTAGTTATTTAGAATTTTCCGGATTTCAGATTTTCAAATTTTTGACTTTTTAGAATTTCTGTATTTTCGAAAAATAAGGGTAAGTATTGCCCTAAGAGGAAAAATTTGTGGGGGGTATGCTAAGAGTGTTAATTTAGGGGGCTCTGTGTGGGGAAGCGGAATGAGAGAAGAAGATTTTTGCTTAGAGGGAGGATGGGGGGGGGGGGGATTTGTGCTGGGGGGGTTCCAGGGGGGGGGGGAGATGTATACTGGGAGGGGAAATTGGGGGTAGATAATTTGTTCAAGGAGGGGTGATTTTTTGGGGGAGGGGGCATTTGTGCTGGGGGGGATTTGGGGGATGGGGGGCAAAGATTTGTGTTGGGAGAGGGGATTTCAGCAGGAGGAATGATTTGTACTGGGAGGAGGGAAATTATGCTTAGGGGGAGTGAAAAGGATTAGTGCCCAGTTTTTTTGTTGAGGAGGATCTTTGTTGCCACATAATACTCATATGGCTGGGGGGGGGGGGGGTAGTTTGGCATGTTTGCCCTGGGTTATGGAAGACCTTGTCCCAGCACTGAGCATGTCCCTGGGTATTTGAGTGGCTGTACGAATCAGATGATCAATTATTTGTGCATGATATCCTTGGTCTATAAAGATGTTGTAGATTGAATAGGGTTGTTTCTTCCTTCTGTGGTTGAACATATAGGTCAGGCTTCTCAAACTCAAATGAAACAGTAGACAATATAAAGTTAATCTAAAGTAATATATTGGATCGTGCCAGTCCTAAGATGTGGGGGTTGCATTAGTTCACATTATTTTCACCTGGTGACCCTGGCAGTAACACATTTCCTGTCTCGGGGTGAAGAAGCCCACTTTCTGTACTGTTTCTATTGAGCACTGATATGTAGTTATGACTACAAAAATGTCACCCTCCCACTTTAAAAAGAGAGGGAAGGTATTCTGTAGTCCAAAGAGAGAACTGGGAAAGGCCGCTAACACTGCAAAGTGCAAAAGAACTTTACAAGCGTACTGGATTTCTGGCAAATTCAAAAGGAATTTTTTGCATGTATGAAACAGATATAACAAAATGCCTTCAAAAGTATATTTAACAGATTTTTTAGGTACTGTTTAATACTCACAGCGGCTCTTTACTAGACATGTGCACACTGAAATATTTTGTTTCGGAATTCTGTTTTCGTCCGAAAAATACATTTATTTAGTTACTCCCGAAATTCATTTTTATTTATTTTGTTAAAAATTGCATTTGTCCGAAAATCCAAATGAATTAAAGTTGAATCCGTCATTGAAGGCTTATGGTGTCTGTCGAATGTTCAAAAAAGATTCGATGGAGCAGCTAAACTGTATGACTTCGTATAGTTTAGCTGCTGCGTCGAATCTTCTTAGAACTTTCGACAGACACCATAAGCCAAAGATTCAACGTTTGTATGTTTTTCGCTGCTTTGTGACTGATGACTGGTGATAGTGATCACTGATCAGACAGGTAACAAGATAGGGTATATAGAATCTATATAGAATCTCAATCTATAATATAGAATCTATAATAATAAATTCCCCCACACAACACGGACAGCCTCTGAGGCTATCACAACACTAGCAACACTAGTATCACTATCAAGTTCACAACACTAACACAATAGCAGCAGATTCTTATGAAAAAGTTAAGTTGGACTGTAGCTTGCTTCACTATTGTTCTGCTGCTGTGCTTATGCTTAATTGCTAAATAATGTAGGCTCTCTGACAAACGGACCAGCTAAGATTGACTGTCTTCTGAAATGATTCAGGGTGTGTGTCTCTCTCTGCTAGCAATCATAAGTGAAAGTAATGCCGCGTACACACGAGCGGACTGTATGGCGTACTTAGTCCGTCATACAATCCGACGGACAGTCCGTCATACTTTCGACTGAACGGACTTGACCACACACGGATGCACAAACAGTCCGTCGAAAGCTTGCGCGATGACGTGTACAGCGCGTACGACGGGACTAGAAATAGGAAGTCCAATACACAGCAAAGCACCCTTCCGCCGTGTAAAGCCTTTCTGAGCATGCGCCATTCTTAGTCCGTCGAACTAGCCTACTGACGAGCGGATTGTCCGCTGAAACCAAAGTACGACGGACAGAATTTCGAAAAATCCTAAATACTTAGTACGCCAGACTGCACGCTGAAAAAGTCCGCTGAAGCCCACACACGAGCGGACTGTCCACTGAAATGTGTTTCGACGGACTAAGTACGCCATACAGTCCGCCCGTGTGTATGCGGCATAAGTTGGCTGTACGTGTGTACTTAGTTCTAGCTATTTTACTGCTCCTCCTCTTTGGTTACAATCAGCCAATAACATTCATCATCATCATTATTTTTATTTTACTTCCGCCACCCAATTCCAGCAGTGATCTTTTCTATCTATGTCGAATCATTCCTCTCTATGTCAAATCTTTTCTCTCTATGTAGAATAATCTTGGACTAATAGAGTTAAGGTTAGGCACATTCGACCACAGGTTCGATAGACACAGATTGTTATTGCCAGCGTCATGTCGAATCTCCTATCTATATCGAACTGTTGTCACAACAAAAACGAAAATAAAGCATTTGTTTATGTCGAATCTTTCGTTTTTCGGATTCTGCACTTTCGTTATTGTTTGTTAAAATGATAACGAAAATACCTGAAATTCGGACGAAAATGCATTCGGATGAATACGAATGCACATGTCTACTCTTTACCACATGATCAGTTGTGTCCAATCACAGGTGATCACACTGTAAACAGGATTTTCTGGTTATCAACATTCCTTTCCTCACGCTGATAGTATATGAGGAGAGGAGAGCCGATAACCGGCAGATCCACACAGGGGACATCTACACTGATAATTAGTGCCCCAGCAGTGCCCACTAGTGCTGCCAATCAGTGCCCATCTGTACTGCCAGTCAATGCCTATCAGCGATGCCTATCATTGCCGCTTATCAGTGCCTCCTATCAGTGACGCCTATCAGTGCCCATCAGTGCTGCCTAGCAGTGCCACCTATCAGTGCCCATCAGTGCTGCCATTTAGTGCATATTCAGTGATGCCTATCATTGCCGCTTATCAGTGCCTCCTATCAGTGCTGCCTAGCAGTGCCACCTATCAGTGCCCTTCAGTGCCGCCTCATCAGTGGCCATCAGTGCCTCCCCATCAGTGTCCATCAGTGCAACCTCATCAATGACTTCTCATCGGTGCCCATCAGTACCGTCTCATCATTGCCCATCAGTGAACCCTCATTAGTGCCTCCTCATCAGTGCCCATCAACGCAGACTCATCAGTGCCCATCAGTGCAGACTCATCAGTGCCCATCAGTGAAACCTCATCAGCGCACATCAGTGAAGGAAAAATATTACCTTTTTACAAAATTTTATAACAGAAACTAAGAAATACTTTTTTCAAAATGTTTGGTCTTTTTTCATTTGTTTAACAAAAAATAAAAAAAACATTGGCGATTAAATACCACCAAAAGAAAGGTCTATCTATCTAAAAAAAATAATGATAACAATTTTGTTTGGGTACAGTGTTGCATGACCGCGCAATTGTCATTGAACGTGCCACGGTGCTGAAAACTGGCCTGGGCAGGAAGGGGATAAAGTGCCCTTGGTGGATATTCACCCAAACAATAATAAGATTTATTTTGTTTACTCATCACGATTTACTCAATCGGTCAAGCACTATATGGACTATTGTTTAATGAATAACTTTTTATCATCATTGATTTAGTGCTGGAATTCTTTTACTCTGTGTGTTTTTTCACAATTGGTTCTGTTGTGATATTGCAAGCAGCTTTTATTTCACATATGGTTGTTAACATCTGCATTGTAATTTTTTTTTTTTTTTACTTTTTGGGACCTCATCTTATCCTGGCGTTAAGACCATTCATAATTCTCAAAGCAAAAATCTTCCTAATTTGAATGCCCCATCAAGGCTATAAATTCAACACATTCTGTTGCATTCTACAGCAAAATATTCAGGTCATTTAGAATAACCGTCCCTTTCAGTTAATTATAGTGAGTGGCCATTAGGAAAGTCTATGCATGGAAATTAATACTTTTTTAAAACACAACACGGGTACAGTTGGTCTAATTATTCGCCCCTATAAAGTCCCTTAAACCGTACTCTTCCAGCTGCAGAGACCGCTCCTCTGAGAGAAGCTGCTCTTCTATAAATACTCATTTGGAATTTTAACATGACTCCACTGAAAGACCTCAGGTGATGAGTGGTCAGTAGTTACTTGAAACACATTATCTCATTTTGCTGCACTAATGTCCCCAACGCGATAATGGACCTGCTGAATAGTGAAGAGTTATAGCTTTTGCTATCCCCACAAGGAATATTTGCAAACTTCATCATTTAATAGGTCAGCTGCCCCTACAGCAACTTACTTCTCTTTGTACTTGGGAAGAGTTTTCAAACTTAGCACTTCGCCAGACAGAGTGTCTCGGTTGCTGGGTTTGATTACAGGGTAAGCTCTGGAATGAAAATGCCCCGTTTCCTGCTTTAATCAATCAAGAACTTTATTGCAAAAGCTGACAAAATGGCAAACTTGTGCTTATTCAGCTTTGCAGGAGAAGGACAGGCTGTCAGTCTCAACCAAGGCTAGAACCACGCTTTTCTATTTTCATTTTAACATGTTGGTGTTGAGGGTTGTAAATCTGGTACTAGAGATTAGACAGCAGATGGATGCAGAATTATTGCATAGATGCAAACCATCTTTTCTTTATTTTATAATAGATGACTGTATGGAAGGAAATATTTACAATGAAATTGGCAGCTATCTTCTACAAATGCTGTTTTACTGACTACTTTTCAGATTCTCGAGGGTCAGTACTGTCCACATCACTAACCCAGAATAACCATACATCTTGTAAGGTTAAAACTCTTGACCGGTTAATGAATGGAGTCAGAGGATCAGAATGATAGTTGGGAAACTAGTATTTTCTGGTACCAAAACAAACCTTGGCCCTGGTTCACATTGGTGTAAATGGTGCCCAAACGGTGGCTATTGCTAGCAATGGCACCATCCTAATTGGTGCAATGCCGCATTTGCGATGCTGCACCGATTTCCAAAAGTAGTTTCTGTACTACTTTTGGTGGTTTCGGGATGCGATTTCCATTGACATCAGTGCATAAACCTGCACAGATGTCTCTGAAATAGTCCCCAAAATTGGGACTGACATGCGGAAATGAAATCATTTGAGTTCAGCTTAACTTGAACAATTTAATTTGCGCACTTAGTGTGAACCTAGGCTTACTGCAACAAAAAGGTACATATATTATAAGTGCGGAGGTAGGTACAATGTTGTTGAGTATGGGTAACTAACATTTCAAAAGTATAAAAGGGATTGGGACCCAAAATGGAGTCAGTGGGGTTGATTTACTAAAACTGGAGAGAGTGCAAAATCTGATGCGGCTCTGCTTGGTAGCCGATCATGTTCTATCTTCAGCTTGTTCAATTAGGCCTAGACAAAAAAAAAAAAAAAAGAAAGCCGACTGATTTCTTTGCAGAGCTGCACCAGATTTTGCACTTTCCAGTTTTAGTAAATCAACCTCAACGTGTGGTCAGCAGAGGAACCCTTTAAATAAAAAAGGTGCCTCCAAGTGTACTCTTCAGGAAGGTTGGCATTTTTTAAAACACACCATGAACACTTCTAATGGTCACTTTGTCAGAAAAAGGTGTGGATTTCCATAGCCCAGAGTATATAAAAAAATACCAACCTTCTTGAAGGTAGCCTAGAGCAGTGCAGGAATCTCTGGAAAACCCAGACGAGCATCGAGTGAGACCTTTCATACTCTATGGGACTTTATATTCAGTGCCAAAATCGGTGCTTGACCCTAGGAGGGGTAACCAACAACCTAATGAATGTAAGTATGCACTTACCACACTTTTTGCTATATACATTGTACGTACAACTGATCAGGGCCTAAACTAGGGTGGGCAGGGGGGCATGTGCCCTTCACCCCACATCAAGAGAGGTGTCGCCCGCATCGGCCATTGCTGCCCAATAAGTCTAATGGACAGGCGGGCCTGCGGCATAGTCTGGCAAATACCAGAAAAACAAAAAGAACAAGGGAGACTGCACAGCACAGTAGCACTGAGTGACTCTGCTCCTCTCGCCTGCCCCCTAGAAAAACATTCATGAGTGTTGTTGCAGCTCCTGTTGCTTAGCAACATAAAGGGGGCAGGTGGGTGGAGTGGAGTAATTTAGTGCTGTTGCTCTGTGCGGTGTCCCTCCTTCTATTTGTTTCCCTGGTATTTGCTGGACTATGCAGCGAGAACCGCCTGTCCATTACACTTTATCCAGCGACAGTGGCACCCGTAGGCTGCATTCACACTACCTCGTTTTGAATCGCTGGCAGATCTGCCATGGATCTGCTGGCGATTTGACAGTGGTGACGTGTGAATGACAAAACGTGGAACTCGCATTTGAGATGCCATTCATTGCCTTCTCTACTGCCTTCAGTTCCCTCCAATTAGAGGACCTCTCCGCCTCTTCTGTGGACCATGAGCCCTGGACCCACTGGGTGTCCACATGGGCCCCCCAACCCCAGGCGCTGGCGTCGGTTGTCAGCCGCACCTGGACTGGGAAGGACCACAACAGGCCTTCTGAAAGCACTTCTAGGTTTCTTCACCACCACAGACTTCTTCTTACCGAGGTAGGGACCCTCACCAGATCATCTACAGAGCTCTGTCGATGATCCCAGACCTCTAGCAAGAAAGCCTAAAGAGGCCTGAAGTGATGCTTTGCCCATTGGACTGCCGGAATGGAGGAAGTCAACGTCCCCAGTACCGACATAACCTTCCTGATGGGCCGGGGCTGATTGCACTGTAGATGAGCTGTCCCCTGTACCAATTTCTCCTTCTTTTCTTCTGGCAGGAAGATCTTTTGGTCTATGGATTCAAAACCCCAGGAATGTTACTTCCTGAGCAGGCACCAAATTTGATTTCTGAAGGTTTATGATCCAACCCAACTCCCTTAGGTGGACACAAGCTCTGTCGAGGTCCCTCTGCAACTGTCACGCAATAAAACGTGCTGCAATCATGGCAACCGGCATCGCAGGACGCATTTCACCACAAAGTAGCTCCTGAACTATTTTTGGGCAAAATGAGTCTAGTGATGCGGGTTGCCATGATTTCAGCACGTTTTATCACGCAACAATCGCGGAAGACCCGCACCGCGATTTGAGGTGTCATTCAAATGAATGGCATCTCAAATGCGTTTTGTCAATCACACACCAGCACTTTTAAATCACGGGAAGATCCGCGGCAGATCTGTCCGCAATTGTAAATGCTGTAGTGTGAATGCAGCCTAAGAGCAGTGGTACCCAGTGTGGGCGACATTCCCGGTGGCAGGAGGAGCAGAGTGATCCAGCACTGGAATGCTATGAGGTCTTCCTCCTTCTGCTCAAGTCCTGCCCAGTGCCCAAACAGCCCACTCCTTTTCTGACAGAGCTGCAGGAGAGAGAGATTGTGTGCCGAAGAAGGGGTCCCCAATTTCAGGACTGCGGACCGGTACCAGTTCATGGCCTGTTGACGGCCTGTTGATGACCGGGCAGCGTAGCAGAAGCTGAGCGGTGACCAGGGTACACACAGGACCACCATAGACCACTGTCGCCGCTGACTTCCTGCTGTGCGACCATGTCACTGAGCCCATGTGTCCTCGCCCAAGTCTCCCAACAATGTCATCCGAGAGCTGAAGATCTGCTCTGTAGAGTGGGAATCTTTGCATAAAAACAAGAGGATAATCACCCACTTGTTAACATGATAAGTTGGGCAGTTCCCACCCTCCGTCCATATCTGCAACTCTTTTTTTTCTTGTCTCTGCTAACCTGGAGCACCACTAACTCATTTTAAAAATGAAGTTAGCAACAACAGTCTAGATATTTTCCTTATAATAGGTTTCCTTTAATATGAGCATTCATACTGCCCGAGCATCCATGGTAATCCTATAGAGAGATAGCAGATAACTCCAGCACTTGGCTTTTCTCAGGCAAAAAAAAATCCAACCTGGTTTATTGACTTTGCCTCTGGGAGTAATCAGCCATAACTATCAGCCACCAGACGTTTAAAGCTTATCTCCAGAGAGACATTAAAACTATTATTGCAGTTATGTATTCATTAAAAATTTCAATTTATTTTCAATTGAATCTAAGGTAACTGAATATGTTTTTTTATTAGGTTACCATAATCACCTCTATAGCAGCACTCCACCACAGACTGGAAGAACTAGCACTAAGAACCAATCAGACTCTGCTTAGGTGCACATGTACTGACAGGGAAGATGGTGAGCAGATAGATGATATTGTGATTGAACTGCTGCTCCTTTATTATCCAATCAGCAGGTGAGGGGTGTGTTTTTGACCAAGCTGTGCTTCTGCTGCTGTGGAAATTGAGAATTTGGCTAGGTCACAAAACTGGCTGCACAGAATTAAGATCTGTTAGCAGGTAAAACAGTTTCCTGACATGTTTTTAGCTGTATATTTAGATACCTGCCTGGACTGAAGCAACAATTGTCACACAATGTGGATGAATTTATCTGGACCTAGCAACAATTACTTGATGTCTATGAGCAGTGGCGGCCCATCCATTGGTGGAGCATGAGCACCGGGAGGAGGCACACGAGAAGCCGCTGCCCAGTGCACGGAGGGAAGCGCTACCCACTTGATGAGGTAAGTGCGGGGCCAACTGACTGACGGGGGGGTTGCGGTTGCTTATGATTACTCTAATGCCCCGTACACACAATCGGAAATTCCCCCAGCAAAAGTCCAATGTGAGCTTTTGGTCGGAAATTCTGACCGTGTGTATGCTCCTCTATTTTTCGGTTGGAAAAAGTTCTGATCGGAAATTCTGATTGTACAAATTCCGATGCGCAAAATCCATTGAACTTCATTTTCTTGGCTAGTCGTAGTGTTGTACGTCACCACGTTCTTGATGATTGAAAGTTCAGAGAACTTTTGTGTGACCATGTGTATGCAAGTCAAGCTTGAGCAGAGTTCTGTCGGAAAAACCATCCAAGTTTTTTTCCGACAGAAAATCTGCTCGTGTGTACGGGGCATACAGTGCTGTGAAAAAGTGTTTGCCCCCTTCCTCATTTCCTGTTCCTTTGCATGTTTGTCACACTTAAGTGTTTCGGAACATCAAACCAATTTAAACAATAGTCAAGGACAACACAAGTAAACACAAAATGCAATTTGTAAATTAAGGTGTTTATTATTAAAGGTGAAAAAAAATCCAAACCATCATGGCCCTGTGTGAAAAAGTGATTGCCCCCTAAACCTAATAACTGGTTGGGCCACCCTTAGCAGCAACAACTGCAACCAAGCGTTTGCGATAACGTGCAATGAGGCTTTTACAGCGTCCTGGAGGAATTTTGGCCCACTCATCTTTGCAGAATTGTCCTAATTCAGTTACATTAGAGGGTTTTCGAGCATGAACGGCCTTTTTAAGGTCATACCACAACATCTCAATAGGATTCAGGTCAGGACTTTGGCTAGGCCACTCCAAAGTCTTCATTTTGTTTTTCTTCAGCCATTCGGTGGTGGACTTGCTGGTGTGTTTAGGATTATTGTCCTGCTGCAGAACCCAAGTTCGTTTCAGCTTGAGTACACGAACAGATGGTCGGACATTCTCCTTCAGGATCTCTTGGTAGACAGCAGAATTCATAGTTCCTTTTATCACGGCAAGTCTTCCAGGTCCTGAAGCAGCAAAACAGCCCCAGACCATCACACTACCACCACCATATTTTACTGTTGGTATAATGTTCTTTTTATGAAATGCAGTGTTCCTTCTACGCCAGATATACTTGGACACACACCTTCCAAAGAGTTCCACTTTTGTCTCATCGGTCCACAGAATGTTGTCCCAAAAGTCTTGGGGATCATCAAGATGTGTTGTGAAAAAATTGAGACGAGCTTAGATGTTCTTTTTGCTCAGCAGTGGTTTTCTCCTCGGAACTCTGCCATGCAGGCCATTTTTGCCCAGTCTTTTCCTGATGGTGGAGGCATGAACGCTGACCTTAACTGAGGCAAGTGAGGCCTGCAGTTCCTTGGACGTTGTTGTGGGGTCTTTTGTGACCTCTTGGATGAGTCGTCGCTGCGCTCTTGGGGTAATTTTGGGCGGCCGGCCACTCCTGGGAAGGTTTACCACTGTTCCATGTCTTCGCCATTTGTGGATAATGGCTCTCACTGTGGTTTGCTGGATTCCCAAAGCTTTGGAAATGGCTTTATAACCCTTTCCAGACTAATAGATCTCAATTACTTTCTTTCTCAATTGTTCCTGAATTTCTTTGGGTCTCGGCATGATGTGTAGCTTTTAAGGATCTTCTGGTGGACCTTACTGTGTCAAGCAGCTCCTATTTAAGTGATGCCTTGATTGTGAACAGGTGTGGCAATAATCAGGCCTGGGTGTGGCTAGAGAAATTGAACTCAGGTGTGGACAACTACAGTTATAGTATGTTTTAACAAGGGGGGCAATCACTTTTTCACACAGGGCCATGATGGTTTGGATTTTTTTTCACCTTTAATAATAAACACCTTCATTTACAAATTGCATTTTGTGTTTACTTGTGTTGTCCTTGACTATTGTTTAAATTGGTTTGATGTTCCGAAACACTTAAGTGTGACAAACATGCAAAGGAACAGGAAATGAGGAAGGGGGCAAACACTTTTTCACACCACTGTAAGTCAATATTTAGAGAACTCTATAGCATAAGCATGAGTCTCTGTCACAGGATAATAATGTTGTCCTCTGAGAGATACAGGGGGAAGATTTATATCACAGCAAGTATGTGGACAAGAGGATCACGTCCCAACTCCCATACCCCCCAACAATGGGGGACCACTTATGAACTGGCATACTAGACCTCTCCTTTTAGCAGCAACATTTCCCGTACTTGCCAATCATATGATGTGGTAGAAATTCATTTGTATCCCACTGCAACAACGTGAGGGGCAGAATAAAAAGGAGAGAGACAAGCTTATTGACAGGTGCTTGAAATATCCCTTAATTCAGGCATGAATGTGCATATATCAAGGCATCATTTGAAAATCCATACACAATGAATTGATAATATGAATATTCACTTCAATTATCTAATCAACTGTAAAGCATATTCCTGTATAATCATCTCAACTACACACGAGTGGGTATTCAATATGAACAGGAACTTGCTCTAACAGGATTAGATAACTGAAGTGAATATTCACACAATTTATTTATGGAATTAACAAAGAGTGGTGCAAACCGAATGCTTGCACCGCTCTTCTAAACATAAGCCCCTTTGTTATTTAGGGGTGATCAATTCTCTGTTCTGTGGCAGTGACAGATAAAACACACAGCACAAGGAACTGCATGCTCCGATCTCTTCGACTGAACCAGTGCCCTGCACAGCTTGGAGCAAGAGAGAAAAGGAGGGTTGCTAACTCTTCAGTCTCTGCTCATGTAGTATAATCACTGCACAAGCAGAGAGAGGGATGTGAAATTTCATGCCATACAAGCTTATACATGGCTGGAATCGGTGTCAGCTTTCTATATGGAAAAGTGTCATCTGCATCTGCAGACCTGCACTATTTTTTATTTCACTCTGAAATAGAATCTAGCGCAGAGGCACAAACAGACACAAAACAGGTCTATCTGTATGCATCAAATATATGTCAAAGAAAAAATTCTAAAACATTAGCATAAAAATATTTAAAAATATAAATGAAATTGCTTAAGAATCCACTTAAACAAAGTATCAAATGGTGATCCACTCAGTGAAAGTCCATTAAGAAAAGGCAGGTGAGTATAAACTAGACGATCGTGGAAGAAAATATTAGCAGCGATCCCAAGTCTCCATCACCACACCACTTGTGCCACATCCCTGTAAGTAATCCACTTTACCAGAACCTGCTGATTAACGCGCTTATCAAAGGGATAATCGCTGTTCACTGGACACTTTTCATCTGTATTTTGCTCATTGCAACAATAGATAAAAAAAAATCCACAGAGCGTAACCCAGTACAACAATTATTTATTAATTTAAAATTATCTCCCAAAAAAAACACTCACAATGTTTGCTAATATAAGGGCATTTAACATCAATACTATGTCAGTCGTGCATTCCCCTCTAACCTCTCACCGCTCCCGGGAAGGACAGACGAGGATAAGCCGACTCTGTAGATAGCTGCATAGCAACGGCCTGACGCGTTTCTGTCATCACTTTCGTCAGAGGGCATCAAAGGTCTATCTGTATAATTAATGTGGTGCACACCACTTCTGACAGTTTCCAGCACCATTATAATTGCACAGGAAGTTTAGTTATTGCCCACGGATTGTGTAAAGATTCTCAACTCTTTTAGTAAATCAACCCAATCATGTTGTCCTAATATGAAGAACAAATCTGCATCTGACAAGGCAACTAAGGGGGTAATTGTAACACAATGCATGTAACTTGAAAGATGTAAAAATATTCTCTAGCATTTTTAAAACTATAGTAAAGTACATGCAACACTCTACATTTTTACTGTGAATGCAGATTTACATTTAACCACAAGATAGCAGTGTTTAGCATTTCCGTTTATCACAGCCTTAATACAGCTGTTCCGAGACTGCTGGGAATTGTGTGTTGGAAGCAGAATTTTTCCCACAGTGAAGCTGAGACTAAACTACATAGCCAATGAGCAATCACTGAAAAAGCCAGGGAAGATAGCGGGGGATTGGAGAGAAACTTTGTAAGAGGAAGGAGCATATGAGAATTTGTGCTGAACCTTTGTCCCAGACAGGGCTGGGTTGGCCCGAAGCCTACAGAGCTGCTGGAGAAACCAAAAAGATCACAGTTAAGCCAAGCATCAAGTGTAAGAGGACATCCTGTGGAGACCGGTCACCTTTAGGGAGTGTAGAGTTGCTGCCATCACAGCCACATCTCCAAAAAAAGATGCCCCCCCCATTGCCAGATTCTTATAGCTTCACTGATTGCTACATAAGGACCGAGTGAGAGAGTCCCTGTCCCACCCATTGTCATATTCAGTTAAAAAACAGTTGCTGGCATTCAGGTTCTTGAAATTCAAAGACATTCTTCAGCATAGGCCTTTAATAGTGACACATGGGCCAATGCCTTTTATTGCTGCAGACTGACATCCTTCATCTGCCATTGTGGTCACTGCCTGCAGGTTACTGAACTGAGTTAACCCCTCTGATCCCTGCTAGGCAGAACCTTGTCTTTGTAGCTTCATCCATTTATGTTCAAGTCATCTAGGATGGAGTTTTGCGGTTTAAGTTCAACTTCATCCTTTAACCTCCCTGATGCTGAAAGCGGAACTTTGCCTGGATCCTGCAATGCAATCCCTAGTGTGGCTCGGGGTTACCGCCTTTGGTAATGAAAATTCACCCCAAGTCGCACTCGGGATTACCACTAGGGAGGTTAAGGGGAAACATACCTACCAATGCCACCCCTTCTCTTAAAGTGACCATTACCCACAGTTCATCCACTAAGGCTTCATGTACACTGCCAGCTTCCAGACTTGAGTTTAGGAGCTTTTGCCATTTTTTTGCCAAAGCTTTTAACTCCATAAAAGCCTATGAGGTTTATTTACTAAAGACAAAAAAACTGTGCACTTTGTAAAGTGCTGTTGCACTCTGAAAGAGCAGTCTCTCCAGAGCTTAGCAAATGAGCGGGAGCTCTACTGACTTCCATCATCCAATCATGTGCAAGCAAACATGCTGTTTTTTCTTTTCCTTGCACATGATTGAGTATTCTTTGCAAAGTGAATTTTTACCTCATTTACTAAGCTTTGGAGCAACTGCTGTTGCAAAGTACACAGTCTATTTGCCTTTAGTAAATCAACACCTATGTTTCCATGTACACATAGGCTTTTAGCAGAGTTTAGGGGCTACGGTGTTTAGGTGAGGTTAAATCTCCCTCTCCTGAATGCGGAAGAATCATGTTCAGGATAGGAACATTTTGACAGTGGGAAGACGCCAAACGTAGCAAAATCGCAACAAAACGCAGTGTGTTTTTTGCCGTGTTTTGCACATTCCGGTGGTCATGGTAGGCTAGTGTATATGTAGCCTAAAGTGCACCAACTTCATATATTGTGATAAATATATGAAGCAGCACTAAAATATTGAATTCAATATTGTGAGAACACAAAAATGAGTCAATATAATGACATCAAACTTATTAGGTGAAAAGAGGTGTATAAAGAAATCACACCAAATATTTAAATTAGTGTCCATAAGTGCCCATTCACAAGGGCTAAAAAGGAAAAATATATGTGAAACAAGAAAGTCCAAAGGAAACAAATCATCCATGATTCATTTTCTGCACCAACGTCCCCACAATCACAATTCGTAATGCTAACACCACCAACTATTAAAGCCTCTTACCGGATCCTGTGGACCATCATATAGTATGGTCAAATATGCGCATTACATCTCCTTATATAGGGAAACTCCAAAGTGCCAAATGTGATCCAGCCAGGGTTGGTTCATCATAAAACCCATAAAAACCAAACCCAGGGTTGGTTCAAAATAAAAACCCATAAAAAACAACATTTATTCAAAAAATAACAAGTGAATCATTCAAAGGGATTCACACTAAGCAAATCCTTGGGCAATAGGTCTAGTATAGCAATAAAAACAGATACAATTGCTTTCCCAAAAAGCAGCAGGCGGTGTGGCTGCACCGTATTCCCCCGCCGGTCAGCAAGTGTGCGTGATGACAAAGCATCGCAGCCATGCCCACCTAGTTTTGTCAAAAAGATGACGTTGTTGGGGGACTGGATTACGAGGGAACTGTACCAACCACTTTGCCTCTTAAAGAGACTCATCATGTTTCTCTATATCTTAAAGAGACTGCACCCTTCAGGGAGTGTCAACCTAAAGGCCCCAACTAAGCCAGCAGAAGAGTTAGCCTTCCAGATGGTCTGTACTCAGGGACTATTTTTCTTAGAAGTACTGATGTGCAGACAGATTCTTCCTGGTTTAAACCTAAACTTTCCTGACTGAGGGTCTACAAGAGAGCTAGCCAGCCAAATCTTTTTGTTACTCTTACACGTCTCACTTGGGGGATAATCCTCCAGTCGGAGGGTTATTGTTTTGTTTAAATTTGCAGTCCTGCAGAACGGGCTGCCATATTTAAAGAGTAATTTTGTTTATTGTATTGTTCTTGTGTTGAGTTATTCAGCCTACTGTTTAATCTCTGAACTGTTGTTTTGCCTACCATTTTTCTTTATCGCTATTAATACAACCTGGTCATTTTTTTATCACAATGTGTGTACATTTTTCTTGTGTGACTGCCAGAAGACTCCCGGCCAAGGTTATTTGGTGGTGTCAGCAAGAGTGGGGCTCTGTTTCGGGCCAAGTGAAGAACAGAGGACCCAAACATACCAGCAGCTCCTTTGTGAGTAGCGCTACATACATAGTAGAAAAAGAACAGGTGGAATCATAGTTTCTTCCTCAGCCTTACTTTATCAGCCTTATCACACAGAGCAAAAATATAAACCCATTCCAGGGCAATTCTATTTTCGAGATATATATTTGTGGCTGTAGCTTAATAGAACCCAGTGATTCAGTCTACCTGCTCAATCAAATCTATTTGTAAGTTTTCAATAAAAGTTTTCATTTTAAGTAAAAGTGCCTGCTTCAGACATCACAATCAGAGTTTCTAATTTATATGTACTGTATATAATAACAATCTAGGAATTCGAAAAATAGAACTTTACGAGAATATGAAGAACAGGAAATAACAGCATGGAAACACATTTACCGAATAAATCAGGTCCCATTCATATCAAACATAAGATGTACTCTAACGTAAAACACACTAGTCAGAGTCAGATTCATAACCGTGTACCCCCAGCTTCCAGAAAAAAAGGTGTTTCCTCTGCAGATAACATGAATATATTGGGTTTTAATAAAGCATTAACGCTGGGATTTGTTGAGCAAAGAGGCATTTATAAAATAAAATGTGTCAACGTTCCTCAAAACACAGTAGCAGTAGCAGTCAACTTACTTGATATAAGGGGCCTCAAGTGCGGTCCTGGAAATTACCAAAGGGTCGGTCATATTATTTAAGAAATACAGCATAATGCTATGGAAGTTGTCAGAGACTGCAGACATGCAACAGGAGATTGTTAGCAACTACAAACATGCTATAAGAATTGTTGTTGACTGGGGACATGCGTCAAAAGTCATGGATTGAGGAAATGTTAAATAGGAGTGCTAGAGATCACTGTTATTATAGCCTCTTCACAAATCAATGCTTCTACATATTTTCTCCCTACAGCCTCCCTAAAAATGACTTGCCCTGAATATATTATTTTTCTTGGCAAGATCCATTAAAAAACACCAAAGGGAAACAAAGACATAAAAAAGGCACAAAATAAAACCAAACCATTTAATTACTAGAAACCAGTTTAGATAAAAAATTCCTTCACTGGCTGGAGAAAACATCAATACAGAATACTGTCTACAGGGGCACCGAGAGCTGCACAATAAGTGGCAAAGGCTCCAGGACTTTAGATCACAGCAGTAAAGTTGACCAATGCCGCGTACACATGATCAGACTATCCGGCTCACTTTGCAGTGGAGGTCAGCCAGACACACAGCCAGGCACACAGCCTGGTACGGCTCAGGAGGGGGAGCTGCTCGCTTGTCCCCACCCCCTTTCCTGACCGGCCGGGCTGCGTGCTCGGATAAGGGTCTGCTATGGACTTTGGAGGGACCCCCCCACGTCGTTTTTTCGGCGTAGGGCTTCCACTTTAAATCCATACTAGGTGACGGGGCTAGCGAGGTGTCAATCTCACTGATGGAGACGGGGACATTGACTTCCTTCGCTAGTTCCGTCTACCTAGAGCCGCATTCAAAATGAACAGACTTTACTCCGTGTGTGGGCAAGTCCGTTCATTTCAAAAGTCTGGTGGACTAGCACACAGACGGGTGGATTGTGTCCGGAGGACAATTTTGAGACAAAACTTCTTTCCACCTGACATTTGGGAACAAAAAGTCAGCCGGAGCCCACGCACGGGCAGATTATCCGGCGGACTCTGGTCCGCCGGATAATCTGATCATGTGTACGTGGCATTAGCCATACCTCCCAATCTGTGGGAAAAAGGAATACCTTTTTGGCTCTGATATGAAGGCAATAGAAACATCCCTGCACAAACCTACCCAATCACATGGACCATAAAGAATTTAAGCGCAACAATGATCACCTAAACCCACCAACACTTTTATTTGATATTAGCATTTAAACATAACCAATACAATATTGTGAAAGATGGATTAGGATTTCAGTGCACTATAAACAACTTTGTCACTTAAATAGTACATTGATTTATTTACTCGCTACACCGGAGCAAAAATTGGGACTTTAGAGGAGGAATGACGAACAGAGGGATTGGGTCATCCCATAGAAAGAAGGGACAGATAAAAAAAATGATTTAACTACCATTATTTTTTAATAAAGAGTCCAAAAAGGGTGAGACATGTCCTACCATTTTGGTCGACTTGTGGATTTCACAACTGGAGACATGCCATCTCTGTAAAGGCTTTTTGTTTTGCTGAAGTTGACAATGTTAAAAATCACCCTCTGAAAAGCAAAAAGAAACCAAAAAAAATGTTAACATCATTAAAGTGGAACTTATATTAACTTTGCAAGTCTACATGAATATATTTGTGGCGTGTGCCTAGGCTGAGATATCATCAGGCTTCTGCAGGCAGGAGCTAGCATTTCCTCAGTCTCTGCAGTGTTAGGGCCGGTTCACACAGTGAGGCGATGCAAGGCGACACGGCTCACCTCGCCTCGCTCCCGCAAGTCGCCCCCGTTCTGTACAATGGAACCGTTCTGAGAGGAGCGACTCGAGTCGCTCCGACTCAGAAAAAAGGTTCCTGTACTACTTCTGGGCGACTTCGGGGGCGACTTGCATTGACTTCTATACAGAAGTCCTCTGCAAGTCGCCGCTGAGGTCCCCGCAGGTCGCGGCGAGGCAAGTCGGAGACGCCTCGCCGCGCCTCGCTGTGTGAACCGGCCCTTAGTGATCAGGCTACAATACAGTAATTTAATAAATTAGAAGTTGAGAGGCTGCAACAATGACTGATCTGTTTGTACAGTCAGATAAAAATGCACCACTCCAACCCTCCAAGCACATAAGCTGGAATGAGGTGCTGACTTGGATTTTGTCACTGACTTACAGAAGTTCTGTATAAACCAAAGGAAAAGCTGCACCCCAATGTTTTCACTGATAAAAATATAATCAGCCAACAAGCTTCAGCACATGGTCTTACCCCCAAGGGACCACTCCTCCTGTTACACCTGATCGGTTTAATCATAGAGGAACATGCAGAGAAGCATTAACAGGGGGTATCATGATTCCCTTGACAAGCAATAAATACATCTAATGCCGCGTACACACGGTCGAAATTTCCAACAACAAATGTTTGATGTGAGCTTGTTGTCGGAAATTCAGACTGTGTATGGGCTCCATCGGACATTTGCTGTCGGAATTTCTGACAACAAAAATTTGGAGCGATGGATCTCAGATTTTCTGACATCAAAAACCATTGTCGGACAATTCCGACGCACAAAATTCCACACATGCTCAGAATCAAGCAGAAGAGCCGCACTGGCTATTGAACTTAATTTTTCTTGGCTCATCGTACGTGTTGTATGTTATCATGTTCTTGACACTCGGAATTTCCAACAACATTTGTGTGACTGTGTGTATGCATGACAAGTTTGAGCCAACATCCATCGTGTGTATGCGGCAAAAGAGTTATATATACACATTACTTAACATGCATGCAGTCAACATGAAAACAATTTCTGAAGCTTGGTCCACTTTGACTGTGAAAATTAACCAAAAGTAGCATTTCCATTAAAAATGGCATTGGATTTTAACCACCAAAAGATTGAAAGCCCAGATCTCTTGTAACAGAAGTGCAGTAGAAGGGACAAGGTATAGAATTCATTTATATTTCTGAATTTTCTCCCTGGGGCAGAAGGGGCAGATGGCGAGGCGGCCATGTTGGGGATACTTGAGTATAGACAGTAGCCAATTAACCTTCCAGCATTTCTTTGGAGTATGGGAGTGATCCACACAAGCACAGGGAGAACTTGAAACCTCCATACAAATATTGTGCTAACCAGTAACCAGTAATCCACTGCGCTGCTCTAGCTCACCTTATTCAGAGCTCATATTCACAATGGCATGCACTTGTTTGAAATCTTATGGACTGGCTTTTATATCAGAAAAACATATGCAATATTCACACTATTTCAAACCATATGTGAATATAGCAGCTGTCTGTGATACAAAATGTAAAAGTGTGATAAATATGTAAAGCAGCGCTAATAAATGAAAATCAGTGTTATAAAAACATATATAAAATTAAACATAACGAAATAGACTTATAAAGTGAAAAAAATTGTGAAAAATATTGCATATAAAGTTCAATAGAAAGGGGGGGCAGGTTATAAGGGGATTTAATACGCGCATATGACCATACTATACTAATATAACATTAGCAAATGCTGCAATGACAAAATCATCCAGATGATACAGATCAGTTGTATTTCTATGCATAGCAAAGGAGCCTCATGGAGTAAACATGAACATTGGGTATTCCCCTTTGATACCTGTGTAGAACCAAAAATGAACTTGGGAAAAAAAAAAAGAGAAAAAATGTTGGTTCTGTGCTGCTAAATGTATTTTATTTATTTATTTTTAAATAGTTTATATAAATGAATAATAAAGATGTTGTGTGCTCCCACTTATTCCTATTTATACTGTGAGGCTGCTGCGATCACTAAATGTGTTCCCACATACAGTGCAATTGATAAAGAAAAAAGTTGTGATAGCGCTGCCCAATAGTTAACAATCATTCAAATAATAAACTCCTGTGCTAGATTGCTAAATAGCAATAAACATTTATACATGCAAAGTACATAAAAACATAATAGGTAAATAAATAAAGTCCCAACAGTCCACACATAAAGTGCTCTAGTGAATTTTCATATTTCAATATGTGCTCCACCATATGACAAGAGTGCTCCATCACCAGGTGAAATACTCACCCACCTCAGGACATGACCCTCAAAAAAATCCTGTACACCATATAGTGGCTCCTCTGCTTCCTTCCTCCTCTGGAGATGGAACTTTCCATGCTGGAATGGCTCCACCGAACTCTCAGGATAAAGGAAACTATCTCCAATAGTGCAGTATTAAAATGCATAAGAGAATACCAGCCAAGCTTAAAGGAGTTGTAAAGGCAGAAGGTTTTTTATCTTAATGCATTTTATGCATTAAGATAAAAAAAAAAAAACCTTCGGTGTGTAGCAGCACCCCCTATTTTTTACCTGAGCCCCATCTCTCTCCAGCGATGTACACGAGTGTCTAAGCCCCCCGCGACACTCCTCCTGATTAGCTCAGACGCAGCAGCGGCACCATTGGCTCCTGCGGGTGTCAAAGTCAGCCAGGCAATCGGGAGAGAGGGGGTGGGGTCGGGTCGGGGTTCCGTGTTTGAATCGACAGATGGAGACACACTGTGACTCAGCTCCAGAGCCCCCCATAGGAAGCTGCTGATTGTGGGGGCACTTGATAGGAGGGAGGGGCCAGGAGCAGCAAAGAGGGACCAGAGAAGAGGAGGATCCGGGTTGCTCTGTGCAAAACCAACTACACAGAGGAGGTAAATATAACATGTTTGTAATATATATATATATTTTTTTTAAATGAGCCTTTACAATCACTTTAAGGCTCCATGCACACTGAAGCTGATAAACTGCAGTTTATTGGCGTTTGGGCGTT
This sequence comes from Lithobates pipiens, assembly GCF_037356315.1. NCBI lineage: Eukaryota > Metazoa > Chordata > Amphibia > Anura > Ranidae > Lithobates > Lithobates pipiens. The sequence goes on along the minus strand of NW_027507785.1, from coordinate 284,661,307 downwards.
TTTTGTAAAAGCCCATAAACTCCACTCTATGTTAGCCTATGTGTCCATGCACACATGGACGTTTTTCAGCTTTAATGAGCAGTGGAGTTTATGGGCTTTTTTCTGAACGCCAGAAATTCACGTTCAAAGTGCCGTTTTTCAGCGGCAAAAAACGACAAACGCTCATTAACGCTCATTAACGCTCATTAACGCTCGTTCATTAGTGTTCCGCATTCTATTTTTCAATGCATTGTGGGATTTTTGGAGTGTCCTCTGTGTGTTTTTATAAAAAACGCCCATTAACGCTAACGCTGTAAAACGCTCATTAACGCTCATTAACGCTAGTATAAAACGCTGTTAAAAGCAGGTTTTTCAACCAGCGTTTTCTGCCAGCAATCTGGCGTCCAGAAATAGCTTTTTTGAGCTTCAGTGTGCATGGAGCCTTAGGCTGGATTCACACCTATGCATTTTTAGTGCTTTTTGCATTTTGCAAATTTGAACTGCAGTCCATTTAACATGGTTTCCTATGGAACACGTTCTGTAGTGCAAATCTGCAAAATGCAAAAAGCACTAAAAATGCATAGGTGTGAATCAGGCCTTAGGAAATGCACTCACATTTATTCAGTTAAAAACAAGCAATATGATATAACAGGGTCTCACAGCATCCAGATTAAGTAATGATACATGCCACCTGACTCCACCTTTTACATGTGACACCACTCTCTCATGTGGCTTCCTCAGAAGATGACTATTTTTATCTAAAATGTTCGCTTAAATTTATGTCAATAAACTTGGGACATGACCAAAATTCTAGGCAACTTGTCTCACAAGCGGGATCTGTGTGGAGAAGTGACCGATCGTCTGTTCATACAAAGTATGAACAGATCTGTCATCTCCCTTAGACAGTCCCACCCCCCTTATGTTAGGACACAGAGATGGAACACAATTAACCCCTTGATCGCCCCCTAGTGGTTAACCCCTTCCCTGCCAGTGACATTTTACAGTAATCAGTGCATTTTTACAGCACTGTTTGCTACATAAATGCCAGTGGTCCCAAAAATGTGTCAAAAACGCCATAAAACTATCCCCTATTTTGTAAACACTATAACTTTTGCGCAAACCAATCAATATACATTGCAATTTTTTTACCAGAAATATATAGAAGAATACATATCGGCCTAAACTGAGAAAAAATTTTTTTTTATATATTTTTGGGAGATATTTATTATAGCAAAAAGTAAAAAATAATGTTTTTTTTTTCAAAATTGTCGTTCTTTTTTTGTATATAGCGCAAAAATAAAAACTGCAGAGATGATCGAATACCACCTAAAGAAATCTCTATTTGTGGGAAAAAAAAGGACGTCAACTTTGTTTGGGTATGTCGCACGGCCGCGCAATTGTCAGTTAAAGTGGCGCAGTGCCGAATCACAAAAAGTGCTCTGGTCAGGAAGGGGGTAAAATCTTCCGGGGTTGAAGAGGTTAAACTTTAATTACTTCTATGCTAACATATGCATTTAAATACCCTTGCCTATTTGAATCCAATGATTTTAATACAATAAGATTACTATTTTGTTATTTTGAATCGTAAACACAAATGAAGATCAATAGTTTTAAATGGTACAGAAGTTTTATATAGTTTTGCACATCTATAGAAGAGTAATAGCCCTTTCACACTGAGGCAGTTTTCAGGCGTTTTAGCGCTAGAAATGTCGCCATTTAAGCACCTGAAAACTGTCTCCCATGCTCCCACCGAGGCGGTGCGCTTGCGGGACGTTAGAAAAAGTCCTGCAGGCAGCATCTTTGGGGCAGTTTGGGAGTGATGTATAAAGTGCTCCCAAAATGTCTCTGCCCATTGCAATAAATCCAAAGCGCCTGAAAAGCAATTCGGCAAAGCTGCAATACGGGCGTTTTTAACTCCTTCTTCGGCTGCTAGCGAGGGTTAAAAGAGCCCCGCTAATGGCCGAAAAGTGCTGCTTAAACAGAACTTTAGCGCTAATGCGGCCCCAGTGTGAAAGGGCTCTAACAGGATTACCTTAGCGTTGCAGTGTATGTTGTTTATTTTTTAACTGTTTTTAAGAACTCATTTTCCAAATAACACGCTTGTATATAATTGTCTTACCTCCACTCTCTCCCTCATCTCTACAAATCAATCCATTGTGGGTGAAAAGCATTCACAATGCAGCAGGGCAGCCGCTCAGCACTGGACTCAGAAGCAAATGGGGATCACTGGAGTAGTGGTATCTACTACCGTGATTTCCAGCTTCTAGAGAAGGGATATGCAATTAGCGGACCTCCAGCTGTTGCAAAACTTCAAGTCCCATCATGCCTCTTCCTCTGGGTGTCATGCTTGTGGCTGTCAGAGTCTTGGTATGCCTCATGGGACTTGTAGTTCTGCAACAGCTGGAGGTCCGCTAATTGCATATGCCTGTTCTAGAGGGATTCTATAGTTACGGTCCAAGCTGGACCAATGTATCTATGCAAAAAAAAATTAAAAATGCCTGAAATTCTTCTGTAAGGATCTCTTCGTCAGAACCACCAATTACAATAAGGAGATAAAGTATGCCAGTAATTATCCTGCAGTCACGAGTTCAGCACTGTCAGTAATAAATAAGCCGGAGTTTACAGGTTTTACGTGCAAATGCATTTCTTTTCAGCATGATTGAGGGAGGATACACCTTTTAATGGACTTCGCTATAATAGGCCAACATCTGCAGAACAGGTGCACAGCATGCTGCGGGAAAGCATTTAGACTCTATGCATCATCAGATTTGCCCACAACTGACTATCTCTGCTGTGTTTTCGCATCAGGCTAAATTTAGTCCTGTAATTGCTTTTTGGATCAGCCATAAAGCGCTCAAGGAAGAAACAAGAATCCTGAACATTCCTTTTATCACCAAGTCCAAAAGTCAGGACAGGAAATTCAAACTTCGTTGCCCTTTCCTTTAAGTGTGTGTGGGAGGGCAGGCAAAGTTAATCACATCACACAAACTCTACCAATTTGTTCTGCGTGCTTAGCATCTCAAGTAGCTCGCAAGGTGAGGATCTGCAAGAGCATTGCCAACAATATCTTCTAAAGGAATAATGTGCCATTGTAATGGCTTTTTATTTAAAATAAACGACTTATAGTAAAGAGCTGACATTGATCTAAAGAATGTGGGATGAATTTAAACTAGATCGCTGCCTTTGAATTACGTTAAGGCACCAAGCTTAAAGTAGATGTAAACTCAATGACTAAAAACGTATATATGCTTTAACATGTTACTTACTGGCATTTCAAGAGGCAATTTTAATATTTTAAAATCTGCAATGGATGATCCTGCCATGGAGATCCTTGTTCAGGCACTTCCTGTGACAACTCTGTGCCTCTGTCTCCCATATGCCTTTGTGTTGTCACCCTGTCACATAGGCAAAATAAAGACTGCAGGAGGCTGTTTAAAAAAACATTATGCAGAAATGGGCCACTGTTGTCAACATCAGGAAACCCACTCTAAAAAAATGAAGTGTAACCATCGCTGGCGTTCTTGTAGACCAAATGTGGCTTCAGGAGATCGGCAGCACTGAGATGCAACAAAGGTCAACAAAATATGAAAGCTATTTTTTTTCAATCTACAAATTATGTTTTTGTCTACACTGCAATAAGGAATTAGTTGCATAGTAGATTTGCATAAATGTCAAATATCCATTATAGAATTATTGTTGTAGTAAGCGGTTAGCTAGTAGCTGCTCCTATAATGGTGCACAGGGGCTGAATCTGTGAATCTGTATCTTTCTTCTGCTTTCAATGCATTTCTTTGTCCTGGAAGAGCATTGCTTCCAATTATCCCTCCTTTAGAGGAACTGTCCTTTCCGCTGCCCCTCTTTATCAACCATAAGTGCTATGCTGCAATAAACCTTTCATCCACCCTCTAAGTTATTTCATTTGTAATTTTTTAATGGCACTATAATGGAAATTTAGGGGTGAAAGAAGCACTTGTGGGTTTAACCAATAATTTTCTGGGATTTAAAGTGATTATAAAGTCTAATTTTTTTCATATGAAAATAATAAACATGTTATACTTACCTGCTCTGTTGCAGTGGATTTGCACAAGGCAGCCAGGATCCTCCTCTTCTCAGGTCCCTCATTCTGTGATCCTGGCCCCTCCCTCCTGTTCAGTGCCCCCACAGCAAGTGCTTGCTATGGGGGCACCCGAGCTGAGTCAGAGCTCCGTGTGTCCATTCAGACACCGAGCCTGGACCTGGCCCCACCCCTCTCTCCCCTGATTGGCTAGCTGACTTTGATTGACAGCAGGAGCCAATGGTGCTGCTGCTGTGTCTCAGTCAATCAGGAAGGAGAATCTGGGATGCCTGAGACACTCATGGACAGAGAGGGACCTCAGGCAAGTGTTAGGGGGGCTGAGGGAGGCTGCTGCACACAGAATACTTTTTATCTTAATGCATAGAATACATAATACAATAAAAAACCTTCAGACTTTACAACCCCTATAATTCTTCATGGCTTTCTTAACTGAAGGTGTAGCAAGGTTGTGTCCTGCCTACACACTATGCGCTAAAAGATGCCCCTCTTGCTCATTGGAGAAAGGTGGGAGGTATAAAAAAGAATAAAAATAAAAAATCTAAATTACACTTGAACCATGGGATTCACTGGATTAGTGAGAACAGGGTCTAAAATGATCAGGCTTACAGCTAACTTAGACACTCATGTCTAACCAAGTGTGAATGTAGGGCTGTTCTTAGGATAAGGCAAGAAGATATTTTGAAAAAGGTGGCACCTTCTAGAAGCAGCTTTTGACAAGGTTCCTATTTTACCTTATAACCCCCAGGTGTCGCAGTATTCCACAGCTGATATCAATGGGAGTTTTTGCACACCTTCGTTGAAGAAGAAACCTAACTTTTTGATTTATATTCCAGATACTTTGTGGTACATATTGATGAAGGTCCATTGCATGTAAAATTGCAGTGCATCTTGTTTGCTGTATTTGGGATACACTAACCTACAGTTATTCATGTATGTTTATTCAAATGGGCACTTAAAAAATGTCCAGTTAAAACAAATGTCAATGCACATCAATGCATTGCACTTTAACACATGTGTTCTACTGTCAACAAGCCCATATACTCTCAGTAATGGCATACACTGTTTAAGATTTTACTGCTACTGATGAAAGTACTCTATATAGCAATGTTTCTCAACCTTAGACAGTCTTGAGGCACCCCATTTTAATACTGTAGTTTAACATAACGCAGCAACATCCACACATGTAGGACACCCAACCTTAGATGTTATTTATGCTTACAGAGCAAATACACTTTGCAAAGTGGTACTGACAAGTGCTCCAATGTTCCTCTTCTCCCTCATACATATATATGTATATATCAGATGTATTCATGGCCTAGTGGTCAATCCTTTGCACAATGATTATTGGAACATCCAGGGCTATTTTTCAGCTGCAGCTTGGTGGAACTCAGTTCTGTCACCTCTGGCTCAGACCCTCTGCTCCCTGCTCACCACTATCACTTGTAAATACAGAAGACTGACTTCTGTGCTTACAAGTGATAGTTTGTCTCCCGGTAGCTCCAATGATTGGATTTTCTGAGAAGATCCGACAGAGTGCAGGACAGGGACAAGGGAGATAAAGGTGCCGGGGTGCTGTACAGTCATGGGCAGGAAGTATCATGTTGTAGGCTGCATCCTCTGGGATTTTGTTTTATTCCCCCTGGTGCCCAGATGCTAATGCCCCCACTGGATGATTTCCCTGCAAGTGAGAGAGTTGGAGCCGCCTACAGTGTGTGAGGAGGTACTAGAGCTGACTGGGTGCTTCAGCTTAATACGGCAACAAAGGAACTGAACTAAACTCTGCACTCTGTATGTAGTGCACCCCTGAACTCTGTATTCTGTGTTAGCACACACCCTCTGCACTTTGTGTGTAGCATACCCCTGGACTCTACACTTTGTGTATAGCAAACCCCTGAGCACTGCACTCTGTATGTAGTGTACCTCTGAACTCTGCATGCTGTTTGTAGTGCCCTCCTGAAATCTGCTCTCTGTGTGTAATGCACCCCTGAATTCTGCACTCTAGACATAATGCACTCCTCGTATTTAGTGCCCCTTTAGGCCCCACCTACTGTGTGAAATTTAGCCACGCCTACTATTGGCAGGTGTGCCAATAGTAGGTGTTGCCGAATTGACACATTAGGAGGGAAAGAGAGGGTTGTTTTGGGGGAGACATGGTTGAGTTCCTCCACCTATTCTGTGAGAAAATAAGTTATGGGAATCTCCTATCAGCAACAGGCTGAAGCAATCAGCCCCCAAGTATAGGAAACACCTACAGAACTCAAAAAAGGTCAAATTAATCTTGGTCTGGATACAGTAGCTCACTTTAAATGTATTAAAGACACTAATGCATAGGGCTGGATTTCTATCACTTTACATTTTGATAACAGTGATCACCAGAACAAACAGAGAGGGTGAATTTCCCTAGTATAGACACAGAGAATTATAAAAACTCTTCTACAGGTCACCCAAAACGTAAAAAAACCCCCAAAAAACTGAAGTTAAGTTGAATACATTGGGTTTGGACAGCGCTGGATTCTGACAGCTTTTATGAACAGTCTGGCAGGTCAGCAAAAAAGATTCTTAGAAAGCATTAGTTTATGCAAATTAAACTCATTACAATAATGATTTAATTAGGTTTGGCTAAAGGGTAAGGACAAGGTGGAGATTGTTTCAGAGAACTTTTATTTTTGTAGTCCTGTCTTGGCCAATTGAGTACATCCACAGTCTGTTCAATGCATTTTCAAGGTGAAGTTGTTTACTGGTCTTTTAAAGTTCCCTTTTTCCCAAACACAGAGCATAGCATTCAGTGCCAAGTTTCATCAATCTTCTCACCTAACTCATCAGGTTTTACCAATCCACAACACTTTCCTGCTCCATGAAAAAACATCGGCATAGATCTAAACTGCACTGTCAGTTTGTCTCGAAAGATACAAGGACAAATGAAGAACACTGTGCCAGCAAAGATGCTGATTCCATGTTGTCATTTATCTCCATTGCGGTATACAAATAGATTTGTAGCTCAACTGATGTTGCTATCCAAGTTCCCTGGTTACTTCAGAATTTATTTGTGTTCTATCATTTGACAAGATGTTCACTGGATCAACGTGGTAGGTAGTAAGAGGGTTCCTTTAAAAGATAGTGTTTGCATTCTTAGTGGAGTTGAAAAACAGTAAGTTTTACATATACGTACAGAGTGGGGTGTTCAGGTTAAAATCTCATACCTTGCTAAAATAAAGAATGCAGCTCAGGCTGCAATACTCATCTTATTTCCTCTATTGTCACCCGCAGTAATTCCATTTCACCAGAAGATGTCCTCAGTCTCTGGGTTGGATGACACCCTGCATTATTTATTTCTGAAGACTGAGGACATATTGTGAGTGCAAGTACCCTGTGCCTCACGTGACCAGACTATAGACATTTAAAAAAAAGTATATAAAAAAATAAAGTACAAAATACTGATGCTGGATGCCTCCAGGGAAGGGTTTGGTCTTCATACAACAAAGTCTATAAGCTGGACATAAGTTGGCCTATCTCTCATTAATAACACTGTAAAATGACAAGTTTTCATAACTGTCATAAACACTACACATTACTTGGCACACATGCAATGAACGGACAATTCCCCTTATCAATGTACATGGGCTGTACATAAAGTAATGCAAAAGTGGGCATAATTTAAAAAAAAAAAAAAAAAAACCTCTATAGTAACTTTGCTTGTTCTTCTTTTCACTGCAGGTAAATAATGGATTCCAAGCAGAAGCAACGTGCCATTATTAAGTTCTTGACGAAGGAGGGGTACAGGTTCTCATTCTCAGAAGGCTACAGAATGTCAATGGAGATAACACCACCATGCACAGATAAATTAAGACAAAACCAGCATTGAAATAAACCATGCAGTGGGCGACTATCAATATAGGAAAGCCTGCACCTCTCCTTTGTTACTTCTGCTTAGAATCCATTATTTATCTGCAATGAAAAAGAAGAAGAGATACTGTAGAGGAAGAGTTACTCTATCAACATGTGAAATTTAAATGACCTATGTAAGTTAATAAAAAACAAATGCCCACTTTTGCATTACTCTTGGCACAGCCCTCATATTATAATAAAGCAGAGCTCCACCCAAAAGAGGAAGCTCTGCTTGTCTGCCCCCCCCCCCCCCTCTGCTGCCACATCTGGCACCTTTTGGAGGGGGGGGAGTGGTTACCTGGTTTTGACAGGTACTTGCTCCCACTCCCAGCTGAGTTTGCAGCAGCAAACTCAGCTAGACATTTACCCCCCTCCTCCTTTCCCTGCAGCTGAGCCATTCACAAAGTGCAGCATGCTTTGCGCATTCACAGTAGGGAACTGGCTGTGAAGTCGTAAGGCTTCTCTGCTATTTCCTCCAGCCTAGATGGCGGCGGCAGCAACAAGAGCCGATTGAAAAATCATCTTGGGTGAGGCCACCACTGGATTTGTGGACAGGTAAGCACCCTAATAGCAAAAGTCAGCAGCTACAGTATTTTATCTGAAGGAGCCTGGAGCTCTAATTTAACTCGTAAGCAATAACAACCACTTCCAAAGCTTACAAGTGCTTGTACTTGTACTCCAGCATGCCCCAATACAATCCTGTACAGAGAAATACCAGTATCCAACAACAATCAACCTTTCAGATCACTGTCACGGTCAGGGGCCAAGCTCGGAGGCAGGTAGCTATAGCAGTAGAGAGGCTCCCACTGACCAGCTGGATAAGTGGATCACCCTGGCAGATGACACCGGCTCACTCGAGGTGCAAAGTCTAAGCACTAAGCGATGTTCACTAGAAATCCTGATGGTAGAGATGGGTTTTGCTGAGTGTTAGCACCAGGTGCCAGTCTTCAGAATTGCCCCACCAGGAGGTGAGCAAGCCAGGGTCCAGTAGCAGATATAGCAGGTAGGAATCAAGCAGAAGCATAATCAGTAAACAAGCCAAAGGTCAGTAACAAGTGGTCACAGGTTGGGATCAAGCAGAAGCGTAGCTGAGGAACAAGCGAAAGGTCAGAAATGAGTGAAAGGAGATATGGATGGCAGCAGGAGTGACAAGATCGAGATATTGGCTGGCGAGACCACAATAATCTGCCAAACAGGAAGTGCAAATGCATGGCTAAAATAAGAAGTTCATGGGAGGAGCAAAGGGTTCAAGGTTCAAAGCAAGATCATTCAAGGAATTGTCCAAGGAGCTGTCCAGCATCCCAGGTGGCTCAGCAGCAAGAAGAGATATTGTCAGTCACAACGGGGTCTCTGGTCCTGACATACATTCATCAAGTTTTTTTGCCTTGGTTATCTGTGAGCAGATAGGCCTCCATTCAGGAGATAGAACATTCAGCACTAATGCCCCGTACACACGTTCCGATTATCGTAAGACAGATCGTTCACATTTTGTTGCATACAACTAAGATCCAATACAACAGTGCAAAATGTGTGTAAGAATTTTGTCGTAGGATTCTGGAAAAATCTTCCGTTGTGCGTAGCTACGTATTTTAACCACTTGCCGACCGCCGCACGACGATGTACGTCGACAGAATGGCACGGGCAGGCATATGGGCGTACCTGTACGTCCCTGCCTTCCCGCGGGTGGGGGGCCCGATCGGGCCCCCCCCCCGGTGCCAGCGGCGGTCGGTATCCATGCAGGAGCGATCCGGGATGAGGGGGCGGCCATTCATTCATGGCCACCCCCTTGCAATCGCTCCTGACGAATGGGAGTGAAGCATTGCATCACTTCCTATCCTGTAATGTAAACACAGGAGAGGAAATGATGTAATCTCTCCTCCGTGTCGGTATTTTTCCTTTCCGGCACCGAGGAGAGAGGATCGGTGAGTTGCACCAACACGACACTTCACAGTAGAACATGCCAGGCACACTCACACCCCCCCTTTACCCCCCGATCACCCCCCAATTACCCCTGCCCCCCCAGTCACAGTGACACCAATTGCATTTTTTATTTTTTTTTTATATTTTTTTTTGCATTGGTGTCATTTGTGACTGTAATAACTGTTAGGGCAGTTAGGGTTAGCCCCTTTAGTTCTAATGTACCCCCCTAACCCCCCCAATAAAGGTTTAACCCCGTGATCACCCCCGTCGCCAGTGTCACTAAGGCTGGGTTCACATTGCAGCGGTTTATGAGAACGGATGTGATTCGCACCGCACTGCAGTGCAAATCACATCCGATCTCTGTGTGATTCGAGTTCAGCCATACAGATAGTATGGCTGAATTTGCGTCGCACCCGCCGCAGATTCGCACGGGACCCTTTTTTTGGTCCGCAGCAGAATCGGATCGCATGGGTGTTCACACACTGCGATATGCGAACTGATCTGGGGGTGTCATTAACATTTCACTGACACTCCCAGCAGTTCGCATAGGGCAGTGTGAACTGCCGCCGGGAGGCATGCGATGCGGGAACCCGCCGCGGATTCGTGGCGTTCCCACATCGCTCCAGTGTGAACCCAGCCTAATAAGCGATAGTTTTTCTGATCGCTGTATTAGTGTCACAGGTGACGCTAGTTAGGCAGGTAGGTATTTAGGTTCGCCGCAGCTTTTTATAGCGCCAGGGACCCCCATATACTACCGCATAAAGCCCCCTGATTGCCCCCTAGTTAACCCTTTCACCAGTGATCACCATATAACTGTTACAGGTGACGCTGGTTGGTTAGTTATTTTTTTATAGTTTCAGGGCACCGGCCATTTATTACCTAGTCTCACTAGTGTACCCCTAAATTTAGGGGTGTCTACTTTCCAAAATGGGGTCATTTGGGGGGGGGGGGGTTGTGCCATCTTGGCATTTTATGGCCTTCAAAACTGTAACGCCCTTAGAAAGCCTGAAGGCGTGCTTGGTTTTCGGGGCCCCGTACGCGGCTAGGCTCCCAAAAAGTCCCACATATGTGGTATCCCCGTACTCAGGAGAAGCAGCAGAATTTATTTTGGGGTGTCATTTCACATATGCCCATGGCATGCGTGAGCAATATATCATTTAGTGACAACTTTGTGAAAAAATAAAATAAAATAAAAAAGTTTGTAATTTTCCCGCAACTTGTGGCAAAATATAAAATATTCCATGGACTCAACATGCCTCTCAGCAAATAGCTTGGGGTGTCTACTTTCTAAAATGGGGTCATTTGTGGGGGTTTTGTGCCATCTTGGCATTTTATGGCCTTCAAAACTGTAATAGGTAGTGAGAAGTGAAATCAAAAATTTACGCCCTTAGAAAGCCTGATGGCGGTGCTTGGTTTTCGGGGCCCCGTACGCGGCTAGGCTCCCAAAAAGTCCCACATATGTGGTATCCCCGTACTCAGGAGAAGCAGCAGAATTTATTTTGGGGTGTCATTTCACATATGCCCATAGCATGTGTGAGCAATATATCATTTAGTGACAACTTTGTGTAAAAAAAATTCAATCGCTTGAGGCAAAAAAATAAAATATTCAAAGGGCTCAACATGCCACTTATCAATTTCCTTAGGGGGTCTACTTTCCAAAATGGGGTCATTTGGGGGGGTTTTGTACTGCCCTGCCATTTTAGCACCTTAAAGAAATGAGATAGGCAGTCGTAAACTAAAAGCTGCGTAAATTCCAGAAAACGTACCTTAGTTTGTAGATGTGACAACTTTTGCGCAAACCAATAAATATACAGTTATTGACTTTTTTTTTACCAAAGACATGTGGCTGAATACATTTTGGCCTAAATGTATGACTAAAATTGAGTTTATTGGATTTTTCTAATAACAAAAAGTAGAAAATATCATTTTTTTTCAAAATTTGCGGTCTTTTTACGTTTATATCGCAAAAAATAAAAATCGCAGAGGCAATCAAATACCATCAAAAGAAAGCTCTATTGGTGGGAAGAAAAGGACGCAAATTTTGTTTGGGTACAACATTGCATGACCGCGCAATTACCAGTTAAAGCAGCGCAGTGCCAAATTGTAAAAAGACCTCTGGTCATTGACCAGCAAAATGGTCAGGTCTGAAAGTGGTTAAATTATGTCAAATACGTGTGACCTGTGTGTCCTTCTGGTTTACTTTCGTGTTTCCGATCATGCGTGGTGTTTGTCGAACGACTTTTATCGGACGCATACTGTACTGACTACACGATTGTCATCCGACCAAAGTTTTCCTGTTTGTCCCTTCGGATTTGGTTGGATGGACTGTCGTGATCGGCTGTCGAAAGCTGCATACTAACAATCAAAATGGACCACAAAAGTCCGAAAGCGACTTTTGTGGTTCCTATAATCGGAACGTGTGTACGGGGCATAAGAATTTTCATGCCCAATATGGAAGGTGCATGCTTTTTTAGAGTGAAAATAGATATAAATCCTAACTGGATATTTAGTTTGTTAAAGCACTAAATATTGTAAAAATGTTCTAATTTTTTTAGCCTTTGTTGAATCTAAGTGCTTGGCATATCCTTTAGCCATTTGTTGGAGTTACATTTTAAAAAGTACTGAACACTACATGGACAATTGGTAAAAATCTATATTTTTATACAGTAATAGGCTCCCAAAATATACAGTATGTGTGTTTCCAGGCCTGGTTTTTAATATGTACAGGGAAATGTTTTTTTGGGAGTTTTGGTTAACATTGCATCTGTTATTTGAAAACATTTAAATGTGAGTCCCTTTTGAAGCAAAGCCTGGTAGAAGAGCGGAAGTTACCTGCAGCCTTTCAGGGCACACACCATGCTGATCACTTAATCGGCAGCACCTGTGTCTTGTTAACTGAACGGTGGCAATGTCTCCTGGTTTTATGTGAAGGTTTACAGTAATAAAAGAAATATAAAATGCTCAGTGATACTGATCCTGCTCATTAAACAGCTTGAGAAGAAGGTTGGAGCTTGATTCAGTAAATGTTCATTGTGAGTTTTAGTCAATCTGGGAGCTATATGAATTTCCTCTGGCTGTATATAATGTAATGTAGCTAGGAACATATTTAGCGTATAATCTTCCCTTTTCTGCTTCATTTTCCATTAAGTCTGTTACATACGCCAATTTAATAACTTGGATATATGATGCCTAACTTATCATCTTTTTTAAACTTCAGAACCACAATAAGACATATAGTACATTAGTTAAAAAAATTGTTTACTTGGGTCAGAATTTTGTTTCTGAATTGTCAAATAACAATCATGTTTTAAATTTTATATCAGGGAAGGACTAGAACCTATCCCAGATACACAACAAGAATGGAAAATCCTTTCTTAGACGCATGTCATCAGAACAGGTGCCCCAACTAGAGGGTTTCCCCTCATCTTCTGTTCCATTGAAAACTTTGACATTTTGGTTATGTCAATAGCAGTCCAGTGACATTGGTCTTTAGGACAAATAGAGGGTGTGAATCTCCCCAACAAGGTCCTACAAATAAATAATAGGTTCTAACTGTATCCAAAACAGAAAAACGTTTTAGCTAAGGCATGAGTCTCCAAACTTTCTAAACAAAGGGCCAGTTTGCAGTCCTTCAAACTTTTGGGGGGCCACGCTGTGACTAGTAGGAGTAGAACATGCCATGGCGTCAGGAGTAAGCAATGCCCCATGATTGGTATTAGGGTGAGTAATAATGCAACATTGTTGGTATGAATGGGAGAAATAGTTCCCCCATCATTGGTATCAGTGGGAGGAATATTGCCCCATTGTTGCTGTTAGTGGCAGGAACTACTGTATGCCCCACTATTACTGACAGTGGGGGGGAATAATGCCCCAAGGGCCAGACAAAAGCAAGCAAAAGGCCACATCTGGCCCCTGGGCTGCAGTTTGGAGATCACTGAGCTACAGGAACACTTAAAGACCACTAAGAATCATAGGCAGTAAAACCTTGCCTAGCATCTTAAATTTTGGCCCAGACATGCCACAAAATATCATCTGAGCTCAGATTAAACCCTCCTACAAGCTGCTCTTTTCATATTTACTAAGCTGTTAAAAAGTGGCCATGGTATATCGGGAAACTGGGCAAATATCTACATAACTTATCATGGTATAAAGGTAGAAATTTAGAGTATGTACAGTATAATCCACCTACCTTAGCACTAAAAAAGTATACAGATCTTTTTTTCCAAGGGTCCTCGGCCCAGTTCCATGATGTTAGGGGTCCTTTTTGCTGCACTGAAGGGTTGTCATGTATGTAATGTGTGAGCTCAATTGCAGTAATACTCTGAGCCCAGACTACCAAAGCTGCCTGAATTTGCAGTTCTGCTCAAATACCACAACCATTACAAAGTTAGACAATGGTGTCATACACTTCTTATATATTCCCTACATTGTAGTATAAGCAACTTGATATGCATGTAGAGAGTAATTAATTTCTTCAAAAAGACATCACACAGTTAAAAAAAAAAAATTCAAAACAAAAAATCTTTACATTTTTGTCCGTTTGTATTTTTTTGGCACACGAACAGATTCAAAATAGTTGAAGGAGCTTCCATAACCCCTAGTAGCCATTTAAACTCAAGTGTACCCAACACCAAAAAACACCATAATTTCACCTCTCACCTCCAATGAATTTTGCCAAAATGGCTAATTTTGATAAAATATTTAGCTTTTTTCGTTAAAAAAAATAAATAAAAAATTGAGCAAAGTGAAAACTCTCAAAATTATCTATCCTAACCTTTACATCTGATAAATCTTCACCCTTGTTAGATTACACATTCCATAAAATTCACGGTTATCATACAACAGGAACTTACTGTATATATTTAAATAATTACAATAATTAAAACAGTTTATAATACACAACTTTTTATTCCATACAAGACTAAAAAAATAGATCTGGTTTGGGGACATCGATATGTAATGCTGACAGTTCTTTCCTGTCCTAAAATGAGGCCTCTCTGAGAAGAAGGCATGATTATATCTATAAAAAAAAGAAAACTTAAATGATTCTCTTTCAAATGGAATTTAGATTTAAAAAGTGTGTGGAGAAATCCGAAGTTGGTTTATATTTTCCTCGTCTCTGCATAATATTTTAATGGCCACTGGGGGAGGTGGATGCGGTGCGCTGCGAGGAGGTGATACTATTTGGTAAGTCAATGGAGTGAGAAATGGATTGAACTGGAGAAATTGACTGATTGCAGCTGAATATGGAAAACACTTGATGCAACAACATAGTAAATCAAAACCCCAGCTTAATTATTCCTCCTTTTACAGTCTCAATTAAATTTACTCATTAAATCTAGATGTAGCTTTTTTCCAGAATGTCATAAAAAATAATAATGAGCAACTCAACATGAACAATAATGGATTAAGAAAAGGATTCTGAAAGTAACTTTTTCAAGCAACTCTGTAGCATTTGAAAAAAATAAAAATTACAGGTTACAGTGGCGACCAAGGGGCCGACAAATTAAAGCACAGCATGCAACAAGGGATGAGGAATTTGATACACCTGAAAACGTCAGATATGAACAATATCCGCTCTCCTCTATGAATTGCTATTGCTCTACGATTGTATAGCTATTACAATGCTGATTTTTTTAAAATGAAAGTGCCTGTTGTGACCATAGAACTCCTTTAACTGTACCCTTTATGTAACTTTATTCAGCCAGTCTTGTGACCATGATAGCCCCTGCCAGATGCATAGCCAGAACAAAGCTAAGTTCAGTTAATGACTCACCCCCAGACTCTGTCCGAGCATAAGTTCGGGCCGAACTTTTGTTGTTCGGTTGTTCGGTGAAAAGCCGAACAAACGGATCGTTTGACCGTTTGTTTGCCCCCTGAATTGACCCGAATGCATTGCATTGCAAGCCCTGATTGGCTGAAGCATTGAAAGCTTCAGCCAATCAGGGCACAGAGCACTGTCAGAGTCATGATTGGACACTGTCATCATGACATTATCAAATTACACCACCAGCTGTAGACTGTAGCCAGCAAAAAAATACAGTTTCAGCCACCCACATGCCCAGCGTCTAAATGTAAGCTTGTCAAAGCTGTTGGCTCTCAAACTTCTGCCTTTCAGCTTAGTGGACTCTGCCCCCTTCTGTGAATTCACACAATGTGCTGTACCACAATGGCAGGTTTCCAGTCGCTACTACTTTTCATGTAAGGCCATTCCATCTCTCTACCATCAGTTGAAAGGGAATGTTCTGGCATCGTTGGGCAAGGCAGTCAGCTGTAAAGTCCACCTTACTGCTGACACGTGGTCCAGCAAGCATGGGCAGGGACAATATATTTAGTTCACAGCACACTGGATAACGTTGTTTGCAACTCGAAAGGATGCAGGACAGGGCTTGGTGCTGCAACTTGTTGTGCCCCCCATGTCTCCATACAACTGGTGGTGATGATGTCAGACCTGTGAGCTCTACCCCCTCTTCCTCCACCACCTCCATGCCCTCCTCTGCAGAATTGTCCTATGAACATCAGGTACCCCCTAAGAATTCAAAGGGCTATTCCCAGAGTCAGGCTAAAAGGTGCCATTCAGTGCTTCAGCTGGTGTGTTTAGGCGACAGAGAAGAGATTCTTGCAGCTCTGCAGGGACAGGCCCAGAGGTGGTTCACACCACGCTAGCTGGAGCCAGGAATGGTGGTGTCCGTTAATGGCTCAAACTTCCTGTCAGCTCTTAGACAGAGAAAGTTGACACATGTGCCATGCTTGGCACATGTTTTCAATTTGGTGGTGCAACGTTTCCTAATAACATACCCAGGGTTGCAAGATGTACTAAAGCAGTCCAGAAGAGTCCATTTCAGGCGGTCATACACAGCCAGTGCTTGGTTTGCTGAAATGAAGCCGGAATTTCACCTGCCCATAAACCGCCTGATTTGTGACATGCCCACCAGGTGGAACGCAACTTTGGGAATGCTGCAGCGGCTATACATGCAGCAGAGGGCCATCAACGAGTACCTGTGCCAGTATGGCATGACGAAAGGCTGGGCTTTTTTTCACCCACACCAATGGCTGATCATTAACCACTTACAGACCGGACCATTTTGCTGGTCAAAGACCAGACCACTTTTTGCGATTCGGCACTGCGTCGATTTAACTGACAATTGCGCGGTCATGCGACGTGGCTCCCAAACAAAATTGACGTCCTTTTTTCCCCACAAATAGAGCTTTCTTTTGGTGGTATTTGATCACCCCTGCGGTTTTTATTTTTTGCGCTATAAACAAAAATAGAGCGACAATTTTGAAAAAAACGCATTATTTTTTACTTTTTGTTATAATAAATATCCCCCAAAAGTATATAAAAAAAACATTTTTTTCGCTCAGTTTAGGCCGATACATATTCTTCTACATATTTTTGGTAAAAAAAAATCGCAATAAGCAATTATTGATTGGTTTGCGCAAAAGTTATAGCGTTTACAAAATAGGGATAGTTTTATGGCATTTTTATTAATAATTTTTTATTATTATTTTTTTTTACTAGTAATGGCGGCGATCAGCAATTTTTATTGTGACTGCGACATTATGGCGGACACATCGGACATTTTTGACACATTTTTGGGACCATTGTCAGTTATACAGCAATCACTGCTATATATATGCAGTGATTCCTGTGTAAATGACACTGGCAGTGAAGGGGTTAACCAGTGGGTGGCAGTGTAGGGGTTAAGTGTTCCTAGGGGTGTGTTACTAACTGTGGGGGGTTGGGCTTTCATTTAGTGAACACTGATCTCTGCTCCAATCACATGGAGCAGAGATCAGCGTCACTAGTTGCTAAGCAGAATGGAGAAATGCTGTTTACAATGGCACTTCTCCATTCAGCCGTACCGTGAGATGCCCGCGGTGATCGAGTCCGCGGGACCCGCGACCGGACTCACGGGGGTCCCGACCGGCATGCGAGCGCACCGCCGGCGGTGCGCTTGTGATGGCAGGGCGGCATTGAAGATTGGACGAACCTGTACGCCAATATGCCTGCCCGTGCCATTCTGCCGACGTACATCGGCGTGCGCTGGTCGGGAACCGGTTAAGGATGCATGCACTGTATTGTCACTATTTGAGGAGGCCACAAGGATGGTGAGCAGTGACAGTGCATGCATCAGTGAAACAATCCTGTCAGGGCTGGCTTAGCTCTTCCTCCTCTGGGCTGGCCACTTAGCTGTCGGCTAATTGCCAGCTCTCTTCTCTCTCTTCAGTTACCAGCTGTTCCCGATGATGCCCGTCTGGCCTGCCTATATAAATTCTTCCAGCTCATTTCTCCTTTGCCTTCACGTTTGGTCACATCACTAGGAACCATCTCCTGCTGTTGTTTCAAGACTGGCTTGCTAACATCCCTCCTGGCTTCCATCCTGCTTGCAGTTGCTCTCCGTGGATCCCTGACGTCTGGACTGGCTGATTACCCGATCTGGTTTATGAACTTTGGACTGGCTGACTACCCGATCTGGCTACTACTGGCTACTGGCTTCCTTGACTACGTTTTTTTCCTATTTATCTTTTTATTTTTATTAATAAACAAGTGTGATTAGTTTGTACTTCTGTCTCTGTCTGTTTCATGGTTCCTGACAAATCCATGTTGTGTTCCTGCTGGAGCAGACTCTGTGTGGTATTATTGGACAGGGCATTGGATGCAGAGCAGCAGGAGGAAGAGGAGGACTTCCTTTTCCCTCAAGGCCCACTTTATCCAGACACCATCATTCCTATGTCACAGAACACACAGGAGGAGAGAGAGGAGGAGGATGAGGGGGAGGATTCTATCACTTTCATAGGCTTCAAAGAAGAGGAAGACTTGTATCAATCTGTAAGCGCTGGCTTTCCAACCCCAGGACCCTTGGGAGTAGTACGTGGCTGGGAGGAGGAAGTTCCTGATGCTGTCATCGTGAGCGACCCAGAGGAGTCTGCTTCTTAAGCCTCTGCAAATTTGAGGCGCATGGGCAACCTCATGCTTCAAAACCTGTGAAAGGACCCAAGAATATGTGCCATAAAGGAGAAGGATGATTACTGGTTGGCAACCCTCCTTGACCACCGTTATAAGGGGAAGGTCTCAGAACTCATCCCGCCCCCACAGAGAGTGAAGAAGATAAAATCTCTTGAGGACACGTTAAATAGGATTTTATTGAACATATTTCCTGACTCCAGTAGGTTATAGTGTCGTGGAAAACTTAGTTTTGAGTCTTCTGTTGGTCACGAGAGGAGCGTTGGAGAAGGCATTCGTCTTAGCCCTTGAACACACGATCGGAGATTCCGACGGAATGTGTCCTATCGGACCGTTTTGTTGGATAATCCGACTGTGTGTGGTATGCATCGGACTGTTTCCGTCTGAATATCCGTCGGACCCAATTTTCCAACTTGTTGGAAATATTTTCCAACAAACTGGTCCGATTGGACATACTCTGATGATGTGTAGAGAATTTTGATCGGACAAAGTGCCACGCATGCTCAGATCAAATTCCTACATCAAAGCTATTGGCTACTAGCGCGAACGTAGTCCCGTCGTAACGAAATAACGTCATCACGTTCTGAACGATCGGATTTTCCGACAACTTGGTCTGACTGTGTGTATGCAACAGTTTCAGACACAATCCGTCGGACAAAATCCGTCGGACAAAATCCAACGGATTTGGTTGGCAGAATGTCCGACCGTGTGTACAAGGGCTAAGTGAGGCATTTTGGAATTTGTTTTAATCCTCACCGCCCAGGGCTGTTAGCTTCCACATCCCATCGGCAGCGTCTGCATCACATGGTGGATGGTTACCTCGGGGCTAAAACAGACACGAAGAGCTTTCCAGCTGATGATCCACTGACTTACTGGGTCATGAAAACAGACCACTGGCCAGAACTTGCCCAGTATGCTATTGAGTTGTTGGGCTGCCCTGCGTGCTTTCAGAAGAGGCATTCAGCGCTGCAGGAGGTTTTGTTACTGATCGTAGAACGAGTCTGTCCACAGACTCTGTGGACCGGTTGACTTTTCTAAAAATGAATCAGTCCTGGATTACCAGCAATGAAGCCCCTGATGCTAATGTCACTGATCAAGTCTTTTTGGGATGTGGAATCTCTGCATGACTTCAAGGCTACCTAGCTGGTAGGTATAGGTTTCATGGGCACAATTAACACGCAAAGACCAATTTTTCAGCACCTGTTTAACAGGTGCATATCAATTCTTTACAGCAAGGCCAATTCTTACTTTCATCAAGATTACCTCTATAGGGTTACGGTGGGAATTTACGCATCCGTCACTTTTATCCAAAGTCAAAGTGACACCAGAATGTATCCAAAAAATCTCTAATCTTGTTCTCAGTGTACTACATTGTGGCCTCATCATACACACTGGCTCCCCAGCTGTTGCTGAGCAAAATAAAGGCAGCTTGCAGTGTAAATGCAATTTTTTTATGGAACAGATCTGCCACTTTACAGGTAGACTAATGGCGCGTACACATAGCCGGACTTTCCGGCAGACTAGGTCAGACGGTCTTCCTGACGGACTTTCGAAGGAGTTCTGACTGACTTTCCGAACTAACGGACTTGGCCACACATGAACGACTAAGTCCATTCAAAAGTCAGTTCGTTTGGTACGTGATGACGTAAGACGGGACTAAAAAAGGAAGTTCAATAGCCAGTAGCCAATAGCTTGTGTCGTATTTGGTCCGTCAGACCAGCATACAGACAAACGGTTTTCCTGATAGGAATTGAGTCCATCAGACAGATTTGAAACATGTTCTATTTCTAGGTCTGTCAGATTTGTTTAATGAAAAAGATCGGATTAGCCCACACACGATCGGATTATCCAATGGACTGATTCCGTCAGACCTAGTCTACCAGAAAATCCAGTCGTGTGGACCCCCCAGGCACTATATTGGAAAGCATTTTTCATATTTATGCTTTCACTTTAAAAAAAAAAAAAAAAAATCACTGCTCATTTAAAAATTACACTTTTCACAAACGTTCTTTTTATTGATACATGTCCCCTAGGGCAGGACCCGGACCCCTATAACCATTGTATGCCCAGTTACTTGCATATAAGCTTTCAAAATGGTCACTTTTGATTTTTAATGTTCAGTTTCCATTGACTTTAATGGGGTTCGTTATTCGGGTCCAAACTTTCACTGTGTTCGAAAGTTCTGTTGCGAATGGAACGGGGGTCCGTATGGCCCATCCCTACAGACTACTAATCGGATAAAAAAATAACAAAACAAAACAGTTCCTTCACTTTCACTACAACTTCTCCTGGTAGTTCTTCAGCACACTGAGCTCCCGGTCTCTCACTAGACCTTCAGATTCACTGCCACTAAATCCCTTGAGCTCCTCCAATCTTCACGGTGGTATCTTCCTCAAGCATCACCCCTGCCTCTCTCCTGGGTCCCAAGATTTGCACTCACAGATACTTTTCAAGCTTCACCCCACTGCCCTGCTCGATACCCGGCTTGACACACATGGCTGCTCTGCAAACGTCACCTCCCCTGGCTGGGTCCCTGACTTGATCACCGCCTGAAGTTTCCCTATTCTTCACCATGCCGTTCTGTGAGAATACTGCTCTGGTAAGTTACTCACTGTGGCCCTGGTAATAAGGCGGATGGTCCCTTAGTGGTGAGAGCTTCCCCTCTACCTGCGACCACGACAGGTTCTCTGGCTGGCAGAACCGTCAGTTCTGGTTGTACTGCAAGCGGCAGTCCCAATTCTGCACTGCTCTCTCACTTCTGGATAAGCCCTCAGGCAGCCTAATAGCCAGATGCCCCAAGATAGGCCCAAGCTCCAGCCTAGCAGCCCGGGCCAATACGACATACATCCACCCAGACAGCCATCCAGGTGGCACAGAACACTGATCACCTGACTCCACCGAATATATAGGCTCTCCCAGCAGGCCAAGGGTATCAAGAACACCCCCGCCCATTAGCTGAGCAAACCTGCCTAAACTCCAGGGTGTTACACAGTGAATTAGTGAAAGCTAGCATAAAGACAGAACCTAATCACTTAAGGGCCGAGCCTATTTCTGAGATTTGTTGCTTACAAGTTAAAAACATTTTTTTTTGCTAGAAATTATAATTTTTTCTTCTAACACCTTAGAGAATAAAATGGCAGTTGTTGCAATACTTTCTGTCACACTGTATTTGCGCAGCAGTCTTACAAGCGCACTTTTTTTGAAAAAATACACTTTATGAAATAAAAAATAAGACAACAATAAAGCGCGGCGGGGGGGGACTCGCCGCTGATAAAAGTAATCTTGCGGTGAATCCACAGCAGAGACCACTTTTATCCCCCACTGAAGAATCGGTAACCAGGGTTATGGCAGCAACAATATCCTCTTTCAAACAACCAACTTAAAACTGGGTGGTCCGTAAGTGGCTAAATATTAGACATGTGCATTTGTTTTCGTCCGAATGCATTTTCGTCCGAATTTCAGCTATTTTCGTTTTAGTTTTGACAAACGATAACGAAAGCACAAAATCCGAAAAACGAAAGATCCGACATAAATAAATGCTTTATTTTCGTTCGTTTTCATTGTTACAATAGTTCGATATAGAATAGGAGATTGGGTCCTGCCCCAGGGGACATGTTTCAATGCAAAAAAAAGTTTTAAAAACGGCCGTTTTTTCGGGAGCAGTGATTTTAATAATGATTAAAGTGAAACAATAAAAGTGTAATATTCCTTTAAATTTCATAGGGGGGGGGTTGTCTATAGTATGCCTGTGAAGGGGCGCATGTTTCCCGTGCTTAGAATTGTCCCTGCACAAAGTGTCATTTATGCAGGAAAAAAAGTCCTTTAAAATCACTCGCAGCTATAATGAATTGTCGGCTCCGTAATACAGAGAACACTCATTGAAAGTCATTGATAAAAAAATAAATAAATAAATTAAAAAAAAAGCATGGGGGTCCCCCAAATTCAATTACCAGGCCCTTCAGGTCTGGTATGGATATTAAGGGGAACCCTGCCTCAAATTTAAGAAAAAATGTGACGTGGGGTTCCCCCTAAATATCCATAACCAGACCCTTCAGGTCTGGTATGGATATTAAGGGGAACCCCGCATCAAATTTAAAAAAAAATTGACGTGGGGTTCCCCCTAAAAATCCATACCAGACCCTTTATCCGAGCACGCAACCTGGCAGGCCGCAGGAAAAGAGGGGGGGACGAGAGAGCGGCCCCCCCTCCCTTCTGAACCGTACCAGGCCACATGCCCTCAACATTGGGAGGATGCTTTGGGGGTCTGTGACCCCTCAAAGCACCTTGTCCCCATGTTGATGAGGACAAGGGCCTCATCCCCACAACCCTGGCCGGTGGTTGTGGAGGTCTGCGGGCGGGGGGCTTATCAGAATCTGGAAGCCCCCTTTAACAAGGGGACCCCCAGATCCCGGCCCCCCCCCTGTTTGAAATGGTAAGGGGGTACAAAAGTACCCCTACCATTTCACAAAGAAAGTGTAAAAAATGGTTAAATAAAACAAACACACTTTTGAAAAATTCCTTTATTAAAAATAAAAAAATAAAAAAAAGATTCCAGCGGCGGTAATCCACTCTTGCTATCCAGCGACGGACGGTCATCTCTCCAGCGATGTCTCATCTCATCCAGCGCAGCGAATACATCCTTCTTCTGTCTCCTCCACGGAGACACTGCAGGCATTCCGGCGGCTGACGTTTCTTATATACGGAGGGCGGGGCCACCTGTCACCTGACCCCGCCCCCCTCTGACGCAAGGGGAAACCCGGGGTTCCCTGTGACGTAGGGGTGACCCGCACCCCTCTGATGTAACACAGGCAGGTTTCCGTTACATCAGAGGGGGGGCGGGGTCACCCATACGTCACGGGGAACCCCGGGTTTCCCCTTGCGTCAGAGGGGGGCCGGGTCAGGTGACGGGTGGCCCCGCCCTCCGTATATAAGAAACGTCAGCCGCCGGAATGCCTGTAGTGTCTCCGTGGAGGAGACAGAAGAAGGATGGATCGCTGCGCTGGATGAGATGAGACATCGCTGGAGAGATGACCGTCCGTCGCTGGATAGCAAGAGTGGATTACCGCCGCTGGAATCTTTTTTTTATTTTTTTATTTTTAATAAAGGAATTTTTCAAAAGTGTGTTTGTTTTATTTAACCATTTTTACATTTTCTTTGTGAAATGGTAGGGGTACTTTTGTACCCCCTTACCATTTCAAACAGGGGGGGGCCGGGATCTGGGGGTCCCCTTGTTAAAGGGGGCTTCCAGATTCTGATAAGCCCCCCGCCCGCAGACCTCCACAACCACCGGCCAGGGTTGTGGGGATGAGGCCCTTGTCCTCATCAACATGGGGACAAGGTGCTTTGAGGGGTCACAGACCCCCAAAGCATCCTCCCAATGTTGAGGGCATGTGGCCTGGTACGGTTCAGGAGGGAGGGGGGCCGCTCTCTCGTCCCCCCCTCTTTTCCTGCGGCCTGCCAGGTTGCGTGCTCGGATAAAGGGTCTGGTATGGATTTTTAGGGGGAACCCCACGTCAATTTTTTTTTAAATTTGACGCGGGGTTCCCCTTAATATCCATACCAGACCTGAAGGGTCTGGTTATGGATATTTAGGGGGAACCCCACGTCAAATTTTTTCTTAAATTTGAGGCAGGGTTCCCCTTAATATCCATACCAGACCTGAAGGGCCTGGTAATTGAATTTGGGGGACCCCCACGCTTTTTTTTAAATTTTTTTTTTTTTTTTTTTATCAATGACTTTCAATGAGTGTTCTCTGTATTACGGAGCCGACAATTCATTATAGCTGCGAGTGATTTTAAAGGACTTTTTTTCCTGCATAAATGACACTTTGTGCAGGGACAATTCTAAGCACGGGAAACATGCGCCCCTTCACAGGCATACTATAGACAACCCCCCCCTACAAAATTTAAAGGAATATTACACTTTTATTGTTTCACTTTAATCATTATTAAAATCACTGCTCCCGAAAAAACGGCCGTTTTTAAAACTTTTTTTTGCATTGATACATGTCCCCTGGGGCAGGACCCGGGTCCCCAAACACTTTTTAGGACAGTAACTTGCAAATTAGCCTTTAAAATTAGCACTTTAGATTTTGAACGTTGGAGTCCCATAGACTTTAATAGGGTTCTAAAGTATGCTATATAGTTAGCTCCGTCAAATCTTCTTTATACATTGACAGACACCATAAGCCTTCCAAGACAGATTCGAACGTAATTCATGTGGATTTTCGGACGAATGCAATTTTTGAACGAAAAACGAAATAAATAAAAACGACTTTCGGGAGTAACTAAATAAATTACGTTTTCGGACGAAAACGAAATTCCGAAACGAAATATTTTACTCTGCACATGTCTACTATATATACAGATGTTGTTAACATTGCTTGTTTGTATAGTGTTTATATCTGCTTTGAGCTCAGCTTCACAAGATAAGTTCCAGACAACTATAAGACACCCAGATAGCAAGTAACTGTGCTGCAAGTTTGAAAATGACTTGCTAAGCTCTTGCTAGAATTGCCAGGCTTCACTAGTTTGTTGCACAATTGCAGCAAGTCTGCATTGCCTGACTCCAGATCAACTTTGCAAACATTCTGCAAGTCTGCTGCAAGTTCTGGTTGAGTTATGTTGTGTAATAGTCATCCCAACACAGGGGGCACTGTGGCTGAATGTTCATCGTTGTTCCCTTCTGTGTTTTTTCTTTAATTGGTGCTGGGAAATGGTGTGCAGAGAGGTGAGTGGCATCCATGAGATCTGATATGGAGTTCAAGAGGTTGAAATCAAGGAGTGACTAACCCTAATATCCTACAATAGAGCACAATTTATTTATTTTTCCTTATTTATATGCTAGCAGCTCACCTTAAACAAAGACCACAACAGGTCTAGTGGTGCTTTTAGGAGAGGAGAGTGGAATGGAATGGAATGGAATGTGATTTTCCATAAAGGATCCAGATATTGAAGCCTTGCCAGACCAGCTGTGGATTTCGATACAGGAGAGGAGAGGAGAGTGGAACGTGAACTACCATTAAGGATTTGTATACCAAAGCGCCACTAGACCTCTTGTGGTCTTTGTTTCAAGGTGAGCTGCTTTGGATGCCTGGATGGTGGGAACAATTGTGTTCACAACTTTCAAGAACTGTTTTTTGAGCACACGTGATCTTCACATCTCATCACTTTTTGATGCACATGCACTTTATTATTTGGGACTTATTTTATTGTTTTTTATGTAAAATCAGATGAATACCTGCTTTTGATTCAAGCACTTTTATCACTGTTTGACATATCGTATATTATTATTGTATTCTTTTTTTTTTTTTAAATTGGGGATAGTCATTTATGCATATTTGTCTTTTTGCTGTTTAGCGTCTTGTATTAGTGCACTTTATCGCTGTTTCACACAGTATTGCATATTACTGCAATTTTTGTTTTGTGTGTTTGTATTTTTTTATTGTATAATTTTTATTGTTTTTGAGAATGTTCTTTTTCATATTATAAATGTTCTTTTTTTATGTTTTGTTAAATGTTCACCCTAATAAAAAAAAAAAATAACTAAGATGTAATCCAGTGTTATGTATGGCTTTTATTCAAATATAATAAAATGTTTTTATAAAGATCAGTTTTGTCGTAATGCACTATTCAATGAACTGAGGTACATTTTTTTTAGGGAAATGGTAAAATATAGGCCAAAAAAGCTGAATTAAAAATATTTAAGGCTCGGTTCACACCTAATGCCGATGCAGCTCACAGCATCACTCTGGTGCGTCCTGGTTCACTGTTTCAGGTCCTATATCAGCCTGTATTTTGGACTGAATCTGGACCTGAAACGGACCAAAAGAAGCACAGGGCTCCTTAGCAAATTCGCACTGGAGCCACATTGGAGATATGTAAACCAGCTCCATAGAGAGTCGGTCACAATCTCCTGCTATTGCAAATATACCTACTTCAGCCAATTTGGCTTAGATTTTCTGACAATTCACCTCTCTTCACTTATTAGTGAATAGACCCGATAAAAACAGACACTTGGATAAACAACAATAAAAACTAGTGCCAAAGATAATAATGGAATATTGAGGGATCAATTAAGCTTGCTGCCACCTAAGTACAGGTGAATCACCAGCATAGGTGTGTGTAGCCTATTGCATTAGGGTGCGCATCCCAACGATCAACACATATGTGTGTGTGTGTGTGATATATACCTATATTTATTGGTGTATAACACGCACCCCAAGTTTAAGAGGGAAGTTTAAGGAAAACATTTTTACACAGCCCCCCTCATCTAGTATACAGCCCCCCATCAAGTACACAGCCCCCCTCCCCAGTATACAGCCCCCCATCCAGTACACAGCCCCCCTCCCCAGTATACAGCTCCCCATCCAGTATACAGCCCCCCTCCCCAGTATACAGCCCCCCTTCCCAATACACAGCCCCCCTCCCCAGTACACAGCCCCCCCTTCCCAGTACACAGCCCCCTCCCCCTGCACTCCCAGGAGACCCCCAGTCTCCTGGGACAGCATTTTCTACAGTTAAGGAAAAATCACTGTCTGTCCCTTCCACACTGCTCCTCCTGTGTCACTGCTATTGTAAAATTAAGCTTCCATATACCTCAATGGCTCCGTTTTTTTTCCACTGGCCTGGTCACATGACTGCTCTCTCTGATGTTACATAGATGGCCATGTGACCGCTCTCCTCCTCCAATCTAAAGCTAAAGCTAGGGGGAGGAGGAGAGCAGCCAGTAAAAAACAGAGATATTTACAAGCATTGTTTTATAATGACACTGACACAGGACAGGAGGCGCGGTGTAGAAGAAGGGGCTGGCAAGTGATTTTTTTATCAACTTTAGATTATGCAAGCAGCGCTGTCCCTGGGCCAGGAGAGGCAGGGCGGCTCCCAGGGCAGAAGGCCAGATCCCTGCCCCGTTGGTAAAACATAGTATTGGCATATGTCCTCTATTTTCAGGAGGGGAAAGGGTGTGTTAGAAGCCGATAAATATGGTATATCTATTACATATACAGACACACACACACTTATAGTAGAGCGAAAAAAGTATGGTAGCACTTCATTAGTAGAGTCCACCTGTGTGTATTTCAGTATAAATACAGCTGTTCTGTAAAAACCCTCAGAGGTTTGTTAGGAAAACGTAGTGAACAAACAGCATCATAAAGGCAAAGGAACACACCAGACCGATCAGGGATAAAGTTGGGGAGAAGTTTAACCACTTCAATACTGGACACTTTTACCCCTTTCCTTGCCAGGCCAATTTTCAGCTTTAAGCGCTGTTGTACTTTCAATGGGAATTGCGCAGTCATGCAACATTGTACCCAAATGAAATTTTTATCATTTTGTTCACACGAATAGAACTTTCTTTTGGTGGTATTTATTCACGACTCAGTTTTGCATTTTTTGCGATATAAGCGAAAAAAGAGCGGAAATTTAAAAAAAAAACTATATTTTCTACTTTCTATTTTAAAAGAAATCCAATAAAAAACAAATTTTGTCATAAATTTAAGCCAAAATGTATTCTGCTACATGTCTTTGGTAAAAAAAAAATCTTGTTAAGTGTATAATAATTGGTTTGTGTGATCACAGACATATGTACGCAGATGATCATGTACAAATGTGCGCAGATGATCATCACGGACATATGTGTGCAGATGATCATTGGAACATGATTTGAATGTTGCATATGGTGTTTTTACTGTGTGGGGACATGTGTGTGGTGACAGTGTTTTGGGGACATTGTGTGGGGACATGTACGGTGATCAGTGTGTAAAAAGCTGTAAAAAAATCTCATACTCACTGATCACCGGCTGGCTGCAGCCTCATACGTCGGGGGGAGGGGGGTAGTTTGGCATGTTTGCCTTGGGCTCTAGAAGACCTTGTCCCAGCACTGCACAGCACACATGTGGCAGAAGATGGTCTAGTCAGATGAGACCAAAATTGAACTTTTTGGCCTAAAAGCAAAACGCTATGTGTGGTGGCAAACTAACACTGCACATCACCCTCAACACACCATGAAACATGAGTTGATGGGAAAATGGGTGGAGCCAAATACAGGGTGATCTTAGAAGAAAACCTGTTAGAGTCTGCAAAAGACTTGAGACCGGGGTGGAAGTTCACCTTCCAGCAGGACAACGACCCTAAACATACAGCCAGAACTACAATGGAATGTTTTCTTCCATGTGAGGAGAGGAGAGGAGAGCCAATCGCCTAGCACCGGCTGTCTATTTACATCACATGATGACTGTGGTTGGACACAGCCATCATGTGATCAGGAGGGCCAATCACAGAGCCCTCCTGCTGATCGGAGATGTGCCGTGTCTGGGTGACACAAGCACATTGGAATCGTGCCCTGTGTGGGCATGTGCGCGTGTGATCCCCCTCCTTGTGAAGGATATTCCCGAGCATCCATTCAGAAGGAGGAAGTGCCCACCCAGCCATATATGTGCAGTGGCTGTGTGGGAGATGGTTAAAGCAGGGTTAAGTTATAAAAAAATATCCCAAGGGGCCCCCTTCCCCAAAGCATCCCCCCATGTTGAGGGCACGAGGCCTGGTAAGGCTTTCCTGACCAGCCAGGTTGCGTGCTCGGGTAAGGGTCTAATATGAACTTTGGGGGGACCCCCACTCCGTTTTTTTGGTGTAGGGCTTCCCCTTTAAGTCCATACCAGGTGACGGGGCCAGCGATGTGTCAATCTGTGATTGACTTTCTTCGCTAGTCCCGGCTACCTGGAGCCGCGTTCAAAATGAACGGACTTTTCTCCGTGTGCGGGAAAGTCCGTTCATTTCAAAAGTCCGGCGGACTAGCACACAGACAGCCGGATTGTCCGCTGGACTCGCAGTCTGGCGAACAATTTTTCAGTCAAAACTACTTTCTAAGTCCGCCAGACTTTTGGGAAAAACTAAGTCCGCTGGATAGTCTGATCGTGTGTACGCGGCATTAGGCATTCATTCCACAAATCTAGCCTTTATAGAAGAGTGGCAAGAAGAAAGCCATTGTTGAAAGAAAACCATTTGCAGTTTGCGAGAAGCCATGGGAGGGACACAGCACCAGGGCCGGGACAAGGGGTGGGCAGAAGGGATGGCTGCCCTGGGCACTAGGGATGGCTGCCCTGGGCACTGTGGTATCATGTGAGGTGAAGGGGGCACCGCAAGGAGATTGGGGGAGGGGATTTTTGTTGGAAGGGGGAACTTGGAGGGTGACAGAGGGTAAGTATTGCTCTAAGAGGAGAAATGTGTGGGGGGGTATGCTAAGAGTGTTAATTTAGGGGGCTTTGTGTGGGGAAGGGGAATGAGAGAAGAAGATTTTTGCTTAGAGGGAGGATTGGGGGGGGGGGATTTGTGCTGGGGGGATTTCTAGTGGGGGGGTGTATACTGGGAGGGGAAATTGGGAATTTTTAGGGGTAGAGAATTTGTTCAAGGAGGGGTGATTTTTTTTTGGGGGGGGTATTTGTGCTGGGGGGGATGGGGGACAAGATTTGTGTTGGGAGGGGGGATTTCAGCAGTAGGATTGATTTGTACTGGAAGGAGGGAAAATTATGCTTAGGGGGAATGAAAAGGATTAGTGCTCAGTTTTTTTGTTGAGGAGGATCTTTGTTGCCACATAATACTCATACATCGGGGGGGGGGGGGGGGGTAGTTTGGCATGTTTGCCATGGGCTCTAGAAGACCTTGTCCCAGCACTGCACAGCACACATGTGGAAGAAGGTGGTCTAGTCAGATGAGACCAAAATTTAACTTTTTGGCCTAAAAGCAAAACGCTATGTGTGGTGGCAAACTAACACTGCACATCACCCTCAACACACCATGAAACATGAGTTGATGGGAAAATGGGTGGAGCCAAATACAGGGTGATCTTAGAAGAAAACCTGTTAGAGTCTGCAAAAGACTTGAGACCGGGGTGGAAGTTCACCTTCCAGCAGGACAACGACCCTAAACATACAGCCAGAACTACAATGGAACGTTTTAGAACAAAGCATTTTCATGTATTGGAATGGCCCAGTCAAAGTCCAGACCTAAATCCAATTGAGAATCTGTAAAAAGACTTGAAAATTGCTGTTCACAGACTCTCTCCATCCAATCTGACAGAGCTTGACCTATTTTGTAAAGAAGAATGGGTGAAAATGTCACTTTCTAGATGTGAAAGACATCCCCAAAATGACTTTCAGCTGCAATCGCAGCGAAAGGTGGTTCTAAAGTATTGACTCAGAGGGGCTGAATAAAAATACACACCACACTTTTTAGATATTTATTTGTAAAAAATATTTGAAATGTTATCATTTTCCTTCCACGTTACAATTATGTGCCACTTTGTGTTGGTCTATCACATCAAATCCCAATAAAATACATTTACGTTTTTGGTTGTAACATGACAAAATGTGGAAAATTTCAAGGGGTATGAATACTTTTCAAGGCACGGTGGGGGTTATTTACTAAAGGCAAATCCATTTTGTACTACAAGTACAGTTGGAAGTAAAGTCGCTGTAGATCCAAGGGGGGCATGCAAGGAAAATAAAAAACAGCATTTTAGCTTGCACACGATTGGATGATAAAATCAGCAGAGCTTCCCCTCATTTCAGATCTACCCCTCAGATTCATAGCGACTACACTTCCAAGTGCACTTTACCACTTACAGACCAGACCATTTTGCTGGTCAAAGACCAGACCACTTTTTGCGCTTCAGCACTGCGTCAATTTAACTGACAATTGCGCGGTCGTGCGACATGGCTCCCAAACAAAATTGACGTCCTTTTTTTCCCACAAATAGAGCTTTCTTTTGGGGGTATTTGATCGCCTCTGCGGTTTTTATTTTTTGCGCTATAAACAAAAATAGAGCGACAATTTTGAAAAAAACGCATTATTTTTTACTTTATGTTATAATAAATATCCCCCAAAAATATATAAAAAAAACATTTTTTTCCCTCAGTTTAGGCCGATACGTATTCTTCTACATATTTTTGGTAAAAAAAAAATCGCAATAAGCGATTATTGATTGGTTTGCGCAAAAGCTATAGCGTTTACAAAATAGGGGATAGTTTTATGGCATTTTTATTATTTTTTTTTTTTTTACTAGTAATGGCGGCGATCAGTGATTTTTTATTGTGACTGCGACATTAAGGCGGACATATCGGACATTTTTGACACATTTTTGGGACCATTGTCATTTATACCGCAATCACTGCTATATAAATGCACTGATTCCTGTGTAAATGACACTGGCAGTGAAGGGGTTAACCAGTGGGTGGCAGTGTAGGGGTTAAGTGTTCCTAGGGGTGTGTTACTAAATTGGGGGGGCAGGGCTTTAATTTAGTGAACACTGATCTCTTCATTCGGCCGCTCCGTGAGACGATCGTGGGTATGCCCGATGTGATCGAGTCTGCGGGTCCCGCGACCAGACTCACGGGGGTCCCGACCAGCGCGGGAGCATGCCGCCGGCGCGCTCCCGATGGCAGGGCGGCAAATTTAAAGGGACGTACAGGTACGCCCATTTGCCTGCCCGTGCCATTCTGCCGACGTACATCGGCGCGTGCTGGTCGGGAACTGGTTAAAGTGCACTTTCAGTGCATTTGTGCAGTAGTGCAAAGTGGATTTGCCTTTCGTAAATAATCTCCTGTATATGCAAACCCAGCTTCAGTTAGCAGCTCTCTGCACTGCCCCCCTACGTTTACAGGAGCGCTGGACTGTGGTGGGGGTGGGAGCAGCCTGCTCAGGCTCTCAGTGGCTCGCTGAGAGGCTGAGCAGGGTAGCGGTCCAGGCATGTGGGCGGATCCCTACTCCATTGTCACAGTCTTGCCAGAACCTGGACCGGCTCTGTGATGTCAGCAGACAATGGAATTCAGCCCGCTGTCTGCTGAAAATGGGTCACATGA
The DNA here is from genome assembly GCF_037356315.1 of Lithobates pipiens. Taxonomy (NCBI): domain Eukaryota; kingdom Metazoa; phylum Chordata; class Amphibia; order Anura; family Ranidae; genus Lithobates; species Lithobates pipiens. The sequence continues at coordinate 284,628,622 of NW_027507785.1, read as the reverse complement.
GTGCAGAACAAACTGCACTCCTGTGATCCACAGGAGTAGTATAGCCAAACAAGATTTGGCTGTACTGCTCCTTTAAAGCACCACTAGGTATTAAGTTGTGTATGCAATGTCCTTGGGATCAGGAATAATACAGTGTGACAGTTCTATGTATAGTCCACCATTTCCATCCAAGTAATATTGACGTCTTTTTTAAAAGGCCACCGCTGAAACATGGTCTCCCAATGTGAGTGCATGTGTAAGCCATTGGAGATCCTAGCATGCTCCGATATGGAAGCCCCAGAGAGCTCCATCGAGTTCCCATATGTAGTGCTAGAGATCAAGCTTTCCGAGTGTTTTTATCAATTAATATCCATCTCGCTGATCAAGGTGTTCACTTCAACCATCACAACATGACTGATCAAGCTGTGTATTTGAAGTGTAAGATGCTCCTTACGTTCTAATCCTGATGACTGTGCTCTTTGATGCTGGGTCTAAGTCTCTTGTGTACTGCTTTTGTTTTGATCCAAACTGCTAGCTTGATACTTACTGCTCAGGAGTCCTTTAATTTTACCCTCTGGCTTAAGGCAATGTAACTGCCAAAAAAAAAGGGATAATAAGGCAGACCATCCATGTGAGCGCACGGGTCACATAAAGGAGTTTATTCATTTTAGTATGGACAAAATGGGTGCATTAAGAAATCAAAAACATTTTATAATAATAACAAAGCAGCGGGATTTATGCTATGAAAAATAAATGTAACGCGCTGAGGAAGAAATAAATCAAGTCTGACTGATATGAAGAAGGCTGTGATCTGTGAACTCCATCTGAATCGTACAAATGAATGACAGTATCTGAAAGGATGGCATAGATCTTTACCCCTCAATGGTACATTTTTGGAAATACAAAGGTACATTTGTGGATTGTTTTGGCCAATATAATTTGGCATATTGTATTGTTTTTTGTTTTTTTTTCAACAATACATTTTTATTAAAAGTTTCATAAACAGACAATAAGGTAATAACAACATTCCAAGACAATAATAGTCAGAAATGTCATGGTAGTTTCAATAAAGAGCGCTAATGTAACATAAATACCCTTTTGCAGTGGGGGATGCTGATCAATATTTCTGGAGTGCGGGGGGAGCAAATTAACGCCATCCACCAATCATTCCACCCCCCCCGGATGAACGGAAAGGCCATTCTTCTCTCCATTCTCCTCCGGGCTGAACAGGAAGTATATCTTGAGACACAATTGGCCAGTGTGTCCTGAGACACGATTGGGAGTCCTAGTTCTCCCTGGTTAATCGGGTCTCTCAGGAAGACAATATTAAATATTCAGGCTCTAATCATGTGCTTAAAAAAAAAAACATTTAAATCTATGAGGCCGGGCACATGTATTAGGGGGGTGGCGCCCCTGCACCCTGTATGGACAGGCCGCCACTGGGGATATGGATCAATAAAAAATATTCATTAGATGAACAAGTAACGTCACACTTATCAAGGAAAATATCCTAACTGGTAGAAGATTCCTTATCAAAAGTAAAGTAAATATGGAAATTGTATCATGTTCTGCCAAGCTCTCTAAGTTGTTTAGAAGCTCTGGGATGAGAGATCCATATTTGCCATATTAATTTAAAGCGGAGCTCCACCCAGACATTCCGTCTTAAGCACTGTTCCCTCCTCTTTTGCCACATTTGGCATGTCATTTTTTTTTAAGGGAGCGGGTACCTAGTTTAGACAGGTACCCGTTCCCACTTCTTCTCGGAAAGCCTAGGCGATCTGAGTGGAAGTTCTGCTCTCCTCCTCCCTCCCTGCAGAAAATTTCCCAACCATTCAGGAGGCGCAGTTCAACTTGCGCATGCACAGTGCACACCTGGCTGTGAAGCCGCAAGCTGCCACAGCCGGGTGCCCACAGTTGTAATGGTGGTGCTGGCGAGAGGAGAGGGAGAGAATCGAGGGTTCGGACGCACTGACGTAGCATGAAAGGGTGCAGGAGTTGCCATAGAGACCCTGTATTTAGCTCCAGGGGGCCCGTGGCTCCCTGCTCTCATTGTACACGCTAGATTTTTCAATTACAAAATCTTGGAAACCCCCAAACTCCCAGAACCCCAGCTGAGCTCTGTAATCCAGTCCAGAGCTTCTAGTTTGCCTTCTTCTCCCTATGCCCCAGACCACACCCTCCACTTCTCCCATTGGCTGGAGGCACGAAGTCTGAGTTAATTAGCAGCCCCGGAGAGGAGCTTCTGTAACCCAGGTAAGAGACACGCTCCTGTGCAGTTCATGTGGGCACAGATTAGAACAGGAACACTGGCACTGCATCTGGCCTGCCAGCACAGACACAACACAGACTCACAGACAGAAAAGTTTTGTTATGTAAGCGATCCTAACACCTTCTGAGGGACCCCTCCCCCCATCAACCTGAAACGGGGACTGATATTGAGAGGTACTCTAATATAAAATGGGGGCTCTGATGTGAAATGGGGGCTCTGATGTGATGAAAGGGGCGCTGATGGGATCATGGGGGCTCTGGTGTGATGGAGGAGGCTCTGATGGGATCATGGGGGCTCTGATGGAATCATGTGGGCTCTGCTGTGATGGAGGGGGCTCTGCTGTGATGGAGGGGGCTCTGATGTGAATGAAGGGGGCGCTGATGGGATCATGGGGGCTCTGATGTGATGGAGGGGGCTGTGATGGGATCATGGGGGCTCTGGTGTGATGGAGGGGGCTCTGATGTGATGGAGGGGGCTCTGATGTGACATGGGGGCTCCGATGTGATGGAGGGGGCTCTGATGTGATAATGGGGGCTCTGATGAGAAATGGGGACTCTAATGTGAAATGGGGGCTCTGACGTAACGGAGGGGATCTGATGTGATGGAGGGGGCTCTGATGTGATGGATGGAGCTCTGATGTGAAATGGCGGCTCTGATGTGATGGAGGGGGCTCTGGTGTGATAATGGGGGCTCTGTTGTGATGGAGGGGGCTCTGATGTGAAATGGGGGCTCTGATGTGATGGAAGGGGCTCTGATGTGGCTCTGATGTGATGGATGGGGCTCTGATGTGAAATGGGGGCTCTGATGTGATGGAGGGGGCTCTGATGTGAAATGGGGGCTCTGATGTAATGGAGGGGGCTCTGATGTGAAATGGGGGCTCTGATGTGATGGAGGGGGCTCTGATGTGAAACGTCCATTGCTCTACTGACTGACAATATTCACTAAAGTTTAGATTTTTGCAGCGTGTTTGTTTTATTCTTTCTCTCAGACCCTTTCACACTGAAGACAGTTTTAAGGTGTTTTAGCGTTAAAAATAGCGCCTGTAAAGCTCCTGAAAACTGCCTCTCATGCCTCCCAAGTGTGAAAGCCTGAGGGCTCTCACACTTGGGGAGTTCGGGACAGTGAAAAAAGTCCAGCAGCATCTTTGGGGCAGTTTGGGAGTGTTGTATACAGCTCTCCCAAACCACCCCTGCCATTGCATTGAATGGGCAGCGCTTCCGAAGTGCCTGAAAATCGCTTCGGATGTGCTGTAACACAGGCATTATTAACCCCTTCTTGGGGATTAAAAACGCCCTGCTAGCGGCCAAAAAGTGCTGCTGAAACAGCTGTAAAGCGCTGCTAAAACTAGCTGCACTTTACCGCAGGGCGGCCCTAGTGTGAAAGTAGCCTTATGCCCTGTACACATGCTCGGACATACCGACGACGAAATCCATTGGATTCTTTCAGACGGATTTTGGCCCAAACTTGTCTTGCATACACACGGTCGCACAAAGTTGTCGGAAAATCTGATCGTTCAGAACCAGGTGACGTACAACACGTACAACGGGACTATAAAGAGGGCAGTAGCCAATAGCTTTCATCTCGTAATTTATTCTGAGCATGCGTGGCACTTTGTGCGTCGGAATAGTGTACACACGATCGGATTTAAAGGATCGGATTTTGTTGTCGGAAAATTTTGGATCCAGATCTCAAACTCCGTGTGTCGGAAATTCCAACAGAAAAAGTCAGATGGAGCCCACACATGATTGGAATTTCCAACAACGCAATACGATCGCACATTTTCCATCGGAAAGTCCGACCGCGTGTACAGGGCATACGTTTTCCCTAATATTAATTTTGGCCTTGCTGGTTAATTTCCTAAATAAGGATGCTGAACCCCGGAGATCTTTGATAACGTTCATATTATTCAGGTACAGTGCCTTGCAAACGTTTTTTTTTTTTTTGGTTTTCTTTTGTTTGGAATAGAGAAGGGCCAAGCAAAAACTCCCGTCTGATTCCTTTTTATCTATCTGTGTCCCATTGAGAAGATTTTACTTTACTTACCACCCTGCCCTGTTAGAAATGTTGTCACTGTTGCAGGGATTGAGAGAAGTCTTCTTAAGCCCCGTACACACTATCAGATTGTCTGCTGATTTTTGTCTTCAGAATTACCAAAACCATGTAGTAGAAGGGCCTGCCTGACTGCATACAGATTGAAACTCCTAAGGTTTGACCTCATATTATATGGTTTTGGTAAATCTGAAGGAAAAATCAGCAGGAAATCTGATAGTGTGTACGGGGCTTTTGGGACACATACAGCAACAAAAAGCTGTCTTCCCTTACTTTATTAAAAAACAAAAAAATGTTTTTTTTTTTAACTTTTAATATTTTTATTGTCATTTGTAAAAACAGGAACAACAACACAGAATTGGTCATCAAAAGTACAAAAAAGAAAAAGCCCTTGTACACACGGTCGGACACCCGACAACAAAATCCATCGTTTTTTTTCCGACGGATTTTGTCCGAAACTGGTGTTGCATACACACGGTCGGACAAAGTTGTCGGAAAATCCGATCGTTCGTAACGTGATGCCGTTTTTTAGTTACGACGGAAATACGTTCAGGCTAGTAGCCAATGGTCTAGGAATTTGATCTGAGCATGCGTGGCACTTTGTCCGATCGGAATTCTCTACAAACGATTGGACAAGGTCCGATCGGATCATGTTGTCGGAAAATTTTATATCCATCTCTCAAACTTTGTTGGTCGGACATTCCGAGGGAAAAAGTCCAATGAAGCCCACACACGGTTGGATTATCCGACAACATGGTCCGATTGGACATTTTCCGTCAGAATGTCCGACCGTGTGTACACGGGCAAAGGAAGGTGCAAAAATCGAATTATTCATCACAAACCGACAGGGTATAATATGGGTGGTCAAGGGTCATGGTTCCTCAACGACAACGGAACCCTAAATTAAGCTGCTGACAATGATAATCGTCACAGTTGCCATCCCACATGAAATGCCCAATGTGTTGCACCCTAATAGGCTATCAAGAACCCCTGAGGGTCAAAAAAGCCTAAGCAAGAGTTAAGAAAATAGGAGATCAAGGGAAGAAGAAGGAAAAAGAAAACATAGCTGGACTGACTGCAAGAGAGACACTCGCTCCCCAAACCCAATCGTATTTTTATTATTGCCATCATGTCCCTATCAATGAGATTACCCTTTACTTCCTGTCTTGGTGACAAAATTGTCACTGGAATGGGAAAAAGGGGAAATGTCTCCTGAACTGAGTTACAGACAACAACAAAAAAACTGACAGGGGTTGTAACCCTTTCCTGCTTCATCCATACCCACAAACTATGTTTTAGTTAGAGATACACGGGATAGGAAAAATGTGTTGCTCTTGACAATTTTTATATTTCAATTAATTTATGTCTCTTGTTTGAAGATATCAGGATTTTGACCCACATCCAACAGAAGCTCTGAAAATTGTAACTTGGAACCTGAGCCGGGGGTTCCAATTATGTTTTATGGAAAGGTCTTGGTAAAACAGGAGAGATGTACACTGAGTTGTGCATGCAGCCTAGTCAAATACAATCCTCGCTATAGCACTTTACATCTTTACTCACAAGGAAACCCATACAACCTCTGTGTTCCCAGTAGGGTTACCAGCCCTGCGGCATAATTCTGGGGTCTCCAGAAATAAAAGATTCATTGTAAAGTCACTGCTACTAGAGGCCCAGGAGAGACAAGGCAGAGATTTTTTTAAATGAATATTGCATGGAGAGTCAGATGTGGATCTTCAAAGATTTGTGCTCATTCTCTGTTTTTCCTCCATAAATGTTCACTGGGATATTGGGGAATGCATTTTCATTTCAGTTTAGAACATTTTAATCTAATAAAAGGTATAAATATGTCATGTAAGGTATTCGACGGAATACAGTTAACAGAACAGTACTATCTTTAATAAAAAAAATTAAATCATAAAATATTTTAAACCGAGACGTAATTAGAACCTTCAGGGCCCTGGTGCAAGAAACCATGAAGGGTCCACTTGGCCCCCGACTGGGCCCTTACCTCCCATGGTGGCACCCTTTATTACAGTCCCACAGCGGACCACTTTTCTGGTGTCTTGGGGTCCTCTCACAGTGATGGAATGCCCGAGCCCAGTCGCAAGTTTATTTTTTATTATTTTATTTTTTTTGCCATTTTATTTATTTATTTATTTTTACAATTTTATGTGTTTTTTTTTTTTACAATTTTATATTTTTTTTCAGTTTTTTGTACATATTTTTTAAGACCCCCATTTAGGGAGCTTTGGGTGAGACCCCTGATGTCTCACTTTTAAGACAGAGAAAGGGACCAAGGACAGATTAATCAACACAGTTTACTATGCCCCAGCTATGAATGGATTTAAAAGGGATATACATATGAATATTGATATGTTTTAATATGACTTTCATCTTCTAGACTGTACCCGACTGGGCCCTTCCCTCCCATGGTGGGACCCTTTATTACAGTCCCGCAGCGGACCACTTTTCTGGTGTCTTGGGGTCCCCTCACAGTGATTGAATGCCATAGCCCAGTCGCAAGTTTTTTTTAATTATTATTATTATCTTTTTGCCAATTTATTTATTTTTACAATTTTATGTGTTTTTTTTTTTTTTTTTTTTTTTTACAATTTTTGATTTTTTTCTCTTTTTTGTACATATTTTGTAAGACCCCCATTTGGGGAGCTTTGGGTGAGACCCCTGATGTCTCACTTTTGAGACAGAGAAAGGGACCGAGAACAGATTAATCAACACAGTTTACTATGCCCCAGCTATGAATGAATTTAAAAGGGATATACATATGAATATTGATATGTTTTAATATGACTTTCATCTTGTAGACCGCACCTAAAATGCTTGCAAAACTATCCCTGAGGAATAGTTCAGTTACTCTGAAACATGTCGGATTGGTTGATAAATGTGTTTATATGTAAATATTAAGAAAGTTATTTCTGTGAATAACAATGTGTGGTAATGTGTACCCCTCATCATTTTTTACCTGCATCACTTTTCGATATTTGTGTACTTTTCAATTTGTATACTCTTTTGATAAGAAATAAATGTTTTACTTTAACAAGTTTATATGTACATTCTTTGAGCCTTTAACCACTTTAGCCCCAGAAGGATTTGCCCCCTTCCTGACCAGGCCTTTTTTTGCGATACGGCACTGGGTTCTTTTAACTGACAATTGAGCAGTCGTGCAACATTGTACTCAAACAAAATTGATGTACTTTTTTTCCCCCACAAATAGAGCTTTCTTTTGGTGCTATTTGATCACCTCTGCGGTTTGTATTTTGTTGCGCTATAAACAAAAAAGAGCAACAATTTTGAAAAGAACACAATATTTTGAACTTTTTGCTATAATAAATATCCCAAATTAAAAAAAATAAAAAATCTTCATCAGTTTAGGCCGATATGTATTCTCCTACATATTTTTGGTAAAAAAAAAACGCAATAAGAGTATATTGATTGGTTGCGCAAAAGTTATAGCATCTACAAAATAGGGGAGAGATTTATGGCATTTTTTTAAATTTTATTTTTTTATACTAGTAATGGCGGTGATCAGCGATTTTTAATGTGACTGCGACATTGCAGCTGACAGATCAGACACTTTTGACACTTTTTTGGGACCAGTGACAGTTGTACAGCGATCAAAGCTAAAAATAGCCACTGATTACTGTATAAATGTCATTGGTAGGGAAGGGGTTAACACTAGGGGGCGATCAAGGGGTTAACTCTGTTCCCTCGGTGTGTTCTAACTGTGGGGGGGGGATGGGACTGACTAGGGGAGGAGACCGATCGGTGTTCCTACTTAGTAGGAGCACACTGTCTGTCTTCTCTCCCCTGAGAGAACTGGGATTTGTGTGTTTACACACACAGATCCTGGTTTTCACTCTGTCATGAGCGATCACGGGTGCCCGGCGGTCATATCGCCCACCGGGCATGCGCATCGGCTCCGGGGACACGCTACGGCACCTGTTCAAACTTTAATATCTTTTGGTCTCCCCTAGCTTGAACTCATCAATGTTTTAGGTATGTTTCTGTGGTGCGGAATCTTATATATATTTTTTTTTTTTCCTCTCACTTCTATTGGGAGACGGTTCATTGTGTGTGTGTGTGTGTGTGTGTGTGTGTGTGTGTGTATATATATTCAGATTTATGTAAATATTTTACTATATCTACTTTATCTTTGACAACACTGAAGAAATTACACTTTGCTACAATGTAAAGTATTGAGTGTACAGCTTGTATAACAGTGTACATTTTCTGTCTTCTCCAAATAACTCAACACACAGCCAATAATGTCTAAACTGCTGGCAACAAAAGTGATTACACCGCTAAGTGAAATTGTCCAAATTGGGCCCAATTTTCCCTCCCCAGTGTCATGTGACTCATTAGTGTTACAAGGTCTCGGGTGTGAATGGGGAGCAGGTGTGTTAAATTTGGTGTTATCACTCTCACTCTCTCATACTGGTCACTTGAAGTTCAACATGGCACCTCATAGTAAAGAACTCTCGGAGGATCTGAAAAAAAATGTTGCTCTATATAAAAATGGCCCAGGCTATAAGAAGATTGCCAAGACCCTGAAACTGAGCTGCAGCACGGTGGCCAAGACCATACAGCAGTTTAACAGGACAGGTTCCACTCACAGCAGGCCTCATCATGGTCGACCAAAGAAGTTGAGTGCATGTGCTCAGCGTTATATCCAAAGGTTGTCTTTGAGAAATAGATATGTGAGTGCTGCCAGTATTGCTGCAGATGTTGAAGGGGTTGGGGGTCAGCCTGTCAGTGCTCAGACCATACGTTGCACACTGCATCAAATTGGTCTGCATGGCTGATGTCCCAGAAGGAAACCTCTTCTAAAGATGATACACAAGAAAGCCCACAAATAGTTTGCTGAAGACAAGCAGACTAAGGACATGGATTACTGGAACCATGTCCTGTGGTCTGATGAGACCAAGATAAACTTATTTGGTTCAGATGGTGTCAAGCGTGTGTGGGGGCAGCCAGGTGAGGAGTACAAAGACAAATGTGTCTTGCCTACAGTCAAGCATGATGGTGGGAGTGTCATGGTCTCTGGCTTCCTTTAGTGCTGCTGGCACTGGAGAGCTACAGTTCATTGAGGGAACCATGAATGTCAACATGTACTGTGACATAGCAGAGCATGATCCCCTCCCTTCAGAGACTGGGCTGCAGGGCAGTATTCCAACATTATAATGACCCCAAACACACCTTCAAGATGACCACTGCCCTGCTAAATAAGCTAAGGGTAAAGGTGAAGGATTGACCAAGCAGGTTTCCAGATCTAAACCCTTTTGGGCATCTGTGGGGCATCCTAAAATCAAAGGTGGAGGTGTGCAAGGTCTCTAACATCCACCAGCTCCACAATGTCATCATGGAGGGGTGGAAGAGGACTCCAGTGACAACCTGTGAAGCTCTGGTGAACTCCATTCCCAAGAGGGTTAAGGCAGTGCTGGAAAATAATGGTGGCCACACAAAATATTGACACTTTGGGCCCAACTTGAACATTTTCACTTATGCCGCGTACACACAATCAGACTATCTGGCGGACTTGGTCCGGTGGACCAGAGTCCGCCGGTCAATCCGCCCGTGTGTGGACTCCGACTGACTTTTTCTTTCCAAAAGTCCGGCGGACTTAGAAAGAAGTTTTGACTCAAAATTGAATTCGGCCGTCTGTGCACTAGTCCGCCAGACTTTTGAAATGATTTGCCCACACACGGAGGAAAGTCCGTTCATTTTGAACGCGGCTCCAGGTAGCTGGGACTAGCGAAGGAGGTCAATGTTGCCGCCTCCATCGGCGAGATTGACCCCTTCGGGAGATTGACCCCTCGATGGCCCCATCACCTGGTATAGACTTAAAGGGGAAGCCCTACGCTGAAAAAACAGCGTGGGGTCCCCCCCCCCAAAGTCCATATCAGACCCTTATACGGGTCTATTATCTATTGGGAGAAAAAAATTATAAAAAATGTAATTTGGGTACAGTGTTGTATGACCGCACAATTGTCATTCAAAGTGCGTCAGCGCTGAAAAATGAAAATTGGTCTGGATAGTAGGGGGGTTTAAGTGCCCAGTAAGCAAGTGGTTAACCACAGAAAGTTGCGTGTACAATAAAAACGCATTGGGATAATATCAGTTTTACCCAAACAGAACAGCTTTATCATCAGTTATGTCAGTCATAAGTCTGTTTCGGGCATTGCAGTATTACATAAAGTTATTTTGAGGGTTGAATCCTCTGGTATCACATCCAAATAGATCAGTGTGTTTTTCAGCGTTGTCTGTGAGCGCTTTGGCAGAACACGGCAGAATTTATACTAGTGAGGCTAAATTGACCCTGAAGCAAAAAACTAAAATGTGAGCTGTTTGACGGAAAATATTGCTTTATGAAGACCTTCTAGACATAGGAGGCATGCCCCAGTTACACGGGCGGACATACCCATGCAAAAAATCGATTTAACCCCCGGAGCACACACTCCTACAAAAATGTCTGTTCCTTATTTAAGATCTCAGATTTGATCATGGCGGCTTTTGATCACTTGATGGCTCAAAAGCTTTCAAACGGCACATAAATCCAATGCTTTCTTAGCACAATGCAGTGTGTGTCAAAACTTCAAAAAGCAACTTTCTGTCCCCGAAGTGAAAAACTCAAGTGGTGTAAATAAAACAGAGACGTCATACAGTAATGAATATCTCAAGCTAAATGTCTTTGGTGGATGGGGGACAAGTCCAAGGAGCGCAAAAGGATTCTGGGATGGCTTGCCGGGGTTTCTACTAAAATTATCAAGACCAATGCCCTGTACACGTGGTCGGAATTTCCGAAGCCAAAATCCGGTGGATTTTTTCCAACGGATTTTGACCCAAACTAGTCTACCATACACACGATCGCACAAAGTTGTCGGGAAATCCGATCATCTGAACGCAGTGACGTAGCACACGTACGGTGGGACTATAAACAGGCCAGTAGCCAATAGCTTTTGTCTCGTAATTTATTCTGAGCATGCTTTGCACTTTGTCCGTCGGAATTGTCTACACACGATCGGAATTTAAATGATCGGATTTTGTTGTCGGAAAATTTTAGACCCTGCTCTTAAACTTTGTTTCCGACAACACGATCCGATCGCAAATTTTCGTCAGAGAGTCCGTCCGTGTGTACAGGGCATAATACATCATCACAGGTGCTGAATTCAGTAAATTCACCCCACCCAGCTTTTCAATGAATGCTAATGTCAGTTCACCATAATTATAGAACACAGGCGTTCCTAAAATCTACAAAAGTGTTTAGAACCTTTGCCACCTGCTTTATACAACTGAAGGAGTGTTAGCAACTGAAAAGTCCCGCCCCCAAGGTGCCATTGGGTTTGATTGATAGCAGTGGGAGCCAATGGCTGCGCTGCTATCAATCCATCCAATCAGGACCCGAGACTCCGGCTTTTGCTGGTGTGCTCATCCCCGGGACAAGATAGAGAGGGTACAGGTAAGTAAAACGGGGCTCGGAGGGGGGGACTGCAGCATTACAGGAGGTTTTTCACCTCAATGCCTAGTAAGCATTGAGGTGAAAAACCTCAAAGGTTTACAACCCCTTTAAAGCAGTTGTAAAGTCACTGATGCCCAATCACCACCGCAAGCTCTGTGAGTAGGATCGCGGGTCCCGCTGACTCAATGTCCATGGGGATACCCACGATCGTCTCACGGAGAGGAAGAACGGGGAAATGCTAATATAAAAAAGCATCTCCCTCGTTCTGCCTAGTGACACTGTCACTGATCATAGCTCCCTGTAATCAGGAGCGGTGATTAGTGATGTGTCACACATAGCTCCTCCCTCCCCAGTTTGAATTACTCCCTAGGACACACTTAACCCCTACACTGCCACCTAGTGGTTAACCCCTTCACTGCCAGTCACATTTACACAGTAATCAATGCATTTTTAATCGCACTGATCACTGTATAAATGTGAATGGTCCCAAAAATGTGTCAAAATTGTCCGTGTCTGCCATAATGTCGCCGTCATGATCAAAATCGCTGATCGCCTCCATTACTGGTAAAAAAAAAAAAAAAAATTTATAAAAATGCCTTAAAACCATCCCCTATTTTGTAGATGCTATAACTTTTGCACAAACCAATCAATATATGGTTATTGCGATTATTTTTTTTTTTTACCAAGAATATGTAGAAGAATACGTATCGGCCTAAACTAAGGGAAAAAAATCTGTTTTTTTAGATATTTTTTGGGGAATATTTGTTATAGCAAAAAGTATTCAAAATTGTTGCTCTTTTTTTGTTCATAGCGCAACAAATAGAAATCGCAGAGGTGATCAAATACCACCAATAGAAAGCTCTATTTGTGGGTAAAAAAGGCCATCAGTTTTGTATGGGAGCCACGTCGCATGACCACACAATTGTCAGTTAAAATGATGCAGCGCCGTATCACAAAAAAAGGGCTCTGCTCTTTGGCCAGCCAAATGGTACGGGGCTGAAATGGTTAAGCTGACCACGGTATCAGAAGCCATGATTACCATGATCAGTTCACATAGGGGGACACAGGAAACAGGCAGGATCAACCAGGTATTTTACAGCAGAGAGAGGAACAAATTGCACTGCAGAAGCACTATGCTGTTTGTCGTGCTTTAAAAGAACATGAGCATTTTTTATTCATTTTTTTTTAGGGTTAAAACTTCTTTAAAGCTTAAAACCCATCCATTAACAGAAAAAAGAGTTGGGACTTTGACGAAGCATGCGATTTTGGGAGCAAACAACAAAAGAGCAATAGGAGTCAGATAATGTAAATTTATTAGCTGTAAAATAAGTGCATAACATAGGGCGCAAGGATGCACATTCTATAGTCCATAATCCATCATAAATCGTAGGTCTATTCAAATATTGCACATTAAAAACATTGGCGTCATCACGTGGGCACAGTGTATTTATCTGGCACCCTGCTGGGAGGAAGCAAATTTCCGGCGCTGTTGGCCGGGGGTTGTTTCCCCCGAGTGATGACGCCGCTTCTTCCTACTTGGTCGCCAGCGTGACGTTAGCGGCATCGTGCGGCCGCGGTGAGACACACATAACTCTTGATACAAGATCAATGTGCACTACTAGTATGGTGACTGTTGCTTCGGACAGCCCAGTGCACTCAGATGGAATGAACATCATGTTCAACATACCCAGGTATGGGTTCACAGTACATTTATTTTGTGTTTTTTTTGGTTTTCAACACTCACCCATTTGTGTTTGTGTTTGTTTTTGTTTCTTTTAGTGTTTTATTTATACACGACAGTGTTCACTACTGTTGGAGCATATATTGCTCCTAACATGATTTCACTATCATACATTATTGTATCTGTGTCACAATATTTTTCACTCAACTCACATCACATTATAGTTCATTTAGATGCTTTAACCTGACACTCACACATGCAATTAGGCTGCTTTCACACTGGGGCGGGAGCAGCGTCGGCGGTTTACGGTCGTTTTAGCGGCGGTGTGCGGGCGCTAGCGGGGTGGTTTTAACCCCAGCTAGCGGCCGAAAAGGGGTTAGACCCGCCCGCAAAGCGCCGCTGCAGCGGCGCTTTGCCGGCGGTATTGCCGCGGTGTCCCATTGATTTCAATGGGTAGGAGCGGTTTAGGAGCGGTGAATACACCGCTCCTTCACCGCTGCAAAGATGCGGCTAGCAGGACTTTTTTCACCGTCCTGCCAGCGCATCACTCCAGTGTGAAAGCCCTCCGGCTTTCACACTGGAGTTAAAGGGGCCGGTTTTTTTCAGGCGTTACACAGGCGCTATTTTTAGCGCTGTAACGCCTGAATACCGCCCCAGTGTGAAAGCAGCCTTAGTGATCTTAGGGTGAGGATCATTTTTTGGCTCACATCTATGGCACACTGTCTCATTGCAGTACCGCACGCTCTGTCCGCCTCAGCTCCCATATCAGGTGATACTCCTGGCTCCCCCCGGCCCCAGTGTTGCGTCTCCTATCATTGCCTGACCCGTAAGTATGGGTGTGTGTTTTTGATACATTGTCCTTTTCCCTCTCTTCCTTATCTAACATATTAATTTGATTAATTTCTGGCACACGATTTCTCGTCCCACAGATATACATCATACATCAGCTCCTGATGAGTGGCAAAATAGCCACGAAACGCGTAGAGCTTTAAATGTTATAAATTACATTCAATCATGCAGTTTTACTAGACTCTGTAATGTTTTTACTCAATTCTATTGATTTTTACTATGTGCAATATGTCTACATATGAATCTAAGTTTTTTGTTGTATGAACTATGGGATCGATGTTTTTAATGTGCAATATTTGAATAGACCTACGATTTATGATGGATTATGGACTATAGAATGTGCATCCTTGCGCCCTATGTTATGCACTTATTTTACAGCTAATAAATTTACATTATCTGACTCCTATTGCTCTTTTGTTGTTTGCTCCCAAAATCGCATGCTTCGTCAAAGTCCCAACTCTTTTTTATGTTTATCGTGCCGATGGGGATGGAGGCTATTTTGATGTAAGTGTCTTAGGCCTCATTTAAAGTCCCAACCCTTCTTTTTGTCAAAACCCATCCATTTACCAGTTTCAAAAAATGGTTTCATTTCAGGCACATGCCGGAAATATAAAACTCCCATTTGTTGTGCTCTCAACCAAACTGTCAAACCATCCAATGGCTGGTGTCATAACTAATCAAATGTGAAGCATCATGGCAGTTGTAGATTAAACAGGGGCAAAAATGGCAGCTTCCTTGGTCGAAAACGATAGGGGCGTTTACTTACACTTTAAGATAAAGTATGCATCAGATTAGGCTGAGGCTACTGCTATGGACATTAAAAGGGTAACTCCCCTTTTGTGCAAAAAAAAATAAAATATATTTCCAAAAAAATGTATACAACATATACAATTGCTACACAAGCCATATTGCAATTTAATGTCACTAAAACGTACCTTCTCCTTTCAAACTGCAGCGTGGTCATTTTCCGTAAAATGTAATGCAATATGGCAACTCGGAGGCGTTCTGCACATCGGTGTACAGAAGGCTCCCCAAAAAAGGTAATTTCCTGCTTGTGTAGAGAACTCTGCACTAAAATACAAGTCAAGTTTTAGACATCCTCGGCAGCAAAAATGCAATTTTTGGTGAGATACTCCCTAAGGATAAATCACTTCTAAAGGAATGTAGGCACTGCAATGTTTTTCATTACAACACAGAAGTGTTTCACCTGATTAAAATGAATTTGTCATTCTCATTCAGTATCACTCGCACAGTCTAGTCTAATAACAGTCTAATAAGAAACTACTCCTTCACAGCAGAAACAGGTAGGAATCAGCAACAAAGTTTGTTAAAATTCTTGCAATGTACATAAATCACCCAGCAGGGCTTGTTTTTTTTTTTTTTCTCAACAAAAGTGAAGTTACCCTTTGGGGTTGATTTATCTAAAATCGGAGACTCCGAAATCTGGTGTAGCTGTGCAAGGTAGCCAATCAGCTTCTAACTTCAGCTTGTTCAATTAAAGGGGAGGTATAGCTATTTCGGTTAAACTTCTTTGGATCACAGGAGTGCAGTTCATTGTGACCCGTTTTCAGCTGAAAGCAGGCTAAAATCCGATATCAGCAGGTCCGGGCTTACAGTCGGGATCAACCCAGGAGCCTGGACCGGCAGCTGGCTCAGCCCCTTCGGAGCCACTGAGAGCCTGAGCCAGCTGCTCCATTGAGTGCTGGAGGGGTAGAGCAGAGAGCTGATAACTGACAGCCACAGCTCTCTGCTTACCTTTAAAATAAAACCCTACTGACCTCAGAGGATGCAGGCACTATGGAGTAATTCATCTTTAACCACTTACGGACCATGTATCGTCATTATACGGCGGCTCTTTGAAGGGGAATACCGTTGTTATGGCAGTGGTTCTTCAGCGGGCGGTCCCCTTTCAGATAAAAGTGGTCTATGTGGTGGGTTCTACGCAAGATCACTTTTATCAGAGGCGGGAGAGGGCCCCCCTCCCAACGCACTCCAGGGGTCTAAGTCGCTTACCGGACTCCTGTGTTTGGCATGGGGCCGAGTGAGGGGAAGATGGTCCCAGCTCGGCTCCACAGCATTGACTGGAGGAAGCAATGTCAAACGTCCCTTCCACCCAATGCTCTTAAAGGAGATTTTTTTTTTTTAACCACTTCAACCCCAGAAGGATTTACCCCCTTCCTGACCAGAGCACTTTTTTGCGATTCGGCACTGCGGCTCTTTAACTGACAATTGCGCAGTCGTGCGACGTGGCTCCCAAACAAAATTGGTGTCCTTTTTTCCCACAAATAGAGCTTTCTTTTGGTGGTATTTGATCACCCCTGGGGTTTTTATTTTTTGCGCTATAAACAAAAAAAGCGTCAATTTTGGAAAAATGCATTATTTTTTACTTTTTGCTATAATAAATATCCCCCCAAAAATATATAAGAAAACATTTTTTTTCCTCAGTTTAGGCCGATACATATTCTTTTACATATTTTTGGTAAAAAAATATTGCAATAAGCCTTTATTGTTTGGTTTGCGCAAAAGTTCTAGAGTCTACAAAACAGGGGACAGTTTTATGGAATTTTTATTAATATATATATATTTTTTTACTAGTAATGGTGGCGATCAGCAATTTTTATCATGACTGCGACATTATGGCAGACACATTGGACAATTTTGACACATTTTTGGGACCACTGGCATTAATACAGCGATCAATGCTTTGAAATTGCATTGCTTACTGTAAAAATGTCACTGATAGTGAAGGGGTTAACCACTAGGGGGCGGAGAGGGGTTAAGTGTGTCCTAGGGGTGTGTTTCTAACTGATTGGGGAAAGGCGCTGTGTGACGTGACACTGATCACTGCTCCTGATGACAGGGAGCAGACGATCAGTGTGCTGTCATTAGACAGAACGGGTAGAGTCTGTTTACATCGGCATCTCCCCATTCTTGAGCTCCGTGACACGCTTGCGGGTATCCCCTCGGCGATCAAGTCCGCAGGTCCCACAGGCACGGTCACGGAACTCGCCGCAGGCGTGTGCGCACTGCGGTAATTTCAAAGTAACGTACAGGTACGTTACTTTGCCCAGCCGTGCCATTCTGCCGACGTACACATGCCAACAGCAGTCGGCAAGTGGTTAATTACATTTTTTTTTATTGCATGTTAGTGTAAATATGAGATCTGAGGTCTTTTTGACACCAGATCTCAGATTTAAGAGGTCTTGTCATGTTTTTTTTTCTATTACAAGGGATGTTTATATTCCTTGTAATAGGAATAAAAGTGACCCATTTTTTTTTTCTTTTAGAAAAGATTAGAAGTTTACCCCTGAAGTGCAGGGCTGCCCACTGCAATGGTAAAATTTGTCTAATTTCTGAAACGTATTAGTTTAGGGCAATTTAAAGTTCACAACTGAAATCATCCAAGTTGTTTTCTCATCAGCTGGGATTTCTTCTTCCCAGAGCTCCTACTCTGCTTTTACATTGACTTGAATAACTTCAGCACTTCTGGCGTGAACTTGATATTAATGTGGTTGTAAAGACTGAAGGCTTTTTTTTTTACTATCATCTATTCTATGCATGAAAGTAAAAAAACCTTCAGTGTGCAGCCCCCCCCCCCTGCCCCCCCCCCCAATACTTACCTAAGCTCCATCTCAATACAGCAATGTGCATGAGACCCAAGGCTCTCCCAGGTCTCTCCCTTCTGACTGGCTGGGATGCAGCACCAGGAGTCATTGGCCGCCATTCTGTCAAAAAGGAAGCAAGAGATCTTCTGTTCCTGCTAACCAGGAACACAGATCTTTCTCTTCCTCCAGTTAAACCATCCTGCACACAGTTAGAAATCACTCCCTAGGAGCACACTCAACCCTTCGATCGCCCCTGATGTTAATCCCTTCCCTGCCATTGTCATTTATTCAGTGACAGTGTATTTTTTTTTAGCACTGATCACTGTATTAGTGTCACTGGCCCCCAAAAATATATATAGTTTTTTTTTCAAAATTAACCACCTTTTTTTTGCTGATAGCATAAAAAATTAAAACCACAGAGGTGATTAAATAACATCTAAAGAAAGCTCTATTTGTGGGGAAAAGGGACATTGTTTGGGTACAGCATCGCATGAACGCGCAATTATCAGTTACAGCAACGCAAACAAAAGGCTTTTCACAAAACAGACTCACAACAGTCTACTTTGTCTCCACAACAAAGTAGACTGAGGAAAGCCTAGGAAAAGCCTAGGAAAAAGATCCTAACACTCCACCTGCTGGCTGGCTACATAATAGCAATATACAGCATTTTATATGTATCTGACTAAAGACATTTTTTTTTTAATTGTATTTTTTTGTCCTGATCATAATAGGTGTGTATATACAGTGTACACACACACGTGTATACATACGTACAAATCACTATACTGTGCATCTTCCTTAAAGCATCAATGTGTAGCCAGCAGTTAATAGCCACTATGCATTTCTAATTCTTATTAAATGACCAGTCCACCTGTGTAGTTAATAAATGACCTTGTAATGCTTTACTGAGCACCAAAGGTCATGTGATCATTCTAGAGAAGTGGTTCTCAACCTGGGGGTCCAATGACGATTTGCCAGGGGACACCGAATCCTGGGCTGTTCCTGAAGCCCGCACTGCTGTCCCAGCCTTTTCGCAGCCACCCAGCAGGGCTGTCCCTGGAGCCCGCGGCCATCCAGTCAGCCTCTTCGCAGCCGCCCATTCAGTTCTCGGCATGGCTGGGGGGCAGAGACTAGAGGTCAGCTGACTAGTGAGGAATGTGAAGTGGGAGGGGCTGAAGGAGACTCCATCTCCTGATTTCGGCATAGAAGCCACTGCTACGAGACACCACAAAGTCGGAGACACAGTGAAGCCGCAGACACAGTGAGTAACACTACCTGTGATTATAGTTGCCATTAAAAGTCCCCACTGCAGTTCTCAGATCAGCAGATGACCTCAATCAAGGCTGAAGTTGGCTGATCAGAACTCCCTGCCAGCACCGCCACTCATCACATTATCTCCACCCTCCCACCAAGGAGTAAGAGAAGGAATAAAAACAGAGAATACATGTAAGGGAGAGGAAAAGAGGGAGAGGAACAAAGAAAAAGGGAGAGAAAGAATAAGAGAAAGAACAAGAAAAACGACTAGAGAGAAGGATGGGGGAAGGGTGGAAGGGACTCAGGGAATGCTACATATCCATGGGTTAGGGGCACAAATTATTTGTCTTGCCTTGGGTGCTGACAACCCATGCTACGAAAATAATTTTACTGCTAGGGGTCCCCACAACTTGGGAAATTTTATCAAGGGGTCACGGCACTAGAGTGGTTGAGATCCACTGTTCTAGAACAAGGCCATTCTGCCAAGACATATTTTTTTTTTTCACAGCTCGCTACATATAAAATGCTGGGAATGCACACAGGACTGGGAATAGCTAGTTCAAATTAAAGGAAACAAATGATGATGCCTTATAGAACACACAGCTGTCCTTACTTCAGCACAACCTGCAATCCTGGAAGTCAATAGTGGCACGTGACTTGCTGGTTTGCCCAGTCTGTTTATGCCTCAGGGTCCTGAGGCTTTGATCAATGATCTGTAGCGGTAGATAATGATTTTCCTGCACTGTAAACCAATGATCTTCTTCTCTGCATGGGATTGCAGGAAGATAAAACAGTCAGGTGCTTCTATTAGCTTCATTAAAAATGACCCATGACTTTTTTTTCTTGTTTTAATATCTCACAATACCTGTGTTTAGAGGCTTTCTTATGATATAGAATTGTATCCAGGAAAACTTATAGTGCACATACTGCAGATCCATCTTCTGGATGTAAAGACAATTTTTACACAGATTAAACAGCTGCTATCTAGGGATTGCTGGAGAGCTGTGACAGAAGAGAAGGAGCAATAAAGAACATACATCAGCCTTTATACACAGGTAATGTTGGATGGGATAACATGAAAAATTACATAGGCCCATCTAAATTACCTTTGGAGATTGTGTAATACATAACTGGAAGAAAGAAATGTTTGTGCGTTTTTTTATGTGAGAAGCCCAAAGACTGTGTGTTTGCTCACATCAGACCCGTTCTTTCAGCCCCTAATCCATTCGTTGTCAAAAGCCTGTAGACTTCACCTCCATAACATCGCTAAAATTTGCCACTTTTTAACTAATGATATCACCAAGCTACTCATTCAGTCCCTTGGTATCGCCTCTCTTTTCTCATAGGCCTACCTCTCCATCGGCTATCCCCTCTTCAGTCTATCATGAATGCTACTGCCAGACTCATCTACCTTACTAACCGCTCAGTGTCTGCTACCCCTCTCCACTAATCCCTACACTGGATTCCGATTGCCCAGCGCATTAAATTTAAAATACTAACTACAACAGAAAAAGAAATTCCCAACTCCGCCCCAAGCTATATCACCCAAACCATCCTCTATGTTCCTCTCAAGATCTGTGGCTCTGAAGCTCCCTTGTCTCCGCCAAACAATGCTCGTCTCCAGGATTTCTCCACTTTCTTGTCGTCTGGAACTCTCTATGAAGAATAAAAAACTCTGACAGACTCTGATGTTGATATTCTGGGTCAGCAAGGAAACTACGGAAGCCAGGGGGGCAGCATAGCATCCAGGAAACAGAATTTTAATAGAAATTTGGCAATGGCAACCCTTTTATTTGTGACAGGAAATGCTTAATTTAATATGTGATATTTCATATGTGATTGTAAATCCGAACAGGGTAAAAACTGGTTTACTGTAATACACCCCCCCCCCCCAGCAGTACATAATCACAATAACTTCACCCCCCACCTATCTGATCAGCTGCTGGAAGTTAGGAAAGGTAGCCAAGTACAAGTGCTGAGTCTTGGGATTCTTTTTTTTTTATTCTTTATTTTATAAAAATTAAAAATGTCATTCATCATACAAAAACACAGGTTTACTTACATCTTAAAATATATTTAACATTATCTGTATTCCCTCCCCCTTCCCTCCTTGCACCCTGCATCAGTCTCCAGGGTTTGTTTTACCTATCAATGTCCTCTTTTTTCTGCAGTCGCATACCACCTTGCCAGACACTTATAATTAATTTCCACCATCTTTAGATCCACAGCAGAACTATGTATTAATTTCATGATCTTATCGGTAATCTCTTTATTAATTTGTGACCCCCCAATTAATTTTCCCATTTTTTGATGTATGCCGGAACCTCTAGATCATCTCTAGCTGATATTATTTTATATATACGGGGAGACTTCGGATTCTTATTCTAAAAAAATATTTTTGTCCATATAAATTTTTTTAATGGCATGGTGCCAATGCATTGTGTACAAAACTGTAAACCAATGCCAAACTGCGGGTCCTGCTCAAGGATCCAATGGGTTTTCTTCTATAATAAACCGCTGGGGGTGCAGGCAAGGATACAGCTTGTCCCAGCTCCATGAATACCAATACAAAGAGGGAAGAGTCCTAAGTCACTTTTCATATACAGATTTTTGTAGTGATGTGCGGCTTAGGACTCTTCTTATTGGATACGAAAAGTCAACCTTATTTATTGAGTTTTTAGCCCTGATGAAAGGGGTCCTTGCACTTCTGAAATGTGTTGGAACCATCTATGACTATATAAAAATACCATTGCACAGGTATTTGGGTTACATAGTTAGTCAGGTTGAAAAAAAAACACAAGTCCCATCTAGCTCAACGAAAAAACAAAATACAAACCCCATCAAAGTATGATACAATTTGCTATAGCAGGGGAAAAAATTCCTTCCTGATCCCCCGAGAGGCATTCGGATTTTCTTTGGATCAACTTTACCTATAAATTTCAGTACCCAGTTATGT
This sequence comes from Lithobates pipiens, assembly GCF_037356315.1. NCBI lineage: Eukaryota > Metazoa > Chordata > Amphibia > Anura > Ranidae > Lithobates > Lithobates pipiens. The sequence continues at coordinate 284,606,506 of NW_027507785.1, read as the reverse complement.
TATGTAAATTTAGGAAAGAATCCAAGTCTTGTTTTAAGCAATCTACTGAGCTGGCCAGAACCACCTCTGGAGGGAGTCTATTCCACATTTTCACAACTCTTACTGTGAAGAAACCTTTACTTATTTGGAGATGAAATCTCTTTTCCTTTAGACATAAAGAGTGCCCCCTGACCTAAAAGTGAATAACTTAACACCAATTTCACGATATGGACCACTTACAGTGGTGTGAAAAAGTATTTGCCCCCTTCCTCATTTCCTGTTCCTTTGCATGTTTGTCACACTTAAGTGTTTCAGAACATCAAACCAATTTAAACAATAGTCAAGGACAACACAAGTAAACACAAAATGCAATTTGCAAATGAAGGTGTTTATTATTAAAGGTGAAAAAAAATCCAAACCATCATGGCCCTGTGTGAAAAAGTGATTGCCCCCCTTGTTAAAACATACTATAACTGTGGTTGTCCACACCTGAGTTCAATTTCTCTAGCCACACCCAGGCCTGATTATTGCCACACCTGTTCACAATCAAGGCATCACTTAAATAGGAGCTGCTTGACACAGTAAGGTCCACCAGAAGATCCTTAAAAGCTACACATCATGCCGAGACCCAAAGAAATTCAGGAACAATTGAGAAAGAAAGTAATTGAGATCTATCAGTCTGGAAAGGGTTATAAAGCCATTTCCAAAGCTTTGGGAATCCAGCGAACCACAGTGAGAGCCATTATCCACAAATGGCGAAGACATGGAACAGTGGTGAACCTTCCCAGGAGTGGCCGGCCGCCCAAAATTACCCCAAGAGCACAGCGACGACTCATCCAAGAGGTCACAAAAGACCCCACAACAACGTCCAAGGAACTGCAGGCCTCACTTGCCTCAGTTAAGGTCAGCGTTCATGCCTCCACCATCAGGAAAAGACTGGGCAAAAATGGCCTGCATGGCAGAGTTCCAAGGAGAAAACCACTGCTGAGCAAAAAGAACATCAAAGCTCGTCTCAATTTCTCCACAACACATCTTGATGATCCCCAAGACTTTTGGGACAACATTCTGTGGACCGATGAGACAAAAGTGGAACTCTTTGGAAGGTATGTGTCCAAGTATATCTGGCGTAGAAGGAACACTGCATTTCATAAAAAGAACATTATACCTAGTGTGATGGTCTGGGGCTGTTTTGCTGCTTCAGGACCTGGAAGACTTGCCGTGATAAAAGGAACTATGAATTCTGCTGTCTACCAAGAGATCCTGAAGGAGAATGTCCGACCATCTGTTTTGTGTACTCAAGCTGAAACGAACTTGGGTTCTGCAGCAGGACAATGATCCTAAACACACCAGCAAGTCCACCACCGAATGGCTGAAGAAAAACAAAATGAAGACTTTGGAGTGGCCTAGCCAAAGTCCTGACCTGAATCCTATTGAGATGTTGTGGTATGACCTTAAAAAGGCCGTTCATGCTCGAAAACCCTCTAATGTAACTGAATTAGGACAATTCTGCAAAGATGAGTGGGCCAAAATTCCTCCAGGACGCTGTAAAAGCACGTTGCACGTTATCGCAAACGCTTGGTTGCAGTTGTTGCTGCTAAGGGTGGCCCAACCAGTTATTAGGTTTAGGGGGCAATCACTTTTTCACACAGGGCCATGATGGTTTGGATTTTTTTTCACCTTTAATAATAAACACCTTCATTTACAAATTGCATTTTGTGTTTACTTGTGTTGTCCTTGACTATTGTTTAAATTGGTTTGATGTTCCGAAACACTTAAGTGTGACAAACATGCAAAGGAACAGGAAATGAGGAAGGGGGCAAACAATTTTTCACACCGCTGTATGTATTTGGACATGTTGATCATATCTCCCCCTTAATCTCCTCTTCGCAAGAGAAAATAAATTCAGTTCCTCTAATCTTTCTTCATAGCTGAGCTCCTCCATGCCTCTTATCAGTTTGGTTGCCATTCTCTGCACTTTCCCCTGTTCCCCGATATCGCTTTTGAGAACTGGTGCCCAGAACTGAACTGCATATTCCAGATGAGGTCTTACTAAATCTCCTAAATACCCAACATACAGGGTTCCCAGGGGCTGAATAGAAAAGTGTGGGAACAGAGGAAAGGTAAGTAGGTGTTACTTGGGTTAGCAACATTAACCACTTCAATACAGGGCACTTAAACACCTTCCTGCCCAGACCAATTTTGAGCTTTCAGCGCTGTTGCACTTTGAATGACAATTGCGCGGTCATGCTACACTGTACCCAAATGAAATGTTTATAATTTTTTTCTCACAAATAGAACTTTCTTTTGGTGGTATTTGATCACCTCTACGGTTTTTATTTTTTGCGCTACAAATAAAAAAATACCGAAAATTTTGAAAAAAATATGTTTTTTTTGTTTCAGTTTCAAAACTTTGTAAATAAGTACGTTTTCTCCTTCACTGATGGGCACTGATGGGGCTACACTGATGGGCACTGATAAGACGGCACTGATGGGCACCAATGATGTGGCACCAGTGAAGTGGCACTGATGAGGTGGCATTGATGGACACTGATAGGCGGCACTGACGGACGACACGGATGGGCGACACGGATGGGCGACACGGATGGACACTGATAGGTGGCACAAATTGGCACTGATAGTTGGCACGGATTGGCATGGATGGGCGGCACAGATGGGCATGGATAGGCGGCACAGATGGGCATGGATAGGCGGCACAGATGGGCATGGGTGGGCACTGATAGGCGGCACAGGTGGGCACTGATAGGAGGCACAGGTGGTCACTGATAGGCAGCACAGGTGGGCACTGATAGGCGGCACAGGTGGGCACTCATAGGCAGCATTGGTGTTATACTGTACTAATGGATGCCAATCAGTGCCAAACAATAATGCATGCCAATCAGTGATGCCCATTGTGGGCACTGATTGGCATCCATTATGGGCACTGATTGGCATCCATTGTGCTGACTGGCATCCCTGGTGGTCTAGGGAGGATTACCTTTTGCTTAGCATCCCTGGTGGTCTGGTGGTGTCCCTGGTGGTCCAGTGTGGCCATACCCTGTCAGAGGAGCAGCCGATCGGCTCTCCTCTACTCGCGTCTAACAGACGCGAGTGAGGAAAAGCCGATCACCGGCTCTCCCTATTTACACTGTGATCAGCCGTGATTGGACTAACAGACGCGAGTGAGGAAAAGCCGATCACCGGCTCTTCCTATTTACACTGTGATCAGCCGTGATTGGACACGGCTGATCACGTGGTAAAGAGTCTCCGTCGGAGACTCTTTACCGAGATCGTAGTTGCCGGCTGTCAGACTGACACCCCGCAACAACGATCGCCGCGATGCGCGCCCCCGGGGGCGCGCAGCGGCTCATAATCCTGATCACGTCATATGACGTCCGATCAGGATTATGAAACCACTTTGCCACCGTCAATTTGTAATAGGGCGGGCGGCAAGTGGTTAAAGTGTCAATAAAAACATAATAATTATAAACAGTTAATACATGCTATATTACATTGTGTTCATAATCACTTTGCGACTAGAGCATTTGTTTTCTGTAGATTACAAAAAAGCCTGGTCGATCCTGCTGTTTACCATCTCTCCCTCCAAGTCTGTATCCTCGCTGCAGTCTGAGATTGAGTATACCAGCCATTGCCACATCAACTGAGCATGCTCCAGTCTCTGTTCCCTTTTAAGCTGTTCATTTGCTCCTTTTTCTTATCTGTACACCCCACATGACCATGTGCTTTTCAACCTTTTTTCAGTCAATGCTCCCCTTAAAGTTTTGCACGAGGTACCCTACTCAAAAACGTAAAAAACTAAAACAATAGTTTTACATATTGCAGCAACAATCATACACATAGGATACCCAACATTAGAGGTGATTAGGGATGAGCTTCGTGTTCGAGTCGAACGCATGTTCGACTCGAACATCGGTCATTCGTGCGTTCGCCGAATTCCGAACGTTTGGGCCATTCGCGGCAAAATTCATGTGGCCCACAATGCACTGCGATGGCGCAATGCATTGCTGTCTCACGATTGGCCAAGCATGCACTGTGACCCCGCATGCTTGGCCAATCGCAGCGCCAGTAGCGAGGAGAGCAATGGTTGGCCACAGGCATCCTGCCTGTGGCCAATCATAGCTCAGGCTGTGTAGTGCACGCCCCACACTATATAAAGCTGCCTTTCAGGCGGCCTCGTGTAGTGTTTGTTAGCATCTGAAGCAGTGGGTGTTCTGTGTACCTTCAACACAGTTACACACCAATCGTTTTTGGCTGATTTACTATTTTGCTCTTGTGTAGTGGTTACTGTCTGTGCCCTGACCGCAGTATACACCGCTATATTCACCTCACCTATATAGCTAGTGATCTAGCTTTAATAATAGAGCTTGCAGTCAGTAGTGTTAGTGCGTGCTGTCTGCGTGCTCTGTACCCAGTACATACCACTATATACACCTACATAGCTGTTCTCTATTTGAGCCCGATTGTCATTTGCTGGAGTTATTGGAAGTTGTGTGTGCTTCCAGCACAGCACAGTATACATCTGCATATACCCCTTTAACTCTGCTGTTTTCTGGTTATTGTCTGCGTGCCCTGACCGCAGTATACACCGTGATATTCACCTCACCTATATAGCTAGTGGTCCATCTTTAACAATAGAGCTTGCAGTCAGTAGTGTCACTCAGGAGATAGTGCGTGCTGTGTGCGTGCTCTGTACCCAGTACATACCGCTATTATCCACCTACATAGCTGTTCTCTATTTGGGCCCGATTGGCATCTGCGGGAGTTATTGGAAGTTGTGTGTGCTTCCAGCACAGCACAGTATACATCTGTATATACCCCTTTAACTCTGCTGTTTTCTTGTTATTGTCTGCGTGCCCTGACCGCAGTATACACCGTGATATTCACCTCACCTATATAGCTAGTGGTCCATCTTTAACAATAGAGCTTGCAGTCAGTAGTGTCACTCAGGAGATAGTGCGTGCTGTGTGCGTGCTCTGTACCCAGTACATACCGCTATTATCCACCTACATAGCTGTTCTCTATTTGGGCCCGATTGGCATCTGCGGGAGTTATTGGAAGTTGTGTGTGCTTCCAGCACAGCACAGTATACATCTGTATATACCCCTTTAACTCTGCTGTTTTCTTGTTATTGTCTGCGTGCCCTGACTGCAGTATACACCGTGATATTCACCTCACCTATATAGCTAGTGGTCCATCTTTAACAATAGAGCTTGCAGTCAGTAGTGTCACTCAGGAGATAGTGCGTGCTGTGTGCGTGCTCTGTACCCAGTACATACCGCTATTATCCACCTACATAGCTGTTCTCTATTTGGGCCCGATTGGCATCTGTGGGAGTTATTGGAAGTTGTGTGTGCTTCCAGCACAGCACAGTATACATCTGTATATACCCCTTTAACTCTGCTGTTCTATAAAAAAGGCATCTGCAGGAGTTAGTGGGTGTTGTGTGCCTCCAGCACAATATAAACTACCCAACTACTGTTTTACCCAACTCCTTTCAGGCCATTACCATGTCTGGAAGGCCAGCAAGGAGAGGCAGACAGGTGCGAGCCGATAAAAGAGGGCAAGCAGGCTCTGTGTCTAGAGACAACAGTGCTGGTCGTGGACGCGGTGCATTGTCATCAGCACGTGGCCATGGGACATGCTTGTCCTTCTTTTCTGCAGCTGGACATGTTGAACCGCAACATGCCAACGACTTGGTAGAGTGGATGACCAAGCCCTCTTCATCCTCCTCATCCTCTCTCACCCAGTCTCAGGGTAGTAGAAAAGCAGCTGCCAACACATCGTCGTCCCTCCTCTCAATGTCATCATCAGTGACTCCTTCCCTAGACCCACCACGTCCTCCTGAGGAGTCTCCTGAACTCTTTGAGCACAGTGTTGGGTACATGCTCCAGGAGGATGCCCAGTGTTTGGTGGGCTCTGATGATGACACTCAGCTAGAGGAAGGCAGTAGCGTGAGCACAGAGAGAGGGGATGCTCAAGAAGGACAGCAATCTGGCAGTCATGTTCCACAAGCTGCAGCATACTGCCAGGTTTGCTACAGCGATGAAGAGGGAGGGGATGATGAGGGCACTGACTCCACGTGGGTGCCTGGAAGGAGGGAGGAGGAGGAGGAGGAGGAGGAGGCACATGTCCAACGAGGCAGGATGCCCTCCGGGGGCCAGCTTAGGGGCAGCACACCGACTGAATCACACCGCAGAGCTCCGCCTGCGCAGAGCGCTTCCTCTGCGCGTTATTCTAAAAGTTCTTTGGTGTGGGCCTTTTTTGAGACGAGTGCATCAGATCGCACCGCTGCTATTTGCAACATATGTCTCAAGCTTATCTCACGTGGCCAAAACATCAGCCGCTTGGGCACCACATGCTTGACCAGACATATGTTGACCTGCCATGCAGCTCGTTGGCAAGCATACCTCAAAGACCCACACCAAAGAACAAAGCAGACCTCTCCTTGCTCCTCATCAGCTGGCATCTCCAACCCCACTAGACCTTCAGTCCTCTCTGAAACCTGCTCTGAGAGGAATGAAGGTGTAGAATTAGGTGTTTCACAGCCAAGTGCTTCCGGGAACTCTGCTAGTGGTACATCCACGTCCGATTATAGCAGACAAATGTCCCTGCCCCAGCTGCTGGACCGGCGGAAGAAATTTACTCCCAGCCATCCACATGCCCAGCGGTTGAATGCTAGCTTGGCTAAATTGCTAGCACTTCAACTGCTGCCTTTTCAGTTGGTAGACTCGGCCCCCTTCCGTGAGTTTGTACAATGTGCGGTTCCTCAGTGGCAGGTCCCCAAACGCCACTTTTTCTCACGGAAGGCGATTCCGGCTCTCTACCGGCATGTGGAAGGCAATGTCCTTGCCTCGCTGGACAGGGCGGTCAGCGGTAAGGTGCATATTACCGCTGACTCATGGTCCAGCAGGCATGGACAGGGACGTTATCTGTCTTTCACGGCCCATTGGGTCACTCTTTTGGCTGCTGGGAAGGATGCAGGACAAGGTGCAGTAGTGTTGGAGGTTGTTCCGCCACCACGCCTCCAAAATGCTACTATTGGTTGTGACACACCTCTCTCCTCCACCCCCTCCTCTTCTTCTTCCTCCATGGCCTCTTCCAGTGCTCTGTCCTCAGAACCAGCGGTGCTCCGTAGGCGTTGCAGGGGCTACGCAAGTACGCAGGCAAAACGATGCCATGCCGTGCTTGCGCTGGTTTGTTTGGGGGACAGGAGCCACACTGGGGCGGATGTTTTGTCAGCTCTGCAGGGGCAGGCCGAGAGGTGGTTGACGCCACGCCAGCTTAAGCCAGGAATGGTGGTTTGCGACAATGGCACCAACCTCCTCTCTGCCCTCCGACAGGGACAACTGACCCATGTGCCCTGTGTAGCTCACGTCCTTAACCTGGTGGTGCAGCGGTTCTTGGGCAGGTACCCCGGCTTACAGGATGTCCTGAAACAGGCCAGGAGAGTCTGTGTGCATTTCCGCCGATCATTTAATGCCTGTGCTCGGCTGGCTGAGCTCCAAAAGGAGTTGAACCTGCCCAAGAACCGCCTTATATGTGACATGCCCACCAGATGGAACTCAACATTGGCCATGCTGCAGCGGCTGCACACGCAGCAGAGGGCCATCAATGAGTACCTGTGCGACTACGGCACCAGGACAGGGTCAGGGGAGCTTGGTTTTTTCTCACCACGCCAGTGGGGCATGATCAGGGATGCATGCACTGTCCTGTCACCGTTTGAGGAGGCCACAAGGATGGTGAGCAGTGACAGTGCATGCATCAGTGACACTATACCTCTTGTCCACCTCTTGGAGCATACGCTGCGTGGAATAATGGACAGGGCACTTGAGGCAGAACAGAGGCAGGAAGAGGAGGACTTCCTTGCCTCTCAAGGCCCCCTTTATCCAGACAGTGTTCCTGCTGTGCCACCCATCACACAGGAAGAGGGTGAGGAGGAGGAAGAGGAGGAGGAGGATGATTGTGTCAGCATGGAGGTGGAGGCTGGCACTCAGCATCAGCAGCAGCAGTCTTATAGGGATGATTTACAGTCCCAAGAAACACGTGGACTTGTACGTGGCTGGGAGGAGGTAGCTGCGGATCATGTTGTCCTTAGTGACCCAGAGGACTCCGGACCGAATGCCTCAGCTAACCTACGCTGCATGGCCTCCCTGATCCTGCAAAGCCTGCGGAAGGATCCTCGTATTCTTCGGATCAAGGAGAGGGACCATTACTGGCTGGCCACTCTCCTTGATCCACGGTACAAGGGTAAGGTTGCCGACCTTATATTGCCATCGCAGAGGGAGCAGAGGATGAGACATCTCCGGGAGGCCTTGCAGAAAGCTCTGTGCAACGCGTTCCCAGAGACTGGGAGGTCACAAACTCCTGGTCCTGGACAACGTGTTGCTGAGGCATCAGTCAGAAGGAGCGGTGGAGAAGGTGGCCGTCTGACTGATGCTTTCAGACAATTTTTTAGTCCGCAGCCCCAAGGTATGATTGGTTCCAGCACCCATCGCCAGCGTCTAATTTACATGGTGCAGGAATACCTAGGGGCAAGGTCAGACTTGGACACCTTTCCCACCGAAAATCCTCTGGCTTACTGGGTCTTGAGGATGGATCACTGGCCAGAGCTTGCACAGTATGCAATTGAGCTACTGGCCTGTCCTGCATCCAGCGTTCTTTCGGAACGCACCTTCAGTGCTGCTGGTGGCTTCGTTACCGATCACAGGGTGCGCCTGTCCACCGAATCAGTTGATCGACTGACCTTCATCAAGATGAATTAGTCTTGGATCACCCACAGCTACCAAGCACCTGAAGCTGATGTAACCGAATAATTTTTTTTGAAATACCACATCCCTTCAAGACTGCCTATGCTGATGCTGAGTGACTGTCCTGTTATGTTGATTGTCTATCCTCTTCCTCCTCCGCTGATATGTTGGAAGAACATTTTTGGTTCTGGGTGATGCCAGCAGCCCAATTTTTCTGCCCCTGTTTAACAGGGGTGTTTAAGTACAATTTTTGATGCAATGCTTTGCAGCAGGGCTAATTCCTGCAATAAAACTAGAGTGTATGGCAGAGGTTGCAGTGTGATGGCACCAGTGCCTAATGCCCAATTTTTCTGCCCCTGTTTAACAGGGGCGTTTAAGTACAATTTTTGATGCAATGCTTTGCAGCAGGGCTAATTCCTGCAATAAAACTAGAGTGTATGGCAGAGGTTGCAGTGTGATGGCACCAGTGCCTAAGGCCCAATTTTTCTGCCCCTGTTTAACAGGGACATGTAATTACAATTCTTGATATAATATTTCACAGGAGGGCCCCTTCCTGTGCCCACCCAGAGTAACTGTGAGGACTTATAGTGTTGTGGCACCAGCACCACAACCACCAAAGGTCAATTTTTCTACCACTGTTCAACAATGGCATGTAATTACAATTCTTGATATAATCGTTCACAGCAGGGCGCTCCAGCGCCCACCAAGAGTCACTTTGAGGGCTTACAATGTTGTTGCAAAACCAACACCTTGTTCCGCCATTTCTGCAGAGCATATAGGGCAGGCCCCTACTTTCAAACATCCAATTTACAAACATCTCCTACTTGCAAACGGAAGGAGACAACAGCAAGTGAGATGAAAAAAGATGGACGACAAAACAAATTATACAGGGGTGATAACCCTTCCCTATGTTTTCCAAAAAGCTTAAAAATATTTTTTTTGACTGGAGCTACACTTTAAAAATGTACCAGTTGAAAATTACAAACAGATTCAACTTAACACAACAAACCTACACAGTCCCTGTCTTGTTTGCACCGCCTGTATACTGCTGTTCTGAGTATATAGGGCCTGGGGGCCACACGCATTTCCTTTTTTTAATATGGGTACGGGGTTCCCTTTAATATGCGTACAAGATCCAAAGGGGCTGGTAATGGGCAGGGAGGGCTACCCATGCCATTTTTCTGAATGATTTTCAACCATATTGCAGGAACCAGATATAACATTAAAACCGCAAGCAGTTTTAAATGGTGTTATTTCCGTTTAATGTCATTTTGTGCAGGGACTGTTCTAAACACGGGAAACACGTGGCACTTCACAGGCATACTACAGACACCCACCAGGCACCATATTTAAAGGAATATTTCACTTTTTTTTTTTCACTTTAATCGTCATTAAAATCAGTGCTCCCACCAAAACGGTAGTTTTTAAAACTTTTTTTTGCAGTGACCCATGTCCCCTGAGGCAGGAGGCAGGTCGCCAAACCCTTTTTAGGACACTATCTTGCATATTAGCCGTTAAAATTAGCACTTTCCAATTCGAACGTTCGAGTCCCATAGACTTCAATGGGGTTCTAACGTTCGTACCGAACGCGGGGGTCGTTCGCAAGTTCTGGTGCGAACCGAACCGGGGGGTGTTCGGCTCATCCCTAGAGGTGATTTATTCTTCCAATGCAAACACACCTTTGCACCCTGATACTAACTAGTATTGCAGTGTTTCTCTACCTCATTTAGCTATTGTGACCCCAGTGCTGATAGACCGGGGCAGGGGAGGGGCAAACAAGGAGGTACCCAACGCCCTCCTTATCAATCAATAACATCATTGGTTGTTAGGACACCGCTGACTGGAAGGTTGTAATAGTACACTATGAAAACCTGTGACTTTGTGTAACTAAAAAAGGGGTTTGAACCACTCACTGGCTTGCATATTATTATTATTATTATTATTATTCAGGATTTATATAGCGCCAGCAATGTACGCAGCGTTTTACAATATAAAAAGAAGACAATACAGTTACAATACAATAAAATACAAGAGGATTAAGAGGGCCCTGCTGAGAAGAGCTTACAATCTAATAGGGTGGGGCAGGTGGTACAAAAGGTTATAACTGTCGGGAATGAGCTGATGGAAGTGGTAGGAGATTAGTTGGAAACATGATAGGCTTCCCTGAAGAGATGAGTTCTCAGGGTTCGCCTGAAGGTAGCAAGAGTAGGGGATAGCCACCCCAGTGGAGGTAGCGAGTTCCAGAGGATGGGAGAGGCTCTGGAGAAATCCTGGAGATGAGCATGGGAGGAGGAGACGAGAGAGCTTGAGAGTAGGAGGTCTTGAGAAGAGCGGAGGGGACGATTTGGGTGATATTCGCACCCCTGAAGAAACCTAAAGGCACCCTGATTTAAAAAGGCAGCTATGGAGTCACACATGTGGGCATAAACACTCCAGATAATTGACAGCTAACTCCTTCCCTCCTCCTCCATGCCCTCATTTTGTTAAAGGGGTTGTAAAGTCATTCCTTGCATTAAGGGAACATTTTTTTAGGTGTCAGCATCGCCCCCTCAGCCCCCCTTTACATGCTTGAGACCACATTTTATTCAGCACCATTTACATCTGTAGATCTTTTCTCCCCTCACTTCCGGGTCTCGCTGGCTTTGCTGGGGCAACGGGAGCCATTGGCTCCCAGTGCTGTCAATCAAAGCCAGTGACAAGGAAGCGGGGGGCGGGGACAAGTCCCAATGTCTGTGTCAACGGACGTAGCAGAGGGACTCTGGTGCGAGCAGGCATGAGTGCGCCCATGGGAAGCGACTTCCTATGAGGGCACTGGCCAGAGAGGAGAGGCCAGGAGCGCCGACAGGGGACCCAAAAAGAGGTGGTTCCCACCCGATCTGTGCGATTCCATTGCACAGAGTAGGAAAGTATAGATATGTTTGTTATTTATTTATTTATTTTAAATGTACCTTTACAACCCCTTTAAACACTATGGGGGTGAGATATACGATTTTGACTGACGGAGGCTTCACCTTCCTGTTAGTCTCAGCACATACCTCCAGCCTGTGTCTATGTATGCCTTCTCACATCCACCTGATAGAATCTGGTGAATGTATGGACTGAAGACCAAGTTGCAGCCTTGCAGTTTTGAGCCATGGAGGCCTGGTGATGCACTGCCCATGAGGCACTAACAGCCATTTGAAAAGGTGGAACCTTCCTCTTCAAACCATAAGCTTGGATTATTACTTGCCGAATCCACTTAGCAATAGTAGACTTCAATGCTGCCTGTCCTTTTCTAGGACCTTCAGGCAACACAAACAAAACATCCGTTTTCCGAACCTGAGCAGTTGCCTCCAAATAGATTTTGACCGCTCTTACTACATCCAGGGAATGTAGAGACGTTTCTTACATAGAACAGGGTTCTGGAAAAAATTAAGGCAGAACAAAATCTTGGTTTAGATGAACCTGAAACCACCTTCGGTAGAAAGCTAGGATGAGGGCGCAATACTACTCTATCCTTGTGAATGATTAAATATGGCTCTTTACAAGAAAGAGCCGCCAATCCTGATACCCTTCTTACAGAGGAAATGGCTACCAGAAAAACTAGTTTTCTTGTCAAAAGGACCAAGGGAATATGTTGTATTGGCTCAAAAGGCTGTTTCTGTTTCTAAATTCAAGTTCCAAGGGTTTAGGGGTGCTCGAACTGGAAGGTTAAGCCACATTACCCCCTGTATAAAGCTTTGGACCAAAAAATGCGAAGCAAGCGGACGCTGAAACAATACTGATAAGGCCAAGACCTGGTCCTTGATAGTACTCAAGGCCAGCTTCATCTCTAACTCCATTTGGAGTAAAACAAGGATTCTACCTATGACATACTTTCTGGGATTCCAACACCTGGATTCACACCAGGAAACATATGCCTCTATAATAAATGACTCTGGAAGCTGGCTTCCTTGCATTAATCAAGGTAGATATCACTGAGCCTGAAAGCCTGCGATTCTTCAGAATGTGAGTTTCAATAGCCAAACCATTAAATTTAGCATTTGTAAGGTAGGATGGAACACTGGTCTCTGCGATAGCAGGTCTGGATGTGGTGGTAGGGTCCACAGGGTTCCTACCGCCATCTTTACTATTTCTGCATACCAAGATCTTCTGGGCCACACTGGGGCCACCAGAAGCACCTACTTCTTTTCCTGCTTGATCCTGAGAAGAAGTCGTGGTAGCAGCAGAATAGGAGGGAATGCATAAATCAGTGAGAACTGATCCCACGGGGTCACCAACGCATCTGTCCCGCATTCAAGTGGATTCCTTGTTCTTGACACAAAGTTGTCGATCTTGTTGTTGAACCTGGACCCAAAGAGTTTTACGTCCGGGACCCCACATCTTTGGCTTATAGCCAGGAAGATGTTGGAGTGAAGAGACCATTCCCCTGGGAACAACTGCTGGCGACTTAAGTATCGGGGGATCCATGCTCCTGGGCCTGTAAAGCAACCCGCCAGAAAAATATGGATGAAAAAATCAAACACTGGATCCTGGGATCAGGTTCTCTAAAAAGAGAAGCGTTACAGGCAGAACCTTGTTTCTTCGATCATGAGGCACGGGTACCATTCAATTCGGCCTGGAAAAAGACACTTTGAATGGATCCATTTGCATGGCCAGCCCCAGCAAAGATTTCTCCAGCGGAGCTCAGCACAGCACGTCTTTACTCTTGACCAACACCTTAGACACTGGCAAAAAACCTGAGGTACTCCCAGTAAGGGAAGGGGTTATACAGGGAGTTAAGCTTCCTTTCTAGGGTGCGCCAGTGTCCATCACCTAAAGGTGCCTATATAATCTCTTCAATAAATACTGTGGCTCTGTGTCCCGTGATGTACGAAATAGAAAATAGATTTGTAATAAGCTTTAAAATATTTGTTGCTATTAATTATTTATTTTGACTCTTTATTCTGAAAGCATTTTTTTTTATGTCATGTGACCAACACAGCACCAATCAGTGCTGTGCAGACACAGATTCATAGTACAGATGTCTTCTGCTGTTATAGAGCATACATCAGCAGAGTACTAAAAACTCCTCTCTCAGATCTTTCCCTGAGGACAAAAAAAGACCAGAGAAACAAGACCATTGAACAGCAAAGATTAAATAAGGTGTTTTTATTGCATTTTTATAGTACATCAAATACAGTGGCATGATCTTTATATATAAATAGAAGGGATAATGGCAATTAAATATTGTATATTTGGTATTTTGAAGACCACACATTTTCTGGCACTTTTTTTATACATGTGAAAAAATCTGTTTTTTTTTTGGCTAGAAAATTACTTAGAACCCCCAACCATTATATAGTTTTTTAAGGCAGAGGCCATAGAGAATAAATTGGTGGGTTTTGCCATTTTTTATGTCATGCGGTATTTGTGCAGCGATTTTTCAAATGCAATTTTTGGTAAAAAATACTTTTTAAATACATAACCAATTTTTTTCTACAATATAAAAAATTATGTCATGCAGAGTAAACAGATAACAAAAAGGCAACGCTTTAAAGGCCTTTACAGGTTACCACTTTATATCTACAGAGGAGGGCTAGTGCTAGAATTACTGCCCATGATCCAACATTCTCGGCAATACCTCACGTATGGGACAATTGCTGTTTGCATTCATGTGGGACCAAGCATGCGCGCTAGCATGGGGGCACTTTAATTTTGTTTTTTAATTTATTTATTTTTATTAATTTACACTGTTGATTTAAATTGATTTTTTTTTTATTTACTTTTGTGGCTGTCACAAGTAATGTAAATTTGTGAAAGCAACAGACATGTGATAGGTCCTCTTTATGGAGGGATCTGGGGTTAATAAGACCCCAAATTCCTTGTTTGTACTCGAAAGCATTCAAAACGCCATCAGCATTTTTGAATACTTTTTATTTAGAAAAAAATGGCACCATTGACATCCAGGTAAACCAAAAGTGATGTCATGTCATCGCTACTGGGTTACCATATCCCTGATCAAAGTAAATCCCGGCATTTTGTGGGTCTCCGACTAGCCGGCAGATGTGCCAACTAGTACCTTGGGTCTTCTGGTGGAACGGGAGAGCCTGAGAGAGCTGTGGAAGGTGGAGGAAGTGGGGGAACATCCCATCCTGCAGCTTTTTAAAGCAATCAAGTGGCTAGTTAGCCACTCTGAATGCTATTAAAAGAGAGCCAACCGGTGGCTTTAAAAAACAGTATTGGGGTGATCATCATCCCGGTGCAACCACTTGAAGTCAAATGACGTACCAGGTACGTGATTTGGCAGCAAGTGGTTAAAGAAAAATTCCACAGTGTAACGCCATTGCCCCAGTTCTTCACTTTGTCCAATCAGATAACGAATCAATGAGAAAATCCAAAGCATTATTTGAACAGAATCCCTTGCCATGTGGCCAGCCTCTTGTTTTCACAATGCTTCACAAGATTCTGGAACTAGTGGCAATCACTGGGGTAGCCATGTCTACCATTGGTCCAAGATGGACGAAACAAACTATGGAAAAAGTGTCATACTTCTTTATAGTAAACATGCTAATTCACCACACATGTGCACAGGTTTCCTTCAATTTCACAAATTTGGAGTGTGCTATCAATAGCTTTTACTTTAAACAACTTTCTTTTAAAATTTTCCAGCCATTAAAGGGACTTTAGTGTCATGTAAAAGCAACATTGTAATTCTCATACTGTTAATAGTGTTCCTTTCCCATTTACCAACACAATTTACAACTCTTCTTCCTAGCGAGTCCTTATTTTCACGTCCTGTCTCATAGCTGTCCTCACATAACACAGCTCTTAGCTTACAGACTGCTATGCAGCAGGATTTGTGTGTCAATACATAATGCTATAAGCCATTATCCCCCAAACTGATTACATTATCCCCTATCTATATACAATGTTTGCCTGTTAATCCAGGAAAGATCTACATAAATGCTAATAATTACCACTCGGCCTTTTACATGTCACTGGCGCAGCACCAAGCAGAATTCATTTGAAAGGGATTAAAATGTGCAAACAGGGGTATACATAACTTGAAAAGCATCATTTGCATGAAGAATACACTAGGTGGACAATTTTGTCAAGAAAAAATGGTTTAGGTTTTATTACAATTTATTTAAAATTACCAAAGTTACTTTAAATTATAAAAATGCTGCAGGTGAGCACATTGGCATAGGTTCTTGGTAATCAGAATAATTTAAATGTGTGATATTTTTTTTTAATGGAGCATGCTTTTATTATGCCAACAGTGAATAGGCATAACAATTCAAGAGCAGTGTCAGAAACCAAAAAACACAATTTCATTCACTGCATTTTGCTAACAGGAATTCTAATGCCCTGTACACACGGTCAGAAATTCAGACGGAAAAGGTCCAATCGGATTATATTGATGAAAAATCCGATCGTGTGTGGGCTCTATCGGACTGTATCTGTCCGGAAAAAATTTGAGAGCAGGATCTAAAATTTCCGACAAAAAAATCCAATCAGACTTTTTCTGATCGTTTGTAGAGAATTTCGACGGACAAAGTGCCATGCATGCTGAGATCAAATTATGAGACCAAAGCTATTGGCTACTAGCCTCTACGTTGTCCAGTCGTACACAATGAACGTCACCACATTCCGAACAATTGGATTTTCCGACAACTTTGTTCGACAGTGTGTATGCAACACAAGTTTCGGCCAAAATCCACCGGAAAAAATCGGATGGATTTTGTGGTCGGAATGTCTGACCGTGTGTACAGGGCATAAGAGAGCAAAACACAAAATAGTCATATAGTATGTGGCCTGAGAGCAAAGTGGTCAGTTGATAATCTCAAATTTCACTGCTCCCAAAGACCTCTTCTCGATGTGGGCACGCAGGGTGCCAGACCCTGAAGCCCATTCCAGCTTCATGCGATTGTTATATGATAAACAAGCTATGACTAAGCACCGTGTTCGGTGTGAAACATGTCAGCGGCTGTGCAGTTAGTCTGTTTGCCAGCCTAGATGCTATGATTTTAATTACATTTTTTAAATAAAGTTGAATAATATGGAGTGCGGCTATCCAGCTACATCTTTTTCACTTCAGTTCCTGTTGCAAACAGAGCCAGCACCCTGTGGGATTGTGGAGACAGCTGTTTTGGGAGAAGTCATTACCTTAGAGCGGTAATTCTTTGTGATAAACAATTGGGCTCACAACAGTATGGTCACTTTCTCCAGCAACCTTTGCAGGAAGAAGTGACAATACTGATGTGCAGACTGGTGTCACTCAGTTCACTCAATAAAATAAAAAGTATTTCTGTGTCATCAGGGCCACATATAGTGGGTGCAGGCCCAGGCCCTACTGGGCTTGGACTTAGTAGGGGCTGCCTGTGCAGCACAGGGTCCCCTACATCACACTAGTGTTGGGTGAATGGTTCAGGCCGAGCAAAAGTTTGGCCTGAACATCGCCTGTTTGCCCGTTCGGTAAACACCTGAATTTGTGGGGCGCTCTGTGGGATATTCGCTGTGTGTTGCACTGTGCATTCTAGGGCCCTAATTGGATGAAGCCTTGCATCTGACTGCTGGTCAGGTGCAAGGCTTTGTCATTTGGGACACAGAGCACTGTCAGAGCCCTGATTGGAAAAAGTGGTGATGACTTTGTCCAATCATGGCTCAGTGCTCATAGTCCCAACCCATACTATAAAAGGTACCTTCACACAGGAACCTTTTGCAGTGTGTTGTTGGAATAGAGATAGAGGAGGGCTCAGTTTGCTACTAGCGAGTTAGTGTGCTCACTTAGTGCCAGTTAACACTTGGGTGGCTTCAAAGCTTGCAAACAACTTCTTTAATAGAAGTCAATGCACATCATTCGGAAGTTGCCCCCAAGTAGTACAGGAACCTTTTTCTAAGTTGGAGCGAATGGAGCACAACCCCATAGACTTTACTAAGGTTTGTGTTTCAGATCCAAACTTTTGTGATGTTTGGGAGTTGTGACGTGAACCGAACATGGGGAGGTTCGGCCCATCTCCACATCACACCATTCCCCCCCACCAGAATAAAGTAGTGGCTGGTGCCAGGGGGCAGGGCCGAGTCTGGCATTCTGTGTCTATGGACACAAATGCTGGACCCAGGAGCATGCCCCCATGGTAACCCCCAGTTACAGCGCTTCTCCTAGGGGGTTTACCGATGTGGGGAGGAACTGATATCGCTGCTGGGGACCCCAGAGCAGGTGGATCGGGGCCACTCTGTTCAGAACAAACTACACTGAAAATATTACGTTTGTTATTTTTCAATTTCCAAAATTTCACATTTCCATATTTCGAATTTCTGAATTTCAAATTTGGAGTTTTGGAAATTGTAAATTTCGGAAATTTGAAAATTCAAATTTTCAGAATTTGTAAATTTCGGAAATTGTAAATTGGAAATCTCAGAAATTGGAAAATTTGAAGTTTCGGAAATTTGGAAGTTTAGAAATGCAAAATGTTGGAAATTCGGAAATTGTAAATTTTGGAAATTGTAAATTTCGGAAATTCTAATTTTCAGAATTTGTAAATTTAGGAAATTGTAAATTCGGAAAATTGTAAATTTAGAAAATTCGAAAATTCGAAGTTTCGGAAATTCGGAAGTTTGGAAATTCAAAATTTCAGAAATTCGAGATTTCAGAAATTTGAAAATCCGTAAGTAAGAATGATAATCTGAAAATTCAAAAGAATGAAAATCCAAAAATTTGAAACAAATAATAAGTATTAAATTATAGGTATTGGAATTTCTTTTAAAATTTGGTTGTTAGTGAATGTAACGAGTATCAATTAATACGAAGTTATGAATTATCTGAAATAACGAATGCCGTCTCTAAACAAATGGAACGTAACAATCTAGTAATAATAAATAACAATAATAATAAAACCTTTTTATTATTATTATTATTTATTATTCATTTGTTCCATTCCTTTTGTTTAGATGCAGCATTTGTTTCGGATATTTCGCAACTTCAGATAAATTTGTATTTGTTACGTTCACAAACAGCCAAATTTTAAAGGAATTTCCAATACCTATAATTTAATAGTTAGTTATTATTAGTTAGTTATTATTTTGAATTGTACTGATTTTCTAATTCTTTAATTTCCAAATTCGAAAAATTCGGTAATTCGTAATTTGGAAATTGGGTAATTCGGAAATTCAAAAATTTGGAAATTCAAAAATTTGGAAATTCAAAAATTCGAAATTCTGAAATTTGAAATTCGGAAATTTGAAAATTTGGAAATGAGAAATTTGAACAAAAAGTAAATGAAAACATTTGGGAATTCGAAATTCAAAATTTGAAAATTCGGAAATCCGAAAATTTGAAATTCGGAAATTTGAAAATTCGGAATTTGGAAATGTGAAAATTTTAAGATAACTGCCTGTAAGCTGACCTTCATTCCAAAAAAAAGTGATCCCCATGAGCTAATCGACCATACATAGTGGAGAATGCGGGCATTTTCTAAAGATGGAGGAAATGTTAAAGGAAATGCTACAGGCCAAGGCACCTCAGCGGGAAACTAACCGCCAAGTCGCAGAGGCCGCTGCAGCACAGCAGGAGATGTACCACCAAGTCGCAGAGGCCGTTGCAGCACAACAGGCGGCCCAGCAGGAAATGAACCAGCAGTTCGCAGAGGCTCTGGGGGAACTGAAAAAGGGGTCCGCACCTACTTTGCCAGTGGAAAGTTGGTACGTGCATTCTACCATGTACAGAAAATGACACCTGCCGATGAGGTCGAGGCATACCTTGTGACTTCTGAGAGAGTTGCTGTTCGCGAAGGTTGGCCAAAAGAACAGTGGGCAGGTCTGTTGGCCCCATTTCTGACTGGAGAACCTCAAAAGGCCTATTTTGCTCTGGAACTCGATAAGGCCTAGGACTATGAGACTCTAAAGACAGAGAACTTCGGTGTCTCTAGGGGTGCAAGATCACCCAGCATTTCTGGTAAGACTGTTTTGGGGTTCAAGAGCATAGGGAAGGTGGATAAGACTGTTGTTACAGCTGATGAGAGTGTGGGTCCTAGACCTGGAGATTGGTCAAAGAAGCCACTAAGGTCTTTGGGGCCGTTAAGAGGACTGGGGGTGTCAGAGAATCACCAGACTTCAACGTCGGCACTTCCCCGTGCACCTGCGGGGAAGAGCTGCACAACGACGCATGCATATGCGTCGTACGATACAATGTCGTACACGCATGTGCAAACCTATGCACACGGCTATGGGCCTTACCTGATTGGCCTGACAGTCCTATAAAAGGCATCAATGTGCTCTGTGTATTTGCTGGTTTGTCTCCTCAGCTCACCTGTGTTCCTGGTTCCTGTTTCCTGTTTCCTGTTTCCTGTTGACCACTTCCTGTTGTGACCCGGCTTGTTTGAAGACCACTCTGATTCTCTCCTGATCTGACCTCTGGCTTGTTTAAACTGACTTTCTGCACTTAGCCTTGCTGGCTCACGGACTGATACCTGTGCTTGACCCTCGGCCTGCCTCTGGAATATCCTTTATCTCACGGACTGTACCTGTGTTTGACCATCGGCCTGTCTCCGGAATATCCTCTGTCTCACGGACTGTACCTGTGTTTGACCCCCGGCCTTCACTCCAGGTGTTGGAACCCCTGGCAGGCGTTTACTTCTACCAGTTCCAAGATCTTCTGCACGGGCATCTCTTCCTTTGGAAGACCTGCTGCATACAAGTCACCTGCTGGCAACCCGTGCCTCTCCGTGCCCTGTACCCACTGTTCCACCCTCAGGGGTACTGTGCACCCAGCTGCAAGGGAAGCCGCTCTCAGCACTTCGGCTTTGGTGAGTACCTGATAGTACAAACCAGCCATGTCAGAAGCCGACAGAGCTGGCTCACCTCTTGAGGCTCTCTGCCAGCAGGTTGCAGCCCTCACTCAGGCAGTGCAGCGACTCCAGGATGGCTACTTTCAGATTGAAGGCCGGCTACAGCACCTGGCGATCTCTCCCAATCCATCGGATCCTTCGCCTTCTACAGCCAGCAGCTCTTCCGCTTCGCAGATTCAAGGCAGTGCTACCCCTGCAGTAGTCATGACCCTTCCGGAACCCAGGGTCCCTACTCCTGAGCGTTTTTCGGGCAACCGAAAGAAGTTTAGGGCGTTCAAAAACGCATGCCTCCTGTACCTGGCCCTGCAGCCCCGGACTTTCCACTCTGAATCAGTGAAGGTGGGGTTCATCATCTCCCTGCTTTCCGATGAACCACAGTCCTGGGCCCATAACCTCCTGGAGCAGAAGAGCTCCCTTCTCGATTCCGTAGAGACCTTTTTTGTAGCCATGTCACAATTGTATGATGACCCTCAACGCACCGCTATGGCCGAAGCCATCCTGCACTCCCTAACCCAGGGAAAAAGACCAGTAGAGGACTATATTGTAGAGTTTCGCAAATGCTCTGGGGACACTGACTGGAACGAGGCTGCCCTTAAATATCAATTTCGCCTAGGCCTCTCTGAGACCCTAAAGGACGAACTGGCCCGGGTTGATACCCCTGCATCTTTAGAAGACCTGGTCCAGTTGGCTACCAAGCTTGACCGACGTTTACGGGAGCGTCGCTCTGAGCGCTTTCAATCATCTAAACCCACGTGGATGCTACCCCGGGTACCCCCCTTGCCTATACCTGCTCCAGTCCCTTCCTCCTCTGCTGACAGTGAACCCATGCAGCTGGGCCTAGTCCGGGCTCCACTCACCCCTGATGAGAAACTCCGTCGGCGTCAAGCCAATCTTTGTCTGTACTGTGGTGAATCGGGTCATTTCCTGCGCAGCTGTCCAGTAAGGCCCAGTAAGTGCCGACCTCATGCTGCGGTGAATTCTCAAATTTCAGGTTTCACCCAATCTCATCTTGTCCTCCCGATTTCATTACAGGTGGCGAAAGAGGAGGTTCGGCTGGGAGCCATCATTGACTCAGGAGCCTGCAGTTGTTTCATGGACTTAACTTTAGCTCGGAAACTGCACATCCCTCTCTGCACTAAGAAACACCATCTTCAAATCCACCTGGCTGACGGCTCCCTACCCTGCTCTGGTCCCGTGACCCAAGAAACGGTACCAATCTTAACATCCACTGATTCTGGCCATCGTGAATTTCTTCGCTTCGACATTATCCATTCTCCGATGTTTCCGATCATCCTCGGGTTTCCTTGGTTACAAGCCCACGACCCACTGATTAAATGGAATAAGAAGGAAGTACGCTTTTCTTCTCCCTACTGTTCACAGCACTGTCTCCTGCCAACCTCCCACAAGTCCACCTCTTGCTTGACAATACAGACTAGTCCTGATAATCTCCCGCATGTTCCCTCAGCTTATCATGACTTTTTGGACATTTTTGACAAAAAGAAAGCTGATACTCTGCCGCCCCATCGGCCCTATGACTGCCCGATTGATCTGCTACCCGGTTCCGAAATACCATTCGGGCGGATCTTCCCATTATCGGAAACTGAATTGGAAGCTCTGCGCTCTTACATTGATGAAAACCTAGAAAAAGGATTTATCCGACCATCCTCTTCTCCAGCTGGCGCAGGCATCTTTTTCGTTGAGAAAAAGGATGGTTCACTCAGGCCCTGTGTGGACTACAGGGAACTTAATAAAATTACTATTAAGAATCGGTATCCGCTTCCCCTCATCCCTGAACTCTTCCAACGCCTAAGAACTGCTAAGGTATTCACTAAACTAGACCTGCGGGGAGCATATAATTTAGTCCGAATCCGCGATGGAGATGAGTGGAAAATGGCTTTCAGGTCTAGATTCGGACACTTTGAATACCTAGTGATGCCCTTTGGGCTCTGCAATGCCCCGGCCACATTCCAACACCTCGTCAACGATATATTCTGTGAGTATCTAGACAACTTTGTAATTGTGTATCTTGACGATATTTTGATTTTCTCCAACTCACTAGAAACACACCGAACACACGTCAGGAAGGTCCTCCTCATCCTCAGAGAGCACGGGCTCTACCTAAAAGGAGAGAAATGTGAGTTTGAAAGAGACACTATCCAATTCCTCGGGTTCATCATCACCACAGGGGGAATATCAATGGACCCACAGAAGGTCAAAGCTATCCAAGAATGGCCAACACCCACAGACAAGAGATCTGTTCAGCGATTTGTTGGCTTCGCCAACTTTTATCGCAGGTTTATTCAGGGATTCTCCACGATCATTTCCCCTATTACTCAACTAACCCGTCAGCAAGTTAAATTCCAGTGGTCTCAGCAAGCTCAGGAAGCTTTTGATGAACTAAAGAGACTTTTCACATCAGCACCTATCCTCCGGCATCCCGACCCAAGTCTTTCTTATGTATTGGAGGTAGACGCCTCCGAATCCGCAGCAGGGGCGATTCTTTCCCAAAGGAGTGGCCCGAAGGCTCTCCTTCACCCAGTCGCCTTCGCCTCCCGGAAACTCAGTCCTCCAGAGAGGAATTACGATGTCGGGGACCGAGAACTTCTTGCTATAAAATTCGCCCTGGAGGAGTGGAGGTATCTATTGGAGGGTGCGTCTCAACCCATCATGATCTTCACAGACCACAGGAACCTGGAGTACCTTAGAGCTGCCAAACGCCTCAGACCCCGACAAGCACGCTGGGCCCTCTTTTTCTCCAGGTTTAATTTCCACATCACCTACCGCCCCGGTTCCAAAAATGGAAAAGCGGACGCACTCTCCCGAATGTTTCCAGAAGCAGAAGAGCCATCTGAACCTGCAACTATTCTGTCTCCACACAACTTTCTCCAAATCATTCAGCCAGACTTGGAATCAGCCATTAAACAAGCCACCGGTCAAATTTCCGAAACTACAGCATCCTCCCTAGAAAAGAAACAAGGTTTACTATGGGCACACAACAAGATATTCATTCCTCCCTCTGTAAGGCTCCGGATTTTGCAGACCTTTCACGATCATAAGATGGCAGGACATTTTGGGGTCCAGAAGACTGCTGATCTGATCTATCGTTCTTTCCGGTGGCCGGGTTGGAGGAAGGATTGCAGGAACTATGTCCAGTCTTGTATTACCTGCCAACGAAATAAGGGGGCTAACACCAAAGCATGGGGACTTTTGAGATCCTTACCTGTTCCCGAACGTCCCTGGAGAGAGATCTCTATGGATTTTATTGTGGATCTGCCATCCTCAGACAAGTTTACCACGATCCTAGTAGTGGTAGATCGCCTCTCGAAGATGGCACACTTCCTACCTATGTGTGGCACTCCCTCTGCTGCGGCTACAGCAAATATTTTCATCAAGGAAGTTGTGAGGCTACATGGTGTCCCCTCCAATATCGTGTCTGATAGGGGAATTCAATTCACCTCCAAATTTTGGAAGAATCTCTGCAAGGCACTGGAGATCAAGACCTCTCTATCTTCCGCATACCATCCGCAAAGCAACGGGCAAACAGAAAGGACAAATCAAACGTTAGAGCAATACCTCCGTTGGTTTTGCTCCTGCTCCCAAGACGATTGGTCTTCTCTCCTGCCCTGCGCGGAATTTGCCTATAATAACTCTGTACATTCCGCTACCAACCAAACTCCATTTTGGGCGAACTATGGCTACCACCCTTCTTTCTTGCCAGATTCCGTCCCTGAAGTCTCCGCTCCTGCAGTCCAAGAACGGGTAAAGTCGATTCAGGACAATTTCCTACAGATTCAGGAGGCCATGAAGAAGGCTCAAAGAGACTATGAGGTGTACTATAATAGAGGAAGAAGGAGTTGCCCAAGTTTCAAGATCGGGGATAAGGTTTGGTTATCTTCTGCCAACCTGAGATTGCCATACCCGTCTCGGAAGCTCGGTCCCAAGTTCATTGGCCCCTTTGAAATCAAAAGGGTGGTAAACCCAGTAGCTTTTGAACTGGCGCTACCTAGTTCATACAAAATTCACCCG
Organism: Lithobates pipiens; assembly: GCF_037356315.1. Taxonomy (NCBI): domain Eukaryota; kingdom Metazoa; phylum Chordata; class Amphibia; order Anura; family Ranidae; genus Lithobates; species Lithobates pipiens. The sequence continues at coordinate 284,581,929 of NW_027507785.1, read as the reverse complement.
GTGTTCCATGCATCCTTATTAAAACCAGTGATTCCAAGCTCCTTCACCGGAAGACAAGTGGCACCACCTCCACCCGTCAAAGTCGAAGGTGAGGAAGAATTCGAGGTGGAAGCCATAATGGACTGTCGAAGAAGGGGAAGACAGACCCAATACCTGGTAAAATGGAAAGGGTATCCCCCTGAAGACAGTTCGTGGGAACCCTCCAGTAACATCCACGCTCCTCGCCTGATACGGGAGTTCTACCGGAGTCACCCCAAGCTACCAGCCAGATTGGGCATCCGGAGGCTGCCCCTTGGGGGGGGGCACTGTCAGAGAATCACCAGACTTCAACGTCGGCACTTCCCCGTGCACCTGCGGGGAAGAGCTGCACAACGACGCATGCATATGCGTCGTACGATACAATGTCGTACACGCATGTGCAAACCTATGCACACGGCTATGGGCCTTACCTGATTGGCCTGACAGTCCTATAAAAGGCATCAATGTGCTCTGTGTATTTGCTGGTTTGTCTCCTCAGCTCACCTGTGTTCCTGGTTCCTGTTTCCTGTTTCCTGTTGACCACTTCCTGTTGTGACCCGGCTTGTTTGAAGACCACTCTGATTCTCTCCTGATCTGACCTCTGGCTTGTTTAAACAGACTTTCTGCACTTAGCCTTGCTGGCTCACGGACTGATACCTGTGCTTGACCCTCGGCCTGCCTCTGGAATATCCTTTATCTCACGGACTGTACCTGTGTTTGACCATCGGCCTGTCTCCGGAATATCCTCTGTCTCACGGACTGTACCTGTGTTTGACCCTCGGCCTTCACTCCAGGTGTTGGAACCCCTGGCAGGCGTTTACTTCTACCAGTTCCAAGATCTTCTGCACGGGCATCTCTTCCTTCGGAAGACCTGCTGCATACAAGTCACCTGCTGGCAACCCGTGCCTCTCCGTGCCCTGTACCCACTGTTCCACCCTCAGGGGTACTGTGCACCCAGCTGCAAGGGAAGCCGCTCTCAGCACTTCGGCTTTGGTGAGTACCTGATAGGGGGTAGGGCACATACAGTGTTTTCGTTGCCATGCATCAGGGCATATTGCTGCAAACTGTCCTATAGATGATGAACCTATGCAATGTGATTATGCTTTTATGAAAGTACGCATTTCTCTGTTTGCACAGGATCCACCCCAGTACTATTGGGGTAATTTGCATTCATGGGGACACTCAGGATTACCAGACAGTGGTGGTTGAAGTTGATACCCCCTGGGGCAATGCAACACATTCAGTGGGGGTGGTACCTTCACTGCATCATGAAGCTTTAGTGGGGAGAGATTTTCCCCATGTTTGGAATTTATGGGAGAGCAAAAGGGAGGCTGGTAGATAGAGCTCCCCCTGCTGGGTAAGCACAGGAACTCTCACCGGACCCCTTTTACCAAAGGAAGGGGGTGCTGTTGGTGGGATCGAGGAAGTTTGAGATCCTCTTCCTTTCCCTGTCATGGCTGGGGGTCGGAGGACCTGGAAGCTAGATCCCAGCCTGAGGATAACGAAAAGGAGAACACCTCTGACCCTGACAATGAGAGTAGCCAGAATGTGGTACCCGACTTAGAGGTCAGGAGAGAGGATTTCTGTACCGAGCAACTGCGAGATGCCACCCTCATGAGAGCCAGAGAAAACGTTAAGATGTTGGATGGGGAACCCGTAGATCCTAACTAGGCTGTCTTTCCCCTACATGGCCGTCAAAAACAATTTATTGTATCAAGTGGTAAAACGTGGAGAGGATGAGATAGAACAGCTACTGGTTCCCCAACCCTTCCGCAGGGTGATGCTAGACCTGGCCCATGGTCATATAATGGGGGACAGCTTGGTATTGAAAAAAACAGGGAGAGAATCGCCCAGAGATTTTTCCAGCCTGGGGTGTATGGAGATGTCAAGGAGTACTGCGAATCGTGCCCCGAGTGCCAAAGGTCGGCACCGTCACCCCATTTTCGCAGCCCTTGTCCCTCTACCAATAATCAAGATCCCCTTTGAGAGGATTGGCATGGACTTGGTGGAGCCGCTTGTGAAATCTGCCCGGGGTCACCAGCATATTCTGGTGATCCTGGTCTATGCAATGAGCTAACCCGAGGCCATACCCTTGCACAACACCTCGATCAAGGCTATCGCCAAGGAGTTGGTTCAGGTGTTTAGTCGACTGGGGTTATACAAAATCTCCCATGTACCTCTGTCTACCACCCCCAAACGAATGGTCTGGTTGAAAGATTTAATAAAACTTTGAAAAGTATGCTGAAAAAGGTGGTTGGCAAAGATGGGAGAAACTGGGTTTTTTTTCTACCATATCTCATGCTTTCCATACGTGAGGTTCTGCAGGCATCCAAAGGATATTCCCCCTTTCAGCTTTTGTATGGTAGACATCCCAGGGGGCTGCTAGATGTCACAAAAGAAATGTGGGAAGAAGAGGCCACCCCATATAGAAGTATCATAGAGCGTGTCTCCTTGATGCAGGATCGAATCACAGCTGTCCTGCCTCTGGTGCGAGGACATATGGAGTGAGCCCAAGAGGCCCAGAGGAGGGTCCATGATCTGTGTGCCAAGGTCCGTACTTTCAGCCCCGGGGACAGAGTGTTGGTATTGGTTCCCATGGTGGAAAGTAAGTTCCTAGCCAAGTGGCAGGGTCTCTTTGAGGTTGTCGAAAGGGTGGGGGAGGTAAACTACAAAGTCTACCAGCCAGGGAAAAGGAAACCACACCAAATGTATCATGTGTATCTCTTAAACCCCTGGAAGGACAGAGAGACTTTACTGATCGCTTCCCCGCCTCCAACAGACCGCGTACCGGTGACACCTCACATCCCTATAATGGATTCCCTGTCCATGGCACAACAAAGTGACGTTAGGGCATTTGTGCACAAAAACGTAGACTTTTTCTCACCCTTACCCGGACTGACCAAGGTGATCCAGCATGACATAGTGATGGAACCAGAGGTTTGAGTAAATATAAAGCCATATAGAATCCCAGAGACTAGGAGCTGTACATGATAGAAGAGTCCCACAGTGAGTGGTCGTGCCCCATAGTGCTGGTCCCAAAACCTGATGGCAGGTTTTGTAATAACTTTAGGAAACTCATCAGTGTGTCCAAGTACGATGCATACTCGATGCCTCGGGTCAACAAACTAGTGGACAGGTTGGGAAAGGCTATTGGCAAATACCGCTAACTGAATCAGCCAAGGAGAAGACTGCCTTTTCCACTCCTGTCCTGAGGGCTCGTTTCAGTACAAGTGCATGCCTTTTGGTCTGAACGGGGGGCCCCTGCATCGTTCCAGTGAATGATGGACAAAACTGTGAGACCACATCGCCCATATGCGGCTGCTTATTTGGACGATGTGGTCATCCACCGCCCAGATTGGGAATCGCACCTGCCCCGAGTACAAGCAGTGGTAGATTCCCTTAGGGAAGTAGGTCTCACGGCCAACCCAAAAAAGTGTGCTATAGGCGTAGAGGAAGCCAAGTACCTTGGATAGGTTATTTGCCGGGGACTTGTCAAGCCTCAGACAAATAAGATTGAGGCCATTCAAAAGTAGCCCCAACCAGTAAACAAGAAACAAGTTTGGGCCTTCCTAGGCATTATGGGCTATTACCGATGGTTTATACCTGACTTTGCCACCATTACCGTCCCTCTGACTGACCTGACGATGAAAATGGATGCCTGAAGCTGGGGAGGCATTTCATAAATGAAAACAGGCCCTTTGTGTACTACCGGTGCTGGTGACCCCACGGGCTTCACAAAGGGGTTTGTGGTACAGACAGATGCCTCTGAGGTGGGCCTAGGTGCTGTACTATCCCAGAACAGAGATGGTGAGGAGCACCCGGTTGTATACCTGAGCCAAAAACTGAATAAGCATGAAAAAAACTATGCTATTGTCAAGAAGGAGTTTCCAGCAATTAAATGGGCCTTGGAGTCCCTGAAGTATTACTTGTTGGGTACATCATTTAAGCTGGTCACCAACCATGCTCCCCTAAAGTGGATGTGTGACAACAGGGAGAAAAATGTCTGTGTGACAAGATGGTTCCTGGCTCTACAGCCCTTTAAGTTTACAGTAGAGCATAGGCCGGGCCAGCTCCAAAACAATGCAGATGCACTGTATGCTTGGGTCAATTGCTGAGCCACAGGGGCTTGAGCAGAGGGGGAGGATATGTGACATTATGCAAGGTGATGTAGTGGATAATTGCTTTATTTCACCTCGCATTCGTTCTATTGTAAGGCTGAACGGGAATCCGGCCTGGGTTTTTCCAGCCTCTGTAGCAGGCTAGGTTCCAGTCTGGATGTTCTGGTCCACTTAAGTCCACACTCAGAAGAAAAAAAGAACAGGAAGAGAGCACAGCAGAGCTTTGGCCTGAGTTTCAGAAGGGAATCTGATAGAGGGGAGCTCTGTTTGTTTGGATTGGAAAAAAAAGGTTTGCTTTCCCTCATGTTTTGTGGGTGATGGGGACCAGCCCCGCACTGTATAGAGAGCAGTCTACTGTTTAGTTTAGCGCTTGATGGCAAGGCTTTGATTTACTGTTTTTGTTTATTTTTGCCTGTACGCTAAAGGGATCCCCACGAGTTAATCGCCCACAATATATATATATATATATATATATATATATATATATATATATATATATATATATATATATATATATATATATATATATATATATATATATATATATATATATATATATATATTCACACATATATATTGCTCTATGATCACTCCCATTGCCTCCTTTGTACATGACTCTTTTTAAAAACTCTTATGACCTTGAATCGCAAGAAGAAAACCCTTCATCCACTTGAAACAGGTCTCTTTTTCTGACACAGGAGAGTCAATTCACTCAGCTTAGCAGCATTCAATTCTCAACGACAATTTGTTCTGCGTCCCTGTCAAGTTATTCCAGGCTGTGAAATTGTCAGCAATGATGGATGGCCCTCAGCTTTCTGCTATCTCTCAGCTTTATCCTGGGAGAATTGGGGCTGCTTCTCCCTTCCCTGTAGCAGACAAAGTTCACTCTTCCTCGGTATCGTACATAGAGCATTACTGGCGATTATGATGAGGTCTGAACTACCATTGTGGGACTCAAGCCACTCTGGAGTGCAATCCACATGGCAATGATACATCCAGCTGTTTTCCTTACAAACATAATCTTTACATTATTTTACTGCAAAATTGTCACTAACAACTTTTTTAAGTCATGCAAGTGTCACAAGAGAAAACCGTAGATGCTTTGATTTAACCTTGACTTTTCTGTGCTGCACTTGTAAAAGTAAAACATAAATAAATAAAAAAGCCTGTTAGACATGTTTTTTAAAGTGTAACTCTTAACCTAAGCACTAAAATCTCATATCAGTGTAGCACCCTCCTAGTTAGTGTAGGTTTGACCAGAGGAGCAGTGGTTGATTACTTTAGTCTGCTAAATGTTTTGCATGCTGCTGATCTGATTACTTCTGCCTGCCTTCAAGAGGATTTGAGTGTCACAGGGGGATGAAGAATATAAAGGCTGCATTAATATTTATGGGAACCCAGCCAATTCCTGGGGAGGTGTTTCCAGTAGGTGGCTGAAGAGTCCAAAAAATTAAGTCCCCTGTCTAAGGGAGTTTGCCCTTAAGGCAGTCTGATGGAGACACTGGTTGATGGTCATCATGGTTCCAACTGTAGTCTACAGTCTGGAGAGCTCACTGGAGAAAACCCAGTGGAAGTTGGGGGGAAGAGTGTTTTGTTGTCCTCTGGAATTGTAAGTCTGTGTTCCCCTCACTGAAGAGTGGATATCAGAAAGAGGCAACTGATGATCATGTGGAATTGTGAGAACTAACCTATATTCTATGCCCAAGTGATTGTGTGCAGTTCTTATTTCTACAAGAGCAAGTGCTAGACATTTCCCAGCCAGTAGTGAACCTTGTGTGAACTCTCTACTAGAACAGTGAGAAGAGAAGTGTCCTTGGTTAATTCAGTTTCTTTTGGGGTATCCCATACATCTCTTCATCCCATCCAAGTTTACATCAGCAATAAAAGCATAAAAGGCATTCCCTAGACTGTTATTGAGCCATTGAGAACATTGCGTGCCAGGCTGTGTGTGCACTAAGTCGGGGAAAGAGACAGTCATAACCAGCGGCTCCTGCAGGGATGCACTACATAAGCATTAGCATGGTAAAATAATTGAATAAACCAAAAGTGCATCTTTCATATTTTGCTAAAATCATATAAAAGTGATAATTATGCAACATACTAAACAGTGAAAATATCAATATAAAAAACGTAAAAAAAAAACACTGTGAAATGTATTAATTTGTGCACCTCCAAGGTGAATATAAGAAAAAGAAAGAGTCCCAAACAATGGCTTACCGGAATGTCAGTCAAAAAAAGCTCACGAAAAGCTCACTCTATCAGACAACGAAGATGAGTCTTGTGGAAGGAACAAACATCAACATAGGACGCTCTTGGTAACAATGGGGATGTGTCCAGCAATCAAATGAGTTCCAACTCGCTCTCAGCATTAAGTAGGAGCTCAACATAGTGTAATATTTTAATCTGCACTTCTGAAGTAAACATAAGTAAGCATAGGACCACCAGTCATTCACCATCCATGAAATGTGCCAACTCTGGCAACTTCAGACAATTATAGTCTGTTGCAGTACTGGATGTGAACTCCTGTTACCCCAAAATACTTGTTTTCAAGACTGGTTAATTACCGGCAGTCGATTTAATCAGCCGATTTCTCATGGTAATGTAATTGCAAAAGTGGGTTCAAATTTGCAGATTTCATTAAAATCCCCCCGTGACCTTGTCATGAAGGTCCTTATTCAAGAGCTTTTTGTTATATGGTGCCAAGGGTCTCCATGACCCCTTGATGGAGAGTAAAAGTAGCTGTGCATAAGTGCATTGCACAGGCATGGCTTACCATTGACACAATTGGAAAGCCAGTTTAAAGCAAAGGCATGCAGCTGACACTGGAGCAATTGCATATAGACTGGGCACGGCTGAAAGAGGTTAGCGTAGTTCAACAGATGCAAAAAAGAGTAAAAAAAGGATTTTATGAAAAAAAATACAGTGTATTAGCAAATTAAGTTTAATTCAGCTAGGGTTTACTCTTCATTTTTTATTTGTTATGCAGTCAGGTTGCAATTTTTCTTTCTATTACTACGTGTTGATATTTAATTGTACTAGACTGTATAGGTAGCATGCTGGAGAGCCAGACCACTGCAATCAGAAAGATTGCAGCAGTTCAGGTCTTCATTAGTCAAACACACCTCCTCCTTAGTACTCTAATCAACATTGCTCATGCTCCCATGACCCATTTTTGGGTCTTTCTAGATTTTCCGAGGAGAGAACACAGGAGTAGCTTTTTCTCCTCTGATTTTTGGCTTTTCCCGCCACTCCTCTGACAAGATTAATTCTAAGTATGTGATTTAAAATGCTTTTTTTTATTTCAGCCAAAGCATTTAAGACTTAGTAAGCACACGAAAATAAGACTAAAGTCCCACCTGCTGGCTAGGAATAGAAATTATTAAAAATTTACATGCATGCGGTGTTGGTTGGTTTCACACAAAAAAAAGTTAAAAATGTATTTTAGTGTGAAACACAGACACACACACACACATTTATATATATACACATTATCCCACAAAAGTGAGTACACCACTCGCATTTTTTTATATAAAGTAGTGAGTGTACAGCTTGTATAACAGTGTAAATTTGCTGTCCCCTCAAAATAACTCAACAAATAACCATTAATGTCTAAACCACTGGCAACAAAAGTGAGTACACCCCAGTGAAAATGTCCAAATAGGGCCAAACTAGCCACCCCCCCCCCCCACGTGTCATGTGACTGCTTAGTGTTACAAGGTCTCAGGTGTGAATGGGGAGTAGGTGTGTTAAATTTGGTTTTATAGCTCTCACGCTCTCATACTGTTTACTAGAAGTTCAATATGGCACCTCATGGCAAAGAACTCTCTGAGGATCTGAAAAAAAGAATTGTTGCTCTACATAAAGATGGTCTAGGCTATAGGAAGATTGCCAAGACCCTGAAACTGAGCTGCAGCACAGTGGCTAAGACCATCCAGCGGTTTAACAGGACAGGCTCAACTCAGAACAGAACCTTGACATGGTCGACCAAAGAAGTTGAGTGCACATGCCCAGCTTCATATCCAGAGGTTGTCTTTGGGAAATAGACATATCAGTGCTGCCAGCATTGCTGCAGATGCTGAAGGGGTGGGGGGTCAGCCTGCCAGTGCTCAGACCATATACCGCACACTGCATCAAATTGATCTGCATGGCTGTCGTCCCAGAAGGAAACCTCTTCTAAAGATGATGCACAAGGAAACCAGCAAACAGTTGCTGAAGACAAGCAGACTAAGGACATGGATTACTGGAACCATGTCCTGTGGTCTGATGAGACCAAGATATAGAAAGGAAAACACAATAAGGTAGCCCCCAAAGCTGCATAACCCAAAAGTATACAAAATACAGGAAGTTTCCCCAGAGTTTTTTTTAGCAGCAGAGAATTTGTATAAAAATGGTTGATGTAAAAAAATCATTTATTTAACAGACAATAATAATTTCAAATGAACAATGATGAATCATCCATATAGGTGGTGCGACACAAAAACAAACATGGAACATCACTCATAGCAAAAACACTGTATGTACAAGCATGGTTTGCCAATTGTATTTGTAAGATATGTATCCGCATGAAAAACCCCGATGCATTTCTACCCTTGCAATTTCTGGTCTCTTCAGGGGGATTTATATTCAGTGGGTGGATGAAGACATGAGGATGTATTGCACAAACCAGCATTGCAGGATTGTAGTTGTCCAGTGATCCCATCCCTGCCGCGTGTCCCCCTCGCATCCTCCGGGTGGGTGCATAGTCCACCGAGCTTGCAGGGGGCCATGCTCTGGGACCCAGAGAGGAGGATGTATGACAGCATTACCAGGGAACACCTGGGTCCCAGAACGTGGCCCCCTGGAAGCTCGGTGGACAATGTTCCATGTTTGTTTTTGTGTCGCACCACCTATATGGATGATTCATTATTGTTCATTTGACATTATTATTGTCTGTTAAATAAATGATTTTTTTTACATCAACCATTTTTATAGAAATTCCCTGCTGCTAAAAAAAAAACCCTGGGCAAACTTGCTGTTTTTTGATGAGACGAAGATAAACTTATTTGGTTCACTGTTATACAAGCTGTACAATCACTACTTTACATTGTAGCAAAGTGTCATTTCTTCAGTGTTGTCACATGAAAAGATATAATAAAATATTGAGATACTGTATATAGTATATAATATATATATATATATATATATGTATATATATATATATATATATATACATACACACAGTGCATATCTATATAAAAGCCTGCTTTCAAAAAAGTCAGGATACTTTTTTAAATCTATATAAATACAGAATGTAAATGATTTGCAAATCTCATAAACCCATACATAATTAACAATAGAAAGCAGAAAACATATTAAATGTTTAAACTGAGAAAATGTATTATTTGAAAAAATAAGGTCATTTTGAAACTGATAGCAGCAACATGTCTCAAAACAGTTGGGACAGGTAACACCTTGCAAACCTCTGGGACCTGAGGTTACCAGTTGCTGTAGTTTTGGGAGAGGAATGTTGTCCTGTTCTTGCCTGATATAGGATTCTAACAGCTCAACAGTCCTGGGTCTTCTTTGTCATATTTTTCCCTTTAAGATGCGCCAAATATTTTTAGTTGGTGAAAGATCTGGACTGCAGGCAGGCTGGTTAAGCATCTGGATTCTTCTACTATGAAGACACGTTGTTGTCATAGATGCAGTATGCAGTTCAGCATTCTCCTGCTGAAAAGGTCTTCCCTGAAAAATAAATATTCTGCTCTAAGCTCTTGTACACACGGTCGGAGATTCCGTCAGAATGTTTCCTATCAGACCATTTTGTCGGATATTCCGACTGTGTGTGATCTGCATCAGACTGTTTCCGTCAGAATATCCGACGGACCAATTTTTCCAACTTGCCGGTAAAATTTTCTGACAAAATGCTCCGATCGGACATACTCCGATCATGTGTAGCCTACTCCGATGGACAAAGTGCCACGCATGCTCAGATCAAATTCCTAGACCAAAGCTATTGGCTACTAGCCTGAACGTAGTCCCGTCGTAAGGAAATAACGTCATCACGTTATGTACAATCGGATTTTCCGACAACTTAGTCCGACCGTGTGTATGCAACATCCCTTCTGGACCTCTTCCGAAATTAATCCGTCGGAATTACTCCAACGGATTTGGTTGTCAGAATCTCCGACCGTGTGTACAAGGGCTTAGACCTGGAGATATCTTGCAGCATTGATGGTGCCTTTCCATATGTGCATGCTGCCCAGTCCATATGCCCCCCCCCCCCAAACCATCAGAGATGCAGGCTTTTGAACTGAATTCTGATAACAAGCTGGAAGTTCCCTCTCCTCTTTAGTGCAGAGGAAGCGGTGCCTATGGTTGCCAAAAAGAATATTACGTTTTGATCCGGTCAAAACTATTTTCCACTTTGCAACAGACCATTTTAAATCATCATTGGCCCAGAGAAGATGACAGCATTTCTGGATCATGTTCAGATATGACTTCTTCCTGATAGAGCCTTACTTTGCATTTTTGGATGGCATGGCGAACTGTGTTCACAGACAGTGATATTTGGGTTGTATCCCTGAGCCCACGCAGTGATATCAATCACATATGGTTTGGTTTTAATGCAGTGCCATCTGAGGGCCAAAACATCACACGCATCTAACATTGCGTTTTGGCCTTATCCCTTGCGCACAGAGATTTCTCCATATTCTCAGAATCTTTTGATAATATTATGTACTGTAGATGATGATATATTTAAAATCTTTGCAATTTTATGTTGAGGAACATTATTCTGAAATGTTTTCGACAATTTTTAGACAGACTAGTGAACCTCTGCCCATTTTTATCTCTTAGAGACTCTCTCTGTTTCTCTAAGATCCTTTTTTTATATACTCAATCATGTTACTGACCTGTTGCCAATTAACCTAATTTGTTGCAAAATATTCTTCCAGCTCTTCATTGTTAGTACCGCTTACTTTGCTAGCTTTTTATTGCCCTATCCCAACTTTTTTGAGACATGTTGTTGCCATCAATTCCATTTTACTTTCAATTAATTATTATTTATTTTTTCTTAAAATTGTTTATTTTCTCTTACATTTGATATGTTTTCTATTTTCTATTGTGAACATTGGTGGCCGGTCTATAAGGGGAGTAGGGACACTGCCTTCCTAGTTTTTTTAAGCACATGATTACAGCCTGAGGCTCTAATTACCTTGAAAAAAGATAGGTGTCTTTGCACAGAGCACTGCGCCCTGAACCCTCCCACTTGTGATACTAGCAAACGAATATTCACTATCAGTTTCTGGCTTCTCCTCCCAGCCAATCAGGACAGGGGGCAGATCTAAAAAAAGACCTGGTTGGCCAGGTGGAGAAACCGGGGAAGCTGTGGCGCTGTGGCTGTCAGAGTGGTGAGTGTGGACTTGGGGGGTTTGTTTGCCACCCCCCCCAAAAATGTTTAGCACCAGCCACAACTGATTGTGAATAAAATATGGGTTTATGAGATTTGCAAATTGTTTTTATGTAGATTTTACACAGCGTTCCAACTTTTGTAGACATGGGGTTGTGTGTATTTATTACTGTTATTATCATCATGCATCTGAAAACAAAATTTACTCTTTAGGGGGCTTAAGATTATTTTCTGTCGGGAAAAGTCAAGGTCACCCCTACAGAAAGAAAATCTCAGAATGCTTATGATCGTCCTATGTTTGGATGGGGTTTGTTTATGATATTACATTTTTCTTTAAATTGGAACTAGAATTAAAAAAAAAAACTTGCTTGCAGTTTACATGTTTTTATTTCCCCCAAAAAAGTTACCTTTCTACTATAAATTCATTTTTCTGATGTGCAGTGCATACTGTTGCCCACTCTTTAACCTCCCTGGCGGTATGATTATTTCGGATTTTAGGTGCTAAAAGCGGTACAATTATTTTGCATGAAAATTTGGCGTTTTATATTGTAGTCCTGCAATTCTTAGGAATAACTCTCTTAAATCTGTTCAAACCAGAGTCTAGCAGACATCCCGGGTATAATAAAGTTTGAAAAATGAAATCATAAATTATATTATAATAAATAACTATAAATAATTATACCAAATAATAATATAACAATATTAAAAATGATTCAATAATGTAATCAAATAAAAAACACTGAAATTTGCTCAGTTGCAGAATTGTCACTGTCATTACTTTTCAATATTTGATGACGGATCTCCGCACAAATTGCTATCCCTCAATTCTGCAAGTGATTCCAATTTATTATCGCTGTTTTCTAGGTGGTCTAAAATAATTTTTGATGTAAAGGGACAGTTTTGGTTGCTATGGACAATCTCCAGTTTCCACGCATAAAGAACAGTTTTTATATTATAAAACTATATGCAGGGCACTGGGCAGACCACTAGGGACAAAGGGGATGTGAAATAATTACATACAGCAATGCAATCTGTAAGATTACATTATACTTTATGTAATGTGTGTGTTTTACTTGAATTTGGCGCCAATCTCCATCCCCGTGCGTCGCAACGCTCGCAGGGAATGGAGATCGGCTCTGTGATAGATCCGGCAGAGGACGAGCCGCTCGTACAGCGGGGGGACATTGCTGGATTCAGGGGAGAAGGTAAGTTATCTCCTCCTGCATTCAGCGATGCGGTCCCAAGTCTGGCTCGGGGTTATCGCTTTTGGTACAAAACTTCCACCCCAAGTCAAACTCGGAAACACCGCCAGGGGGGTTAAGAGGCTGAGAAAGGAGCTAGGCGCTGGAATGATGTATAACCGAGGCACATGAGTGGCCTCTAATGGTGAAGAAAGAGGATGGTGGGCTTGAAGAAGACCAGAAGGAGATGGTAGTGGATGGAGTGTTTGGTTGCATAGGTCTAAGCACAAGAGAAACCACTCCAGAAACTTGCTGCAGCTTTAGTTATGGTAAGAAATAGCCTCCTTAAATTGCCTACTAGTCCTCTTAAGAGGCTTTACCAATTGACAGTCAAATGAAACAAAGGTCAAGCCTTTATCCCATTTTATGAGTTTATCAAACGAAAACAGTTTCTATATCACAATTTTATAAGTGTTTTTTTTTACAATACAACAATTACATGATTCATCCAAAAAAAAAAAAAAATTGTCAAGTGGTTTCTCTTGTGCCTCGATAAATATAGACCTACATGACTCATCTTCCAGACAGGCTTACGCCATTCCAGAGAGAGTTTCTCCCTCTTATGTGCTGGCAAAATATACGACTCGTATTTACCAAAGAAGATGAGAAAGAAGGAGGGTTGATAAAATTAGTAAGCTATTAGCTGGCGCATTCCCTATGAGTGTGATTGATGGCAACTTTATATCAGGTCAGTTAAGGGACAAACTATTGTATGCTGCTAACTGTATGGGGTTTCGTATCTGTAAAAATAGTATTCAGCATATGAATTCCTTTATTATTTTCTTGCCTTTATTTAAATTTTCTCCACATTTACATGCAAAGGTACCCAGCAAACATAGCATTACAAGCGTTGGAATAAAACATAATACTACTGGAGGCTTGCAGCAGCCACTATTTATGCATATGGTTTAAATCTTTTTTTTTTACCATAAGAAAAACACTGTTGCTGTGACTATTTAGAAAGTATTAACTGGTGTTAGGCTTTAATTTTTTTGCTGCTTACATAAAGTTCATTTAAAACTACAGGATAAAAATTGTGGAATGCATAACAAACATAGTTGTCCCCAGTGTTAATTTTGGCAGCAAATTTCAATTTAGTTTTAGTCTTATGCCTCGTACACACGATCGGACTTTCCGACAACAAAACCTTGGAATTTTGTCCAAATGGCGTTGTCTCAAACTTGTCTTGTACACATATGGTCACACAATTGTTGGCCAACAATTAAGAACGTAGTGACGTACTAGACGTAATACTTGGTTTTTCAGCTCTTTAGCACCACCCTGTGGGCACTTTCTGCTAATTTTGTGTTGGTAGAAGTTTGGTGAGTGTTGATTAACGCTTTTCTTTTCGCGTTTTTAATTTTTCGCTTTTCAGTTTGCGCTTTTCATTTCGTGCTTTTCAGTTAGTTTCTGAATGGCCGTTCGTCAACCAGCCATGTTGCGGAATCAGAGGAGATAACGTGTTATTTATTATTGGCCTTGGAGTTATTGCTTTGGCATTATTTTTTGGTTAAATAATGATTTGATTTGGTATATTTTCTATATTTTTGGATGCATAGAATGCACTTTTTGTTTAAATTCTATTGGCAGATAGCATGTATAATTTTATTTCCTTTCCTTTTTTAATGCACAATACAATAAAAGTGTAGAATAATACTTGCCTATGTGTTATACTTAAAATGATATTTTTGGAGTAGGCAGTTACATTTAAAAAATACAATGTAAAATTAACAAGGGACACCAACATAGTTGTATCTTGGATCTTAAAAACTACAGGATAATTGTGTTGTTGTAATGTGCCCAAATAAAAAAAGCATAATAATATTATTCTTTATATCACCAGAAAAAAAAAGACTTTGAAAATGTGTTTGCAATAACTCCATCGGTATCACCAGCAAAGCAGCTTCATTATTATCCCATTAAAGAAGAAGAGAATTGTGCGCTGCATTTGGAGATTCCATAATTTGCCACATCAGGAATGTTAATTCTCCATTACAAACACTAGTTTACAAGACCGACCGCTTCTGGCTCGTCTTTGCTTCTGAGCATGTGTTTTTGTACTTTGGACTTTTGTCCAAAGGACTTGTATACACAAGATCGGAAAATTCAACAACACACATTTGTTGGCAGAAAGAAATTTGAAGACATGTTAGCCAACATTTGTTGATGGAAAGTCCGACAACAATTGTCCGATCTAACATACACACAGTTGGATTTTCCGCCAACAGCCTGACATCCAACATTTCCCGTCAGAAAATCCGATTTAGTCTTAGGACCAAAATGGCATTTTAGTTTTAGTCCCATTTTAGTCTTCTGCAATTGTTTTAGTTTTAGTAGTATTTAGTTGATTAAATCTCCAGTATATTTTAATCAACTAAAACTCATTTTAGTCATCTACAATCTAAAGGGTATAATTAAATTGTAATGCATTAGTTAACATTTCTCTACAATTTCCAAACTCATTATATACTGCTGGAGTAAAAAATATAGTATGTTTTTATTTATGGTATTGAGGTATGAACATGCACTACAGACCAGTGTTAATTTTGAAGTCAAATTTCAATTTAGTTTTGGTTTTAGTCTTTTAACTAAAAGGGCATTTTAGTTTTAGTCCCATTTTAGTCTTTTGACTAAAATGCCGTTTTAGTTGTATTTTAGTCATCTCAATTGTTTTAGTTTTATGCCGTGTACATGCGATCGGAATTCACGTCAGAAAAAGCTCTGATGGTTTTCCCGACAGAATTCCGACGGAATTCCGCTCAAGCTGTCTTGCATACACACGGTCACACCAAATTCCGATTGTTTAGAAAGCGGTGACGTACAACAAGCACTACAGTACTAGAAAAAGGAAGTTCAATAGCCAGTAGCCAATAGCTTCTGTCTCGTATTTGAAACTGAGCATGCATGATTTTTGGCGTGTCGGAATTGCATACACATGATCTGAATTTCCGATAGAAAGTTTTTCCGTCAGGAAAATTGAGAATATGCTATACATTTTTGGCTGGCGATAATTCGGACAGCTAAATTCCGATGGAACATACACACGGTCGCATTTCCCGATGAAAAGCTCTCATCGGCCTTTTTCTGGCCGGAATTCCGACCGTGTGTACGCGGCATGAGACGTATTTTCATTGACTAAAATAGTATTCATTTAGTCGCCCTGTTAAAGGAAATATAAACATTGTGAATTTGCTGGAAAAATCAACAGATAATAAAGCTATGTGAAAACTGCTGTGTTAAGCCTAATACGCAAAGGCCGAATATCGGACAACATCGGCCAGTACAATAAAAACATTCAGCCTGTGTGTATGGCAGCCAGTCAGAAAGAAGCCGGCCATTTGGAAAACCAACAGGCGACCAGTTCACAATCAGCTGACCAGAGTGTTCTGGCGGGAGGGAGATGGGTCTTCCAGCATGACAATGACCCAAAACGTATTGCCAAAGCAACAAAGAGGTGGCTCAAGAAGATGCACATTAAGGTCATAGAGTGGCCTAGCCAGTCTCCGGACCTTAATCCTAGAAAATAAATGGAGAGAACTGAAACTTTGAGTTTCCAAGGGACAGCCAAGAAACCATAAGAATTTAGAGAAGATCTGTAAAAAAAGTGGATCAAAATCCCTCCTGAGATGTGTGAAAATCTGGCAACCAACTAGAAGAAATGTCTTACCTCTGTGCTTGCCAACAAGGGTTTCTCCAAGTACTAAGTCA
This sequence comes from Lithobates pipiens, assembly GCF_037356315.1. Lineage (NCBI taxonomy): Eukaryota > Metazoa > Chordata > Amphibia > Anura > Ranidae > Lithobates > Lithobates pipiens. Next base: position 284,565,454 of record NW_027507785.1, on the reverse strand, counting down.
TGTTTTGCTTGGTAATGAAATACTTATTTTACTCACTGACTTGCAACTGCAATTTTTGGTTGATATTCTGTCTCTGTCATTTAAAATACACCTATGATAAAAAGTATAGACCCTTCATTACTTGTAAGTGGGGCAAACTTACAAAGTCTGCAGGGGATCAAATAATTATTTTCCTAAAAAAAATGTTAGAGTGTCAGTGTACTGCTGCTCGCTTGGCTTCCAAATGTAAAGTGACTGATGTCAGGTTTACTTTCTTATTTAGCCTAAATGATCTGGAGGGAGAGAAGGTCTTTGGGGAAATGTTTCCATAATTTCACTTCCACCTTAACTGGCTGAAGTTGCTCTTTAAAATAAAGTAACCACGTTAAGAAGACAAGGTGGCTCAAATCCCTCAATTACTCTCAGCAAGAAGTTGGCATGAAGTTGTAGAGCATGGCATTTCACAAAAATGTTTCTGAAAATCTCTGTTCACAACATCAGTTCAATATCCTTATCTCTTACAAAAATACAGCTAAGATTAGCAGTTCCTCCCTAGCAGTAAACCTGTGACAGACAGAACCATCGGGACAAAAATCACTCAATGAAATGAGATTTTCATGACTCGTAACTGCCAAAGAACTTTCACTGACACAATTCTGGTCAATATCCTATTTAGTACACATTTTATTGGATTATCAAACTGTTACTGTACGTAAGAGACCAGGTAACCGTTTATTATTTAGTGTTTTCTACACACTGCTTCTGTGTCCCTGAAAATATGCTATATATCAATGACATAATACTAATACTAAAGACACATCTGCTTCATTAGGTGCAGTTACTGCTTTGTGAAATAAATTAGACTAGAAGTGAGTGAATAATGGCAGATCCATTGTACCAAATTAAGACATAACCTGTATGATATCACTGTTCTAACATGGAAATATAACACTTGCTTATAACCCCTTCCCACCCACAATTTGCATGTTAATAAACCTTCTCCTGTTAGAGAGCCAGCAGTCAACAGTTTGCACAGCTGCTGCCTCTCAATCCTAGCTGTCAGTGGTTCCTAATCATGGGATCACAATATCAGTTCTGAGGAGCTGAGTAATCTTCAGGCTGGAGGTTCCATTGACAAAAATGAAAGCCTTAGGCCAGCCATACACAGAGCAAATTTCATTTCTGCAACCACGGGCTACAGGAAAGAAATTAGCTAGATCCCTCCATTAGCACAGACAGTATTGATGTGAGAATCCCTCCTGCCGGACCATTGTGTTCTCTCGGAGGGAAGCCATCCCCACCAGGAGAAGACAGTGATTATCGCTAGCAGCTATAGCAGCCCTAGCTATAATCACAGATAGAACTCGGCATTCTGGTTGTACCCAAGTTGATCGATCAATCAATTTGGTACATTCCCATAGCTCCTAACCTTTTAAGATGGGAATGTGGAACACCTATTAGTAAAAGCATTTATGCATAGACACACCCCTTGCCACACCACTTAAAGGGGAATTATACAACAAAAAAAAAGATTAGTTAAATCCACTGCACCCACAAGTGCTTTTTTTTACCACTACTATTCTTTTGCAACCATTTACAAATTGGATGAAAGGTTTAGCACTGGGAAGCATGTTTTGAAAGTGCATTTTATATACAACTATATAGATCAGACCGAAATGAGGGACAAATGAGGAGGAAGGAGGGACATAGGGATTTATTCCAAATCAGGGAGAGTCCCCCAAAATCAGGGACAGTTGGGAGCTATGTATTCAGCCTGCTCATACACGGTTCAAGTCTCAGCCGATTCCTGCTGAGCTGGCCGGAGATTTGAATCGTGTATGGCCTACCTTACTCTATTGTTAAGTTAAAGAGATTCTTCAGTCTGAATAAATAGATAAATAAATAGAACTCAGCAGCTATAAATACTGTAGCTGCTAAATATTAATAAAAAGACACTTACCAGTCAAGGGATCCAGCGCTGTCCTCACCCGGGCCAGTTCTTCACCAGTCTTTGGGCACCCGGCACTGCCCTGTTTATTAGGGAAAGCCAGTTGTAGCTTCACAAGTCATGCTGCACTTTGTGGATGGACTCGCAGCCTCCTGGGACCTGTGACGTGTTCCAGGAGGCTGTGGGCAAGGAACTAGGGGGAGAACTTCTGGCTGAATAGCCTAGGGATTTCAGTGGAAGTACCTGTCAAAACGAAGTGCCTGCTCAAAGAAAAAATAACCTCCAAGAAGGGGGGGGGGGGGATAAAGTGGAATTTCCCTTTTTAGGTGATGTTCTCCTTTAACTGACATGTGCCAATGCTATAAAATTTGGCCTGGACATCTAGGATTCAATGATGTCTGCTCAGGAAAGGTTTAAGGTGATGCTTAGGCACAGGTTCACATCTGTGTGGGCACTGTGTGGGCACGAGAATACGTGCAAATCGCATGCATTCCCTCACCTGCTTGCAGCCGCATGCACAATTTAGTGCATTAAATAAAACATGCAGGAGTGCCATAGAGTGCCAAAGGGAAGTAAGAGAAGGCATCCACAATCGTGACACAGACATTAATGCAATAACTTGACAGATAATGTAGCACTTACCCAGTTTATCCAAAAGTACTAGAAGGTGTTGGCTGAAGCTGATCTAAACCCAATTACTACAATCACTAAGATCTCATAAGCTCTTACATTTTCAATATTTTATAATCTTCGGCTTACATTGAAAAAATGATTGGTGGTTCTGCCATGAAGCTCCTCATTCAAGAACCTCTTATTAAGGTTGACAACTGTCTCTTAATTGGGCTCCTACACAATCACATGCTTCCCTGGCTGAGGCTACAAGTTTCTGCACTTAATCACCCCAATATTCTCTACCAATACAACATCTAGGCTTCACATCCTAAAGCTTAGGCCCCTTTCACACTAACGTCCCGTTCAGGCCCGCCTGTCAGTTTTTCAGGCGGACCTGAACGGGTGCTCCATAGAGCTCTATGGAGCGTCGGATGTCAGCGGTGACATGTCCGCTGACATCCGACCCGCTCCGATCCGAAAAAGTGTGACGGAGGAAAAAGCTATTTTTCCATCCGTCTGCGGATCGGATCGGATGACGACGGGCACTGCGGTCCGTCGTCATCCGATCTCCCATAGGGGAGAGCGGCGCTGTGACAGGTCCGTCCCTGCACAGTGTGCGGAGACAGACCTGTCATCTCCCTGCTCAGCGGGGATCGGCGGAGTGATCCCCGCTGAGCAAACGGACATCCACGGGGCGGATCAGAACTGATCCGCCCCGTGTGAAAGGACCCTTACAGTGTTTGTTACCCCAAAACTTCATATCCCTGATTTGTGCCTGCTATATTATTATTATTATTATTATTATTATTATTATACAGGATTTATATAGCGCCAACAGTTTACGCAGCGCTTTACAATATTAAAGGAGACAATACAGTTACAATACAATAAAATACAAGAGGATTAAGAGGGCCATGCTCAGAAAAGCTTACAATCTAATAGGGTGGGGCAGGTGGTGCTGTACCATGTAATTGTATGAGAAAGTATCCTGTTCTCTTTGTATTGCTTCCGTTATGTGAAATCCCTGGTGTTCCTGCCAGTCCCTCTGCTTTCCTATTAAAAACTCACCCCACTAAGCATGAGAGCACACAGTGGTCAGTTCTCCAGCTATACCTATTGGCACCTCTTTTCATATTGAACTTTATGGACTAATCAGTTCGCTGTTTGATTGTACATTGATATATTTTCAGCATTTCATTTCTTGCATAGTAACCACCAGAAGCGCCCTATTATTTATGTATATACTGTATATCTATCTATATATTATTTATATATATATATATATATATATATATATATAGAGAGAGAGAGAGAGAGAGAGAGCGAGAGAGAGAGAGAATTAGAAAACTCCTTACACATCAGCGCAGAAACAAACTTTTTATAAAAAAAAACATTTTGTACCATGTGATTAGCTCTGGCCAATCACAGCTACTCACAAAAAAGAAAATTAATAAATCAATTTCATTCAGTAAAATGCTTGCTTATAGCAATGAAATTCATTGCTATAAGCAATCATAATGTGTAAAAAAATAAATAAATAAAATCCTGATCATTTCCCCGGAGTGGTACAAGGTTACTATGGTAATATTATATAGCTCTGGTCTCACTGTGTTTAAAAAAAAATTGTACAAAAAATAGAAAAAAACTGTCACCAGTCAGTGTCCCTGGTCACCGCCAAACCAGTTATATGATGACACTGTACTGCCCTGGTGACATGATGTAAAAAAAAAAAAAAGATTTGGATTTTTTTTCATTTCTTAATTTTCCAAACATGTTTTTCTCCTTAACAAACTGCTCCCTAGCCCCCCTCACCCTCCCCTTCCTTTTGCTGGCCTGCTGGGCTGCATGCTCAAATAAGGGTGGGGTATGGATTTTTTTTTTATTGATTGTGGGGTTCCCCTCAAAATCCATACCAGATTCGAAGAGCCTGGTATAGATTGGGGGGGCACCACATGTTTTTTTTTTTTTTCTTCTTTTTCCCTTGCCGGCAATTTTTTTTTTCCATTCAGCTGTCTGCAGAGAACTGGGGGGAGGTATTGACTTTTTGGTTGTTAAGGACGCGGGGGGCCACCTGCTCCTTAACGTCCAGACATTCACAGTTTGTAAAGGAGAAAAAAATTGCAATACGCGTGGAAAAACATGTTGATGTCAATTACACGCAAAACACAATACGCTGTGGGAAAAAGTCTCTGACCCCTTCCAAAAAATGCAGCTGAAAAATGCAAAGACTTGAACCTGTCCCATAGGAAATCATGTCAAATGGACTATAGTACGTTTCTGCAAACCGCAAAACCTACTAAAAGACACCTCCTGCATTGGTAATTATATTTTGGTAAGATAATCGATGGGTTCATTACTTTTAAAGGGATGCAGACCCTGCAACTTTCCTCTTCAGAACAATGAAATTGCATCTGCTGATTTTTAATGAACAGACCTTCTTATTCAGGAATCCATTTTGCAAGAGCATAGTTGAACAAACAGCTTCTACTTCAGAACAAACAGATAGGAATCTGCTACAGTTATTTTGCTTTTTTTCAATCGGAATCTGCTACAACGTTTTTTTTATCCTTGCAAGTACATTGATTTTATCCTTGCAAGTACATTGAATCACCCAAAGGGGATTTTTAATTTCTCAACAAAAGTGGAGTTATTCTTTAACTATCACCGTACCTGTGACAACTAGCCTAAGCTCTTTCATTCCTCCTACCCATTAGCTTAAATTAGGGACTCCCTGCAAGACTGTTTCAAACTTTCAGCTGGTGTGCAGCAAATCAAATCAAAGAGAGTAGCTATGCTGAGAAATGATTTAATGATTTTTAAAGGAGTATATAATTGAACTAATGATTATCTTTATAAGATTTGGCTGCTGTTGCTTTTAATAGCAATCATACATCCTTATGATCGGTTTGTCCTGCATTAAAGATTTGAGGTCATTTGATGATATGATGACTATTTCATTAGCAGCATGTACTGTCAGCTCCATAAACAACTATTCTCCAGTTACACCTGTGTCTGTTAAATTTGTTTTCCATAACAGAATGCACACATTGGACACACATAATTAATTTAAGGCTCACTGTGAAATTCTAAATTATATTGATGTGCTTCATAAACTTAGCTTGGTTTTATCAAATGGGATTATCAGCTGAAATTAAATAAACTTTTCAGTACAACCTAAGAATTAGCGAAATAAACATGTGTTTATGTTCCAGGGTGGACGGAGGTTATCAGTAGCTGTCTAGCCAAATACAAAAATGACTCTTGCATGATACTGTTGTTACATAGTTACATAGTAGGTGAGGTTAAAAAAAGACCATCAAGTCCAACCCATATGTTTGATTATGTCAGTATTACATTGTATATCCCTGTATGTTTCGATCGTTCAGGTGTTTCTACTGATCTAATAGTTTTTTTAAACTATCGATGCTCCCCACTGAGACCACCACCTGTGGAAGGGAATTCCACATCCTTGCCGCTCAGCAAAGAACCCTCTACAGTAAAGAACCCTCTAAACCTCTTTTCTTCTAATTTTAATGAGTGACCACGTGTCTTATTAAACTCCCTTCTGCAGAAATGTTTTATCCCTATTGTGGTGTCACCAGTACAGTATTTGTTACATTTAAATCATGCCCCCTCTCAAGCGTCTCCTCTTCAGAGAGAGAATAAGTTCAGTGCTCGTAACCTTTCTTCATAACTAATGTCCTCCAGACCCTTTATTAGTTTTATTGCCCTTCTCTGTACTCGCTCCATTTCCAGCACATCCTTCCTGAGGACTGGTGCCCAGAACTGGACAGCATACTCCAGGTGAGGCTGGACCAGAGTCTTGTAGAGTGAGAGAATTATCTCTATCTCTTGAGTTAATTCCCTTTTTAATGCATGTCAATATTCTGTTTGCTTTGTTAGCAGCAGCTTGGCATTGCATGCCATTGCTGAGCCTATCATCTACTAGGTCCCCCAGGTCCCTTTCCATCTTTGATTCCCCTAGAGGTTCTCCTCCCAGTGAGTAGATTGCATTCATATTTGTGCCACCCAAATGCATTATTTTACATGTTTTCCACATTAAACCTAATTTGCCATGTAGTTGCCCACCCCATTAATTTGTTCAGATCTACGTGCAAGGTTTCCACATCCTGTGGAGAAGTTATTGCCCTCCTTAGCTTAGTATGGTCTGCAAATATAGAGATTGAACTGTTTACCCCATCCTCCAAGTCCTTTATGAACAAATTAAATAGGACTGGTCCCCGGACAGAACGCTGGGGGACCCCACTTTCGATCCCTGACCATTCCAAGTACTCCCCATTTATCACTACCCTCTGAACTCGTCCTTGTTTTCAATCCATGTACTCACCCTACAGTCCATGCCTACGGACCTTACTTTGTACAATAAAAGTTTATGGGGAACTGTGTCAAATGCTTTTGCAAAATCCAGATACACCACATCTATGTGCCTTCCTTTATCTAGATGGCAGCTCGCCTCCTCATAAGGTTAAAAGATTGGTTTAGTAAGAACGATTCTTCATGAATCCATGCTGATTACTGCTAATGATACAGTTTTCATTATTAAAATCTTGACTATAGTCCATTATCATCCCCTCAAGTGCTTGCATACTATTGATGTTTGGCTAACTGGTCTGTAATTCCCGGGGATGTATTTTGACCCTTTTTTAAATACTGGTGCTACATTGGCTTTTCTCCAATCAGTTGGAACCATTCCAGTCAGTAGGAACAATGGTCTGGCAATTACTTGACTGAGTTCCCTAAGGATTCTCAGGTGCAAGCCATCTTATCCAGGTGATTTATTAATGTTAAGTTTTTCAAGTCTATTTCCAATTCTATCCTCTGTTAGCCATGAGGGTGCTTCCTGTGATGTGTCATGAGGATAAATACTGCAGTTTTGGTTACTGAAGCCCCCCCCCCCCTGATTCCCTTGTGAAGACTGAGGAGAAGAATAAATTCAATACCTTCACCATCTCACTATCCTTTGTAACCAGATTCCCTTCCTATTTCTTTATGGGGCCAATATGGTCTGTCCGCCCTCTTTTACTGTTTATATACTTAAAGAACTTCTTGGGATTTTTTTTGCTCTCCTCCACGATGCGTCTTTCATGTTCTATCTTAGCCACCCTAATTGCACCCTTACATTTCTTGTTACATTCTTTGTAAAGTTTGAATGCTTATGATGATCCCTCAGCCTTGTATTTTTTGAAGGCTTTCTCCTTTGCCGTTATATGCATTTTTACATTGGAGTTAAGCCACCCAGGACTTTTGTTCACTCTTTTAAATTTATTTCCCAATAGGATGCATTGACTAATGCCCTTATTTAATATTCTCTTAAAGTAAATCCATCTCTCTTCTGTGTCCTTTGCTATTAAGATTTTATCCCAATTAATATCTTCTAGCAAGGTTCGTAGTTTAGGGAAGTTGGCTCTTTTGAAATTCAGTGTCTTTGTATTGCCCTTATGTTTCCTATTTGTGTGATTTATGCTGGAGCTAATTGACCTGTGATCACTGCTTCCTAAAGTGCCCCGTATTTCCACATCTGTGATAAGCTCTGTATTGTTGGTAATCAGTAGGTCTAGTAACGCTTTGTTTCTAGTTGGAGCGTCAATAATCTGACCCATGAAATTATCCTGCAAGACATTTAGGAACTGGCGAGCCTTAGACAAATGCATGGTTCCTTCCACCCGGTCTATGTCTGGATAATTAAAATCTCCCATTATGATGCCACTTCCCATCCTTGTCACTAATCCAAATTGTAATAGGAGGTCTGCCCCCCCCCACCAGGTTAGGGGGCCTATAGCATACTCCGAGGATTACTTTTCCCTTAGTTTTATTCCTTTGGAGCTCTACCCATAAGGATTCCACCTCCTCCCTTGCCCCCTTAGTGATGTCATCTCTCACATTCACTTGTACGTTATTCTTGATATACAAGCATACCCCTCCCCCTTTTTTACCCTCTCTATCCCTGCAATAAAGGGTATATCCTTGAATGGTTGCCAGCCAATCATGAGAGCTGTTGAACCAAGTCTCTGAAATTCCCCAAAAATGGAAATCCTCCTCGTACAACAGTATCTCTAGTTCTCCCATCTTGTCAGCCAGGCTCCTGGCATTAGTGAACATGCCATGTAGTTTAGTATTTTATTGTTGTGTCTTCACATCTGGAAGGCAATAGGGTTACCCAGTACCCAGTAATTAACCAGTTCCCGACCGGCGCACAACGATGTTCGTCAGCAGAATGACATGGGCAGACAAACTGGCGTACAGGTATGTCCAGTTGAAATTGCCGCCCTGCCATCGTGCGCGCGCCGCCAGAGGTGCACGCGTGTGCCGGCCGGGACCCCCGTGAGTCCCGTGGACTCACAGGGAGGCTGAACGGGGAGATACCAATGTAAACAGCATCTGTCCATTCTGCCTAGCAACAAGTGACACTGATCTGTGATTGGAGCAGAGATCAGTGTTCATTAAGACATAGCCCAGCCCCCCACAGTTAGTAACACGCCCCTAGGACACACTTAACCCCTACACTGCCACCCCCTGGTTAACCCCTTCACTGCCAGTGTCATTTACACAGGAATCAGTGTATTTGTAAAGCACCGATTGCTGTATAAATGACAATGGTCCCAAAAATGTGTCAAAAAGGTCCGATGTGTCCGCCATTATGTCGCAGTCACAATAAAAATCACTAATCGCAGCCATTACTAGTAAAAAAAAAGTTTTTAATAAAAATGCCATAAATTCCCTATTTTGTAAACACTATAAATTTTGCGCAAACCAATCAATAATCGCTTATTGACTTTTTTTTTACCAAAAATATGTAGAAGAATATGTATCGGCCTAAACTGAGGAAAAAAATGTTTTTTTTTATATATTTTCGGGGGATATTTATTATAGCAAAAAAATAATGCGTTTTTTTTCAAAATTGTCGCTCTTTTTTTGTTTATAGCGCAAAAAATAAAAACTGAAGGGGTGATCAAATACCACCAAAAGAAAGCTCTATTTGTGGGAAAAAAAGGACGTCAATTTTGTTTAGCAGCCACGTCGGACGACTGCGCAATTGTCTACGCAGTGCCGAATCGCAAAAAGTGGTCTGGTCTTAAGCCAGCAAAATGGTCCGGTCTTAAAGTGGTTAAGAGTATGTGCACATTAATGCAAAATATTTTTTAAAGCTGAACTCTAGGCAAAAAATAAAATGTTTCCCACCAGCTTGTAGATAGTACCCTGAACTTAGTCGAATCTGCTGACACTTGACCAACCACAGCACTACTTCCACTGGGCAGAGCCTGTGCTTGTGACGTCATCACGTTCTTCAACCCAGGAAGTGGATTGTCTGTTACCCCGGGACAATTGTTATTTATAAGTGCTTTGTCGCCTATATAACGTGAGTGTTATCCCTTTTTTTTATGAGATGTAGCCCAACAGTTTTACACTTTTTTTTTGTGGGATTGTCTTTTATTACCGTATATACTCGAGTATAAGCCGAGATTTTCAGCCTCTTTTTTGAGGCTGAAAGTGCCCCCCTCGGCTTATACTCGAGTCATCGCTGTCTGCCTGCTCGATCAGCGTATCGAGCAGACAGACAGCGGCCATTCTAACATTCAAACGCCGCGCCTCCGCCTCCGCCTTCGCCTGTGATAGGCGGAACACTGAATTTCCCAGCAGCCTGTGTTCCGCCTATCACGGACATCGTCTCATCCTCGTACTACGGACGAGGATGAGACGATGTCCGTGATAGGCGGAACACAGGCTGCTGGGAAATTCAGTGTTCCGCCTATCACAGGCGAAGGCGGAGGCGCGGCTTTTGAATTTTAGAATGGCCGCCGAGGCGCCGACGAAGAGCGGCGATCCTGGCAAGGCACGGGACGGAGGCAAGGCAAGGCACGGCACGGGACGGGACGGAGGCAAGGCACGACACGGGACGGAGGCAAGGAGGCAAGGCACGGCACGGGACGGAGGCAAGGAGGCAAGGCACGGGACGGAGGCTCGGGACACAGGTAGGCTGGACACACACACACACACACACACACACACACACACACACACACACACATGGACACACACACACAGGGATGGATGGATGGAGACACACACACACAGGGATGGATGGATACACACACACACAGGGATGGATGGATGGATGGAGACACACACACACAGGGATGGATGGATGGAGACACACACACACAGGGATGGATGGATGGATGGAGACACACACACACAGGGATGGATGGATGGATGGGCACACACACACACAGGGATGGATGGATGGATGGACACACACACACACAGGGATGGATGGATGGATGGACACACACACACAGGGATGGATGGACGGACACACAGGGATGGACGGACACACAGGGATGGACGGACACACAGGGATGGACGGACACACACACAGGGATGGACAGGCATGTCTCACCCTCGGCTTATACACGAGTCAATAAGTTTGCCAGTTTTTTTGGGGGTAAATTGGGGGCCTCGGCTTATATTCGGGTCGGCCTATACTCGAGTATATACGGTACATGGATGCGGTTAGTGATGCTGAGCTGTGATCAATTATAGCTCTATAAATGTGACCGGATTGGAGTGCTGCTTGATGATATACTATCTACTTTGGATATCACAGGCATGCAGTATATAGCGTGCTTGACTCCATACCCAGGGTATGGGAGTCCACTGTATCTGGTAAGCACAGTTTGCCTACGGTGGTGGTGCACGAGATTGTTATTTGCATTGTTTGATCAATCACTCTGATGTCATTACTTTAGACTACACTTTACATATTCTTATTTTATGCTTTTTTTTTCCACTTGATGTACTTACATTCACTTTAAGCGCTGCACTAAATATGATATTCCAGTTATGTCAATACATGTCTATTGATGTGCTAGCTGCTATATGGATCTCTGAGCGCAATTTCCCTTATGATTATATACCTCTTCCATTAATGGAGAGCTGCTCTCTTTGCAGCCTATTGGTATTCTTGCCGCTTCTAAAAGATTTCCACAAGCAACATACACTCACTGGCCACTTTATTAGGAACACCTGGTAGGTATTGGTTTGGACCCCCCTTTGCGTTCAGAACTGTCTTAATTATTAATGGAATAGATTCAACAAGGTGTTGAGATTCTGGTCCATATTGAAATGACAGCATCACGCAGTTGCTGCAGATTTGTCGGCTGCACAGCTATGACCCGAATCTGCCATTCCACCACATCCCAAAGGTGCCATACTGGGTTGAGATCTGGTGACTGTGGAGGTCATTGGAGTACAGTAATCCTCACTGTCATGTACAAGAAGCCAGTTTGAAATTATTTGAGCTTTGGTACATTATACTGCTGGAAGTAGCCATCAGAAGATGGGTACATTGTAGTCATAAAGCATTATACTGCTGGAAGTAGCCATCAGAAGATGGGTACACTGTAGTCATAAAGGGATGGACATGGTCAGCTACAATACTCTATGGTGTTAACTGATGCTCAATTACCTGAACATTTGATACAAAGCAGGATGGATCCATGTTTTCATGTTGTTTACACCAAATTCTGACCCTACCATCTGAATGTTGCAGCTAAAGTCGAGACTTAGACCAAGCAACGTGTTTCCAATCTTCTATTGTCCAATTTTAGTGAGCCTGTGCGAATTGCAGTCTCAGTTTCCTGTTCTTAGCTGACAGGAGTGGCAACCGGTGTGGTCTTCTGCTGAAGCCCTTTAAGGTTTGATGTGTTGTGCGTTCAGAGACGGTATTTTGCATACCTCGGTTGTAATGAGTGGTTATTTTAGTTATTGTTGCCTTTTCATCATCTCCAACCAGTCTGCCCATTCTCCTCTGACCTCTGACATCAACAAGGCATTTTCATCCACACAGCTGCCGCTTATTGGGTATTTTGTATTTTTTGGACCATTCTCTCTAAACCCTAAAGATGGGTTGTGTGAAAATCCCAGTAGATCAACAGTTTTTAAAATACTTGGACCAGCCCATCTGGCACCAAAAACCATGCCACATTTATAAGTCACTTAAATCTAAATCCACATTAAATAAGTCACATTCAAAGTCACTTAAATCTAATTTCTTCCCCATTTTTATGTTCGGTTTGAACTTCAATAAAGTCACCCTCACCACGTTAGATGCCTAAATGCATTGAGTGTCTGCCATGTGATTGGCTGATTAGCAATTTGTTTTACCAAGCAATTGAACAGGTGTATCTAATAAAGTGGTCAGTGAGAGTAGATTGGAGTCAAACTCTCACCAACCCAATTAGTTCTGCAGTGGTGTTGGACATGCTTTAAGTAAGACGTCCACAATCTCACTAGTTGTACAGTATGTTGGATATGAAGTATTTGTTTGAGTTAGACTACCTTATGCCCCACTATCTCTACAGTATTTTGTATATGAAGGAATGCTCTGATTAAGACTACCACATGCCCCACTAGCAATTGTGGGGTTTCTGCTGATTTCTAGAAAATGGTCTACTGGATTTAATTTCTTCAGGATCAGTGTCATCTTACTGGAGCTTAGCATCTGAAATGTTTTTGACACATGTACCCAGTGAGTAAACAAGGGTCGACAAGCAGAATAATGAGGGCACAACACACATAAACATGCTGTGCTAGTAAGAAGTTATGTCAGAGGTCATAGTTGTAATTCTAAAAATTGTCAACAGGAAGAAAATATAGAGTGTGATTCATCATTCCAATGTGCAGCTTTCATAGGCTTTATATTTATAACTATTTTTAACACACAGAAGAAAGATTATACATCAAGGGAATACAAAAATGTAACTCATGCTACTAAGCACCAAAAATATCATATGTAGCTTTTATGAAATAATACTTGTGCTACATCCAGATCTCCTTTAGTTACAATTTGCTTGGCTATATAGTAAAGAAGCACTGACTGTATAAACAGTAACTACTTTCCTCACCGGTGTTACAGTGTTCTTAGTTATGGAACTTTCATGAACTCAGATTGATTGACTTTGATGCCTAAAGATCAGCCCCAAGAAGACTCACCACCTTATCCATTAGTAGGCATACCTACAGTGCAGTTTGGTCATTTGAGAACAAATCTACTAAATTCTATACCAAATTGAATTTTTAAATTTTTTTTTTTTTTTTACTGTATTAGGCATATTACAATGATGTCTACACCAACCTTGCTCTCCACAGCATTCAGTGCACCCTGTTTGTGGAGCCAGGTTGGCTCAGATCATGAAAGGGTTAGAAGAGCAGCATATTATATCCACCTAAGGAAAGTGGAAATAGTAAAATAATAACATTCAAATTAAGTTCTGATTTACTTTGAGGATTGGTTCACCAACAGCTTATAATATTTTTTTTTTTTTGGAGTTGCTGGTGGCTTGATTCATGGCGTGGTATTTATCCCCTTGTTTGGTGAAATTTCTCAGTCTAAAATTTCTAACCCCGACTATCTGCTGCAATACAACATGAGACCACCAAGATCTCCAAGACCCTCAAAAAAGAGTAGGACTCTAAAGCCTCGTACACATAATCAGATTTTCGTGTTGCATGCTAGTCTCATGTTGAAAGTGAAGAGGTTACACACCGTATTAAAAAATTCTCGTATGACAGAATAAAACTTCAGAAGTGACATAGTGGGGGTTATTTACTAAAGGAAAATCCACTTTGCACTGCAAGTGCACTTGGAAGTAAAGTTGTTGTAGATCTGAGGGGGACATACAGGGAAAATAAAAAACAGCATTTTAGCTTGCACATGATTGGATGATAAAATCAGCAGAGCTTCCACTCATTTCAGATCTACCCCTTAGATTTAGAGCGACTGCACTTTCAAGTGCACTTGCAGTGCAAAGTGGATTTGCCTTTCATAAATAACCCCCAATGTGTTGCTTTGTTTTGTATGTATTCTTTTGTTTCTGTGCATACATAGTCTTGCTCTTATGATTTTTTTTTGGACAGAAACCGTACTAATTAAACGAAAATCGGACATTGAGTTCATATACGACAAATATTTTATAGACTGCACATCCAGCTTTTGTCTGACGAAAACACAGAATCGGCTGTCAAAAACATCATACTAACGATCCAAAAATCGTCAGGTCTTTCGTCGGACTGAATGTTGCTCCTGATTTTAGTATCGTGTGTACATGCCTTTAGGATAAGTAAGCGTTAACTGTATGAAAAGTACGTGGGGACAATAGGCAAAACCCCATTTTTCAGTTGTAAAATGTTTAATACAGTTTGAACGCCTAACTTTCTTGCACAATAAGCTACAGGGGTTACAGACCTCCAGTTAATTGCCCAACTTGTCCCCATACCTCTTTCACCAGAATGTCAAAACCATCATCATCACCAGTCCTATTAGGTACCAGTATGACTTCAAAAGATGTTAATGGTTTTGTTTTACTTGACATATGGAAAGTAGACATGGGCGCCGCCAATAAATTTGTTTCGTTCTGTTCCATTAAGGTTCGTATTAAAATTAATTCGTACTTCGTGTCTGAAATTCAATTTCAATTCATACGAAATACGAATTGCCGTTAGGTTCGTTAAGATGCAAAAATATACCTCAATATGACAGTCGATGCTGATGGAAGTTTGGTTTTTATCCGAAATACGAAATTCCGTTGAAGAATTTCCAACCCGAAATACGAATTTTCATTAGATGAGGGGCTCCCACCATCCCTGTGCTGACTTCCTCCTGGGGTTTCGTAAACAAAAGTTCGTATTTTGCGCTGCTGTCAATCACATCCACTGACGGGGCCGCATGATACAGCGAGCGGCTATAGCCGCCGGCTGTATCACGGGAGCGCGCCCGCAGATGCTTCTCACCATGTGAGGGAGCTCGCATGAACGTGAGAAGTATCTGTGGGAGGAAGCCGAGACAGCCGCCGAGGGACCCCAGAAGAGCAGGTTCGGGGCCACTCTGTGCAAAACAAGCTGCACAGTGGAGGTAAGTATAACATGTTTGTTATTTTAAATAAATAAAAAAATTCACTTTACAATCCCTTTAAATGCCTTTACAGCAGGGGTCTCAAACTGGCGGCCCTCCAGCTGTTGCGAAACTACAAGTCTCATGAGGCATCGCAAAGCTGACCGTTAAAAGCATGACTCCCACAAGCAGAGGCGTGATGGGACTTGTAGCGTAAAATAATTTTTAATATGACACAAACAATTGGGGTATATATTGTGTTTTTTTTTAATTCATTAAAATGTATTTTCTCAAAAAAAAAACTGTGTTTGAAAAACCGCTGCGCAAATACAATGAGACATAACATAATTGCAACTATCGCTATTCTATTCCCTAAAATCTCTCCTAAAAGTGTGTATATATATATATATTGTAGACATGTCACTGGAGAAGTGATCGAGGGGGTGTACATCTCACCTAGGTTGCTACACAGTGTGAGATGGTAAATCCAGGATGGATCAGTTTCTCAGCAGCGATATGCTGCTGAATTGTTATTTAATTTTGCCGGGCCTGGGTTTATATGGAATGGCAGGTAGGTTTGGTAGAGGGACCTGTCATTCCACATCCCCCGATCCAGTTCTGGGTTTGGGATCAGGTGAGCTTTGATCCTAATTAGCCTGGGAAGCTAAAGGCTCTGCAGGGTCTGCAGGTGATTGCTCTCAGCCAGGGAATGAACAATCTGTGTGTTGAAGGAAGCTGCAAGCACAGCCACTGCTGGAGCTAAAACTCACCCTGCGATATCCAGGCGAAAGACCCTGTGTTTGTAAGTGTCAGATAGGTGAGCAGAACCTGTTAGTAAGCGCCCAGCCGGGCTAGGACTTTTATTTTTGTTGTACTTAGAAAGCACGGTGTTGCTGTATATTTTGTTTGCTGGACTGTTTGTACCACGAATAAACGCCAAGATCTGCTTTATAAATTCCAAGTCTGCTGTGAACTGTGTCCAAACACACCCTACCCCGGGAAGATCCCTTACAATTGGTGGAGGTAGCGGGCAACACGGTTGCTAGGGGCAACGGTGTGGACAGACTTGGCTACAGCTGCTTATGTCTTGGGTGAAAGCTGCAACTACACTCCAAGAACAGTCCAGCAACATGGAGGAGATGCTGAAGCAGTTTATGCAAGTGAGTTTGCAACAACAGCAACGACATGAACAGTCCATGGCTGCACAACAACAACTTATCGAGCACCTGATAGCAATTCGAGAGGCGCCTGTGGTTGCTAATCCACCCACAGTGATGGGAGCCGCTCCAGAGATTTTTTTTGGGAGAAGGACTGTGCAGAAAGCGCTGCAAAAGATGACTGCTGAGGACGATGTTGAGGCCTTTCTAACAGTATTTGAGCGCGTGGCTGAGCGAGAGAAGTTACCAGCCGCTGAGTGGGCAGAGGTAATTGCGCCCTATTTAACAGGTGAACCCCAAAAGGCCTACTATGACCTCAGTGAGCAAGAGGTTAAGGACTATACTCGGCTAAAAGAGGAGATACTTGCCCGACTAGGAGTTACTACTGCAGTCCGTGCCCGGAGGGTACGCAACTGGAGCTACAGTCTGGACAAATCAGCGAGGTCCCAGATGTATGACCTAATCCATTTGGCAAAAAAGTGGTTGGAGCCAGACACTTCTACTCCTGCACAAATCCTAGAGAAGGTCGTGATGGATCGCTACCTCCGAGCGCTTCCTACTGACCTGCAACGCTGGGTGGGACAAGGTGATCCTAAGAATGCAAACGAACTTGTCAACCTTGTGGAGAGGTTCCAGGCGACTGAGGACTACCTCCGTGATGTTCCTGCAGCATCTTCACCTCCCCGGAGTGCCAGATCTGTACCGTCAGCTGGTAAGAGACTTCCATCTATTGGGGGAGTGTGGAGGGCTGCTGATGGGGGGAAAAGGGCTCAAGTGGTGTCTCAGGGACAAAAGGCTGGTGATGGTCCCGGGTGGCTAAGGGGCTCTAAAAAGGACTCCTTGCCAAGGGGACCAGGCCCTATCCAGTGTTGGAGATGCCATGAGGCGGGACACGTGTCTGCCCATTGCCCCCTTACCACTGAACCCATGGAGTGTGACGCTAGCCGGCGTCAGTCGCTATTTGCGGAACCATCTTGTGCTGCAGTTCCTGGACTAGAGACTGAACCGCAAATCTGCGACATCACAATCAATGACTTTCCTGTTAAAGCGGTAATGGACTCAGGAAGCCTCGTAACCTTGGTGCATGCTAGCCTAGTGACTGGGGACTTAGAGTCTAAAAAGCATATGAGCGTTGTGTGTATACATGGTGATACAAAAGTGTACCCTATAGTGCTGGCTAAAGTTGGGACTGAACAAGGCACAGTACAATATGAAGTGGGTGTGGTTAAAAACCTCATGCATAATGTAATATTGGGGCGCGATTTTCCTTTATTCTGGGCTCTCTGGGGAAAAAAGAAAAATCCCCAAAAGGAGTGAGGATACCTCTAAGGTGGTTGCCTTGTCCACTGTGAATGATAAAAATGTACAGGATGAAAATGATTGTTTTCCTTTACAGGTCCTGGCTGGGGAGGAGGAGGCTCCTCCCACTGAGCAAAATATACTAGACTTAGAGGTGTCTAGCGATAATTTTGGGGCTGCACAATTACAGGACCCCACTCTCAAAAATGCGAGAGAGCAGGTTGCTGTTATGAACGGGGTACCTCAGGAACCAGATGCTGAAAAAGGATTTCCACATTTTTCGGTGACTAATGATCTTTTCTATAGAGTCAATAAGGTTAAGGATGAGATTGTGGAACAGCTTCTGGTACCTAAGCCGTACCGGCGTCAGGTGCTTGACATGGCACATAACCATGTTCTTGGGGGACACTTGGGGACGGACAAAACGCGAGAGAGGGTTCTCCAGAGGTTTTTTTGGCCGGCCATATATGATGACATTAAAAAATACTGTGAGTCGTGCCCCACATGTCAGGTTAGTGCCCCAGTGTCACATTTTCGCAGTCCTTTGGTTTCGCTCCCTATTATAGAGGTGCCTTTTGAGCGTATTGCCATGGATTTAGTGGGTCCCATTGTAAAGTCAGCTAGAGGACACCAGTATATTTTGGTAGTCATGGATTATGCGACCCGCTATCCTGAGGCTGTACCCTTAAGAAACACTGCATCTAAAACAATTGCACGTGAGTTGTTTTATATGTTCTCTAGGACTGGGATCCCCAAAGAAATCCTAACTGACCAAGGTACGCCATTTATGTCGAAAGTAATGAAGGAATTATGTAAACTATTTAAAATCTCACACATCCGTACCTCTGTATACCACCCCCAGGATTGGTGGAGAGATTTAACAAAACTTTGAAACATATGTTGAAGAAAGTGGTGGCAAAAGATGGTCGTGACTGGGATCATTTATTACCCTACCTCATGTTTGCTATTAGGGAGGTGCCCCAAGCATCCACAGGGTTCTCACCATTCGAGTTGGTCTATGGTCATCACCCTAGGGGTCTACTGGACATTGCAAAAGAGACATGGGAGAATGAGTCCACCCCATACAAGAGTGTTATTGAGCATGTAGCACAAATGCAGGACCGTATAGCCACTGTAATGCCCCTGGTAAGGGAACACCTCCAGAGGGCTCAAGAGGCCCAAAGTAGAATTTACAACCGGTCCGCAAGAATCAGGACATTCAACCCAGGCGATAGGGTCCTTATACTAGTCCCCACTGTTGAGAGTAAATTCTTGGCGAAGTGGCAAGGTCCTTATGAAATTGTTGAAAAGATCAGTGAGGTGAACTACAAGGTGCACCAACCAGGTAGAAGGAAGCCTTTCCAAGTTTATCACATAAACTTGATCAAGCCCTGGAAAGACAGGGAATCCTTGGTCGCGACAAATACTGTTAATAATTTGTCACAACCAATCCCTCCAGTCAAGGTAGGTGATACTCTATCAGTGTCACAGAAACAGGAGGCTCAGGAATTTTTACAGAAAAACAAAAACAAGTTCTCTGACCTCCCAGGGCGTACACACCTCATCCATCATCACATTGAAACGGAGCCTAGAAGCAGAGTAAACCTTAAGCCCTATAGGATACCGGAGGCACGTAGGGAAGCCGTATCTGCCGAGGTAAAACGTATGCTTGCTCTTGGGGTAATTGAGGTGTCACAGAGTGAATGGTCCAGCCCAATTGTGCTAATCCCAAAGCCCAATGGAACTTGGAGGTTCTGTAACGATTTCAGAAAGTTGAATGAGATCTCCAAGTTCGATGCGTATCCTATGCCCAGGGTAGATGAGTTGATTGAGAAGTTGGGTAACGCCAGGTACATAACCACCCTCGATCTCACAAAGGGCTACTGGCAGATTCCACTTTCTGGTGAGGCTAAAGAGAAAACTGCATTCTCCACCCCTGATGGGCTATTCCAGTATGTAGTGATGCCATTCGGGTTACATGGAGCCCCTGCAACTTCCAGAGGTTGATGGACTTGATTCTGCGACCACATCGTGATTACTCAGCTGCCTACCTCGATGATGTGGTCATTTTTAGCCCTGATTGGGAAAGTCACCTCTGTAAGGTACAGGCCGTGTTGGATGCCATAAGTGATGCGGGGTTGACCATAAATGCCGAGAAGTGTGCTCTAGCCCTAGAAGAGGCCAAATATCTGGGCTACATTATTGGGAGAGGGTTGATTAAGCCACAGCTAAATAAAATTGAGGCAATACAGAATTGGCCTAGACCCATGACAAGGAAACAGGTTAGAGCTTTCCTGGGTATTACGGGTTATTACCGTAGATTTGTGCCGAACTTTGCCTCAGTTGCTGCTCCACTAACTGACTTGACAAAGGGCGGAAAGACAGCAATGGTCACGTGGACCCCAGAGGCCGAGAAGGCTTTCCAAAGCCTTAAGTCTGCCTTGTGCCAACCACCTGTCTTAGTTACCCCCGATTTCAGGCGAGAATTTCTGGTCCAGACAGATGCCTCTAACACAGGCTTAGGTGCAGTACTCTCACAAGTAGTGAATGGTGAGGAGCATCCGGTGACGTACTTGAGTAGAAAACTAACCCCGGCCGAGAAAAATTATGCCATTGTGGAGCGAGAATGTTTGGCAGTAAAGTGGGCCCTAGAATCTTTAAAGTATTACTTGCTAGGCAGGAAATTCAAGTTGGTGACAGACCATGCCCCCCTAACATGGATGAAGTTAAACAAGGAGAGAAATGCAAGAGTGACTAGATGGTTTCTCTCCCTACAAAACTTTAATTTCACTGTGGAACACAGGCCAGGGAAATTACAGGCAAATGCTGACGCATTGTCAAGGGTAAGTTGTCTGTGGGGACAAAAGGCTCAGCCCTCCGGTCTGAAAAAGAGGGGGGGGATATGTAGACATGTCACTTATTTTTGTTGTACTTAGAAAGCACGGTGTTGCTGTATATTTTGTTTGCTGGACTGTTTGTACCACGAATAAACGCCAAGATCTGCTTTATAAATTCCAAGTCTGCTGTGAACTGTGTCCAAACACACCCTACCCCGGGAAGATCCCTTACAATATATATATATATATATATATATATATATATATATAAAATGTTTTGGGGTTATAAGTAATTTTCTAGTACAAAATACTGTTTTAAACTTGTATAAAAAAGGGCCAGAAAAGGCTTGGACTTATGCCATAGCATAATAAGATCTACAGCTGTATGGGGATTGTACATCCACTACAAAGCTACTACTTCCCAAATAGCCAGTGTTAAAAGAATAAAATATTACCACTTGAACTCTCAGAAGACACCTGTGTTTAAAAGCTCTTGTGCAATGCTGATTAAAACTGCATATATTGCTGTATATACGCTTGCTATAAATGCAGCAAACTTGAAAAAAAAAATGATGATTATTCCAAAGCTGTCAAACGATAAAGCAGAGAACACAGGTGCAAAAATATGTCTAATTGCACCTATATTGTTATGATTAATTACAAACACCTTAATAAAAATCAGCGTTACAATGTTTTCTGTAATATGGAAAAGACAGACAAGCTGATGCCAGAGCAGACAGCTGCCTTCCTCCATAAAGACCTGTTTAAAGGGAACATTCTTCTTTAAATACCCCACTGATATCTGTGTGAAGATCACACTGGTCCAGCAGTAAATTGATTGGGATTGACTGCACTATCAGAGAACGCACCTGTTCTCTCCTGCCATGCAGGGACAAGGAAATATCCCGAGGAGTCAATGTGACAAGTTTATTACCAAAGCAAGAGGAAGTATGTGTGTTGAAAGTCACAATTCAGGGGGAAATGGGAAATATTATCTGTACTGCATTCATGATTTCTATTCATTTAAAAAAATGTGTGCCTGCACAAAACCATACAAACATATGCAGTCCCTTATTGAAATACATTATATAAAATACTGCAAGTTCAGAAAAGTACCTGTTGATCCTACCAGAAATCCAGTAAGCTCCTCAATTCCTATAGTTATGTAGCATTTCCAAAAAGACAAAACATGGGAAAATGTGCTTGTATCACAGAGATATACTGAATATATATATATATATATATATATATATATATATAATTTTTTTTGTTTTTTTTTGTCTTACCCAGACATACACTTTGAACCAAAATCTACTGAAGCTGAACTCAAAGACAAAGACATATAGGATAAAACCCATTTTATGTGTGTGTGTGGCATTCACTGTAACTCTTTAAGCTCCATGCACACTAGCATTTTTTTAAGCTCCTAGAAGCTATTACAATTTTGTTCTGATCCTAGAAGCTAAATAGTGTTATCCTATAGGGTTGATTTACTAAAGGCAATGAGACGGTGGGGGTTATTTATGAAAGGAAAATCCACTTTGCACTGCAAGTGCAATTGGAAGTGCAGTCGCTGTATATCTAAGGGGTAGATCTGAAATCAGGGGAAGCTCTGCTGATTTTATCATCCAATCATGTGCAAACTAAAATGTTCTTTTTTAATTTTCCTTGCATGTCCCCCTCAGATCTACAGCGACTTTACATCCAAGTGCACTTTCAGTGCAACGTGGATTTTCCTTCAGTATATAACCCCCTGTGCACGTTGCAAAGTGCAGTTGCACCCTGCAAGTGTAGTTGCTTCAGAGCTTGGTAAATGAGCAGAAGCTCTGCAGTCTTCCATCATCCAATCATGTGCAAGCAAAAATGCAGCTTTACCTAATTTACTAAGCTCTGGAGCAACTGCACTTGCAAAGTACACAATCATCATGGGTTATTTACAAAAGGCAAATCCACTTTGCACTACAAGTGCAAACTACAAGTGCAAAGTGCACTTGAAATTGCACTGAAAGTGCACTTGGAAGTGCAGTTGCTGTAAATCTGAGGGGTAGATCTGAAATGAGGGGAAGCTCTGCTGGATTTTCATCCAATCAAGTGCAAGCTAAAATGCTGTTTTTTATTTTCCTTGCCTGTGCCCCTCGGATCTACAGCGACTGCACATCCAAGTGCACTTTCAGTGCAATTTCAAGTGCACTTTGCACTTGTAATTTTCACGTGTAGTGCAAAGTGGATTTGCCTTTCATAAATAACCCCCTATGTGCCTTTAGTAAATCAACCCCTATGTGTCCATGCACATTAGTTTAGGCTATGTATTAGCGTTTTTGAGCTTCAGTGTCTAGAGCAGAAAAAAAAAATGTTTTGTAGAGTTTCTTGGAGCGTTTTTCCAGCAGAAAAAACTCGAAATGTTCCTAACTGTTTCTAAAAGCGACTAAAATGCTACTAACAGCATTTTTTGCGATTTTTCTTTTTTTCTTTTTTCTTCATGTACTGCAAAAATGCTAATAAAATGCTAATGCTCCTAAAAGCTTCTAAAAGCTACTAAAATGCTACTAGAAGCTACAACAAAAATGCTATTATCAGCATTTTTTTTAGCTTTTTTTGAGCTTATAAAAAATGCTAGTGTGCATAACTATGTTGTTAAAAAAAAAATCAGCTGCTACAAGTACCTAAATATGTCCTTATTCTCACCTAAGGAGGGAGTGAAGAGAATGAAAAGGAAGGAGTGGGGCAGAGATAAGGGAAAAAAGAGGGAAGAGAGTGGGAAAGGGGGGTTCTGGGGTGGGGGTAATATGAGGAACAATAGGTTACAGGATGGGGGCGGGGTTGAGGATGAAATTGGTGAAATTGGTGAGGAAGCTTCCCAGGCCTAATGAATGTGTGATGATAGTTTATTTCTAATCAGTGTAATTATGGGGTAAAGGTATCCTCTGACAGTGCAGAGAAAAGGGATTAAATCCGTTTGGTCAATCCATAAGCGATTCCTCTGAGTGTCGGTTAAGCCATATCTTTCTATGAACTTCTTCATGCTGTTGAAGGAAAGATGTGAGGTATTTCATACATTCAGTTTCCAAAATTTTAGAAGAACAAAGAATAATTGGTGTGGGAAGGGTCCTTCTCCAATAAAGTGCGATGCAGACTCCACCTGCATTTAAGAGATGGATAAGAAGGTATCATTTGTATGATAGTCTAGACGATGAGTGCTCAACCTATGGCCCTCCGGTTGTTGCAAAACTACAAGTCCCATCATGACTCCGTCTTTGGAAGTCATGCTTGTAAAGGTCAGCCTTGCAATGCTTCATGGGATTTGTGGTTCTGTGACAAATGGAGGGCCACTGTTTGAGCACCGATGATCTAGACAGGGGTCTCCAAACTATAGCCCTCCAGTTGTTCAGGAACTACAATTCTCATCATGCCTAGTTATGTCTGTGAATGTCAGAGTATTACAATGTTCCTTGGAACTGGAACAGCTGGAGAGCTGTAGTTTGGTGACCCCTGGTCTAGACAGATGGTTAGAAAGTAGGTGGAATGCTGCTGAGTTGACTCTCAGATCTATTCACTTAAGGATGGTGATGATCAATTTGACTGTAGATCAAACATTTTGCAAGAGTGGATCCTTCTACAACATGGGTAGAAGCATGCCTGGTTCGTTGCCACACCTCTAACATATTAGAGAGGTTTGTTAGTAAAGTTTGTGGATGTAAGTGGGTATACCACCTGATAAGTTTAATTCTTGGGCTTTACAGGCTATTTGGGCTAAAAAAAAAAATAATCTTCTTTCTGAGCCTGAGCACTTAGGCCCAATTCTGATTCCAATTACTTAATATATGGGAGGAGAAAAATACTCTCCTGAGGTTAACAATGAGTATTATAGAGAAGGAGAGTATGACAGAGAGGGTCTGTATCCAGTTAAAGAGAATGTTTGATATTGTGAGAGCAGATTGAGAGCGTAATGAAACAAAAAAGTGGTGAGGTCGTTAAAGCCTTCCAGAATTAAGTACTGGGTCCTGAATGTGTTGGAGATCAGAGGTCTGGGTATTTCTACCCCATGAGAAGAACTGTTTCAGTCGGACTTTGTAATTCTTAACAAAGGGTTGGAAAGCATTCTCAGGGATTCCAGAAATAGAAATCCAGATTTCCCACCAAGGGTAGTATTCCTGATTTCACAGAGTCAAAAAGGAGCTCAGAGCAAGACGTGTTTCATACCCATAGGTTGTTGCCCACTTATGCGCCAGCGGGTACTGCTCAAGGGGTACTGGTGAATAGCCAGTAGGGCAGAGTGGCATCTTGGTTGTCTGCTTTTCCTAGAAATATACAGCTTTTGTAGGGGCGATTTCAGCAGTCTAGTAATCTTACTGTATGTACAGCTCTACAGTACAAAAAAGGGCCTGGGGAGCCCATTCCTATTTGTAATTTAGGTAGATTAAGTAAGAATCTATTAAGCCTATGATGTTTCTTGTCAAAAGAAAATTGAAGAATTCTGCTGCTAACTCACAAAGGAATTATTTGGTAATATGTAGCAGAATAGTCTGATACAAAAGCCTGGGGAGCACATTCATTTTTAGTATATAGTTTCTTCTGAACCAATAAAAGGGGATTTCATCCCAGTAGCTCAAAATGTGTCTTTGAATGCTGTATTTTCAGGAATTCCATCTGAAAAGAAAGTTGGTCTAGATAAGTTTGAAATTAGCCTCAATGTACGTAGCATGAAGGCAATGAAACCATTGAGTTTTACAACATAAAACATCATTGGGGAGTACAGTATGGATCCAGTGGGCACTCTGCACCTCCAGACACCATCAATACACACACTTGTATATATTTGAGTGGGGAACTCGCCAGCTGGGAGTGGGGGAAGAGGAGTACCGATACTGTGAATGAAACTGTGAATTAGAACATTATGACATGTACTTTAACAAAATTGCTCCTGGATCTTTTAATAGTATTTGATGCAGCTGACCATCCAAGCACCTCTTTGAAGGTACGATTTGTGTTGGTCCTTGTAGCAAGTTGACTGGCAGTCTATGTAGATAAATTGGATTAACTAGTTGAATCATTAGTTGGCCTATTACAATATAAGTAAATTGAGAGAACAGAAAGTGGGATCTGATTGCTGTAGTGGGTGGGTTACAGCTGCAAACTTTTCTTGTTCTCTAATGCAGAGATGGGCACCATCCCAACATTTCTGGAAATATTTTACAGGTAGAACAGTGGGGATGGAGGTATCAGGGACTGGATCACCTTCTGGTGGCACAGTGGTTTTCAGACCTGGGAGATGTAGTCCCAATGTTCACGAGTGGGTGTCTCCCAGCACCCAGCAAATTCCAGCAATTATTCCTCAATGGATGCTAGCTGCTAGGAGGGTATTTAGTCCTTCCTCTACTGTTCCATTCTGCCTCAGTGTTTTGCCTGTGCACCTCATGTGACCCGCTCTTGGTAACCTGTGATCCTGTTCTGGTTCCTGATCCTGCTCCGGCTTGCTTGTACCTGATCTTGTGTACATTCTGCCCATTTTGGCTCATTCCTTGCTTCTTAGTCTTGTCTGATCTGCCCTATTTATTCTGCAATCTGTATATATAGGTTAGTTTAGTTATTTTAGGTACATGTGCTTAGTTGTGTCTATACTTTACATAGGTTCACAGGGTTTGGTATTCTCTGGTGTAGTAAATGTTTTTATTTTATTGTTGTGCTTGTCACTTGTGTTGTTTCCTTAATAAACCACAATACTTTTTTTCATTGTTGAGCCTGATGATCTCTGTGCAGATCCATACATATCTGGTAATTAAGATGAGACCACGTGCTAACCAAACATGTAATCCAACAATCCAGGAAGCTGCCAACACTAAAAATTGTGTCCCCACAAACAATGGATTGAAAAAGAACAAAGATTGGCGCAAAATTTTCAAATTAATAAATCGTGTGATAACAATAGACTCACAATGCACAATAAATAAAAAAGATAACATATTCTTGCCCAAAATTATCAAAATTGCAATGCCAACAGTTCTATATATGATACCAATATAACTGAAAAAATATTCAAAATATGATTATGCACCTTACTGGGCTGTGAACCATATATCATATTCCTATCAACAATATTCAAAATGAGATTGATATAAATGAACAAAGAATATTAAAAGTGGTAAATGCCCATAAGCAAAACCTATAAATAATAGTCCTCTTAAGGGGTATAATCAATTTCAAGTGCTGTAACTAGTAAAACCAATTCTATAAAGTGATCAACTAAAGTGAATAAACTCCTTTAAGGTCCAATAATAGTGAAATAATGACACAAAACAAAGCAGCTTCTTGAGTGTAGATTAGAGGTAGGTAGTAGGTAGTAGGTAGGTAGATTCACTCTATTAATCATGTTTACCATTATCACCAAAAGTAAAAGTAAAAGAAAATTCCACATGTTGGGTTACCCTCAACAGAAATAGTGAGCATGTCTTAGCCCTTGTACACACGGTCGGACATTGTACACACGGTCGGACATTCCGACCGAAAATAGCCGATCGGACCGTGTTGTCGGATAATCCGACCGTGTGTGGGCTCCATTGGACTGTTTCCGTCTGAATATCCGACCGACAAAGTTGTACAGCTGGGCTATAAAATTTTCCGACAACATGGTCCGATGGGACTTTGTCCTATCGTTTGTAGAGAATTCAGATCGGATAAAGTGCCACGCATGCTCAGATCAAATTCCTAGACCAAAGCTATTGGCTACTAGCCTGAACGTAGTCCTGTCATAATTAAATAACATCATCACATTCTGAATGATCAGATTTTCCGACAACTTTGTCCGACCGTGTGTATGCAACAGTTTCTGACAAAATCCGTCGGACAAAATCCAACGGATTTGGTTGTCGGAATGTCCGACCGTGTGTACAAGGGCTTACATTTAGGACACTTTTCCTTACTCTATCCAAAAAAATAAATAAAAGTTTTGCCTTTATTTCTAATTAATGTTTCCTTCAGATCTCCCCCAGTATTCCCCACAGTTTATAAATGTTATTCTGACTGCATTTCTTTAAATGTAATAGGAGCATGGTGTTCTAGTTGTGCTGACCCACCCACTGCACATCTTGGGGGATCTCAAGTTAATTTCTAGGGAAGACTCAATTCCTGTAGACGAGAAGGAAATCTCAGCTGACTCATCTCTGATGAAGTGGGGACCTCCCTCAAAATGCGTCAACACTTGCAGACCGGCGTGGCATCTTCCCAGCATACAAGATGCTTGCATAGTGATTCGGGTGGTTGTTATTTATGATGAGCATGTCGTTTCCATTGGTTTCTGAGTGTGATAACCTATTTTCCACTTAATAAACAGTGTTTAAAGATAATGCAGTAGACCACTGCTCTCCTTCTATGTCTTTTTTATATAGTGTGTTTGGACTATCCCAGTCTGAGGAGGGCATCAAGGCATCCCGGACAGTGGAATTGGAATAGATTGATCCAGGAGATTTTCAATAAAGACTGTCCACCAATATTTGAACACCACACCTACGTGCAAAAGATAAAATTTTGGCTAGAGGGGTAAAAGTCAGAGCCCATAGATCCCAGGTTGGCAGGATGGGTGTCTAAAAATAGGATGAGGCAACATTTCTGCATCCTGTAAAGAGAGAGACGAGAAAGACACCCTGGGAGCACCCAACTTCTTGAATGTGAGACTCCAGTTTGTAGTCCTTGCAGGAGTGAATGGGAGGGTGTAGGCAAATTGAAATCAAAATTATTGTTTGATCATGAACCCTCAGGCCGCGTACACACGCGCGGACTGTTCGCCCAACTTTGTCCGTCCAACAGTTTCGGCAAACAGTCCGCTCAAAATTAGCATGGACGGACATGGCCACACACGACGAACAAACAGTTTGCTGAAACCGTGCGCGATGACGTGAACGGCACGTACGACGGGACGAAAAATACGACGTCCTATACACTGCATTATAACTTTCGGCGTGTAAATCCTTTCTGAGCATGCGCGGAACTTAGTTTGACGAACAAGCCTACACACGGGCGGACTGTTCGCTGAAACAAGGTTTCAGCGGACAGTTTTACGGAATTTCCGAAAAACCTTGTTCGTCAAACTGTCCGCTGAAACTGTCCGCTGAAAGCCCACACACGAGCGGACTGTCTGCCCAAACACTGTTCAGCGGACAAAGTTGGGCGAACAGTCCGCGCGTGTGTACGCGGCCTCAGTGATCTGTTTTAGTGCATTTCCCATACTTGGGTATGGCAGATAAGCTGTATGGGCTACCACCCTCAGATTAAGCTTTCCAATAACGACACATTGCAATAAAAAATGTAAAAACAACAGGGGTTCTAACCCTTCCACACTCTGGCTAAAACTTAAACAACATCAACCTTCCAGTTCTACAGTGTTGCAGGCTACATGAGTTCTTTTACACCAAACTAGTCAAACCATGTCTTTATGGAGCTGGTTTTATGCCCAGTCACGCTTAAACAGGAAAAAGCCTTATCCAAAATATTATCACAAAGATTGAAGCACATAATGAATTTAAAATGTCTTTGTATACTATAGCAGAACACTTTACTGAAAACACCTGTGCTCATTCATTTGCATTGGTAATCCACTTTCATAGTGGATGTGATGGTCAGATATTCACAAATTTGTGGCCATATAACATATCTTATTAGAAAAACTAAATGTTAACAGAACCCCCAAGAGGAAAACCATAAAAAAAATGACATCTCTTAATTCAACTGGTGACATGTCCTTTAAAAACGCACTTGAATCCTCTTCTACAAAATCCCTACTGAAGCCTAGATGAAGAGCATTTTTCAAAAAGGCGGCTTCAACGGAAAGATATGCAGCTTAAAATGAATCATTACATTGGTGTATGCGTGTAATGTACCAGTATGTGCTCGGTTTAGCTTGTCTTGTGCATTTCCCCAGCTACTTGAGTTAATGAATAAGGAGAAACAGAACAGGGAGGGTGAACACGGCACTGGAAAAAAAAAAAGTCAACACATTTTAATGGAAATGAGAAACGGCGGTAATGCAATAGGCGGTTTGTATCACGTCTCCCTCTCTGATCTGTGTACACACTTTCAAGTGAGAAAAATATCAAAACAAAGCAAATCAAATCCACTCGGAGCCTATAATGCTGGGGTACTCGTGCTTTTCTTCGGTGGCACACTGATAATTAAGAAAAGACGTTTGAAACACCCACTTCAAACAACCTACCATCGTTAATAAGGGGTAGGATAGCGCAGAACTTGCTGAAGATGTCAGCTCAGCCTAAAGTCATAATTACTGTCTCATACGTGCACATGAAGAGGTTCCTTGTCTGTAAAATAAAATAACGCTGCTCTTCATATGATTTTGCAGTAAGAACACCTTACAGTTAGTTATATGTAGATCATCATTATTTTCATATAAGACAGATCAATATGCTTGAAGATATATTAAACTAACCAATGTATAAACAAGAAGGGTCATCAGAATTGTTTTCTTCTGTGAATAGATAGACACAAACAGACGTTACTGCTGTCAAACTACTGTCATCTGTACTTTGATCTGTAGCCTGATTATATAAAGAAGCAGGTAGTAAAAGGGGTTAGGTGATGTGTCAACCACTGCCAAATAGTGCCTCAGACTGATTTTTTTTAATCTAATTTGTTTTACGATAAAGCCCAACTCCAGCCCCCCCCCAAAAAAAGTGGCAGAGTGATGCAGGGGTGAGAAGTAGTGGTATCAGGACGCAGGGGGTGCAGAGTTTAGCAGTAGTGAATGAGGGATGCATTGGTGCATGGTGGACATTGGCTTGAGGGGGGGGGGGGGGTTGCTAGTGAGCAGAGGGGGAACTTTGCATGAGTGGGTGCAAAGAAAAATGAGGGATGAGTGTGCAGAAGTGAATAGAGGGTAAGTGTAGCAGAAGTAAGCGGTGAACAGCCGGTCCATAAAGGGCGCCCCCCTAATCTCCATGTTCCGGCCCCTAATCTCCATGCAGGGCGCCAGACGCATTGATTTCTACTAGCTTTTTTTTTTTAACCACATGATAAGAGCCTGAGGCTCTACTTAGCTTCAAAAAGGTTGGGCTCAGGGAGCAGAGCACTGTGCCTGAACCCACCCACTTGTGACATTAGCAAATTTACATTCGCTATTGTCCTCCTGATTCTCCTCCCGGCAATCAGGACAGGTGGCGGGTCTTAATACCGGGTTGGCTGAGAGGAGAAACTGAGGAAAGCCACCCGCGACCTGGATGGGGTAAGTGTGAAGCTGGCAGGGGGTTTGTTTGCTGCCCACCCAATAAATGGAGCACTAGGTGGTGAACAAGCGCTGTAGTGGATCTGCAGAAGTAAATAGTGGGCAGTGACATTAGGAGGAGTTGCTTTTGGAGGGAGAGTCATTCTGTTAAGGAATTTGAAGTGCTTGAAGTGGGGAGGGTTCTGTATTTTTCGGGGGAAGGCTCTATTGGGGGTAGGTTTTCCTTTGGGCAATCACTCCAGGGTTGATTTACTAAAGACAGTTGCAATCTCAGTTGCTCCAGACCTTAGTAAATGAGCAGAAGCTCTGCTGACTTTTCCATCATCCAATTATGTTCAAGCAAAAATTATGTTTTTTCAATTTTACTTGTACGTGATTGGGTATCCATTGCAAAATGAAGCTTTTCCTGATTTACTAAGCTCTGGCGCAAATGCACTTGCAGAGTACAACTGTACTTTTCAATGTGCACAGTCTATTTTCCTTTAGTAAATCAACCCCTCTGTCTGTTAAGCACTCCTGACCTCTGCATTCTGTATGCCTGAAGTGTAGCAGTTAGGATTGTGCTACACATGGCACAGCATACAAAGTATAGCAGTCGAGGTTATGCAACATACTGTACATTAGTCCCATCTGACTCTGGAGACAATAAACTGCCTACATTACTCTTGGACATGCAGGGTGCATCACTTCACTCACACCTCTTACTCCTGGGGTGTTAGTGTTCTTATAGACAGATCCCTGATATTCCAGGAATTAGATTCTCAGGTGGACTTAGAGGGTCACTATGTGCTAATGTAATGTAAAAGTTATAACCTGACCTTGGTGGTAGCTTTTGTGTATATTCTGCCCCCATTTTCGAGAGATGTCCTACAAATTTTGATGTTCTATCTAGCTGATAAACCTAATCTCCCATTACTGATACTGGGTGATCTCAACTGTTATATTGATCCTAACCTGGAATGCCACCCCCACTAGCCCATATAAGGGGCACGAGGGGTACAGTTATGGGTAGATTTCAGTGGTTGGCTTGCTGGCTCTGTGGATCTTTAAATTTCACACTACTAAACTAGTTTTCATGTTTCTGTAAAATGCACTTATTATTATCCCAAAATTATCTCTGTATGGGCAACGCACTTGTGCTTGGTCCAATTTCTAAAATTGAATACCTTTCTTGGGGTGTATCCGACCATTCGCCATTAGTGGTGGAGCTCGCTGTCCTCCCTCCGATAGACCTCCCTAAACTGACCTAGAAAATCAATGCCTACTGGCTTCAGGTATTTACATCACATGATCGTATTGCTCATCAGATTACTGCCTTCTTTCATGATCATGCCTCCTGTGAGGACCCTCTTCGAAAATGGGAAGTGTTTAAAGCAGTACTTAGGGGGGTGGTTATTGCTGTAATCCAGGCAGTAAAAAAGATCTTCTGAACCATGCTCCTTCATGGAGGAAAAGGTCAAACAATGTGAACTTGCATATATTGTTCAGCCTACTGTTTCTGCTCAGAAGGCTTGGATGTCGGTTCAGGATTCTCTTGATAGGCTGCGGGCCTCTGCTGGGGAACATAAATGGTTTTTCAATAAAGCTGCATTTTTTGAGAAGGTGAGAAGACTGGCCATCTCTTGTCAAAAATAGGCCAATCCCAACAGGCCATAGGCATCATCCAATGCAAATATGGTAAGGTTGTTAAATCAATTATGAAAGAGCTTACAGACTTTTATGCCTAACGCAGAGGTAGCAGTCTCTACAGGATCTCTCAAACTATATCCAGGAAATTCCTGATCCCATCCTTTTACGGGACCACAGTGTACTAGGCTGAATGCTCCTATTACTTTGGAAGAATTGCAGAGAGCAGCCAGCTTTTTTCCTACCTGTAAGGCCCCTGGTGTTGATGGGATCCCGATGGAGGTGTATGTTAAGTATGGTAAGATAATTATAACACAGTTATTGAAGGTGCTCAATGCTTCTTTAAGGCTGGGTTCACACCTAATACCAATGCGGCTCCCAGCAGGGGTCCTGTGCATCCTCATTCACCATTTCAGGTCCGATTTCAGCCCAAATATTTGGCTGAGTTCAGACCTAAAATGGAGCAAAAGACACACAGGGCTCCTGTGAAAATTTGCACTGGAGCCACAGTGGAGATATGTCAATCGGCTTCATAGAGAGCCGGTCAAAATCTCCTGCTATTGCCAATAGGATGCGCATCCAATTTGCAGTGGTGTGCACCCAGCCTAAAGGCAAGATGCCTCCCGACGTCTATGTCCAGAGCCTTGGTGGTTCTCCTACTAAAACCGGGCAAGGACGCCTTAGATCCAGGCTCTTATAGGCCGATTTCACTTCTCCAGAGTGATGTAAAACTTTTGGCAAAGGTTCTGGCGCTTAGGTTGAATGAGGTTGTGTCTTCTGTGGTCCATCAAGATCAGGCAGGTTTTAGGCCCCAAAAGTCAACAGCGGTTAACCTGCAAAGACTTTTTATTAACTTTTCAGGAGTAGAAAGCAGAGCAAGCAGAAGGAGGACCTCATTGGTGCACTCCTTCTTCATTTCCCAGTCAGTGCCTGTGGCTGCGTTCTTGACAAAGCTATGATGCTGTTGCTGTAGAAGTAGAGAATTTGTCAATTTTATCTAGCAGGGGTGTCCTGCCCACAAGACTTGCTGCAAAGACGTGCAATTTGTTTGTCAATAAAATAGTCCCCATGTATGTATTTCATTTGTGTATCTAGCAGTTTGGTTGGAGTTTAGCTTCAAGTATGAATGAGTTGAGACCTAACACGAAAGGCCAGTTTGCGTATATGAAGAAGACATCAAAAAGAGAACAGAGATCAGTTTGATCTGACATGCTTACAAATGTGTGACTCCCAAATAAATGCTAAGAGATTTTGGAAGAGAAGTAGGAGTGTTGGTAAGTGATGAGGTCCCATGGGGAGGCATGGACTATGAACATCAGTCTCAAGTGAAATCAAGCAGGGCAAGACTACAGCAACTAGAATCTTGCTGTGAAAATGAAAAAAAGAAAGGTTTAGAAGAAGGAAATTGGAAAAAGGAAGGATATGAAATAAAAGAACAGTTAATGAGAACAAAGGTAATGGGAGATGTAATTTTGATGTATCTACTTATGGCACAAGATTATTTTAGGTGACTTTTGTTAACCAGAAAAAAAAAACATAATTTATTTATTATAGGTTCTTAAATAGTGCTGTAAATTTATGCAGCACTTTACACATATATTATACATTCACATTAGTCCCTGCCCTCAAGGGGCTTACAATCTAAAGTCCCTACCTTACATTCATACTAGGGCCAATTTAGACAGGAGCCAATTTTACCAACCAGCATGCCTTTGGAGGGTCAAGAACACACCCCCAGCATACCAATTGGACATTCAAGCAGCAACACAGTGATGAGTCACCACTCTGCTCACTTTGTTTTTCTTCTACTGTTGGTATATTCTCTAGCAGTGCATGTGCACTCGAAGCCGATTGACTACACTTACTGCCCTCTTTTCACCCACTTTGAGGGCTGCTGTTCAGAGATGACATGCAGTTGGTATTTGGGGAAAATCCAGGTACCTATATTAGATTCTGCCCTTCCTGAAAAGCATGATTGTTCCACTAAACTTGTGATAGCTGCTTAGCATGACATAATTGAGTATTTATGACCAGTGATGTAAGTAACTCAGTTAAAATAAACAGAGTTACTTAACACAGTTACTTTAGAGGGTAACGAGTAATTTAACTGATTACTCTTCCCCTCATGGTAACTCAGTTCCCATTACTTGGGTGGCGTTACCACAATTACATCTACTGCCCGGGAGACCCGCCGTGGCCGTGTTGCCTGGCCGTACGTTCCGCCGCGGGGAGGGGGGCTTTCGCCCGCTGAGCTGAGAAGAGGCTGAGACTCAGAGAGACTGTCTGGACCGCCCCATCCCGCCCCGCCTATCCAGAGAGAGAATGTAGGGAGACGGGGCAGACACTTAAAAATGAAGTCAGCTGACCAGCTGACACCAATCGAGGGAAGGGGAGGCTCTCTGTCCCCATGAGGAAAGGCATCCCTGGAGGCATTCAAGTAAGTTACTGTCTGACGATTCGAATTGCAGTGCAATCGATCCATCCCAAGTTCTTCACCACCTCTGCTTCTTACTGATCCCATCCTTACCCACCCACCATCACTTCTACAAGAGAGGTGATGGGGGGGATATGGTAGGGATGAGATCAGTGGTGGGGGATGGGATCAGTAAGAGGCAGAGGTGGTGGTGGGAGAGGATGGCACCACCACTGCCTGCCACCCCCCCAAGTACCACCACTGCCTGCCACCCCCCAAGTACATTACCGCTGACATCCCCCCCCAAGTACCACCGCTGCCATCCCCCAAGTACTGTACACCACCACCACTGCCACCCCCCAAGTACACCACCACTACTGCCACCCCACCAAGTACCACCACTGCCACCCCTCAAGTACCACCGCTGCCACCCCTCAAGTACCACCGCTGCCACCCCCTCAAGTACCACCACTGCCATCCCTGTCACAGTTACTTTGCTGAGTAACTAATTACTTTTCCAATCTAGTAACCGAGTTACTAACGCAATTACTTTTTGGGAGAAGTAATTTGTAACTTAACTAATTACTTTTTTTTAGCTGAGGGAGATCTGCATGCAATCTGGATACAAAATTAAAGTAGAACTATAGGCAAAACTTTTTTTTTTCCATTTTGGATAGAGCAAGGGAGGGTTATAACCCCTTTCAAATTTGTTGCGCCATCTGTGTCCCATGGTAAACGGGACACATGGAGAGGGTGAATCTCCTTAATGGAGGCAGAGACAGCAATAAAAACTGACAGGTGTGCTAATCCCTCTCCACTCGATCCCAAATTTATTAAAAAGTTTTGCATTTATTTATACTTTAAAGTGGAATTCCAAGAAATAAAAAAAAATTATTAAAAGTCAGCAACTACAAATACTGCAGCTGCTGACTTTTAATAATCGGAACACCTACCTGTCCCAGGGCCCAGTGATGCGGGGGGATAAAGTCCCCCTTGTCTCCCCCTCCTCTATACGGTGCCAGCATTGTAACTGTGGGCACCCGGCTGTGGCTTCCCAGCCGGACGCGCACTGCGCATGCGCAAGCCACGTTGCAATCTGTGACTGACTGGGCAATTATCTGGGACCTGTGACATGTCCCAGATGATTGCTGAGAGGGAGGGGAGAGAGGTGATCTTCCTTCCAGTGCCGCGGGAGCGCCAGGAGCAAGTGGGAGCTGGAACCCTCTAAAAAAACGGTTTCTGCCCCCCCACAAAATAATGCCAAATGTGGCATGTCAGGTGGTCACCTTCCCTTAAGGAGGAAGTTCCATTTTTGAGTGGAACTCCGCTTTAAGATATGTATTTGCTGAAATCTAGGCAAACAAAATCCAATTTTAAAATGCTGTGTAGGTTCATAACTGTGGCTTCTTTTGACCACCGACTCTGGTAGTCAGAGGAAATGTCCGCACACAGAGCCGATCAGGTTTCTATTGCTTTGTACAGTGCTACCAGTCTACCTGGAATCCAGCTTTAAAAATAGAAGAATACAATATATTAAGGCTTTTACTACTTTCTAAAGGAGTCCACCTATACAAATTATGTGTTAATTACTGCTGGAACCACCAATCACTTTAGTACATCCTTTGGAGACCCCAACAGTTAGATGTTTGAGGGCTTCCCGTCTGCCATGGCCTTTGTGAGGGGGTTCACCCTTCCCGATTAATTTCTTTCTTCTCTTTCATTATGAAGAATTATGCAAACAAATTAGTCTCATCAGAGGGTCTGGAACACACCCTTGTACACACGGTTGGACATTCCGACAACAAAATCCGTCGGATTTTGTCCGAAACTTGTGTTGCATACACACGGTCGGACAAAGTTGATTGGAAAATCCGATCGTACATAACATCAGGCTAGTAGCCAATAGCTTTGGTCTAGAAATTTGATCTGAGCATGCGTGGCACTTTGTCCGATCGGAATTCTTTACACACAATCGGACAAAGTCCGATCGGATCATGTTGTCGGAAAGTTTTATAGCCCAGCTCTAAAACTTTGTCCGTCGGATATTCCGATGGAAACAGTCCGATGGAGTCCACACACAGTCGGATTATCCGACAACACGGTCCGATCGGACATTTTCCATCGGAATGTCCGACCGTGTGTACAAGGGCTAAGAGTGTATGTTTATGGTTTATATGTTTAGGTATGATAAAAAAGAATATATATATGATTATCTTGTTGGCTATATACACAGCAGTTACTGGGTTGTTTTGTTGGAGGTTGCTTTTGTTTGAGGGATAGCACAGAATTTTGGGGTTTATATACCATGAAAAATGAAGCAGAAGCACTGAGACTCCTGTCTGTCAGGGATATATCACAGCTGAAATCCTCCAGAAATGTAAAAAGTTATGGAATGGCCCAACCCAAGCAATGTCAATATGTATGTGGAATGACCTTTTCAAGGTGTTCTGTGAGTTTGTTACCCTTAGGCCGCGTACACACGGGCGGATTCTCTGGACAACTAAGTTCGTCAGACAATCCGACAGACAGTCCGTCCAACTTTTGAATGAACGGACTTGACCACACACGATGAACAGACAGTCCGCTGAAAGCTTGCGCGATGACGTGTACAGCACGTACGACGGGACTAGAAATACGACGTCCAATACACTGCAATGTAACCTTCGGCGTGTAAATCCTTTCTGAGCATGCGCCATACTTAGTCCGTCCAACTTGCCTACACACGAGCGGACTGTCCGCTGAAACCAAGTTTGGACGGACAAAATTACGGAAATTCTGAAAGACTTAGTCCGCCAGACTGTCCGCTGAAAAAGTCAGCTGAAGCCCACACACGAGCGGATTGTTGGACGGACAATCCTCTCGTGTGTACGCGGCCTTAGAAAACAATCACTGGTCAACCATTATTCCATCTGTGCTAGACTGCAAAAACTCAACCATTAGTAATTGGATTATAAGACATAAGGCCAAAATAATAGTAATAATCCATGTGGGGTTTTCAAAGCTTGATGTACTTCATTATAAGTTGACTGGTAATATTCTGTCTGCCTAAAAGACCCACTTCATAAAACAGTATATTTGGGTAGCAGTATAATATTATAAAAATTCGCTTCTCGCAATTTGGAATCTAAATCGCAGTTAAAGCATTGCAACTACGGCTTGCTAAATTAAACTACCTGACACCGCAGGAGCGCCAGGAAATAAATCCTGGGAATGACAGCTGAATTTTACCATAAAAAAAAGTGAAAATGAGCAACAAGGAAACACTGATTGAAGTGAAACCGTGTTGCCATGACTACTAAACATGTCACTTCCAAATCTCAACATACATTTTATAAGGGAGCTGACTGCAAATGCCCCTGAGTATGAATGCTGAAGAAAGGCAACACAATAAAACAACGAGCTATAGAGCCGACATCTCACAGCTAATTACCTAGTCTAGAGATCCAAAGCCAAGAGAATCCTTTTTTTAGGAGGCAATTCAAAAACCTACAAGGTCTGAGATGTTCCAGGTAATAGGAAAAGAACAACGTTAAACTCCCTGTAGAAAGATAAGCATGAAATGTATAGAAATGCTCATTATCTGTATGGTGTGCCGAAGCATGCCATTGATTCTCTTTTTAATTTCCTTAGAGAAAATATGAATACAAACCAGTAATGTTCTTTGTTTGATATATAGTATTTACCATAGTAGAGGCAGGATGAATAAACTGTAGGGCACTAGGTCGCCTTTACAATCTGATAACGTTTTATTAATGCTACATCACTGTCAAAGATTTTCTTTATTTTTTTACCTCTTTGAACCACTGAATCTTCATACGTTCCATTGTAATGTTGCTAGTAAATGGAAAATTGTTTAAAGGGGTTTCTAATTTCAACAAATAAATCAAACAAAAGATTTTATTAGCATTGAGGGAGTCAAATACTGTAGTTTACAATCATGTGAAGACTTCATTACTTCCAATTGACAAGAATATTCGAATGCACCCTATATGTCAAACATAGAACAAGCTTTAAATCAAGATATGTGTGTGAGCCGCTCAGGCTGTATGGGAATGAAAAGCCCAACGCTGTGAGTGCTGGCTGGGAAGGAAGCTCTAGGCAATGGTATAGAGTGATAGGTGTCCCGGGAGCCGCACATCAAGTCAAAACCTGCTGTGTGAAAGTGAATGGCAGTCTAAGCCTAGACCATGAAACAAGATTTAACCATATATAGGTGGTCTGCTGTATGTAATTTGGGCAAAATCTATAGCATTTTTCCAAAAAGGGAGACTGTAACTAAACTGTAACTTTCATTCAGCTCTCTCAGTACTGTAACCACCAAGCATCCAGGCCTCAGACTTGTAGTCTTGGTGGTAGCACATTGATTATAGCAGGTCACTTGTTGTACACATCCTTCTTCCAGAAAAAAGCCTTGTATTTTTTCACCTAAATGCCAGGGTTCTGTGATTGGAGGAGAGGAGATTGTGACATCTATCTGCCCCACATCCAATCACAGATAACTTTCCTTTGGATTAACACATACATACATAGGTTCTAAAGGATGCAAGGCTTATTATTTTTGGGTTGAACTTAAAGGACATTTGTTTTTCTTAGCCCTTGTACACACGGTCGGAGATTGCGACGCAATGTGTCCTATCGGACCGTTTTGTCGGATTTTCCGTCTGTGTGTGGTCTGCATCGGACTGTTTCCATCGGAATATCCGACGGACCAACTTTTCCAACTTGCCGATAACATTTTCAGACAAAATGCTCCTATCGGACATACTCTGATCATGTGTAGCCTACTCCGACGGACAAAGTGTTACGCATGCTCAGATCAAATTCCTAGACCAAAGCTATTGGCTACTAGCCTGAACGTAGTCCCGTCGTAATGAAATAACGTCATCACGTTATGTACAGTCGGATTTTCCGACAACTTAGTCCGACCGTGTGTATGCAACATCACTTTCCGGACCTCTTCCGGAATTAATCAGTCGGAATTACTCCGACGGATTTGGTTGTCGGAATCTCCGACCGCGTGTACAAGGGCTTACGCTTATTGTGTAACACACACACACACAAGTTATTTAGTAATATTTTTCATGAGGTATTTGTGTGCCTAAGGTAGAGAGGAAGCACAACCACACAATACTTGCACATCTGTGCTTCCTTTATTGTGTTTTTGCCTTGTCTGACCACATCTGGTACGTATTAGCAAATTTAGGAGCAGAACCACAGAAAAAGGAGCTTGTGATTGGTCCACTACACAGCCCATGGTAGTTGTATGGAAAAGGAACTTGAATTTTAATGTCATCTTGGGGTTTTGTTGGGGAGTTTGCCTCTTACTTCCTGTCCCAATGACAATGTTGTCACAAAAAAAGGAAGTAAATGAAAACACAATCATTAGGCTTGTTCAAACAGCAAAATTTGCCTTGAATGTTGATTTACAAAGTGACATGGTTGGGGGCAAAAACAATGGCTTTTCAATAAAGAGGGGTCATCAATGACTTAGGCGTAGGGCATTATTAAGGCAAACAGCTACTTGAACACATAGGTCAACTGTCTAATATTTTGATCCTGATATCAAACATTCTTCATTCGCTTGCTTCCAGAAACCTGCATTGTATTTATACAGTACAGCTGTGTCATCAATAAATGTTCTAATGTTGTATAAGCCTTAATAAAGTGTGTTGATTATAGAAGGGGCTAAGAGATGTAATCATTTCCAGAAATTATTTTAAAACGTTGGCAATTATACAAGCCCTGGTAGTCATGGGTCTTGCTGATTATTGTTTGAGAGATTGCATTATAACAAAGTGGTTAGAATCCTTGCCTTGTAATTCTTCTTAGACCTGATTCCTATTAAGGACACTATCTGCAAGGGGTGTGTATGTTATATCTCAGTGCTTGCATAACATTTCCTTTGGCTATTGCAGATTCCTGACACAATTCAAAAGACATATTTTTTTGGTTATTTGTCTTTCCCCAACAACTGTCCATATTACGACTGTGGTAGAAATATTTGGCTGTAAGCTCTTTGACACAAAGAGAAGATTCTAAGGGTGTCAGGATCTTCACGCTACATGATTTGGGCAGGTTGTAGGAGGGGCTACGAATGGACGCCACTGCTTGGTGATACAGGGGGATCCATGCTATACAATGGTGTAGGCGGCACAATGGCTTGAACATTTTCCATATATCTGGGCTGGTAGCTTTACACTTCCTGACTCCAGGTCCTATCACGGATGAACTCCTTTCTCCATTAACAATAACATCATAGGATGTGTGGCCTTCCATTCCTTCCCATATAATAAAATAGGAAACACTCGCCTATATACCTTTACAACGGGAAGTAACCTTGCTTCCGGCCACGCACCACTGAATGCAATTAACCTCCCTAATATACATATAAATATGGTGTCTATATTAGCACCTGCATATAAGGAGACTGCTTGTTATCAAAGGTTCCCAAAATAGTATATGTTGAGTATGGGTAAGTATTAACCACTTCAGCCCCGGACCAATAAACACCTTAAGGACCAGAGGTCTTTTTCCAATTTCGCACTGCGCTGTTTAACTGGTAATTGCGCGGTCATGCAATATTGCACCCAAACGAAATTTGCGTCCTTTTCTTCCCACAAATAGAGCTTTCTTTTGATGGTATTTGATTGCCTCTGCGATTTTTTTTTTTTGCGATATAAATGGAAAAAGAGCGAAAATTTTGAAAAAAAAAGATATTTTCTTCTTTTTGTTATAAGAAAAATCGAATAAACTAAATTTTAGTCATACATTGAGGGCAAAATTTATTCAGCCACATGTCTTTAGTAAAAAAAATGTCAATAAGCGTATATTTTTTGGTTTGCGCAAAAGTTATAGCGTCTACAAACTAGAGTACATTTTCTGGAATTTACACAGCTTTTAATTTATGACTGCCTATCTCATTTCTTGAGGTGCTAAAATGGCAGGGCAGTACAACCCCCCCCAAATGAACCCATTTTTGAAAGTAGACACCCCAAGCTATTTGCTGAGGGCCATGTTGAGACCATTGAATATTTTTTTTTTTTTGTCCCAAGGGATTGAATAATGACAAAAAATAAAAAAAATTTTTTTTTTTACAAAAAGTTGTCACTAAATGATATATTGCTCACACATGCCATGGTTATATGTGGAATTGCACCCCAAAATATATTCCTCTACTTCTCCCGAGTATGGGGATACCACATGTGTGGGACTTTTTGGGAGTCTAGTTGCGCACGGCACCCCGAAAACCAATCACCACCTTCAGGATTTCTAAGGGTGCAAATTTTTGATTTCACTCCTCACTACCTATCACAGTTTCGAAGGCCATAAAATGCCAAAATAGCACAAAACCCCCCAAAATGACCCCATTTTGGAAAGTAGATACCCCAAGCTATTTACTGAGAGGCATGTTGAGTCCATGGAATATTTTATATTTTGCCACAAGTTGCGGGAATATTACAAACTTTTTTTTTTTTTGCACAAAGTTGTCACTAAATGATATATTGCTCACACATGCTATGGGCATATGTAAAATGACACCCCAAAATACATTCTGCTGCTTCTCCTGAGTACAGGGATACCACATGTGTGGGACTTTTTGGGAGCCTAGCCGCGTACGGGACCCCGAAATCCAAGCACCGCCTTCAGGATTTCTAAGGGCATACATTTTTTATTTTACTCCTCACTACCTATCACTACCTATCACAGTTTTGAAGGCCATAAAATGCCAAGATGGCACAAAACCCCCCCAAATGACCCCATTTTGGAAAGTAGACACCCCAAGCTATTTGCTGAGGGCCATGTTGAGACCATTGAATATTTTTTTTTGTCCCAAGGGATTGAATAATGACAAAAAATAAAAAAATTTTTTTTTTTACAAAAAGTTGTCACTAAATGATATATTGCTCACACATGCCATGGTTATATGTGGAATTGCACCCCAAAATATATTCCGCTACTTCTCCCGAGTATGGGGATACCACATGTGTGGGACTTTTTGGGAGTCTAATCGCGCACGGCACCCCGAAAACCAATAGTAGAAAGTAGAAAGTAGACACCCCAAGCTATTTACTGAGAGGCATGTTGAGTCCATGGAATATTTTATATTTTGCCACAAATTGTGGGAACATTACAAACTTTATTTTTTTTGCACAAAGTTGTCACTAAATGATATATTGCTCCCACATGCTATGGGCATAAGTCAAATTACACCCCAAAATAAATTCTGCTGCTTCTCCCGAGTACGGGGATACCACATGTGGGGGACTTTTTGGGAGCCTAGACCCCGAAAACCAAGCACTGCCTTCCGGATTTAAATATAAAATGCTACCAAAAAAACTGTTAGCGATCGCAGGGATCAGGCCTGACTCTGCGATCGCTGCAGTTATGTGTTTAGTGTTTTGTAAGTGACAGTGATCGATCGATACTGCACTTGGGTGGGCTGGGCAGAGGGGCAAAACGCAGGTGCTAGCAGGTATCTGGGCTGATCCCGCTAACAATGCGTTTTTTTGGAACCCTAAACTGCTGGGGACGCTAGTATAGATCTGATCAGATCAGATATTGATCTGTTCAGATTCTATACCACTACGGGAGGTTTATGCTTTGCGTGTCGGTGTTAGCGGTACTGGCACTAACCTAGCGCTGCCTGGGGCGACGCAGACCCTGACCCTAAAACCTAATTGATATCACCCGCCGGGTGATCAGGGGGTTAAACCTTTATTGGGTAATAAATGGTGGGTGCCCTGATGCTATAAAAAGCAAACTAACCAGAGTCACCCGTAACACTTATATGGTGATCAGTGGTGAAAGGGTTAACTGGGGCAATCAGGGGGTTCAAATTTTTATTAGGTAGTATATGGGGGTCCCTGGCGCTATATAAAAACCTGACGGGGAACCTAAATAACTAACTGGCTAACCAGCGTCACCAGTGAGACTTATACTGTGATCGCTGGTGAAAGGGTTAACTAGGGGCAATCAGGGGGTTAAAACCATTATTGGGTAGTATATCGGGGTACCTAGCACTATAAAAACCTGGCGGTGAACCTAAAAAAATAACTAGCTACCTAGCGGCACTAGTGACACTAATGCAGCGATCAGAAAAATGATTGCTTAGTGACACTGGCAAAAGGGGGTGAAAGGGTTAACTAGGGGCAATCAGGGGGTTAAAACCATTATTGGGTAGTATATTGGGGTACCTAGCGCTATAAAAACCTGGCGGTGAACCTAAAAAAAAAACTAGCTACCTAGCGACAATAGCGACACTAATGCAGCGATCAGAAAAATGATCGCTTAGTGACACTGGCAAAAGGGGGTGAAAGGGTTAACTAGGGGCAATCAGGGGGTTAAAACCATTATTGGGTAGTATATCGGGGTACCTATCGCTATAAAAACCTGGCGGTGAACCTAAAAAAAAAAAACTAGCTACCTAGCGACACTAGCGACACTAATGCAACGATCAGAAAAATTATCGCTTAGTGACACTGGCAAAAGGGGGTGAAAGGGTTAACTGGGGCAATCAGGGGGTTAAAACCATTATTGGGTAGTATATTGGGGTACCTAGCGCTATAAAAACCAGGCGGTGAACCTA
Source organism: Lithobates pipiens (assembly GCF_037356315.1). Classification (NCBI taxonomy): domain Eukaryota; kingdom Metazoa; phylum Chordata; class Amphibia; order Anura; family Ranidae; genus Lithobates; species Lithobates pipiens. Next base: position 284,520,862 of record NW_027507785.1, on the reverse strand, counting down.
AAAAAATAACTAGCTACCTAGCGACAATAGCGACACTAATGCAGCGATCAGAAAAATGATCGCTTAGTGACACTGGCAAAAGGGGGTGAAAGGGTTAACTAGGGGCAATCAGGGGGTTAAAACCATAATTGGGTAGTATATCGGGGTACCTAGCGCTATAAAAACCTGGCGGTGAACCTAAAAAAATAACTAGCTACCTAGCGACACTAGCGACACTACTGCAGCGATCAGAAAAATGATCGCTTAGTGACACTGGCAAAAGGGGGTGAAAGGGTTAACTCTAGGGGCAATCAGGGGGTTAAAACCATTATTGGGTAGTATATCGGGGTACCTAGCGATATAAAAACCTGGCGGTGAACCTAAAAAAATAACTAGCTACCTAGCGACACTAGCGACACTACTGCAGCGATCAGAAAAACGATCGCTTAGTGACACTGGCAAAAGGGGGTGAAAGGGTTAACTCTAGGGGCAATCAGGGGGTTAAATCTTTATTGGGGGGTGATAGGGGGCTACCCTGGACCTAACACTAACTTCCCTGACAGTTTTTACTTTTACAACTGACACTGAATGCAGTGATCAGTAAAGAAATGATCAATGCAATCAGTGACACTGTGACTGGGGGGGGGGGGGGGGGGGGGGGGGGCGATCGGGGGGGGGGTTTGTGTGCCTGTGTGTACCTATGTGTCAGTGTAGTGTTGGTGCACACTTACTTTGTGTCTTCTCCTCGTAGTCCGGTCAAAAAGACCGCCCCGAGGAGAATGACATCACTTCCTCCTTCCTGTGTAAACAATACACAGTGGGAGGAAGCTTGTCATTGGCCAGGAGCGATCCAGAGGGGGTGGCCAGAAACCAACGGCCATCCCCTCATCACGGATCGCTCCTGGAGCGAACCGGACCGCCGTATCCAGCGGGAGGGGGTCCGATCGGACCCCCCACCCGCTGGAAGGCAGGCACGTACATGTACGTGCTTGTGCCTGCCTGTGCCATTGTGATGACGTACAATGGCAATACGGCGGTCCTTAAGTGGTTAAAGCTTAGGTTAGGGGGTCATTGTTAAAGTGTATGTAACACTAAATATTTTTTTCTATGTGTGTGTTCACATATATGTATTTTTTAAACCATAGTCTCCATCATTTTCAGCCTGCCTCTTAGATATGCCCCCTGCTCTACCACAGCCTGCATCTTGCTTAACACACAATGGAATATACACTATATTGTCAAAAGCATTGGGATGTCTGTCTTTACACTCACATGAACTGTAATGGCATCCCAGTCTTAGTCCGTAGGGTCCAATATTGAGTTGGCCCACCCTTTGCAGCTATAACAGCATCAACTTTTCTGGGAAGGCTGTCCACAAGGTTTAGGAGTGTCTCTATGGGAATTTTTGACCATTCTTCCAGGAGCACACTGATGTTGGGCGAGAAGGCCTGGCTCGCAGTCTCCACTCTAATTCAGCCCAAAGGTGTTCCATCGGTTTGAGGTCAGGACTCTGTGCAGGCCAGTCAAGTTCCTCCACCCCAAACCCACTCATCCATGTTTTTATTGACCTTGCTTTGTGCACTGGTGCACAGTCATGTTGGAACAGGAAGGGGCCATCCTCAAACTGTTCCCACAAATTGGGAGCATGAAATTGTCCAAAATGTCTTGGTAGGCCTGAAAATTACTTAAAACCCCAAAGCATTATATACATTTTGAATGCAGATTCCCTGTAGCATAAAATTTTGGCAGTTGTTGATTTTTATGTTACACAAATGTATCAATCACAAAAGATTTTCATCAACAATCAGAGTTTTTAGTGCACAAAGATACAATATAATACTTCATTTTTTTTATATTTTTTTTTTGGTAAAATATAAAGGATGAGGTTGTGCAGAGTAAATAAATACAAAAAATGCCCTGTAACTGTGAATAGACAACACTTTTGAAAGCTTTTACAGCGCATTCATTTAGAGTTAACAGTAAAAAATAAACCTAGAATTACTGTTTACACCCCATATAGCAAGCAATTCCGCTGCAAGTTTAAAATGACTTGCTAAGCTATTGCTAGACTTGCCAGGCTTCACAAGTTTATTGCACAATTTCTTCAAGTCAGCATTGCATGACTCCAGATCAACTTTCTATGCAAACATTCTGCAAGTCTGCTGCACGTTCTGGTTCAATTATGTTGTGCAATAGTCATCCCACCACAGGGGGTCACTGTGGCTGAATTTTCATGCTGTAGACTTGCAGAGCTCTTGCTGTAGACTCACCACTGCAACGATGCTCTTGCTAGAGACTTGCCACAAATATCTAGGACTGTGGCATGCATAGCGGTACATGTATGGCACAATCCTCGTTTTTCTATGTAGGCACTTTCAATGCACGTGGTTACGTTTGCATATGAGTAAGTGGGGGCGAGGAGCTTTAAACGTTTTTTTTAGGGAGGGCTTATTGATTATACTTAATTATAAATTATACTTATACTTAACTTTATTTCTTTTTAACTTAACGTTATTGTTATCACAAGAGGGCAGACAGGTTCTATTTATGGAGATATCAGGGGTCTAGTAGATTTAAATGTCACCTTTGCGCTCCACTGAAGCTTCATCCCAGGGTATGAATTAAATGAAACCAGAAGTGGTGTGTGGATTTCACTGTACACTGAGATGATCAGCATATGGATGTTTGATAATAATTCACCGCATCTCCACAGATGGCCAAGGTGCTCAGGAGAACAGCAGAGCCCAGGACGGTGGCAGGGGTGGGGCATATGTGCAGTAGGGACAAATTGCTCCTCAAAAAATAAAAAAACTATCCTTGTAGCTGGAACAAACATATCCTCCTGGACAAGTTATACTCAGTTCAATAATAGTGCCAGCACTGGAAAACATATAAATCTTTCAATAGTGAAAAATTATGAAAAAATGATATATAACCCCAAACAATGTATACACAGTCCAAAAATATGCAACATATCAAATTTTTTAGTTTAGTTTCGTTTTTTAGTTCTTAGTTCAATATTTTTATATTCTTTCAATATTCTTTTCAAACAAAACATTGACATCAACAGACTCAACATTGCCATGGACGGACCACCACGCCATCAAATTCACAATCTCCTCCAACATGACAAAGCAGTGGTAGTTGGAACAGTCATTAATTCACGACTGGACTACGCAAACTCACTTTACATAGGATTACCACAATATCAACTTGCGCGATTACAACTGATCCAAAACACGGCGGCAAGGCTGATAACAGGAAAAAACCCTGGGAATCCATTTCTCCTTCCCTGAGGAGCTTACATTGGCTAACCATAAATAATTGGATCACATTCAAGACCTTTTGCCTCACCCACAAATGCGTGCATAGAGAAGCTCCGCAATACCTAGCTGAGAAAATAAATCATTACACACCGAACCGGAGTCTTCAAAGAGCCAACAAAAACCTCCTCCTCGTGCCCAAAGCCCGGTACAAATCTAAGGGGGATCAGAGATTCGCTATCCGAGGACCTCGGCTATGGAATGCTCTACCAATCAACATCCGCCTGGAAGAAAACCACCTGGCTTTTAGGAAAAAACTCAAGACCTTCCTCTTCTAGCTGCTGATCAAAGCTTGTCACAGCGCCTTGAGGCGATTCAATTTGCGTTGTGCGCTATACAAATATTCATTCATTCATTCATTCACTTGATAAACTTCCAGGAATGTACCAGACCTGTTTGGCATGCCTCCTCTCTTTCACTGCAATGCAACTGTGATGACAATTGTAATGAGTAGTGTGGCTGTGTTCACCTAATTGTGCTGCAGTTTTCATGTGTTTTACCCACAGTTTTAGCCGCAGTCCCATAGAATGTAGCAAAAACGCGCAACTTGCCGTAGCAAGCTATGAGGAAGGCTTTGGCCGAAATGCGTTAGCATAATGTGGATTGTACACTGCTAGTGTGTCTAATATGATTCCTATAACAAGAAGCTTTGGGTTGCTGGCGATTTCTTTTACAGTGGATTCTCAGTGAACTACACAGCTAATGCACCGACTCCCCTCATTAACTTCAATATAGATGTAGAGTTTGGGTGAGTTTTTCCCCTTGAAATATCATGCTTAAAAAACACAGCCATGTGCTGATCGAAATTTGGCCGGTCCCTGGTGAGTCATCTAAATTTTGATCCACCTATGGTCAGTGTAGCGCTCTCTCCCGCAGGAGCCTTTCCCAGCAATTGCACCCTCAGCCAGGCACACTATCACAGTCACTCTCTTGGCTCAGTAATTAGTCTAGGGGTATGCTTTCCTGATGTTTTATTACAGAACCTGAACTTGGGTAGGAGTAAGCTAACTGTGGGGGGATACTCCAGCAACTTTAAGCAGCAACTTGAGGACTTTAATCTTCCTTCTATGAATATGAGCACAGTCCTTGCTTGCAGCAAATGTTGGGCTGAGCTATAAAAGTACATCATAGATAATGTCCCCTTAAGCAACACTGACTCTAGCACAAAAAGGATAGCAGCAGCACACAGTCTCAGGGATCTCTCACACTGGTCTGTACTCATGTCTTTTGATAATTGAATGCCTCCTCCCAATATCTTTCAGACGCTTACTCCTATGATCCCTGACCAAATCCTCAAAGGATAGTCCCTCAGTCAGCTCCATCGGACAGAATAGGCCCCCTCCAGCTAGCTTAGATGGAACCTCGATGAGCAGCCAACATATGGCAAGTCTGCCCAGAAGGGCAGCAGCCCTCCAGGATCGGATCTCATCCTCTAGGACAGTGATGGCGAACCTTGGCTCTCCAGATGTTTTGGGACTACGTTTCCCATGATGCTCATGCACTCTGCAGTGTAGTTGAGCATCATGGGAAATGTAGATTCAAAACATCTGGAGTGCCAAGGTTCACCATCACTGCTCTAGGATAAGAACCTCTCTGCTCTAAGCCTCAGAGTATTTATGCTCCTTTCCAGCCATTTGGGCATTTATCCCCAGGGATAGGCCAAGGCTGCATTAATATTCAGCTACTGATTTTGCTCTCCCAGCTCAATATCTCCTAAAACCTTTCCAGGCAGTCAACCATGCAGCCAGTGAAACAGAACATACTAAAATAATCACATGAAGCTACATTGATTACAGTAAGCCAGCCTAAATTTGCTTAACATAGCACCCATTTGGGAGGGTGCTACACTAGCTTTAAATGCTATTTTTTGGTTTAGGTTAGAGTTAGGGTTCGGTGGGGATAAGGGTTAAAAGTTTGCTTTAGAATGTAAGCAACATGAAATATAACAGTTAAAGTGTTACTAAAACACAATAGTAAAATCAGTGTGTATATGCAGTAAAGCATGCTTGTTATACTCACTGTGGAACCTAATTGGTTAATCATCTGCATTATGAACAAAGGGCCAATCACCACTGTCTAGAAAGAGGGTCAGGATCCCTGCAGGCTCATAGGACAGCTCAGTGCAGTATGAAAACTCCTTCTACAAGCTTCATCAGGAACTGATAGAAGTCACAAGACTGCTATATACTTCTGATAAGAAAAGGTATTTAGCAGTTTATATTTACTAAAATAATTGCATTTCCATGTTCTGTGTACTGCGGGAGACCAGATATAGTGTATGCAGGGTCCTGGGTTTAGTAACACTTTTATTGGTTGCTTGATATCAGAAACACATTGTTCTACTTTTAATTCACAGATTTGTAAATGATTGTATCAGCCATCAACCTCCATCCATTACTGTACAACCTAGTCTTTTATTCTGCGCTTTAATATTGTCTGGGATAAAATATCTACAACCACATTTATCAAAACTTCTGTGCCTGCCTTGCTTTCCTCTTGATAATCAAATCATATAACCATGTAACCAGAGGCAAACTCCTATTGTAACTTTAAAATACTTTTAACATAATTTGTTCAGTATTGCTGCGGTACATTAAATTACTATATTAAGTAAATTATAAGGACCAGAGCACTTTGGAAAATTAAAAAGTGCACGGGTAACTTATCTACTATTCCTCCGGGAAAGGATCCAAAGTGTGTCTAGTATGATTAGATAACTTTTATAGACAAGACACATCTGCTAGAATACTTGTAAGACGCAGAAGGAAGCTTTGTCACCAGTATTGAAGATGACATTTGCAGTGCTTGTGGATTAAACCACTGGAGAAAGGAGCTTTGATAGAAAATAAAATTGGTAGGCAGAAGTGACATCATAAGTGGAAGAGTAAAGGTATACATGCAGAACAGACTGCAATAGATCAGTATTTCCCAGACCTGTCACTAGTGATGGACGAACTTCCGACGGGACGTTTCGCGAACGCGAAATGCGAACGGACCCAAACGTTCGCGAAACCGACCGTTCGCCGCGGGCCCCATTGACTTCAATGGGAGGCGAACTTTGCAAACCTTCATGTCGAATTTGCGGCCACGTGGTAATTATTAGGGGGTAAAACGTAGTCCCACCATCTGGACAATGACATAATACATGTATGAGGTGAATTTGGGATCGATAACTACAAGCATTTTTATTTTATTTGGGAAATTGTTCTAACAATTCAGGACTATGGAGTTAATGAAGGCAATGGAGGAGAGGGAAGGTCAGGGACCAGGGTAGGCAAAGAAGAGGGTGCAGGAGATGATCACCAGCAGCGTGACATACCGGAATGACACATGCACCGTGATAGAGGCATCTGACAGCAGCACCGTAATACAGAGCACTGACAGCAGCACCGTGACATACAGCGCTGACAGCAGCACCGTGACATACAGCGCTGACAGCAGCACCGTGACATACAGCGCTGACAGCAGCACCGTGACATACAGCGCTGACAGCAGCACCGTGACATACAGCGCTGACAGCAGCACCGTGACATACAGCGCTGACAGCAGCACCGTGACATACAGCGCTGACAGCAGCACCGTGACATACAGCGCTGACAGCAGCACCGTGACATACAGCGCTGACAGCAGCACCGTGACATACAGCACTGACAGCAGCACCGTAAGCAGCCCCAGGAGGAAGTCAGCACAGCACAGGGATGGTGTGATCCCCTCATAATAAGAACCCCCAGGAGGAAGTCAGCACAGCACAGGGATAGTGTGATCCCTTCATAATAAGAACCCCCAGGAAGAAGTCAGCACAGCACAGGGATATCATAAGCAGCCCCAGTAGAAATATGACACCGCTCAACCTCTTCAAAGAGGAGGGTAGGGGCATATAGTACGGTGTGCTTTTTTGGGTCAAGGAAGTGAGCCAAATGAATTAAGAAGGTCTGTGTGCTTGATTAAAAAAATAGTTTATAGACATATACATGGTCTACTGGTCACATGTGTTGAATTCCTCCGAGATCCATGCCTCATTCATTTTTAGAAATGTGAGGTAGTTAACACTGTGGTGAGCTAGGCGAGTACGCTTATCGGTCACAATCCCCCCTGCTGCGCTGAACGTCCTTTCGGACAGGACACTGGATGAGGGGCAAGCCAACAGTTCGATTGCAAATTGGGCAAGCTCTGGCCAGAGGTCAAGCCTGCCCACCCAGTAGTCTAGGGGTTCATCACTCCTCAGAGCGTCCACATCGGCCGTTAACCCAATGTAGTCGGACACCTGACGGTCTAGGCGTTCCCTGATGCTGGATCCGGATGACACCTGTCGATGGGTCGGCTGAAAGAATGACCTCATATCCGAAGTCACCAACACATCTTCAAACCGGCCTCTTCTTGCAGGCGCTGTTGGATTGGTACCCGCAAATCCTTCTCTGGGAGTGGGAATTGCTCCTCTGCCAGCGCACGCAAAAGCAGAATGCAGCATTTCTCGAAGCAAGGCCTGGAAGTGCTGCATTCTGACAGCCCTCTGCGACGGCGGTAACATTTCCGCCATTTTGTGTTTGTACCGGGGGTCTAAGTACGTTGCCACCCAGTACTGGTCCTTGACCCTCATGCTTTTTATACGGGGGTCCCTATTAAAACACTGGAGCATGAAGGCCCCCATTTGCACTAAAGTGGAAGCGGTGTGGTGGCCTGGCTCCTGCTCATCATCCAGGATAATGTCGTCCTCTTCATTCTCCTCTCCCCATCCTCGCACAACAGGGATCCCAGAAAGGTTTAAAGCATGCTCTTCTTGCTCCTGCTCATCCGCCCCGGCACCATCCTCCTCTGACTCCTCATCAGACTCCTGTTGTTGACTTGTCTCAGATAGAGTAGCCCCCCCTGGGAATTCATCCAGCATTGCGACTTCCTCATCTTCCCGCTCCTGCTCCTCCACAGCCTGATCAATGACACGACGCAATGCACGCTCCAGAAAGAAGGCATAAGGTACCATGTCACTGATGGCGCCATGGCTGCGACTGACCAGTTTGGTGATCTCCTCAAATGGCCGCAGAAGTCTGCATGTGTCGCGCATGAGCAGCCACTGGCGCGGTGAAAAAAAACCCAGCTCCCCAGAACCGTTTCTTTCGCAGAGTTCATACAGGTAGACGTTAACTGCACGTTTCTGCTGGAGCAGCCTATCAAGCATATAGAAGGTTGAGTTCCATCGCGTCGGGCAATCGCAAATAAGACGTCTGACCGGCAGATGGTGTCGCCGCTGAATGTCAGCAAGGCGAGCCATGGCCGTGTAAGATCTTCTGAAATGGGCCGAGATTTTCCTTGCCTGCCGCAAGATGTCCTGGACCCCAGGGTATTTGACAAGGAATCGCTGCACGACCAAGTTTAAGACGTGTGCCATGCACGGCACGTGCGTGATTTTGCCCTGTTTCAATGCGCTAAGCAGATTGGCACCGTTGTCACACACCACTTTACCAACTGTCAAATTGAGCGGTGTTAGCCACTCATCTGCCTGTGAACGCAAAGCTGAAAGGAGTGCCGGGCCAGTGTGGCTCTTTGCTTCCAGGCACAACAGACGCAGCACGGCATGGCAACGTCTCACCTGGCATGTGGAATAGGTTCTGGGGAGCTTGGGCGGTGCAGTGGAAGAGACGCTAGCAGCGGAAAAGGAGGAGGCAGCTGAGGAGGAGAGGGAGGAGGATGGAGTAGGAGGAGGAGAAGAAGAGTCAGGCCTGCATGCAATCCGTGGCGGTAAAACCAAATCTACACGGGTGCCACGGGTTACATGCTTGACGGCCGTCAGAAGGTTCACCCAGTGGGCAGTAAAACTGATATACCTTCCCTGCCCGTGTTTGCTAGACCACGTGTCTGTGGTCAGATGTATCTTGGCACCGACACTGTGTGCCAGAGATACATTCACTTGCCGCTGAACATGGCCATATAGCTCTGGGATGCCCTTCTCTGAGAAATACTTCCTTCCTGGGACCTTCCATTGTGGTGTTCCAATGGCCACAAATTTGCGAAAGGCCTCCGAGTCCACCAGTTTATATGGCAGTAGTTGGCGGGCTATGAGTTCTGACAAGCCAGCCGCCAACCGTTGGGCAAGAGGGTTATCCGGCATCATCATTTTTTTACGCTCAAACATTAGGCCCACGGAAGCCTGCCTTTTTGCAGAAAAATGTGAGCTTGGCGTGATGGAAGGTGGAGTGGAGGACAATTGTGAGGAGAGAGGAGAAGGAGAAGTAGAAGACGAGGCTGGACGGTGAGAGCCTGCAGTGTGGCTTTGTGTGTTCCGTTGCTCCCACTGGGCTCGGTGATGGCTGCTCATGTGCCTTCTTAAGGCGGTCGTCCCTAGGTGAGTATTGGGCTTACCGCGACTAACGCGTTGACTGCAAAGATTGCAGATGGCAACGCTATTGTCAGCAGCGGACACGTTAAAAAAAGCCCACACTGCGGAGCCATGTGCCGGTGTCCTGGGAGCGCCAGATGTGACCGTACATGGTCGATGACTCGCTCCTGATACATTTGCAGTCTGCTTTGTCCCTGCTGTGCAATGTAAGTCATTGCTGCTTCTCCTCCCTATCTGCTGGTCCATATCTCCCTCTGAACTCCCCTCCTCTTCCTCTCTTGTGGGCACCCACGTGACATCACTAGACACGTCATCATCAACGTCACCTTCCCCACCGCTATAAGTAGAGATCTCGGAGTAGGCAGCAACACCGGGGACCAACCTCCTCCTTGGGCTGATCTGGGTACTGGCGTCAGACTGCTGAGTAGCGCTTGTTGCTACCTCCTCTTCCTGATCCAATACCAAGAGTGGCTGCGCATCAGAAATGTCCTCTTGATATGGATCGGAATATAATTCCAGTGACTCAAGCGGAAGGTATGTGGTGGTGGTGGTGGTGGTCGTGTTGTTGGTGGTAGTGTCTTTGGGGGTGCACATAGCAGAGAGTGAAGAAGAGGGTGCAGATCGAGAGGATGAGGAGGGTGCAGAAGAGTAAGGCTGAGCGAGCCACTCAACCAAGTCTGGTGCATCCTTTAAAGTAATTGAACGCACCTTCTGCAACTTCCCACTTTGGCTCAAGCCTGTTGCTCCTGCCCTACCCCTACCACCCCTGCGGAAGGGCCTGCCTCTTCCTCTGCATGTCATTTTTTAAATGACCCTGTGACAAAACTCTTAGTCCCTATACCGCTGAAGGACTGCTGCAGTATAGGTGAGCGGTCAGCAGTGGTGCACGTCAACCCTATCTATTGTGGACCTATAGCGGTCCTTACAGAACAGCAGACTGTACCGCACTCAAGCCTATGTACCGTAGCACCCTATACCAAGTTACCAGTCCTTATAAGAACTTTTGTGGACCAAGCAGGTTGTGTATTAGTGTTTAGCAGACTGTACGTCAGTCCCTATACCGCTGAAGGACTGCTGCAGTATAGGTGAGCGGTCAGCAGTGGTGCACGTCAACCCTATCTATTGTGGACCGATAGCGGTCCTTACAGAACAGCAGACTGTATCGCACTCAAGCCTATGTACCGTAGCACCCTATACCAAGTTACCAGTCCTTATAAGAACTTTTGTGGACCAAGCAGGTTGTGTATTAGTGTTTAGCAGACTGTACGTCAGTCCCTATACCGCTGAAGGACTGCTGCAGTATAGGGCAGCGGTCAGCAGTGGTGCACGTCAACCCTATCTATTGTGGACCGATAGCGGTCCTTACAGAACAGCAGACTGTACCGCACTCAAGCCTATGTACCGTAGCACCCTATACCAAGTTACCAGTCCTTATAAGAACTTTTGTGGACCAAGCAGGTTGTGTATTAGTGTTTAGCAGACTGTACGTCAGTCCCTATACCGCTGAAGGACTGCTGCAGTATAGGGCAGCGGTCAGCAGTGGTGCACGTCAACCCTATCTATTGTGGACCGATAGCGGTCCTTACAGAACAGCAGACTGTACCGCACTCAAGCCTATGTACCGTAGCACCCTATACCAAGTTACCAGTCCTTATAAGAACTTTTGTGGAACAAGCAGGTTGTGTGTTAGTGATTAGCAGACTGTACGTCAGTCCCTATACCGCTGAAGGACTGCTGCAGTATAGGTGAGCGGTCAGCAGTGGTGCACGTCAACCCTATCTATTGTGGACCGATAGCGGTCCTTACAGAACAGCAGACTGTACCGCACTCAAGCCTATGTACCGTAGCACCCTATACCAAGTTACTAGTCCTTATAAGAACTTTTGTGGACCAAGCAGGTTGTGTATTAGTGTTTAGCAGACTGTACGTCAGTCCCTATACCGCTGAAGGACTGCTGCAGTATAGGGCAGCGGTCAGCAGTGGTGCACGTCAACCCTATCTATTGTGGACCGATAGCGGTCCTTACAGAACAGCAGACTGTACCGCACTCAAGCCTATGTACCGTAGCACCCTATACCAAGTTACCAGTCCTTATAAGAACTTTTGTGGACCAAGCAGGTTGTGTATTAGTGTTTAGCAGACTGTACGTCAGTCCCTATACCGCTGAAGGACTGCTGCAGTATAGGGCAGCGGTCAGCAGTGGTGCACGTCAACCCTATCTATTGTGGACCGATAGCGGTCCTTACAGAACAGCAGACTGTATCGCACTCAAGCCTATGTACCGTAGCACCCTATACCAAGTTACCAGTCCTTATAAGAACTTTTGTGGACCAAGCAGGTTGTGTATTAGTGTTTAGCAGACTGTACGTCAGTCCCTATACCGCTGAAGGACTGCTGCAGTATAGGGCAGCGGTCAGCAGTGGTGCACGTCAACCCTATCTATTGTGGACCGATAGCGGTCCTTACAGAACAGCAGACTGTACCGCACTCAAGCCTATGTACCGTAGCACCCTATACCAAGTTATCAGTCCTTATAAGAACTTTTGTGGACCAAGCAGGTTGTGTATTAGTGTTTAGCAGACTGTACGTCAGTCCCTATACCGCTGAAGGACTGCTGCAGTATAGGGCAGCGGTCAGCAGTGGTGCACGTCAACCCTATCTATTGTGGACCGATAGCGGTCCTTACAGAACAGCAGACTGTACCGCACTCAAGCCTATGTACCGTAGCACCCTATACCAAGTTACCAGTCCTTATAAGAACTTTTGTGGAACAAGCAGGTTGTGTGTTAGTGATTAGCAGACTGTACGTCAGTCCCTATACCGCTGAAGGACTGCTGCAGTATAGGTGAGCGGTCAGCAGTGGTGCACGTCAACCCTATCTATTGTGGACCGATAGCGGTCCTTACAGAACAGCAGACTGTACCGCACTCAAGCCTATGTACCGTAGCACCCTATACCAAGTTACTAGTCCTTATAAGAACTTTTGTGGACCAAGCAGGTTGTGTATTAGTGTTTAGCAGACTGTACGTCAGTCCCTATACCGCTGAAGGACTGCTGCAGTATAGGGCAGCGGTCAGCAGTGGTGCACGTCAACCCTATCTATTGTGGACCGATAGCGGTCCTTACAGAACAGCAGACTGTACCGCACTCAAGCCTATGTACCGTAGCACCCTATACCAAGTTACCAGTCCTTATAAGAACTTTTGTGGACCAAGCAGGTTGTGTATTAGTGTTTAGCAGACTGTACGTCAGTCCCTATACCGCTGAAGGACTGCTGCAGTATAGGGCAGCGGTCAGCAGTGGTGCACGTCAACCCTATCTATTGTGGACCGATAGCGGTCCTTACAGAACAGCAGACTGTACCGCACTCAAGCCTATGTACCGTAGCACCCTATACCAAGTTACCAGTCCTTATAAGAACTTTTGTGGAACAAGCAGGTTGTGTGTTAGTGATTAGCAGACTGTACGTCAGTCCCTATACCGCTGAAGGACTGCTGCAGTATAGGGCAGCGGTCAGCAGTGGTGCACGTCAACCCTATCTATTGTGGACCGATAGCGGTCCTTACAGAACAGCAGACTGTACCGCACTCAAGCCTATGTACCGTAGCACCCTATACCAAGTTACCAGTCCTTATAAGAACTTTTGTGGAACAAGTGAGTTGTGAATGTTTAGCAGACTGCAGCAGAAGGGCAGCAGTCAAGTATAATATCCTTTCTATATTTGGAAGAAAGAATATTATACATGTACAAGCCTATTACTGTACCACTGATACCAGTCCTGAAAAGAACCTTTGTGGAACTAATAATAACAGCAAGTCTTTAAAATTACCCTCACTGCCTGACAACACTGCTTCCTTCCTGTCCCTATACAAATTGGCAAAAAAAGAGAACGATTAGTGGTTACTGGAACAGCTCTTTTGTGGACCTTGATAGTAACAGCTAATGATGATGATGATGATGATGATGATGAAAGACTAATCTGGCTGTCCCTGTAGCATACACCGTCCTTTCCCTTTCTCTAAACTAACAAAAGACACTCAGGCTGCTGCAAGAATCAGCAGCACAGCAAACCTATCAACACCTAACACCTATACCAGTCCTGAAAAGAACTTTTGTGTACCAAATAGCTAGTGGTTTATCTCTCCCTACTCCACACAGGAACCTGTCCCTATCTTAACAGAAGAAAGAATGTAAAATGGCCACCGGATCGGGTGTATTTATAGGTTAGGGGGAATGTACAAGTGTCCATGTGCTGTCATGTCTCAATTGGCTGTCCTGTATCACATGATAAACGTGTCACCAAAGGTTAAAGCTCTTGTATACATTAAACACGTAAGTCCGCCGCGGCGAACGACGGAAAAAGGCGTTCGAACGTGCGGACCGCGAATGTCGGAAATTCGCCGCGAAACGACCGCCGGGCGAACCGTTCGGCCATCACTACCTGTCACAACAACCGCTCATGTTTTTATAGATATTCAGATAAGTAACTAAATGACAAACTGATATTCTTAACTACTCAACCTTTGTATATGTGAGGTTCAGTGCTATATTCAACACTGAGCTGCGTAGGCCCTGGCCTTGTGTGCCACTGCAATGTGGGGTGTCACCTACCCTAGATTACTGAAAACGTATATTACAGGCTCAAAGAGCTCTAAATCATATTCTGCTTGCAATTGTACTTTTTTTTTTTTTGTGCCACATCGCCAACGTGTACTAGAGACCTGGGGAAAAAAAGCAGTTTAGAGCAGTGGGTACCAAAATTTTATAGCCGGTCTCTTTGACTCTAGTGGCCATGGAAGACTTCTGGGCAAAGTGAAGGATCTTCTTATTCTGTGAACTGGGTTTAAAGGTCAGATTCCCATTTAGAGAGGAACCCGGGAATAAACCCCGTCTCTATTCGTATCCGAGAGGCATATATCAACGAGAGACTATGACGGATCGGTTTCTGCCTATGGCAGATGTGCTCTAGTTCTGTAAGCTGGCGAAGAGTGCCTGAAGAGTGCGAGCACCTAGGGAGAAAGTTGCGCAACTAAAGACTACTCCAGAAGTCCAGAGGGGGGTCTGCAGCTGTCGCGCAGGCAGAGGAGGAAAGCTGGTCATCTGGCCCTAGATTATCACATAAAAGAAGGCGGCTATTCGAAGCCAGGCACTGAAAATGAGGGTTCTAGAGACCTGGTACAAATTCTGGATTACCCAGTATAGGCACCATGGGGGAAGGTATTGGTTATATTGAAGAGTGTCTGAAAGTGTCCCTCACGACCAACAGCCTGCTGCCAAAGGTGAGGTGGTCCCTAAGGGCTTTTGGCAGTGATCTATGGCTAACTCTTTGCCGTGCCATTTGAATCCTCCAATTCCATGGCCACCCATTGTTTTGCATCAGCATGGCAGCGCCAGTCCACTATCCTGGTAAGATGTGCCACTCTGTAATAGGCCCACATGTCTGGGACTCCCCCCTGAGGCTTCGCAAGATGAAGTTGAAGCTTGAGGATAGGCCTCTGGTGGAACAATACAAATTTTCTGAACATAGAACTCACCCGTTTAAAGAACACCAGGGATAGGCGAATAGGTAGCATGGTCATTTTAAGAGTACTGTAGCGCCCAAACCAGGTCATGGTGAACGAGTGCCAGTGGAGCAAATCAGTTTTAAGATGGTGGAGCAAAGGGGCAAAGTTGGCTGAATAGAGAGCAGAAGGGTCAGGCGTAATCTCGACTCCCAGATAATGGATAGAGGCAGCCGCCAACCGCAGAGAAAACAAAGATTGCAAGGATGAGGCTATTGCACTGTCTATTGTAATGTTCAGAACAGATGATTTAGACAAGTTAATTTGGAAGAAGGCAAGGGTTCCATAATTCTGTACAGACTGAAGCAATTTTTGCAATCGTACTTTGATTTGAGCATTGTCAGTTGGTTGCTGTCACTAATAATTCTCCAATACTAGTCCGCCAGAGAAGAGAAGGCAGAAATTCGGACCTGGTGATGAGATTACCTTGCAAGTGCGCTAATGGTGGGACTGCAGGATAGCTATTAGAGACTGCATTAGACCTAATTTGATAATAATCGTCTATTCTATGGAGTTTAGACTTTAAAGCAGAGTTCCACCCAAAAGTGGAACCTCCGCTTATCTGCTCCCCCCCCTCCGGTGCCACATTTGACAGGTACCCTTCTCCGAGACTGCGCAGCGGCGTCATCCCTCGGAAGTTCGGCCCCCCTCCTCCTTCTGCCGCACATGCACAGTGAATGAATGGGGGCGGTGGCACCCGAGAGCCGATCTGAAAATCGGCTGGGGTGCTGACATTGCGGGAACCCTGGACAGGTAAGTGTCTTAATATTAAAAGTCATCAGCTGCAGTATTTGTAGCTGCTGACTTTACATTTTTTCGTAGGGGGGAGGGGGGGTGGGACTCCACTTTAAGTTGCAGTAAATTGTTAATGCTTGCTAAAAACATGACATGTTTCTGGCAAAAAACAGCTTTCCATTGCAGATTTATATATTTTTTTAATAAATGGGGAGGGGCTCAAATCTAAGTCAGATTTTCTGTGAGTTTCCCATAGAAAAATGTTATGCTCACTTCCTGTTATGTCACCAAGGCAAGAAATAGGGAGAATCTACCCAGTGACACAGACATATATAGAAACCTGACATAACCCTTCCCTATGCTATCCGAACCTAGAAAAATAAATAAAAATGTAGATAGGTGTTCTACTTTAAAGTTGTTATAAAAGCAATTTTCGGCATTAAAGTGTTACTAAACCCAGGACCCTGCTCTCATTATATCTGGCCTCCCACAGTACACAGAACATGGAAATGCAATTATTTTAGTAAGTATAAACTGCTTAATACCTTTTTTTCATCAACACTTAGAGCAGTCTTATGACTTCTATGAGTATCTGGTTAAAGCTTGTAGGAGCAGTTTTCATTCTGGTCTTACTGTCCTATGACACTGAAAGACCCCTGACCCTCTGTCTGGACAGTGCTTATTGGCCCTGTGCAGATCCCATGCACTCTTCCCAAGAATGAAAAACAAATCTGTAGCAATACACACCATGTGAAGCTTGTCTCCTAGCCTCGGCTGTATCAGGAGATAGATTGGGGACTGTGGAAGAAGGGGAGGATCAGAGAAGACACGATCAAACAGAATTTTTACACAATGCAGAGGATTAACCTCTTAGGTTCCACGGGTATTATAACAAGCATCCTTTACTCCATATACAGACTAATTTTACTGTTGTGGGTTTAGTAACACTTTAAGGTCAAAAGCTTTCAATAGCTGCTCCCCGACCCCCCCCTCCCCTTAAATATTTACCTGAGCACTCTCTCAGTCCAGTGCTGTGCACGTCTGCTCTTTCTGCCTGTCTAACTTCTCACAAGAGACACGGCAGCAGTGGGAGCCACTGTCAGTCAAAGCCTGTTAGGAGGGAGCTGGGGTGGGGCAGAGGAACTCTGTCTGTGTCTATGGATGCGGCTTGCTATGGTGGTGCATGATAAGGAGGTGGAACTTTGGGCACCGGTGGTGAACCCAGAAGAGGAGGTTCAGTGCTACTCTATGCAATACTATTGCACAAAGCAGGTAAGTATAACATGTTTTTTTTTTTAAGAGAAAAAAAAAGAAGCTTTACAACCACTTAAATACAACTATGGAATTCTGAAACAACAAACAAGAGAAAAAATGATCAAGACAAATTCTCTGTTAACTTTAAACTCTAAAACACAAACTAACTGAAATGGAATGATGCAGTCCTTTGAAGTGTAACTTCACCTTGAGCAAGATTTTCCATGGTGAATCCCCCCATACAGTTCCATATCCTATGAAGCGTACATACTAGACATGTGCATTCGTTTTCGTCCGAATGCATTTTTGTCCGAATTTCAGCTATTTTCGTTTTCGTTTTGACAAACGATAACGAAAGCACAAAATCCGAAAAACGAAAGATCCGACATAAATAAATGCTTTATTTTCGTTTTCATTGTTACAACAGTTCGATATAGAATAGGAGATTCGACATGACTCTGACAACAATCTGTGTCTATAGAACCTGTGTTCGAATGTGCCTAACCTTACCTCTATTAGTCCAAGATTATATAGAGAAAATATTCGACAGAGAAAAAAGATTTGACAGAGAGAAAAGATTCTGCAAGATACTGTCCTAAAAAGTGTTTGGGGACCCGGGTCCTGCCCCAGGGGACATGGATCAATGCAAAAAAAAGTTTTAAAAACGGCCGTTTTTTCGGGAGCAGTGATTTTAATAATGATTAAAGTGAAACAATAAAAGTGTAATATTCCTTTAAATTTCGTAGGGGGGGGTTGTCTATAGTATGCCTGTGAAGGGGCGCATGTTTCCCGTGCTTAGAATTGTCCCTGCACAAAGTGTCATTTATGCAGGAAAAAAAGTCCTTTAAAATCACTCGCAGCTATTATGAATTGTCGGCTCCCATAATACAGAGAACACTCATTGAAAGTCATTGATAAAAAAATAAAAAAATAAATAAATAAAAAAGCGTGGGGGTCCCCCAAATTCAATTACCAGGCCCTTCAGGTCTGGTATGGATATTAAGGGGAACCCTGCCTCAAATTTAAGAAAAAATTTGACGTGGGGTTCCCCCTAAATATCCATAACCAGACCCTTCAGGTCTGGTATGGATATTAAGGGGAACCCTGCGTCAAATTTAAAAAAAAATTGACGTGGGGTTCCCCCTAAAAATCCATACCAGACCCTTTATCCGAGCACGCAACCTGGCAGGCCGCAGGAAAAGAGGGGGGGACGAGAGAGCGGCCCCCCCTCCCTCCTGAACCGTACCAGGCCACATGCCCTCAACATTGGGAGGATGCTTTGGGGTCTGTGACCCCTCAAAGCACCTTGTCCCTATGTTGATGAGGACAAGGGCCTCATCCCCACAACCCTGGCCGGTGGTTGTGGAGGTCTGCGGGCGGGGGGCTTATCAGAATCTGGAAGCCCCCTTTAACAAGGGGACCCCCAGATCCCGCCCCCCCCCTGTTTGAAATGGTTCCCTGTGACGTATGGGTGACCCCGCACCCCTCTGATGTAACACAGGCAGGTCAGAGGGGGGCGGGGTCACCTATACGTCACGGGGAACCCCGGGTTTCCCCTTGCGTCAGAGGGGGGCGGGGTCAGGTGACGGGTGGCCCCGCCCTCCGTATATAAGAAACGTCAGCCGCCGGAATCCTTGCAGTGTCTCCTCCACGGAGACAGAAGAAGGATGGATCGCTGCGCTGTATGAGATGAGACATCGCTGGAGAGATGATCGTCCGTCGCTGGATAGCAAGAGTGGATTACCGCCGCTGGAATCTTTTTTTTATTTTTTTATTTTTAATAAAGGAATTTTTCAAAAGTGTGTTTGTTTTATTTAACCATTTTTTACACTTTCTTTGTGAAATGGTAGGGGTACTTTTGTACCCCCTTACCATTTCAAACAGGGGGGGCGGGATCTGGGGGTCCCCTTGTTAAAGGGGGCTTCCAGATTCTGATAAGCCCCCCGCCCGCAGACATCCACAACCACCGGCCAGGGTTGTGGGGATGAGGCCCTTGTCCTCATCAACATGGGGACAAGGTGCTTTGAGGGGTCACAGACCCCCAAAGCATCCTCCCAATGTTGAGGGCATGTGGCCTGGTACGGTTCAGGAGGGAGGGGGGCCGCTCTCTCGTCCCCCCCTCTTTTCCTGCGGCCTGCCAGGTTGCGTGCTCGGATAAAGGGTCTGGTATGGATTTTTAGGGGGAACCCCACGTCAATTTTTTTTTAAATTTGACACGGGGTTCCCCTTAATATCCATACCAGACCTGAAGGGTCTGGTTATGGATATTTAGGGGGAACCCCACGTCAAATTTTTTCTTAAATTTGAGGTAGGGTTCCCCTTAATATCCATACCAGACCTGAAGGGCCTGGTAATTGAATTTGGGGGACCCCCACGCTTTTTTTTTTATTTATTTTTTTTTTTTTTTATCAATGACTTTCAATGAGTGTTCTCTGTATTACGGGAGCCGACAATTCATAATAGCTGCGAGTGATTTTAAAGGACTTTTTTTCCTGCATAAATGACACTTTGTGCAGGGACAGTTCTAAGCACGGGAAACATGCGCCCCTTCACAGGCATACTATAGACAACCCCCCCCCCCTACGAAATTTAAAGGAATATTACACTTTTATTGTTTCACTTTAATCATTATTAAAATCACTGCTCCCGAAAAAACGGCCGTTTTTAAAACTTTTTTTTGCATTGATCCATGTCCCCTGGGGCAGGACCCAGGTCCCCAAACACTTTTTAGGACAGTAACTTGCAAATTAGCCTTTAAAATGAGCACTTTAGATTTTGAACGTTGGAGTCTTTAATAGACTTTAATAGGGTTCTAAAGTATGCTATATACTAGCTCCGTCGAATCTTCTTTATACATTCGACAGACACCATAAGCCTTCAAAGACAGATTCGACCGTGATTCATGTGGATTTTCGGACGAATGCAATTTTTGAACGAAAAACAAAATAAATAAAAACGAATTTCGGGAGTAACTAAATAAATTAAGTTTTCAGACGAAAACGAAATTCCGAAACGAAATATTTTACTCTGCACATGTCTAGTACATACCAGCACTCCTCCTTTTGTAAATGGTGCATGTCCTCCCATTACAGATGCAGCTGTTAGTGAGGCCTCTGCACAGAAAATGCTGGCCCCTCGTCACCCTCTATCCTGCTATCGTAAGAGGGACTGAAGACTACCGTAATGCCTCTTGAAATATCACCCAAATTATCCACTCCGCTTCTCCCAAGACATCTTGCTCCCTAGCTCCCTCATTACCTCCTCCAATGCTCGCCATCAGGACTTCTCCAGACTCTGTCCCATCCTTTGGCACTCCCTACCCCAGTATGTCCAGTTAGCTCCTACCTTTTCCACCTTTAGGCAATCCTTGAAAACTAATTTATTCAGTTAAATATGCTAAAAAAATATACTGCGCTATTTGAATAATTTACAAGCTGCGGCTCAAGATGTTATACGACACCAACACAAATATGCAAAAAAGGAGCTGCGCTAGATATATCGCTGCACACTAATTCGATCAAAAATTATATATGTGCTGCAAAAATGCTAAATAATTACAAATAATTAAAAGCGTGACAATATAATGTAAATAAATTATCAATAATATATGCTACTTGATAATCGAAAAAACATATCATGAACTTGTTAAATCTTGTGACTGAAACACAACAGTGACGATATAATATAAATTAAATTAACAATACCAATTAGTGAAATATATGCTATTAGTAAGCAAAAAAAATGTATATATCATGGACTTATTAAATCCTGTGACAAAAAGAAAAGTCCTCACTTAATAGTGATCACATGAATTCATGTGAAAATCTTATATATAAAAAAAGTCCTTATAAGAATCAGTGATTGGTTCAATGATGGTGTAGCACCCAATCCTCTGCACAAAATGACACGTGAGAACCTCCACCATGAAAACATACTGCCGTTTACCAAAACAAGGTGGTCCCTTACTATAGGGGGCCACACTGAGCAGATGGCTATAACTCTAGCCTGGGATAATTCTGGCACACAGGGGTCTCCTCAGCCTCAATAGAATGGTCCACAGATGGGCAACCATGATTGCATAGCTGGCTGATATACACGGGAATCCTCAACTCCAATAAGGGTAGTTCACAGACTCAACCCACCACAAATTTCCCAGAAAATAAATAAAAGCTTGCATAGCATAAACAACCCTTTCAATTTTAACTTAAAACTTATTTTACTTAATACTTATTACACTAGTTAAATGATGTGCATCTATACATAAAAGTGCTAGTGCATTCAAAAATAGAATGTCCATCAGTACAAATGTACTAGTGTTGAAGGCTCTTTGTGGTGAATATCCTAGGTGCCACTTTGTGCTCTTCTCCTGAATTCCCCATTCACCAGCAATATGATTAAAAACAGCATAATGTGTGTCCTTAGCAAGTGGATGGTTATGACTCCTTCCTTCTCTTTCGGTTAACAGGCTTTCAGTATGTTGATGGTATATGGTCCAATAAAAAGAGAGATATCCCTAGCTTGATACAGTTTTCATTTATTAAAATGTTAAAAGCAAACACGCTTACAAAAAGATAGAAAAGTTCAAGCATGCATGTGGTTAAGGATTGCCACCGTCACATGCGCTCCAACTCATGCATTGATGTCACTATGCTCTCCTCGCTTGACGCATTTCACCCCTCCCACTAGGCGTCTTCAGAAGCTTCTGAAGACGCCATCCATTTGCTAAGGACACACGTTATGCTGTTTTGAATCTTATTGCTGGTGAGTGGGGAATTCAGGAGGTGAGCACGGAGTGGCACCTTGGATTTTCCACACAAAGAGCCTTCAACACTAGCACTTTGTTTGCACTGATGGACTTTTTTTCTATTATTGAATGCACTAGCATTCACATTTTGTCATGTTACAGCCATAAACTGAATTTGTATTTTATTGGGATTTTTTTTTTTGTGATAGACAAAGTGGCACATAATTGTGAAGTGGAAGATAAATGGTTTTCAAAATGTTTTATAAATAAATATCTGAAAAGTGTCGCGTGCATTTGTATTCGGCACCCTTTACTCTAATAACCCTAAATAAAATCTAGTGGAACCAGTTGCCTTGAGAGGTCACCTAATTAGTAAATAGATCCCACCTGTGTGTAATTTAATCTCAGTATAAATACAGCTGTTCTGTACAAAGAGCATTATGAAGGCCAAGGAACACATCAGACAGGTCAGGGATAAAGTTGTGGAGACGTTTAAAGCAGGTTTAGGTTATAAAAAAAAATATGCCAAAATTTGAACATCTCGCAGAGCACTGTTCAATCCATCATCCGAAAATGGAAAGAGTATGGCACAACTGCAAACCCACCAAGACATGGCCGTCCACCTAAACTGACAGGCCGGGCAAGGAGAGCATTAATCAGAGAAGCAGCCAAGAGGCCCATGGAAACTCAGGAGGAGCTGCAGAGATCCACAGCTCAGGTGGGAGAATCTGTCCACAGGACAACTATTAGTCGTGAACTCCACAAATCTGGCCTTTATGGAAGAGTGGAAAAAAGAAAGCCATTGTTGAAAGAAAGCCATAAGAATCCCCCATTGTAGTTTGTGAAAAGCCATGTGGGGGGGGGCACAGCAAACATGTGGAAGAAGGTGCTCTGTTCAGTTGAGACCAAATTGAACTTTTTGGCCTGAAAGCAAAACGCTATGTATGGTGGAAAACTAACACTGCACATCACCCTGAACACACCATCCCCACCGTGAAACATGGTGGTGGCAGCATCATGTTGTGGGGATGCTTTTCTTCAGCAGGGACAGGGAAGCTGGTGAGAGTTGATGGAAAGATGGATGGAGCCAAATACAGGGCAATCTTAGAAGAAAACCTATTAGTCTGCAAAAAGACTTGAGACTGGGGCGGAAGTTCACCTTCCAGCAGGAAAATGACCCTAAACATACAGTCAGAGATACAATGTAATAGTTTAGCTCACAGCATATTCATGTGTTAGAATGGTCCAGTCAAAGTTCAGACCTAAATCCAATTGAGAATCTGTGGCAAGACTTGACAATTGCTTTTCACAGATGCTCTTCATCCAATCTGACAGAACTTGAGCTATTTTGCAAAGAATGGGCAAAAATGTCCCTCTCTAGATGTGCAAAGCTGAATATTGCAGTAAAAGGAGGTTCTACAAAGTATTGACTCAGAGGGGCTGAATATAAATGCACGCCACACTTTTCAGATCATTATTTGTAAAAAAAATTGAAAACCTTTTATAATTTTCTTTTCAATCCACAATTATGTGGCACTTTGTGTTGGTCTATCGCATAAAATCCCAATAAAATATATTTACATGTAGGGATGAGCTTCGTGTTCGAGTCGAACGTACGTTCGACTCGAACATTGGCTGTTCGGCCGTTCGGCGAATTCCGAACGTTTGGGCCGTTCGCGTCAAAATTCGAGTGACGCGCGCGCGAACCACAATGCATTGCTGCCCCATGATTGGCCAAGCATGCACTGTGACCCCGCATGCTTGGCCAATCGCAGCGCCGGCAGCGAGGAGAGCCATGATTGGCCACAGGCATCCTGCCTGTGGCCAATCATAGCTCAGGCTGTGTAGTGCACGCCCCACACTATATAAGGCCGCCTTTGAGGCGGCCTCGTGTAGTGTGTTACTTAGCATCTGAAGCAGTGGGTGTTCTGTGTACCTTCAACACAGTACACACCGATCGTTTTTGCCTGATTTCCTATCTTGCTGCTGTGTAGTGGTTGTTGTCTGTGCCCTGACTGCAGTATACACCACTATATTCACCTCACCTATATAGCTAGTGATCTAGCTTTAACCACTTAACAACTGCCCATTGCCGATTAACGGCTTCAGGGGGGTTGTTTAACTGAGAGGCCGTTAATTAACGGCCTCCCAGAATTCTGCTCTCGCGTGCCCCGAGGTGTGCGCACTCGAGAGCATCCGTGACCGCCGGGTCGCATCACGGATCACGGTAAACGGCCGCTCATAGCGGCCGTTTACCACGTGATTGCTCCGTCAAATGACGGAGTGATCACTTGGAAACAAACCGGCGTCATGTTATGACGCCGGTTCCTCCCTCCCCCTCTCTGTACCGATCGGTACAGCGGAGGGGAAAGAGATCGGTGTCAGCAGCGATGTGGGCTGCATCTGCAGTGCCCACATCGCTGCTCACCGAATTTAACCCCTCAATTCCCTGCCAATACTCTGCAATACCAGTGCATACTCTGCAGTACCCTGCCATTACTCTGCAGTACCCCGCCATTACTCTGCAGTGCAGTACCCTGCCATTACTCTGCAGTACCCCCCATTACTCTGCAGTAACCCCCATTACTCTGCAGTACCCCCCAATACTCTGCAGTACCCGCCATTACTCTGCAGTACCCCCAATACTCTGCAGTACCCTGCCATTACTCTGTAGTACCCCCCAATACTCTGCAGTACCCTGCTATTACTCTGTAGTACCCCGCCAATACCCCGCCAATACTCTGTAATACCCTGCCATAAATTGCCATACCCAGCCATACTCAGAGATACCCAGCCATACTCGGTGATACCCTGAAATACCCAGCCATAGACGCCCCCCACCCCTCACCGCCCTCCGGTGCTTCTACCAACTCGCCAGTACGATCAAAGCCAGAATCTTTTTTTTATTTTTTATTTCAGGCTTCCCAGCCTAGAGGTGAGATGTGGGGTCATATTGACCCCCCAGATTTCACTGTAAAGAGGACCTGTCACCCCATATTCCTATTACAAGGGATGTTTACATTTCTTGTAATAGGAATAAAAGTGATCAAAAATATATTTTTGGGGAAAAAAATGTCAAACTAACATAAATAAAGTAAAATGAACAATAAAAAAATAAAATAAAATTAAAGCGCCCATGTCCCCGTGTGCTCGCATGTGCCACACATGTGAGGTATCGCCGAGAATGGTAGAGCGAGAGCAATAATTCTAGTCCTAGACCTCCTCTGCAACTCAAAACATGTAACCAGTAAAAAAAAAATTAAAGCGTCGCCTATGGGGATTTTTTAAGTAGCGACGTTTGGCGCCATTCCACGGGCATGTGCAATTTTGAAGAGTGGCATGTTTGATATCTATTTACTCAGCATAACTTCATCTTTCACTTTATGCAAACATTGGGCTAACAAGTGGTTAATAATAGAGCTTGCAGTCAGTAGTGTTAGGAGATAGTGCGTGCTGTCTGCGTGCTCTGTACCCAGTACATACCGCTATAATATAGGGCAGGCCCCTACTTTCAAACATCCAACTTACAAACATCTCCTACTTGCAAACGCAAGGAGACAGCAGCAAGTGAGATGAAAAAAGATGGACGACAAAACAAATTATACAGGGGTGATAACCCTTCCCTATGTTTTCCAAAAAGCTTAAAAATCGTTTTTTTGACTGGAGCTACACTTTAAAAATGTACCGGTTGAAAATGACAAACGGATTCAACTTAACACAACAAACCTACACAGTCCCTGTCTTGTTTGCACCGCCTGTATACTGCTGTTCTGAGTATATAGGGCCTGGGGGCCACACGCATTTCCTTTTTTTAATATGGGTACGGGGTTCCCCTTAATATGCGTACAAGACCCAAATAGGCTGGTAATGGGCAGGGAGGGCTACCCATGCCATGTTTCTCAATGATTTTCAACCATATTGCAGGAACCAGATATAACATTAAAACCGCAAGCAGTTTTAAATGGTGTTATTTCCGTTTAATGTCATTTTGTGCAGGGACTGTTCTAAACACGGGAAACACGTGGCACTTCACAGGCATACTACAGACACCCCCCAGGCACCATATTTAAAGGAATATTTCACTTTTTTTTTTTCACTTTAATCGTCATTAAAATCAGTGCTCCCGCCAAAACTGCAGTTTTTAAAACTTTTTTTTGCAGTGACCCATGTCCCCTGAGGCAGGAGGCAGGTCCCCAAACCCTTTTTAGGACACTATCTTGCATATTAGCCGTTAAAATTAGCACTTTCCAATTCGAACGTTCGAGTCCCATAGACTTCAATGGGGTTCTAACGTTCGTACCGAACGCGGGGGTCGTTCGCAAGTTCTGGTGCGAACCCGAACCGGGGGGTGTTCGGCTCATCCCTATTTACATGTTTGGTTGTAACATGACAAAATGTGGAACATTTCAAGAATTATGAATACTTTTTCAAGGCACTTTAGATGAACATAATTTAACTAAAGTGTTAAAGTGTTTCCTGAGCTGGTCAAATGTTTTCCATTGTTTTAAAAAAACAAAATATCACATTAGGCCACTTCATGGTGGAAGGACTTTCTTTCTATTATTGAATGGACTAGCACTTTTTATGTATAGATGCACATAATTTAACCACTTGAGACCCGCGCTATAGCCGAATGACAGCTACAGCGCGGACCTCCTTTGCCGGGACTACGTCTATTGACGTCGTCCTGTGCACGAGCGGCCTGCGCGCCCCCTGAGGGGCGTGCGCTCTGTGATCGGCGAGTCTATGAAACTCGCCTGATCACCGATCCGAGCAAGGGGTCGATCCCGACCCCTTATCCCGTGATCATCTGTCAGCCAATGACAGCTGATCATGTGATACAACGGAGCCGGTAATCGGCTATTATTCCCGATCAGTCCCGATCACGGCCAGCCCTGCCAGTGCCCACCTGCCCCCTGCCAGTGCCCACCTGCCCCCTGCCAGTGCCACCTCAATAAAATATAAGTGCCCCCTGTCAGTGCCACCCAGCAGTGCCCATAGTGCCACCCAGCAGTGCCCACAGTGCCACCCAGCAGTGCCCACAGTGCCACCCAGCAGTGCCCACAATCTGCCTCAAAGGTGCTGCACCCCAGTGCCACATATCCGTGCCCATCAGTGTCATCTACCAGTGCCCATCAGTGCCACCCATCAGTGCCCAGCAGTGCCACCTATCAGAGCCACCTATCAGTGCCACCTATCAGTGCCCATCAGTCCCATCTATCAGTGGTACCTATCAGTGCCCCTTAGTGCCACCCATCCGTGCCACCCATCCGTGCCACCCATCCGTGCCATCTTATCTGTGCCCATCTTTGCCCATCAGTGCCACCTTATCTGTGCCCATCGGTGCCGCCTTATCTGTGCCTATTAGTGCCGCCTTAACTATGCCTATCAGTGCCCACCAGTGCAGCCTATCAGTGCCCACCAGTGCAGCCTATCAGTGCCCACCAATGCAGCCTATCAGTGCCCACCAGTGCAGCCTATCAGTGCCGCCTCATCAGCGCACTTCAATGAAGGAGAAAAATGACCTGTTTGCAAAACAAACTATTAAACATGATTTTTTTTTTTTTGCATCTTTTTTTGTTTGTTTAGCAAAAAATAAAACTCCCAGCTGTAATTAAATACCACCAAAAGAAAGCTCTATTTGTGGGAAAAAAATGATAAAAATTTAATTTGGGTACAGTGTTGTATGCCCGCGCAATTGTCATTCAAAGTACATCAGCGCTGAAAGCTGAAAATTGGTCTGGGCATGAGGGGGGTTTAAGTGCCCAGTAAGCAAGTGGTTAACTAAAGTGTTTAACCACTTTCAGCCCCGGACCATTTTGCTGGCTTAAGACCAGACCACTTTTTGCAATTCGGCACTACGTCACTTTAACTGACAATTGCGTGGTCGTGCGACGTGGCTCCCAAACAAAATTGATGTCCTTTTTTTCCCAGAAATAGAGCTTTCTTTTGGTGGTATTTGATCACCTCTGCGGTTTTTATTTTTTGCGCTATAAACAAAAAAAGAGCGACAATTTTGAAAAATACACATTATTTTTTACTTTTTGCTATAATAAATATCCCCCAAATATATATATAAAAAATGTTTTTTTTCCTCAGTTTAGGCCGATACGTATTCTTCTACATATTTTGGTAAAAAAATCGCAATAAGCGATTATTGATTGGTTTGCGCAAAATTTATAGCGTTTACAAATAGGGGATAGTTTTATGGCGTTTTCATTAATCATTTTTTTTTACTAGTAATGGCAGCAAACAGCGATTTTTATTGTGACTGCAACATTATGGCCGACACATTTTTTCGGGACCATTGTCATTTATACAGCAATCAGTGCTATACAAATGCACTGATTCCTGTGTAAATGGCACTGTCAGTGAAGGGGTTAACCAGGGGGTGGCAGTGTAGGGGTTAAGTGTGTCCTAGGGGTGTGCTACTAACTGTGGGGGGCTGGGCTGTGTGCTAGTGAACACTGATCTCTGCTCCAATCACAGGGAGCAGAGATCAGTGTCACTTGTTGCTAGGCAGAACGGTGAGATGCTGTTTACATCGGCATCTCACCGTTCAGCCTCCCCGTGAGACGATCGCGGGTACCCTTGCAGTGATCGAGTCCGCGGGACTCACGACCGGACTCACGGGGGTCCCGACCGCCACACGTGCGCACCACCGGTGGCGCGCATGGGATGGCAGGGTGGCAATATTAACTGGATGTACCTGTACGCCAGTTTGCCTGCCCGTGTCATTCTGCCGACGTACATCGTCGTGCGCCGGTCGGGAACTGGTTAATATGTGGAAGCAGTGCTGAGTATATAAGATTTTTGTTGATATTTAGTTTTTTAATTCCTTTACAATCACTGAAAGTGCATGTACATTTGTTGGTGTGAATTGAGCAAAAAATAGTAGGTTATTTCCTGAGCAGGTTGAATGTTTTCCATTGTTTTAAAAGAAAAAATATCACATGGTGCTAGCACCAGCGAGTGGTCAAGCAAGGTCTTTTTTTTTTTCCCCCAAGTCAATGAAAAATACTCGACCAGCAATGGAAAGAGCCTAATAACTTTCTCTTTGTGCCCTAGTTGCACAGGAGAAATGTGCATGCACTTTCACTGGGCAAACTGCAATGCAAATATTTTATAAATACATCCCAAAGTTTTGAACACTGAGACAGCCAGGGAAGTACAAATTTAAGCAGAAATTAAGCAATAACTAAACCAATATTTTCTTGTGAAACGTTTGCTTTAAGCAGCTGTTGGTATACTAAATGAATGATATTGAAATGCCCTGCAGTAAAGTGCAGGGACGCAGGAAACCTTTCTTAGCAGGTTTTCAATGAATCTATTCCGGCTTTGTGAGGCAGCAAGTACTTACCAGCTTATCCACTATCTCCTTTTAGCATGGCATACTGTGGTTAAAGGAAATAATTTATCTTACGTAATTAGGAACAAACTGAATTCTAGGAAAATGATTTGGGTAGAGAAAAAGGGACATCACTTCCCTCTACTTCTGCAGTGTAAATTATTTTGTTTGACCTAATCCGACAAAGAAAAACTTGCCAGTATTGTCTCCAGAGTTTCTCCAGCGAAAGTCCAATCATCAGCAGCTGACAACGGCGGGATTAATCATAAAGAAACACAATAGAAGAATATGGATGTAAAACTACAAAGTATGATAGAGGTCTTCTTATTAGTGCATTCAATGACAAGGAATGTCCTCCGCATTACCCACAAATGATCCATCCCAGAGCTCCAGAAGAATTGGAATCAATCTCAGAAACAGCACTAGAAGTATGTATGTGCCAGCTGTGAATCATAGAATCTGCAGACAGGGCAGCTTTAAAATTACACTGAAATCTTGTTAAAAAAATATATTTATATTGAAGTATTTATTCTTAAAATCATTGTAAACCCTCACATATACCCAGTAAAGTGACTGGCCTCAGATGATACACAGAGATAAAACAAATCCTTGTCTATTGTACCTGTTTATCTGCAGCTCTCTTTCCCCTATATCCATTAAAAGTGCACAATTTACACAGGATATGTCAGCTCTGAAAAACAGGGGACTGAGAGCTGAGGTTACATCGGTTAGGAGAGCTCTAAGAGCTGATTGGAGGGAAAGGACACCCCCCTCCCCCTCCACACAGCACACAGAAACAGAGTTGAGGCTGCCAATCTGCTGGAGCTGCCTCCCCGTCACCATTTTTCTCTTGGTGTCAGGAAAACTTATCAGAAGTGACTCTTGCTGATAGCAGATGAGAGGAATGAGGCAGCAGACAGAAATGACACTTAGTGCTCTGGATTGAGACAAGCACATACTATAGAGGGATATGCCTTGTTCATATTTCATGTCTGAGATTTACAACCGTTTTAACTCAAAAAAAACTCCTGTTGCTCTCAGTCTCCTTTAAACATCCAAATTTGAGGGGGGCTGCTGTGATTAAACACTCTGTTAGCCCTTGTACACACGGTCGGAGATTCCGATGGAATGTTTCCTATCGGACTGTTTTGTCGGATATTCTGACTGTGTGTGGTCTACATCGGACTGTTTCCGTCGGAATATCCGACGGACCAACTTTTCCAACTTGCCGGTAAAATTTTCCGACAAAATGCTCCGATCGGACATACTCCGATCATGTGTAGCCTACTCCAATGGACAAAGTGCCACGCATGCTCAGATCAAATTCCTAGACCAAAGCTATTGGCTACTAGCCTGAACATAGTCCAGTCGTAACGAAATAACGTCATCACGTTATGTACAATTGGATTTTCCGACAACTTAGTCCGACCGTGTGTATGCAACATCACTTCCGGACCTCTTCCAAGGGCTTAGAGGGTGGCTACGTTGATTCTCCAGTAAAAGGTGAAGAAGGAAGTAGAGGAGTAGAGTACAGGGAGGAGAAGGAGAACGAGGAATAGGTCACATTAGCAATGCCTGGTTCAGCACCTACTACCTTCTTATGATAGCAACTGTACCCCTCTATTTGGGCTTGTCTACCCTTCTTTCTGTCCATAGGATTTCCCCTGCTATTGTCTCTGGAATTGGCCAAGGGAGGTGGCAAGAGCTGGTAATGGTGGCAGCATTGGGGCAAGCTTTTGCCCAAATAAACTGTTCTCTTGACTAACACTTGCAACCACTGGTAGCGCTTTATAAACTGTATGTTAGCTACATATGGCATACAACACTATGTTTTGGTAGTAGGGTGGAGAGTTCCTGTCACATTTCCAGAACAAAATAGAGTCAAGCTGAGCACTGCTCAGCCGTTCTTAGGAAGCCTTGTAATTTTTTGTCAAGAGGGCACTAAGACACTGGGCAAAGAAGTATTTTGGGGACCTTTTATCTGCTGCAGCAACTGCGGATGTGACAGCTTCCTTGAGAAGGATGCTGCTGAGGACAGTGCGATGTATGTAGGGGAATTCTGTAGAGAGTCAAACTTTAGCCTTGGCTTGACCCTCCTCAGCCTAGCCTAAGACCTTCTTCTCCACTTGATGTGGAATATCCTAAGTCTCTGAAACCCCTTGTGAGGCTTTCCTCCTTGTCACTAAAGGCTGCAGACACTACCGCAAATGCAACAGGAGAACATTTTGGAGGGGGAGATATAGAACTAAGTAACAAGGAGGAGGAATGTGGACCTTTTGTTGCCAACTTACCTCATGTCTTCTTTGTAGCTGGTGGTCGGCTCATGCTCTTTCCTGGGGGCTGATCAGGAGCAGTGAGTGCTCGGGGGGGATAACCTGAGGTAGAACAATGACAGTCCTACACAGGTACTGATCTGGTACACTGACAACTTCCCCTAGGAGCACTCTTCTTCTGTAAAGCTGCAATATACTTACCTGAGGAAGTGATCTGTATGGATGTGGATTGGGAGAACGGTGGTCCCTAGAGGAAAGTCTAGTTGTGATAGCAAAGGGCCCCATTTAAAGGGGGAGGTGCATAAGACCTTAAACATTCAGGTTATGGTGGTTGATAACCCACTTCTATCAAATCTTCTTATCCCCTCTGTACTTTAATAATTTGTTTCTATGCCTGTGTTCTGTAAAAAATCTGCACATCTATACCGATATAAGCTCTGCTCTGGGCGCTCAGCTTATTCCTCTCCTATCTTCTCTCTCCGGCTCACAGCTGCAGTGGGTGGGGCCAAGCCCTCCATCCACTGGGGAGGAAGGTAAGAGAGAGAGAAAGCTGACAATCAGCTGAGCGCGGGGAGCCGTGCTCATACAAGGTACAGAGTGGCTGATTTATACACAAGGAACATGTGTTATAATGGTACAGAAGTGATAAGAAGATTTGATAGCAGATACAAGCTGGGAGGTGAGAGGAGGACAGAGGAGACACAGACACAGGAGAGCTGCAGATAGCATAGCTGCAGCTGACGGAATCATGTAAACGGACCTCAATATCAGGGCATAGCAGCCATGATTATCGTGGTCTGTTTGCAGAGGAGAGGGTATAGTCAGGCAGGATCAGCCAGGTTTTTTAGTGTATACAGAGGGCCAAATGACACAGCACAAGCACTGGTGAGAGCATCAGAGTGAAGGTCAAGGGATTGGACAGTATATGGTGAAGTGGTTGTAGGAGTTGTGATATTGGCCACAGATTGGATACGTTTTGTGGACTTTTTTTTAAAGAGGGACAGTGGATAATGGAAATGAAAATGAAAGGACACTGATATATATTTTTGATTTTCATGATACATTGTGACATATGAAAAAAAAAAAAAAAAGTTTTTTTATGAAGAGAATTCTATCAAATGTATATAATGTATGCTGTATTAGCAATAATACTGATATTGTGCAGCACTATTTTTATTTAACATTACCCACTTTGCCATGGGTGCTGTTGCTACCATGCTGCCGATAATATTTAGGCATTATGAGGCTCGGAGATAAGAGGAGGACATCACAAACCAAACCAGGGATAAGGAGATGTTCCTCTTGATAGTGTTAAATTGTGCCCTGAGGAATACCAAGGACTGTGTAGGATCTAGATGGCTCTTTTCCAGGTTCAGTAACCAACCAAACTCGAGTTGAGTGGAGATGCCCTGGGATCTGTGGATTAGCTCCCTGTCCCGAGATAACAGCAGGTCATCCAGATAATGGTACAGATGGATACCTCTGGTCCTGATCAGTGCCACGACAGCCAGCAAGAGTTTTGAAAACACATGAGGCAATGTCGTAAGCCCAAAGGGGAGACAGGTGAACTGCAGATGTATTTGATCAACAGCAAAGCAAAGGTTTCTGGAACTCTGAGGCTATTGGGACATAGAAGTAAGTGTCCTTCAGGTCTATAGACATGAGCCAATCGCCTGTCTGGAATGCTTGACGGATCATGAGCAGTGTCTCCATCTTGAACTTCTCATTCTTGATAAAATAATTCAAGTGGGTTAGGTCTATAACTGCTTCCAGGAGCCATTTTTCTTCAACACCATGAAGAGGGGCAAGTAGACCCCTTGAAACCTTTCGTCGGCTGGAACTGGTATTGCAGCACCCTAAACCACAAGAGAGTTTGCATAAGACAGGAAAATGTGCTTTTTCTCTTCTGATAGAGGCAAGGATGTGGGTATGAATTGGAGAATGGGTGGGTTGCTGAACCTCCCAGCATGGCCTGATGAGACTGCTTTGACAACCCAATAATCTTTGATCGAGGCTGCCCAGACATGTTAAAAATGAAGTAAGCGAGCTCCGACTCGCTCAGTCTAGGCAAGCGCAATATCAGAAAGACTTAGGGGCTTCTTGTCCACCGGAAGATGCCCCTTTTGAAAACTTCTGTCCCAAAGGCTGTTTTTTCTTCCAGGTCTTCCTGAACTCACGGCCAGGCCTATAGCGGCGAGCATCCCTTGCTCGATCTGAACCTTTCCTGGGCTGTGTTCTCTTCTGGTTTAGCAGACAGCGATCCTGAGGGAGGAATCCCGATTTGCCCCCTGTGGCATGGGTGATGTCCAATTTGTTCCCAAAGAGAGATGAATCCTCAAAAGGAATCCTACACCATACCTACTTGGAGGCAGGGTCAGCTACCCATGGGGCCAGCCACAAGGCACGTTTAGCTGTGACAGATGACAGCCTGATCCGAGCCACCAAGCGAATTATGTCCAGGGAAGCCTCCCCCAGAAACGCTGCCACCAACCTTAGTTCATGAATAGGTGAGCCCCTGACCATTTCTTCCGAGATGCTCCTCAGAGAAGCATCTATGTTGTCTGTCCAGACTTTCATCGCTTTAGAAAGAGCTGCAAGAGCTAGAGCTGATTTGCAGGTCATACAGTAGGTGCCGCCGATATTGTGTTTCCAGCACGACAGTATCGCGCTGGTTCCCGCCGACAGGCTCCTCTAACCAGCGCAACGGTATACCGTTGCGCTGGCTGCAATAGGAAAATGTCATTTTCCTATAGCAGCCAGAGCAAGGCGATAATGTCGCCTCACTCATGAAGCCCACATGCCTTCTCGGGGGCATACCAGGCCCTTAGGTCCGGTAGGGATTTTAAGGGGAATCCCCTTCGCCCAAAAAAACGGCGTGGGTCCCCCCAAAATCCATACCAGACCCCTATCCGAGCACGCAGCCCGGACGGCCAGGAAACGGGGTGGGGACGAGCGAGCGCCCCCCCCTCCTGAGCTGTACCAGGCCGCGTGCCCTCAACATTGGGGGTGCCTTGGGGAAGGGGGGGCCACGCGGCAAGGTGTTTGAGGTGTTTAAAATATTTACTCTGTTTGGAGGGTGCCTCCATTGGCTCTTCCCATCTCAAAGCTTCTTTGACAGCTTTGACCAGCTGTGGTACTAAGGCAAATTCAAAACCTGCACCAGGGTCATCTACCCCCCCGCCTCACTGTCTGAGGCTTTAATTGAGGAATGACTCGGCTGTGAAGCACCTGGAGCCTCGAGATCATCCCCAATAGGGACTGACATGGTGTCACCAGCAGGGTTGTGGGTACGATCAGAATTTACTTTACTCAGGGACTCACGGACCACCTTTCTGACCAGTGCTTCCACTTGTTAGTCTCCACCCTCTATTTCTTTTGTGGCTTTAGAAAAGCATCGTGACAGATGCAGGGCCCAGGTCCCCGAAAGGCAGAGTGACTTGCCTTTCGGGGACCTGGGCCCCGCATCCTCCGCAAGCTTTCCTCTCAGAACGGCTGGAGTTGTGGTGAAAGTGTCGCCCAGAGGTGGTTTTAGACTCCTCTCTGTGGTGCCTTGATCTGATCTGGAGGGAGATCTATGACGTCTGGAGCTTGAGGAATGACAATGTTGAGACCTAGGACGGTCTTTATCTTCATGTGCCGTGTTTTGGTGTTCAGATCTAGAAGGACTAAGTGGAAAAGAAAGAGTTAAGAGCTCTTGAATGAGTGAACCCAAGCATCACAGGAAGAAAAGAATCCAATCCTACCTGCAGAGCAAAGGTTTGCCACAGGGGAGCGGTGACAGATCCATGGCAAGACAGCTTGAAACTGAAATGAACCATTAAAGCCTTATGAGAAACAGGAGTGACAATCATGAGAGAGCACATAACAAACATAGCCATCAGCCATCACCCTGGGAGCCTACAGCAAGCAATTTAAACCAGGCACCAGTGCCTGGGGAAACCACTGCATAAGCCATCCCAAGCCATCCGTTGATGATGTCTCCACTTCCCGTAGCGAGCCTGAAAACGTTGCCAGCCAGAGGCAGCCATGCGCATGCGTGACCACCTCCATTTTGGCAGAACCAGGACTCTGTTCACGGCTTGCAGATGCGCAGACAGGTCCCAGTGACTTCCTGAAGCGGAGAGCTGGAACGCAGCTGTTCTACAGACACCATGGCCAATCACTGGAGCTTGATAGCAACCAAGGAGACACACAAAACACAGAGATATGGCTGCCATAAGAAAATTAATATCTTTGTACATTACCACCACCACAGCACGATCTGGACCAGACCTGGGACTGGGGGCTGTGGCTCGACCCACCGCACAATCAGAGTGTTTACAAGGCCCTCCACTAATAGCTGGAACATTTGTCCATACTGCCACTTGCCTGCCAATGGTCAGGCTAGTAAGCTCTTTCATTGTATCACATCATATTGCCCACGTCCACCTGTTAATAGCTAGGATTGCTGGACTTCAGAGAGGGTCACCGCTAACCACCAACGTATCGTTGTGCACACCGCCAGGCCTGGATTACAGAAAACGCAATGAAAAGGGAAGACTTCATCTTGGTCCTAGGAGGAGGACAAAAAAGGAACATGACCTCTGGTCCGGAGCAAAGATTTATGGGAGAAGGGCCCTATGAGGTATGAGGGGGTATAAGGGGGTGGGATTAACCCACACATAGGCTGCCTGTCAATAGAAAAAATGCATTTTCTTTGTTTCGGTTATAAAATTTTGCAAATAAATAACCTTTCTTCATAAATTTAGGGCAAAATGTATACAGCTATGCTTGTTTTTTGAAAATAACCCAAATGCCGCTGATATTGTGTCAATCTTCCTGCTATTA
Organism: Lithobates pipiens; assembly: GCF_037356315.1. NCBI lineage: Eukaryota > Metazoa > Chordata > Amphibia > Anura > Ranidae > Lithobates > Lithobates pipiens. The sequence goes on along the minus strand of NW_027507785.1, from coordinate 284,484,487 downwards.
GCGCCGAGATTGACACCTGCGAGCCTCGTCACGGGAGCCAGCGCCGAGCTATGTCGCTCCTCCCGCTCGCCACCCCCAATACATTCCTATGGATGCGCGACATCTCGTGGAGGCGGCGAGAACGAGAAGCACAGCTTGCAGAGGTGAAACACAATATCGGCGGCATCTACTGTATTATTTAGCCTGTAGGAAAGTTATAGAGTCCACAAACTATGGTATATGCAGCATCTGAAAATTGATCAAGCCTGATGTACTGATGTCCTATCTCATTCCCTAAGGCCTGAAAATGCCAGAACAGTACAGATATCCCCCAAGATACCCCTTTTTGGAAAGTAGACACACCAAAGTATTTAGTAAGAGGCATGGCGAGTTTCTGAAGTTGTAAATTTTTGGCACAAAAATAAAAAACAATTTTTTTTTTTTGTTTTTGCGTTTCTTTTGCAAAAAAAAAAAAAAAACAGCAGTGATTCAATACCACCAAAAGAAAGCTCTATTTGTGTGAAAAAAATTCATATAGAGACAGTGTTACATGACCGTGCAATTGTCATTTAAAGTTTGACAGTGGCGAAAGCTAAAAATTGGCCTGGGCAGGAAGTAGTCCGGTATTGAAGCGGTTAAAGGATTGGTGTCTTTTTTTTCCATATTGCCCTTGAAGTCACATTAAAAGGATTTTTTTCCTGCAGTACAGTATTCTTATTTTATGTTCATTTTCAACTTTAATTGAATGGAATTCACTGCATTGATATCTCGGCTTAAAAGAGCTACTTTCCTATTTAAAACAAGTAGCCAGTTGGAAAGGTCCTCAGATAAATGTATTATATCATCACCTCACTTTCTACAATTCTTTCTCCTTTATCAAGACAGCCGATCACAGTTTTGGCACCCATCATCTGCTGGAATCCACCATTGCCCCTGAAAACAATGCCTGGAGCAAAGCAGAAACATGCAGCTATCTCACATAGTGACTGCCTATGAAAAGATTATTGTGTAAAGGAAAACTCCAGTTTAAAATGAATCAGTAAATAATGGTTGAATGTTATAAAAAAAAAAATTAGTATTTCATTTTAAACAGCAATTTGCCAATCCTTTTTAATATGGACAAAAAAAATCAGAGAGGGACATTTTTTTAAAACAAATTAGCAAACTGATTTGCGCCCTGATTATTTTTTTAGTTTTTTGCAGCAGTTTTCAACAAAAATGCTAATAGTCCAGTGTGATTAAGGCCAGCCATACAAGGTTCGAATCTTGCCCGGTTCAGCAGGAACTGACCGAGATTCAAACCGTTAATGGGCAGGCTGAATCAACCAAGTTGATTGATCGATCAACTTGGGTACAACCAGCCTGCTGGATTTGCTTGCAGTTATCGCTAGTGGCTGCTATAGCCTCTAGCAATAATCACGGTCCTCTCCTGGCAGGACGGCTTCCACCGCCCGTCCCCTCCAGCTTTCGGGAGCAGACAATGGTTGCAGGAAAGAAATTTGAACCGTGTATGGCTGGCACACGCTTCTGTGGTAGATGACCTATCTGTATTTGTAAGTAAGATCACATCAGTCCAAACTGTATTTTTTAAAGGCTTGGCAGCCCACCTTTATTAAAAAAGGCAAATCAAAGTTCACATGTGACAAATAAAAGCTTGCACTGCGGTAAAGTTCACAAACTGGTTATTCAACATAAAAAAAACAACTTTCAAATGTTGGCCCACCTGCTCTTAGTACTGGTCTCCTAAACCAGTGGTTCTCAACCTCTGTCCTCAAGAACCCCCAACGGGCCATGTTTTCAGGCTTTCCTTTTCTTTGCACAGCTGCTTTAAATCAATATCAATGACAAGGTATTGATAAGAGCTGCTTTATCTAAGGGAAGTTCCCAAAACATGGCCTATTGGGGCTACTTGAGGACTGGGGTTGAGAACCACTGTCCTAGACCAGGGGTTCTTCAGGCTCACTTAGTCTTTTTTAATCACAACCCCTTGCTGTACAGGCCCACTCCATGGCCCCTAAATAGGGTTCTCCCAGCACCCCAGGTTATCTCACACTTCTCATGAACTCATACTCCCTCCAGCCTTTTCTCTGGACTCGCTAGTCACCTCAGCTTTCTCAATCTCTCTGAATCTGCATAGGCTTCCTGAGTCTCTCGAGTCCTGTGGGCAAGAAGTCCCCCCAACATAGGGTTTTGTCTGAATATGTCATCTCTCCTGGCTTGAGCACACTATTTTACTCCAAGGCTGTGCCTCTGAATGGCAGCAACTGCCCTGAGCTATGCTCAAGCTTAAATTGTAAGGGTTGTGTACACCTACACCCTGCTGGTTTTCAACAAAATGTGGACACTGGGTTGAAGATTTCTTCCCTTCCAAGACACTTTGAAATCTCCAAATTACAGAGCCCAATCCAGGAATTCTCAGCTCATAATTAAAACTCTGGAGTCCTGCACTCTGCACATGAGCTCTACAAAGTATTGACTCAAGAGGGTTTCCCTCCAACCACTTTGCATATTACATAGTTACAAAGTAGGTGAGGTCGAAAAAAGACACAAGTCCATCAAGTCCAACCTATGTGTGTGATTATATGTCAGTATTACATAGTATATCCCTGTATGTTGTGGTCGTTCAGGTGCTTAGCTAATAGTTTCTTGAAACTATCGATGCCCCTCGCTGAGACCACCGCCTGCGGAAGGGAATTCCACATCCTTGCCGCTCTTACAGTAAAGAACCCTCTATGTTGTTTAAGGTTAAACTTCTTTTCTTCTAATTTTAATGAGTGGCCACGAGTCTTGTTAAACTCCCTTACACGAAAAAGTTTTATCCCTATTGTGGGGTCACCAGTACAGTATTTGTATATTGAAATCCTATCCCCTCTCAAGCGTCTCTTCGCCAGAGAGAATAATAATAATATTATTTTATATATACCGTGATTCTGTAGTTGCCAGATCCGCTGCAGAAATCTCCCTCCACTAAGTCTGGCTGCAGCCATTTTGACCGTGGGCAGCTGACGCTGCTGCCTGTTCACTTCCTGGATTTACACAGACACACAGAGGCACACCTCCAGCTCTGCAGTCCTACAGCTCTCATTGGCCCTCTTATGGCTCGCCCCCCTCCTTTCCTGGCAAACTCTCACAAGAGTGAGAGAGAGAAATAGACAGCTGTGCATGATGTCATAAGCCTAGGCTTTTTACCAGACAAGAAACAGGAAATGGGCTGTATAAAGTATTTATTGGCAGAAAAAAAAATGTTTTACTATCCAAAGTTAAAACAACAAGGACAGAAGATTTAATAGATGGGAAGGTGAAAAAAAAATCACTGAAGGTCCGCTTTAATGAGAACAGGGCCTGGTAAATTCTTCGATAGGCTTCTGTGCCATAACAATAAAATAAAAACAATCGAATGCTTTGGGGGGGCAGGAAGCTTAGCCGCCATTCCATAATGAGAAGTGGCTTGGCGGTTATCCCCCAACAGCTAGAGAAAAACATTCAATGCTCTGGCAGGGGAGGAGAGATACAAAACTATGGCTCAGCAGGAGAGACGCTGTGGCTCGGTGGTTGAGAACCACTGACCAATATGAATTATGACATTAAAACTGGGTAGGTAAAATGTGAAAAAGTCACAAGATACACTTTAAAGACACAATAACGCAAAATGAGGAATCAATGAAAGTGTATATTTTGGTCAGTACAAAAGAACACTTTTGCTTTGAATTAGGGGTCACAAAAGCAATCTTTTTTGCACGATTTAGAGAAACCCAAATATAGTCCTTCCAACCTCTTAGTAATTCGCAGTTATTTATTGCAGAATGTGACTGTTTGATAATCTAATTACAGTTATATCAATTATGTAGGTGTTTTTGGATCCACTTTAAATCAAGTGCTTGAAACTAGGGATAAGCATTTGCTTGATTTTGGCAAAATTACATTTTTTTTTGTCTATTAGGGCAGTTTAGGTAATTTTATTATTTCCCTTTTTACGTTTTTTTTTTCTTCCTTTTCTTGAATTTAATAGTTGTGTACAGCTATTTTACATTTTATGTATTTTTTATAATTGCAATTATGGTAGCAGGAGCAAGCTGCAAAAAGCAGCAAATTAAAATAAAATACCAAGTATGATAAAATAATTTGAACGTATAAAGAAAAAAGATGCAAAATAGTGAGTGTGTAGCCAACTTTAACTACTCTAATTTAGATGATAATTATGATTGCAATTTTAGCTGAAAGAAAAACAGCAATGGTTTGTGCTATAAAAAAATAAATATAAATACTCACCAAAACAATTTTAATTCCAAATAAATAAAAAAAATTGTTTAAAGTGGCTGTTTTGTTGTCCAGCTTTACGATTCTTCTTATTTAGGAATGGAAGGATGCTACTTTGATTATAAAGTGGAACTCTAACCAACAATTCCAAATGTTTATAGTACTCAAAAAGTTTAGAACCTCTGTTAAGCTTTTATTAATTTAAATAATTTTTTCAAATTCAGCCAATTGAAATAAGAAAACGGAAGAGCACTGGAAGGAGCACCAACACAAGTCTAGCTTAAGCCGCAGTTTATCTTTACTCCCTCACAGCAAAATATTTCTTTGTAATATTTTTTTTCAGCCTGCAGTCTAAACAATCAGCTATAAAAATGTTTTAAAAATCGAAAAAATATTTATATTGCGTGATATTTTTACTCTCCCACTCCATGTGTCATTAATATTTTCTGAAAGTGTATTTGATGCAGAGTGCCTCTGTTATACATTTTCTACAGGTGTAAGAAACATTAATATTATTGCACCCAGTAGGGTGTTAAGAGGAAATGTGTTGTGTTTTTAGCTTCCCTGCCAAATTAATCTTGTGTGACTGTGATTATTTTCCATAATAATAAATTATGTGGGTGTAAAGCTAATTTTTAAGCTATTAAATGCACTAGTGTAATTTTTAGCTCAGAATTTCTGGTCTGAAGCTGTTCTAAAACAATTTAACCTTGAATTGTTAAGTAATATTTACTGTTGTAAGTTAATAAGGAGAAAAATATACCGTACATCTCTATTGCATAACTAGTTTATATGAGCAGTAAAATGAGGATTTGAACATTGGAAGCTGTTCCCAACAAATGGAAGGCAAAGAGCAAAGGACAAAAGAGGGCAAAGCACTAGACACCAGTCTTATCGGTGGTCTCTCTGCAGCTGATCTTTCCCGATGACTAAATTACCATGCTTTGTTCTACACTGTGAATCTATGTAGAAATACCCGTTATGGTAGAGGCAGGGCTTTGCTTCCTCAAGAAAGAGCCTTCAGCAAGGACAACAATGAGCAGCACAGTGCTGCCGAGTGATTGACATGCTCTGGCATAATAAGTTTGATCCAAATATGGCCGCCGATGTGTATCGTTGCCAGTCAACCGCACGGTATAAAGGACGTGAGGTGTACAAAAGATGGTGCCGCTTCTGATGACGTCTGAATGACGAAACGGAGCGCCACTCCGTCATTTCCGGTTTTAGAGTTTGAAGTCTGTGGAACGCAAGGTGTCCCAGACATATTGCTGTATATGATCCTGCAGCACTATTGAGAGTGCTTTTTTATTTAATTTCTTACTCAATAAATCTGGTTTTACGGACATACACAATGAGATGCCTTTCCTCTTTACCCATTCCCATGTGAGTGTATCCACTGGTTTTACCACGGATGAGGAGGAGAAAAACACTGATCCCAGCTGATTCCATTGTGATGCTTTTTACCCCCGCAGTGGTACATCTTTCTGGTGAGTGTGGACCCGAAGGGGGAGCATGTGTGGAATTTCACCTAAATTTCACCAATGATATGATCCACTCAAGCACAAGTCACTTTTTGAACACAATCACCTATTTTATGGTTTTTGATACTTTGTTTTCGACTTTCTGTGCGAACATTTTTGTTTTATATTGAACACTTTTTTTCATACGAATATATTTTTTAGCACAACCAGCACATTGAGCACTTTAACAGCTATGCACATTATTTTTGTTAATGATTTATGTTTGCAGCCAGCTATCTAATTGGCACTTTATACCTGTTTATAGCTTTGATATTTAAAGAGACAGTACACAATTGTATTTATTTTCATTCAATTTATAATTTTAACAAATATACGTTAAGAATAAGCAAAGCTAATTTCACCCTCTTTTTCCTTGTCACAATGAGCAGCACAGTAATAACATTACCAAATTTCATTCTAAGTCTGGTAAGATTAGCAATCAGAGGCATCAGAATCTTAGGCTGGCCATACATTATACAATTTCCTTGTACAATTTTCCTTTAGATTTACCAAAATCATATAATATGAGGTTAAACCTAAACACTCTACATTTGTATACAATCCGGCAGCCCCTTGCACTACATAGTTGAAGGTAAATATAAATTCAATTTAAGCACTTGCGGACCGCCCCACGCACATATACTGTGGCCGCTCTGTGCCGGCTCACGTACCTAGTACATGATCTGACACTTTCATGTCTGGGGCGCGTGTGTGCCGCCGGTGACTTGCTCCGGTTGTGATTGGACAGAAGTCTGCCAGGACCCACCGATCATTCCTGAGAGAAGCAGAACAGCGGTCTGCCAATGTAAACAAGGTAGATCGGCATTCTGTGAGAAGGGAAGGTAGTGATCCTGTGTTTCTGCTAGGCAGGAACACGGGTCTCGGCCTTCCTACAGTACAAGCATATCCCCCATGGTTAGCAAACACTCCCTATGAACACATTTAATCCTTTGATCTCCCCTGATGTTAACCCCTTCCCTGCCAGTGTCATTAGTACAGTGACAGTGCATATTTTTAGCACTGATCACTGTATTAGTGTCACTGGTCCCCCAAAAAGTGTCAAAAGTGTCAGTTAGGTGTCCGATTTTTCTGCTGCAATATCGCAGTCCCACTATAAGTCGCTGATCGCTGTCATTACTAGTAAAAGTATATAAATAAAAATATCCCATAGTTTGTAGACACTATAACTTTTGTGCCAACCAATCAATATATGCTTATTGTTTGTTTTTTTCCCAAAAACATGTAGCAGAATACATATTGGCCTAAATCGATGAAGATATTTGATATTTTAACATTTTTTATCGGATATGCTTTATAGCAGAAAATACCACCAAAAGAAAGCTCTATTTGTGGGAAAAAAAATAACAAACATTTTATTTGGGTACAGGATTGCACAACCACGCAATTGACCTGATCATGGAGGGGGGTAAACCTTCCAGAGCTATAGTGGTTAACAAGAAAATTGTATAATGTATGGCCAGCTTTAGATTCATGTTGCGGTCATACAGCTATGGGGCTGTAGGCACAGAAGTGTCCAGATACCCTCAAAAGTTATATTTTTCAGTGTACTGCTTAAAGTGTTTGTTACCCCAACACATATTCCTGATATGTTGCTGCTGTACCATGTACTTGTATGAGAAAGTATCCTGTTTTCTTTGTATTGCTTCCTTTATGTGAACTCCCTGATGTTCCTGCTAGTCTCTCTGATTTCTTATTAAAAATGTACCACACTAAGCATGAGAGCACATCATGGTCAATCCTCTAGCTATGTTGGGAACGTGGTTTACTTTCCTCCAATGATCAGACATGTCCCGACACGATCACACTGCACAGCCTCTCACTGGGATGCTTAGTTTACTTTTGCTTCTCCTCCCCCAGCTCTTATGCAGCTGAGAACAGAGGGAATGTGATCACTTATAAAAAAAAAAAGGGAAAAGAGGTATTTATAATTTATATAATACATTTATTTATTATATTTATTATTATCTATTAAAATGTATTTATTTATATAATATAATAATAAAAAGCCATGATGCATTAATATCATGATTGGGAACAAATTGGAGAAAAAGACTATATAGCCAAAAGTTTGTGGACAATAGACATGTGCACACTGAAATATTTTGTTTTGGAATTTCGTTTTGGTCCAAAAAATAAATTTATTTAGTTACTCCCGAAATTCATTTTTATTTATTTTGTTTCGTTAAAAAATGCATTCGCCCGAAAATCCAAAATAATTAAGGTTGAATCTGTCATTGAAGGCTTATGGTGTCTGTCGAATGTTCTAAGAAGATTCAACGGAGCAGCTAAACTGTACGACGCCGCAATCGTACATTTCCAGTCAAATGTTCCGCCAACAAGCTATAGTAGAATTCTAATGTTGTATGACACTAGTAATAATTATATTTAATAATTATTAGTACCAATCAACCAACATTAGAATTCTTCTGTAGCCTATGAGCGGAGCATTTTCACAATAAATGTCCACTCGCAGTGACTGCTTTGTCGAATCTTCATGTCAAATCTTTTCTCTCTATGTCGAATAATCTTGGACTAATAGAGTTAGGTTAGGCACATTCAACCTTTTTTGCTATTGTCTCTATAATGTCGAATCTTTTCTCTCTATGTTAAATATTTTCTCTCTGTGTAGAATAATCTTGAACTAATAGAGCTAAGGTTAGGCACATTCGACCACAGATTCAATGGACACAGATCGCTATTGTCAGCGTCATGTCGAATCTCCTATCTATATCAAACTGTTGTCACAACGAAAACAAAAATAAAGCATTTGCTTATGTCGGAACTTTCGGTTTTCAGATTCTGCACGTTCGTTATCATTTGTTAAAACAATAACAAAAATACCCAAAATTCAGACGAAAATGCTTTCGGACGAAAACAAATGCGCATGTCTAGTGGACAACTGACCACCACAATAACAGTATTGAGCCTGTTGAACATACCATTTCACAACCATGGGACTTTATATACAGTTGCTTGTTGTGGGTTTAAAAAGATTGCATTCTTCTGGGAGCACTTTTCACAAGGTTTTTAAGTGTTTATTTGAGATTTGTATCCATTTATTCAAAAAAGCGTTCATAAGGCCATGTATTAATGTTGCATAATAAGATGTTCAGTAGGGTTGAGGCCAAGGCTCTGTGCAGGCCACTTGACTTCCTCCACACCAAACTGGTCAAAAAGTGTTTTTATGAAGTTGTACTTGAGGGCAATGTCATGCTTCAACAGAAATGAACCTTCCCCAACTTGTTATCATATGGTTGGAAACGCACAAACATACTAAATGTCTTGGTATATTGTAATCTTAGCAGTACGGTTTGCTTAAACACCTGAACTCAATAATTTGGAAGGAAGTCCACAAGCTTTTCCTGAAGTAATCACTGTTAAGGCCCGTACACACGGTCGGACTTTTTGACAACAAACATGCAAATTAGCTGTTTTGGAGCAACATCCGACTGTGTGTACACTCCATCGGACAAACTTTTTCTGTTTTTATCGGACTTTTGTTGGCTGTGCAAACAGACAAACTTTCTGGCAACAAAAGTCCGATGGAGCAAAGTCCGACCGTGTGTACGCAAAAGCATCGGACTTTTGTACAAGGTACAAACACGCATGCTCAGAACCAATGCAAAAGATCAGACTACAATACAGAAGTTCACCAAAGGTGGCGCTGGAGTCATTGAACGTCCTCTTTTGAAGTGGTGTCAGTACGTTGTGACGTCATTACGTTCGTGTTTATTGTCAAAAAGTCCGACCGTGTGTATGCAATACAAACTTGTGGACCACGCCCTTTGTACAAAAGTCCACGGAAAAGTTTGTACAAAGTCCGACCGTGTGTATGAGGCTTTACAGACACCCTCTGGTGGCCAGTTACATGATAAATGCCTAGGAGTTGGCCACGTGTATAAACTGCCACATTAACCATATTAGGGAAACCAAGTTAGGGACTTGTGGTATTTACTATGTATACACAATATGTACAGAAGTGTGCAGACTGCAATGTATATATGGTGAACTTAGTAATAAGTGTGGTTTGTTATGAAGTGTGTGTTTCAGTATCCAAACATATGCTAGCTAAATCAGTGGTACCTAGAAGAAAAATTAAATTTTCAATAAACCTTTTGGGGTCTATCTGTTATTAAGAATTCTACATGTGCATCTTATGCAGGAACAAGACTACCAAAATCAAAAACTTTAGAAGTCAAAAAGCCTGGGGGCATTACAGTGCGAGAGTGCAGACATGACCGTTATGGCCAGAGAAAACTGGCATACACAATTTCATACTGCTGTTTGATATTGAGGTCTCAATGTTAAATAGAGAGCATATATATTTTTTTAGACTCGCTGCTTTGCTTGGCACATAAGGATTACATAACTTAGAGAGCTGGTCACATTCATGATTTTTTTTTTTTATGTTTAAGAAAAATTTTAAACATGACAGGCTCATTCCTTAGTAAACTATTGGAATATACAATACACAAGCAGTATTATTTGAATACTCAACACACACAGTAAGCTAGTACTAACAAACTAACTTTACTGTGCACTCAATCCCTGAACCTATCAAATACACTTCGGTGAAGTGCATACCTCCCAACTTTTTGAGATGGGAATGAGGGACACCTATTAGAAAAAGTATGTAGGCATGGGACAAGCCTCCCACCACGACCCTCTAAATGAGAATTAACCTCCAAAAAAGATTAGTTAAACCCCCAAATGCTTTTTTTTACCACTACTATTCCTTTATATTGGCTTTTCAAATTTATAAATGCAGACATTTTGCATTTGGATGAAAGGTTTAGCTCTGGGAAACACTTATTGAAAGGTAAATAGTGCATTTTATATACAAGTAAATAGATTAGACCAAAATGAGGGACAAATGAAAAGGAAAGAGGGACAGAGGGACATTGCTCCAAATCAGGGACAGTCCCTCGAAATCAGGGACAGTTGGGAGCTATGGAAGTGCAGTAAAAACTTTCTATAGCAATTTATGGTTGCTCTTGTACATTTCTCTTAGTAAAACAGACAAATTGTTTATACAGAAGAGATCTGTAGTAAAGTTCAAGCATCGGTGTCCTATCAGCATCTATGTCTGAATCCCAAATGTCTCCTTTATTAAACCACATGGCCCGTAGGGATGGTCCCGCGGTTCAAGTCGAACACAAGGCTGTTCGCCCTTTCGCTGAATTCCGAACGTTACGTGGCTTTCGCTGCAAATTTGCACAGCGAGGAAAGTCCCATAATGCACTGCGAGATCGCAAGGGAAATTGTTGTCTGATGATAGGCCAAAGCATGCACCTGACCTTCATGCTTTGGCCAATCACAGTGCACTCTGCTGTGACAGCCATGATATAAGGCTGCTTACACTATGACTGTATTTAGTGTAATGATTGAGAGAACGTTAGCTAGAGGCAGGTTAGTTAGTGGCATGCAGGTCATATACATACAGCATAGTCATATATATATATATATATATATATATATATATATATATATATATATATATACTGTATCTCACAAAAGTGAGTACACCTCTCACATTTTTGTAAATATTTTATTATATCTTTACATGTGGCAACACTGAAGAAATTACACTTTGTTACAATGTAAAGTAGTGAGCGTACAGCTTGTATAACAGTGTAAATTGGCTGTTCTCACCACACAGCCATTAATGTCTAAATCCCTGGCACCATAAGTGAGTGCACCTCTAAGTGAAAATTGGGCCCTACACTGTGTTATGTGACTTGTTATGCCGCGGACACACGTAGCGGACTATCCGACGGACTTAGTCTGGCGGACTTCCCGCCAGACTGTCCGTCCGACTTTCCGAACGGGCTACTTGCCCACACACGGAACTTTTTCAGCGGACTAATACGGCATACTAAGTCCATCGTACTATCCGCCCTACTTTTGAAATTAACGGACTCACCCACACACGCGGAGGAAAGTCCGCTCATTTCGAGCGGGTCTCCGCGAAGGAGACGTCGCTAGCCCTGCTGCCTGGTATGGACTTAAAGGGGAACCCCAACGCCGACAAAGGCCTCTTCCCGACAACCCTGGCCGTTGGTTTCGGGGTCTGTGGGCGGGGGGCTTATCGGAATCCGGAAGCCCCCTTTAATAAGGGGCCCCCGGATACCGGCCCCCCACTCTATGTGAATGAGTATGGGGTACAATGTACCCCTACCCATTCACCTGTGAAAAAAAGTACAAAAAAAAAACACAACACAGGGTAAAAATAGTTTATTGCACAACTTCGGGGGTCTTCCGTCTTCAGGGGTCTTCTCGCCGGACTCCTCCGCTATCTTCTGCTAGCTCTTTTGCTAGCGGAGGAGCCCGGCTTTCTTCCTCGCCGCCGGCCTCTTCTTCCGACTTCGGGGGTCTTGTCCCCCTCTTCAGGGGTCTTGTCCCCCTCTTCAGTTCTTCTGCCGGGCCACCGCGCCTTTTTATAGCTCTTTTACAGGCCGTGGCCCGTTCTTCTGTCGCCGCTGTCGTTGTCGCCGCCTTCTGTTCTTTTCTTCTCTTCTTCTCTTCAGACGCTGACTCGTCGCTCCCTCCGCTCACAATGACGGGGACCGTGTGTGTGGCGACTTATATAGGGACATCACCGGATGATGTTCCTGCCTATTATGATGTCACAGTCCCAGCATCCTCTGGGACTGTGACACCATAATGGGCGGGGACATCATCCGGTGATGTCCCTATATAAGTCGCCGCGCATCGCGTCGGAGCCATTGTGAGCGGAGGATGCGACGAGTCAACATCTCAAGAGAAGAACAGAAGGCGGCGGCGATGACGACAGCGGCGACAGAAGACCGGGCCACCGCCTGTAAAAGAGCTATAAGAAGGCGCGGTAGCCCGGCAGAAGAACCGAAGAGGGGGACAAGACCCCCGAAGTCGGAAGAAGAGGCCGGCGGCGAGGAAGAAAGACGGGCTCCTCCGCTAGCAAAAGAGCTAGCAGAAGATAGCGGAGGAGTCCAGCGAGAAGACCCCCGAAGACGGAAGACCCCCGGAGTTGTGCAATAAACTATTAAAGGGGGCTCCCGGTTTCCGATAAGCCCCCTGCCCACAGACCCGGACAACCAACGGCCAGGGTTGTCGGAAAGAGGCCCGTGTCCTCATCAACATGGGGACAAGGTGCTTTGGGGTGGGGGGGCCGCACGGCCCCCCTTCCCCAAGGCACCCCCCATGTTGATGGCACGCGGCCTGGTACGGCTCAGGAGGGGGGGCGCTCGCTCGTCCCCCCCTTTCCTGGCCGGCCGGGTAGCGTGCTCGGACAAGGGTCTAATGTGGACCTGGGAGGAACCCCACGCCGATTTTTTCGGCGTTGGGGTTCCCCTTTAAGTCCATACCAGGTGGCGGGGCCAGCGACGTCTCCTTCGCGGGCCCCGCCTACCTGGAGACCGGCTCGAAATGAGCGGACTTTTCTCCGGGCGGGAAAAGTCCGTTCATTTCAAAAGTACGGTGGACTGGCATACGCACGGCCGGATTGTCTGCCGAAATGCAAGTCCGGCGGGAAGATTGGAGTGCAAAACTACTTTCTAAGTCCGCCGTACTTTCGGGTCCAAAAAGTCTGCCGGAGGCTACACACGGGGGGATTGTCCGGCGGACTTGAGTTTGCCGGACATTTCCACCCGATTGTTTGATCGTATGTACACGGCATTAGTGTTACAAGGTCTCAGGTGTGAATGGGGAGCAGGTATGTTAAATTATAAGTCGCCGCGCATCGCGTCGGAGCCATTGTGAGCGGAGGATGCGACGAGTCAACGTCTGAAGAGAAGAACAGAAGGCGGCGGCGATGACGACAGCGGCGACAAAAGACCGGGCTACCGCCTGTAAAAGAGCTATAAGAAGGCGCGGTGGCCCGGCAGAAGAACCAAAGAGGGGGACAAGACCCACGAAGTCGGAAGAAGAGGCCGGCGGCGAGGAAGAAAGACGGGCTCCTCCGCTAGCAAAAGAGCTAGCAGAAGATAGGAGTCCAGCGAGAAGACCCCCGAAGACGGAAGACCCCCGGAGTTGTGCAATAAACTATTAAAGGGGGCTCCGGGTTTCCGATAAGCCCCCCGCCCACAGACCCGGACAACCAACGGCCAGGGTTGTCGGAAAGAGGCCCGTGTCCTCATCAACAAAGTCTGCCGGAGGCTACACACGGGGGATTGTCCGGCGGACTTGAGTTTGCCGGACATTTCCACCCGATTGTTTGATCGTTTGTACGCGGCATTAGTGTTCTCAGGTGTGAATGGGGAGCAGGTATGTTAAATTTGATGTTATCGCTCTCGCACTTTAACAAGGGGGTCCCCTTTAACAAGGGGGTCCCCAGATCCTGCCCCCACTATGTGAATGGGTATGGGGTACATTGTACCCCTACCCATTCACCAAAAAAAGTATGAAAAAGTAAAAACTGCAAAAGACAGTTTTTGACTATTCCTTTAAAAAAAAAAAAAAAAAAAGAGTCCTGCAATGTCCATTTATCTTCAATCATGACACCCAAATGACCCAAAAAATAGAAGAAAAAATGCTCTGCCTCCGTGGGAGGAGTCCCGCCTACTGCTGTCTTTTCAGTGTGACAGCTTTTATATATGCAAGGGCGGGCCACACGGTGACATAACCAAGTGATCCTGCCCCTTCTGATGTCATGTGCCATCAGAGGGGGGCAGGGTCATCCGTTATGCCAGCGGGTGGCCCCGTTCTTGCCTATATAACAGCTGTCACAGCGAAAAGACAGCAGTCGGCGGGACGCCTCCCATGTGGAGTATTTTTGTTTTTCTATTTTTCAGGTCCATGCAGGCGGCATGATTGGCGATGGATGGACATCGCGGGACACTTTTTTTTTCTTTTTTAATAAAGGAATTGTCAAAAACTGTCTCTTGTGGTTTTTTACTTTTTGACACTTATTTTGGTGAATGGGTAGAGGTACAATGTACCCCATACCCATTCACATAGGGGGAGCAGGATCTAGGGGCCCCCTTGTTAAGGAAGGCTTCCAGATTCTGATAAGCCCCCCGCCCTCAGACCCCCACAACCACCGGGCAAGGGTTGTAGGGATGAGGCCCTTGCCCCCATCAACATGGGGGACAAGGTGTCCCAAATCACCCTCCCCAAGTTTAGGGCATGTGGCCTGGTATGGTTCAGGAGGGGGGGCGCTCACTCGTCACCCCATCCTGTCCTCCAGGCTGCATGCTCTAGTCTGCATGCTTGAATAACTTAATTTTGCAATGATACATGTCCCCTGGGGCAATACCCGGGTCCCCATATACTTTTTAGGGCAATAACTTGCATATAAGCCTTTAAAATTGGCACTTTTGATTTTTCATGTTTGTGTCCCATAGACTTTCGTAGGGTTTGCATGTTTTTAGCCTGTTCGCATGTTCTGTGAAGTTCGGCCCATCCCTAATGGCCAGTAGTTACCTTCACCATGGTCTGGTGCTGTCCTTTATTGCTTCATTCTCAGATGCATGCCTACAATTGCTTTCCAGTTAGAATAGGGATAGACTCACTTCCTGTGAGCCTAGGCTGTCCTGCACACCCCCTGGGAGTGCATCCCTACCCTGGCAGCCTGGCCTCACAAAAGAATGATACAGAGAATAAAGCTGATGTCACAACTTGCATTTCTCAGGAACACCCAATATCTAAGAAAAATAGAAATATTCCAGGGACACTGTGTGACTGCCCATTAGACAGCTCAAAAAAATAATAATAATAATATTATATATATATATATATAGATATATCTATATCTATATATATATATATACACACACACACATATATATGTGTGTGGGACCCCCATGTGGGCTGCTGAGTTATTCTATTTCCCTCTGGCTATTCCGGCCACTCAACACTTCTGACACCTCGGGTTCCATGCTCACAGTAAAAAGATTACACTTTATTGTAATTAAATAATGTAATAAGTTTACTGGAAAATATTTAGTTGCCCAGAGGAACACCCCTCTGATTTAGTCATACAACAAATAAGTACAGTGAAGATATTGTCAAAGGTTAATATAAACACACTCTAAATAACTGACGTATGCGGGCGCGTCTCCAAGTGGGTCTAATGCTCAGGGTGGTAATGCCTTGACACTGAGCACCTTCCCCCTTCCAGCAACGGACTTGCAGACTCCTTAGAACCAACAATACACTATACAGTGCTAGCAAACAATGTAACACAATGTAATTACTTAAGAGCTCCCCATGTGATGAAATGCAATCCTTTGTATGTAGCAGCAACACTGTAAGGCCTTACAATGAATGGTATAGTCTCTTGTCTTTTTTCTTCAGCTAGCCAATATACTGCAGTATTTGTATTCTATAGGGTTTGCAGATTGTACTGTAATGTAAAATAGTGAACAGCAACTTCGATTATGCAATGCACTTATAACTTCCTTTTTTTGAAAATGTACCCCAACCATTAGTCAGTTACTAGTGAAGTACAGGCTATGAAGCCTGATTGAACACAGTCTAATTGGAAGGAACTGTTCCGTGAGACTACAGGTCTCAGCAGCACTGTAGTGACTAGTCTATAGTGTGTTAGGTGCTTTGTATAAATTCTGGGCAACAGCCCTCTCACCACACCATGCCCAGACAATTGGATGCCTCTGATCCGGTGATCTCAGTCCTGCTGCCAGCGAGCACCATCACATTGCACACCCCGCAAGACGATCGGAACCCTCGGTTGGTTCCACCGGGTGTTCTGGATCCTCTGACCCGACCACACTCTACGTCAACAAACTGCATCCAGCTTCCCTCTGGTGCCTCTGACTTTGTCTGTTCCACGCCTAACAGGCCGCGCTCTTCAGGACAATACCACACAGGTCCCTGCAGGCAGGCCACGCATCCCCAGGAGAAGAGAGATAACCAGGCCACACCTTCCCTTTTTATACCCTGCCCAGCATGCAGTTCAGTCCGCAGGGTTCATGGGTAGGTGAATGAGGCACTGTGGATAACTGAGTCCTTTCACGGAATAATTAAGTCACATCCTGTATAGGCCTTGTTCCATTCTCTTATGTGAAATATAAACAAGTCTCTTTCACAGTGTATACCACTAGAGGGAGCCAAATACCAACCTAATAGCATTGTCTTGCTATATAACATTACCTGGTAAAGAATCACAGCGCTATATATATATATATATCATTTAATGTAGCAAAAATGTGAGGATAACTGGGGAGAATGGTGGTTCGGCTGTAGCTCTGCTTTAATTAGCCAACATAAAACACCTCTGTGCTCTCAAAGATCAGTGAAACTCAGTTTATTGTGCTCAGGTTACTGAAAGATGTTTTCAGTTTGCTATGGGTTACTTACTGATCCTTATACGTTTCTCTTTGTCTTTTTAATAAGACTAACTGACATGGCAACCTATGAAAAGGTGCCCTAGAAAAAAATGCTAGAATTATATTATGTACAAAAAGCCAGCTCAGCCCACAACAGAAATTTCAGTTGCACTTGGTATGCTGACTCACATACTTGCTTGTTATATTTCTGGGGAATTCTAGAATAGTAATCTCTCTGAAATCCAAGTTCTGCAACTACTGTTGCAGCAAAAAAAGCCTAATGAGGGTGTCATTCACCCCTTTTAGTCTCCCCATAATGTAGAATAAACGAATGGGAGAATCCAACAAGGAGTGAAAGACACCATTGGCCTTTCCATTTGGAGGCTCTTGGAAAACCTAAGAAGCTGGCGAGTGATTTAGGTGGCTGCCATTTAACCAAAACTAAAATATATTTTGGGACAAGTTTTCTTTTAACTAAGCTTTTAATGTAATTCTAAAGGTTGTCATTTTTAAAAAACAAAAACAAACATGTTATACTTATCTTCCCAGATCCTCTTCTTTTTGGGTCCCCCGCCAGTGATCCTGCCTCCTCCCCAATGATATGGGGGCACTTAGCTCCCAAGCTGCTCTCTGTCAGTCCATTCATCCATGGGCTGTGATTGACAGTGGCAGGAGCCCAATGTGAGCCAATGAGGAGAGATAGTGGGAAAAAACAGAAGGTGTCGCCATCTAAGTGTAAAATTTTAATAAACCATTCCATTAAAAACAAAGGGTTAAAATGCACTCACAGAGAAACAGGAAATGACAGGCACATCTAATAATCCCCAGCCTCCCAGCGGTCTCTGTCCATCCAGCTCTGCATGTGATCCAGGAATTATTATGCTGCGTACACACGATCAAACAATCAGGTGGAAAAGTCCGGCAAACTGAAGTCCGCCGGACAATCCCCCCCGTGTGTAGCCTCTGGCATACTTTTTTGACCCGAAAGTACGGCGGACTTATAAAGTAGTTTTGCACTCCAATCTTCCCATCGGACTCGCATTTCGGCGGACAATCCGGCCGTGCATATGGCAGTCCGCTGTACTTTTGAAATGAACAGACTTTTCCCACCCGGAGAAAAGTCCGCTCATTTGAGCGGGTCTCCAGGTAGGCGGGGCGCACGAAGGAGACGCCACTGGCCCTGCCACCTGGTATGGACTTAAAGGGGAACCCCAACGCCGAAAAAAATCAGCGTGGAGGTCCCCCCCAAGTCCACAACAGACCCTTGTCTGAGCACGCTACCCGGCCGGCCAGGAAAGGAGGGGCGAGCGAGCGCCCCCCTCCCCTCCTGAGCCGTACCAGGCAGCGTGCCCTCAACATGGGGGGTGCCTTGGGGAAGGGGGGGCCGCACGGCCCCCCACCCCAAAGCACCTTGTCCCCATGTTGATGAGGACAAGGGCCTCTTCCTGACAACCCTGGCCGTTGGTTGTCGGGGTCTGTGGGCGAGGGGCTTATCAGAATACCGGCCCCCCACCCTATGTGAATGAGTATGGGGTACAATGTACCCCTACCCATTCACCTGTAAAATAAAGTACAAAAAAAACACAACACACAAGATAAAATAGTTTATTGCACAGCTCCGGGGGTCTTCCGTCTTCGGGGGTCTTCGCGCCGGACTCCTCCGCTATCTTCTTCTAGCTTTTTTGTTAGCGGAGGAGCCCGGCATTCTTCTTCATCGCCGCGGCCTTCTTCCGACTTCGGGGTCTTGTCCCCTTTAAGTCCATACCAGGTGGCGGGGCCAGCGGCGTCTCCTTTGCAGGCCCCGCCTACCTGGAGACGTGCTCAAAATGAGCGGATTTTCCTCTGCGTGTGTGGGCGAGTCCGTTCATTTCAAAAGTAGGGCGGATAGTACGGCGGACTTAGTACGCCGTATTAGTCCGCTGAAAAAGTGCCGTGTGTGGGCAAGTAGCCCGTTCGGAAAGTCTGACGGACAGTCTGGCGGGAAGTCCGCCAGATTAAGTCCGTCGGATAGTCGGCTACGTGTGTATTTTACATTAGATGTGTCTGTCATTTACTGCATTTTAATCCTTTATTTTATATTGAATGGTTTATTAAACTGGTACACTTAGATGGCGGTGCCTTTTGTTTTTTCCCTCTTTCTTAGTGCCTAGGGACTATCCAATACTCTACTGGAAGTGCTGTAGCCCATGAACAAGTGATTGTTACTTATTTTGGACTCAATTTGGGACTTCATGTTACAATTTTCTCTATTGCGCCATTTTAGAGACCTAGGGGAGTTGCTGCTCTCATGCACATCACTGGATCGAGATGGGGCTCAGATATGTAAAAAAGGGGGTGGAGTGTGGGAGCTGCACCAAGAAGGTTTTTTACCTTGATGCATACAATGCATTAAGGTAAAAAAAAAAACTTGAGCCTGTATAAGTACTTTAACTATGTGCTTTAAATCAAAATCAGTTACCATTTCATGACTCTTTATTAAAATTATGTACCGCTATATGATATATTTTTTAACTGATTTTCATTTGGAAATTCCTTAAATCATATTTAAAATCCCTTTTTTTAATTTAAAATAAAGTAAGAAATGGTTAAAACCCCTGCCATTTTTTTTGTTGTTGTTGCTTTGTCCCATTCCAAAAGATTTCTTTCCTGTCAAGTAGACACAACAGAAGGTGATAAGATCCTCTCTAAAGTAAGGTAAATCTCAAACAAGTGTCCCTGTTGGAAATTTTTCTAGAGTGGATGTCCTAAAATGACCATATTTATTAATGTATAACATGCACAGGCGTATAACACGCACATTCATTTTAAGAGGGAAGTTTCAGGAAAACAAAAATTACATTTTAAATAGGGAGCTTTCAAGCAAAATAAGGGTCAGTGCCCATCTGCAGCCTCACCATTGCCATCAATGCAGCCTGATCAATGCCCATCTGCAGCCTCACAAGTGCCATCAATGCAGCCTCATTAGTTCATATCAATGCAGCTTCACCACTGCCATCAATGCAGCAGCTTCACCATTGCCATCAGTGCAGCCTGATCAATGCCCATCTGTAGCCTCACAAGTGCCATCAATGCAGCCTCATCAGTTCACATCAATGCAGCCTCACCACTGCCATCAATGCAGCAGCTTCGCCATTGCCATCAGTGCAGCCTGATTGATGCCCATCTGCAGCCTAGCAGGGACAGGGATGGGGGCGGGATGAGCGCCAACAGTAAGAATCTCCTATGATAGACAGAACAGTGGTCCAATGGTGGCCCAGGAGATGGGACTTCCTATTACAGAGGCCGCCAAGTAAACAAGGAGATTCTCACTGTATGTAATCTGACGGTGCTCGTCCCGCCCCCCTCGTTGCCCCCTCCGAGGCAGCTAAAATGTAAGTATTGGAGTATAACACGCACACGCTATTGGCATCCGATTTTTATGGTGAAAAAGTTAGTGTTATACGCCAATAAATACAGTAACTCCATAGTCCACATCCAGTGCAATAGGCCAAATGTTTCTATAGAAGATTAGGCTATGAAAATAAACTGAGAAAATATAAAAATACATCCTAAAAAGCAGGAAGCTGATGGATATGTAAAAGGTCCTCTTTAAAAACAGTCATTCCTTTTAACTCCATTCCCTAAATACCGCATTAATAAAATGAAGTGAACTGTAATAAAATGACACATGTGTTATGAAATTTTACAACCCTGTTCCCATGTAATTTTAGCACAGACTATACATGATCAGTGCTGAATATGGATGTGATAATGGCCATTTGAGGTTCAATTAACACGCTGGAACAATTCTGGAGAGATTCCTTGATTGCCTTTTTCTGCCGCTCGGTGCAAGCAGCTGAGAAAGTGAGCTAAGAGGTTTTAGCTTGATTAAATGGGCATTCTGCAAGGAAGAGAGCTCCTTGATGTGATCTGTTACCTGCTCTTGTGGAATTTCAAATCAAGACATCTCCCCCTCACATCATTGGTCTGATTCGAACCATCATTTTCAATGTCATGAACCTTTCCGGCCTCATTTGTCAGAAATGGTGTTTAGCAGGAAAACAGACAGTGCAGAAAGGCTAAAAATAATCCTGCATTTTTTTATCAGTTAATTATTTCCGTAAGGATTTAACCTGCATGAGAAATAAACAGTATCAAAGGATGAACAGCCCCCTGTACTGTTGCTACAGATAAACTCCAAGTAGTACAAAACTGAATGAAAGCAAGTGTGAAGGTATCGAGCTACAGTACAGATATGGTTTTTTTTTAGGGGCTGATTAACCAAAGGCAAATTGGCAATTCACTTTGCAAGGGAAGGGAATTTTCCCTAGAGCCTAGTAATTGTGTTGAAATTTTACTTTGCAAAAAATACCCAATCACATGCAAGCAAAATAGAGACCACATTTTTGCTGTACATGATTGGATGTTAGAAGTCAACAGAGCTCATTCACTAAGCTCCGGGAAAAGAAGTGAAACTTCTGATGCTACAGTAAGTGCATGGTCTTTTTGGCTTTAGTAAATCAACCCCATGGTGCAGTGTTCCCCAAACTGCACCCCGGGGGCTGGATGTGGCCCTTTGCTTGCTTTTATCCAGCCCTTGGGATACTATTACTCCAACTAACATCATTGACGAGGCACCATTCCTCCCACTGATATCATACCATTAATGGAGCACTCTTCATCCCACTGACACCATCAATGGGGCACTATTCCTACTGCTTTGACCAATGATGGGACACTATTCCTTTCATTGATACCAACCAGGGGTGCTATTCCTCCTACTAAAACATTCCACAAGGCACTATTCCTCCTGTTAAAACCAATTATGGGGCAGTGTTTACTTCCACTGATGCTGTTGTATTTATTACTCACTCTTGCCATAGTCCAGCCCCCCTAAAGCCCAAAAGGACAGTAAACTTTTGTTTAAACTGTTTTGAGGCCCCTGCCATAGTGTATAACAAAAAAAAGTCAGCAGGCAACTGCTATGAGCCTTCATCCAGTTCATAGAAAAAGCCCATCAAGGCTTATGTGGCTTCAAAAGCAGAGGACCTCAACCTTTATTTGTTTGTGAACCACATTCAAATATAGGATATGGCTGTAAGATGTGCCCAAAGTATACCTGGACTGAAGATCTAGCAAGAAGTGGCAAATACATGTTGGCTGGCTGTACAGTACATGGCTTTGCACAGTTTCAAAAGTGTTTTGGGTGTCCCAAATACAAGAAGCTCAGGTATGCAAATACAAACTCAAGAATTCCACTTTAATTTTTTTTGTGTTCCCTACTCCTGTTCTCCTTTATCAAAGAAAAATGAGCTCAAGCTTTACTTACCCTCTTCATGCTCCAGCCTGTTCTCAGCTTCCTCATTAGTTCACCACCGCCAGTCCTCTGCAGGCACAGTTGGCAGTCAAATCATTCTGCCCGTTTCCTGCATTTAGTGCATCACTGGGGTGTGCAGACCCTGGGGGTAAATCATCATGCAGGCTAGGTTCACAGTACTGAACAGCCATTATATAAGTGCTGCTCAGTCCAGGAGAAAAGCGTTCCCTTCACCACCATTCAGATAGAGGATGAAGAGCCCATGATGTCACCAGTCTGGCTAGAAGGCTACAGGAAAACTTTTTTTTTTTTTTAAGGCTCTGGGGGCTTTGGTAGGGTAGGCATTTATAGCTGGAATTCTGAGTAAGGCTGGGTTCACACTGCTGCGGGGGGAGATCCGGATGTGATTCGCACAGCAAATCACATCCGATCTCCGTAGCACTGCGAGTTCAGCCATACAGATAGTATGGCTGAACTCGCAGCTGTCCCGCAGCAAACTCGCACAGGACCCTTTTTTGGGTCCGCAACGGAATCGGATCGCATGGGGGTTCACACCATGCGATCCGATTCCTGTGCGAGTCGGCAGATCGCACTGCGATATGCCGACGGATCTGGGGGTGTCATTAACATAACATTGACACCCCCAGCCGTCCGCATAGGGCAGTGTGAACTGCCGGCGGGAGGTGTGCGATGCGGGAAAACGCTGCGGATTCGCGGCGTTCCCGCATCGCAATAGTGTGAACCTAGCTTAAGGCTGGGTTCACACCGCTGCGGGGGGAGAACCGGATGTGATTCGCACAGCAAATCACATCCGATCTCCGTAGCACTGCGAGTTCAGCCATACAGATAGTATGGCTGAACTCGCAGCTGTCCCGCAGCAAACTCGCACAGGACCCTTTTTTGGGTCCGCAACGGAATCGGATCGCATGGGGGTTCACACCATGCGATCCGATTCCTGTGCGAGCCTTAAGGCTAGGTTCACACTATTGCGATGCGGGAACGCCGCGAATCCGCGGCGTTTTCCCGCATCGCTCACCTCCCGCCGGCAGTTCACACTGCCCTATGCGGACGGCTGGGGGTGTCAATGTTATGTTAATGACACCCCCAGATCCGTCGGCATATCGCAGTGCGATCTGCCGACTCGCACAGGAATCGGATCGCATGGTGTGAACCCCCATGCGATCCGATTCCGTTGCGGACCCAAAAAAGGGTCCTGTGCGAGTTTGCTGCGGGACAGCTGCGAGTTCAGCCATACTATCTGTATGGCTGAACTCGCAGTGCTACGGAGATCGGATGTGATTTGCTGTGCGAATCACATCCGGTTCTCCCCCCGCAGCGGTGTGAACCCAGCCTAAAGAAGTTAAAGAAACACAATCAGCAAAACAAATGCTGCTGGTATACAAAAGAACAAGATGTAAAGGAATTCTGCAAGAGGCAATAATGGAAGAAACGCTTGAGACTCCAGGGAAGGAAGAGACCTGAGGCCAGAGACTCAAAGAGAGAAGCTTGAATAATATCAAAGGAAGATTGTTATATGTAACAGTGCCTCCTTGAGATAAAGTTGTTTGGACGCAAGGCGACTTGTGAGCTTCAAAACTACATTACTTAAAAATTGTGTACACACTCTCCATTATGGATGGATGTGTTTAGCTCAGAACAACATACCATTTTTTTTATTTATTACAAGTAATTATATAGCGCTAACCATTTACGCAGTGATATACTTAAAATGTACGTTCAGATCAGTGCCTGCCCAAAGGAGCTTACAATCTAAGGTCCCGATCTCACATGTGTAGAGCTACCGATGTAGGAGCCACTGGTGAACAGGAACCCCCCCACCTTAAACAGCCAGGCACACCGAATTTCAACAGCACTTTTTATGTTTTATTAGGGGTTAATAACTTGGATCGGATATGGGATATTATGGGATGCCCACTTAAGTTTAGCAAACTCTTCAGGGACAACTCTCCTATGTACAGTCTATTTACACACTCCTCAGCTTCCGCCAGCACTTCACTTGCTTGCAGAACAAAATCTCAGACCCAGCTGGCACAATATTAGATGATCTGACAAAAAGGCATCAGTCAGATAAAGCAAAGGCCCATTACAGGCAGAGAACGCGAGCCACTTAGTTGTGTAGCAAAGTCAGTGTCCAGCTTCCATCCTTGTGGCTACTGATCCCAGCACCACCTCTTCAGGCACTGCCAGCCTACCTGCAGCTGCCCCTCTCCTAGCCCTCCTAGCTAGTCCTCCCAAAGTTCTCCCAGATTGCATACTCACCAGCCTTCTTGACAAACTTCTCCTGGAGATCTCCCAACTGTGCTGACTTTCTCCCGCTGTCCTCACACCTGCTCCTGTGCATCTAGGACAGTATTCCCATTGTGTTTTGTAGCAGATCCTTCCCGTACCCAAGCCCCAGGCCCAAGGTCATCTCCCCAGACAAGGGGGCTATCCTCAAGGCGGGCCTCTGACAACCTTCTTATTACTCCATCTCCAGCTTCCACCAGAAATCCACTGCCCATAGAGGCCTGACCCTGAATATAAAAGAGGTAGCTGCCCCCTGTTATTCCACTTGCTGGGGATTGGCCAGGGCCCTCCTCAGTACTCCAGGCAGTTTTGCCTAAACTCTCTTCCATTCTTCTGGAAGTTTCTCAAAGGTCCAGCAAGTAGAGGAAGGTAACAGAGATGCTGCCTGACAGACAGAAGCCAAATAAATTACCAGCATATCTTTTGAATGTGGGAGGAAACTGGAGTACTCACAGCAAATGTATGCATGTACAGGGAGAACATGCAAACACCATGCATGTGCATTACATGTTAAAGTGGTTGCAAAGGGAGAAGGTTTGTTACCTTACTGCATTCAATGCAGTAGGGTAAAAAACCTTTTGCATGCAGCTCCCCCCCTGCAGCCTCCCCTAAATACATACACAAGCCTGATCTTGTTCCAGTGATGTGCACAAGAGCAGCAGCTCTCTTCCTCCCCACTGGGACAGGAACTCACCCAGTGATGAGGGAGAGGGAGGTGGGGCTAAGCCCAGCTCTGTGTGTCCTAACGGCACACAGAATGGAATTCAAGAGCAAGCATACATGAGTGCCCCCATAGCAAGTGGCTTGCCATGAGGGCACTCAGTGGAGGAAGGCCCCAGGAGAAGGGGATCCCAGAAGAGAAGCATCAGGGCTGCTCTGTGCAAAACCTTTGCACAGAACAGGTAAGTATAACATGTTTGATGGTTAAAAAAAAAAAAAAAGAGCAATCTTACACACACAAAGGAAAAGCACTTTGATGCATACTAACACATCTAACGTTATAAAAATAAAAACACACACACGCCTCTTTTGCACATACATACACTATATTCTCAAAAATATTGTGACACCTGCCTTTACATGCACATGACTTTGAATGGCATCCCAGTCTTAGTCCGTAGGATTCAATAGAAACTACCCCACACCACAATCCCCCCTCCACCACATGATTTGAACCAGTGCACAAGGCAAGGTCCATTAAGACATGGCTGAGTGAGCTTGGGGTGGAGCAACTTGACTGGCCTGCACAGAGTCCTGACCTCAACCCAATAGAACACCTCTGGGATGAATTAGAGCAGAGACTGTGAGCCAGGCCTTCTCCCCAACATCAGTGCCTGACATCAAAATGCGCTTCTGGAAGAATGGTCAAACATTCCCATAGACACACTCCTAAACCTTGTGGGCAGCTTTGTCCAGAAGAGTTGAAGCTGTTATAGCTGCAAAGGGTGGGCCAACTCAATATGGAACCCTACAGACTAAGACTGGGATGCCATTAAAATTCATGTGCGTGTAAAGGCAGGTGTCCCAATACTTTTCACACTATAGTGTAGATCTACATGGCCCTAAATGAAAACTTTGTTAGTGCCTGTATTTTACTTGGTGTCATCATCTAGCAGCACTCAGATTGGAAAAAAGACAGGGTAGCCTAGAGGCCAATTTGCTGTGATGCATGCCATAATGCTGACAAGGAACATGTTGGCTGTAGGAGAGAGGTAAGAAAGCAGAGAAATGATTTCATGAGTTCACTGCTGCTCTTTGACTGTCCAGTCAGCAGGTTGGAGGTGGAGAGAGGACACCATAATGTCCCTTACTGTAAGTGGTGTCATCCATCTGACTGTGCTGTGCAAGTCTCAGGACTGGACTGACACAAATACTAATTCTTTAGCAGGTAAAACAGATCTCTTATATGTATTTCATGTGTGTATCTTGCTTTTTGCCTGGGGTTCAGTTTTAATCAAACCATTTTTGCAAAACTTTAAATAAACTTGAGATGATTTGTTAGTGGGAAGCAGTATACAAGAACAGTTTGTGGCATTTCCCAATATGGCTCCTGTGTCTCTAACAACAATCTGTTTTAATATAAGGATTTATCTCATTAAAACACCTTGATCTGGAAACAGTTTATCTTACACTGATATCCCAGAGGAGACACATTTCAGAATTTAAATGAGCTGTTTTTGGCTGGACCTGTATCATTCAATGGGCTGCCAGAAAATGTGTTATTAAACTGCAGCCCAACAGAAAGTTACTGAATTAAAAGAAAAAAGTAATTCAGTATTCAATAACAAAAACAGCAAAGAAGAAAAAAACGGTCTTGTAAGTATTAGTAAAATGTGGTGCATATATAACTTATTTAATAAATCCATATTTTTGAGAAAATTGCTACAATGAAAAGTAGATTCATACTTTGCATAGCCACATGTCCCAGCGGTTTTTCATGTTATCATGCATTCAACTTCCTTCCTAATTAATTCCCTGTGGCAGTGTTTTCTAAATTTAATAAAGGGTAACCACATTTTTGATGGAAAAAATCGTATAATATATAATTGCCACAAAAGCTTTTTTGTATGTAATGACAGTTATACAGTTCCATTTCGATCTGTAGTTAGGTTTTCCTCTTTTTTTTTCTTTTAAGATAAATTCGGCTTCCTTGTAGGCGGGTGTTCTCTACATTGCTGATGTACAAAAGACTTCCCTGGAAATGTCTTCTATTGTAAATGACAAACTGCCGATCCTAGCATTTTCTCTTCTATTACAGATTATAAGGCTGATCATGGGACAATAGCTGATCATGTGACTACATACTGTAGTTACATTATTCCAGCATGAACCAATTTAACTATGTGCTGTACCTGTGGGATCCCTCTAGAAGCTGAAAAATACTGTGTTAGGCCCTGCTACTCCAGTTATCTCAACTAGCAGCCAGGTCCCATGCTGAGTGACTGCTATGAGATTGGCAAGCTTGGGGCTGGCACCATTCAGAGAATGCTTTGCATTTTCTCAATGGATGCTAAGCATTCTCTGAATGGAAAAAATGGAGAGCGTGACATCATCCCCCCTCATCTTTGCTTTGTCCAATCAGAGGACTCCTTGCATACAATGAAAAAATGCATAGCTATCTCTGAGTGGCACCAATGCCAAGCAGCCGGACTTTTGTGTTCACAATGCAGCAGGGCAGCCACTCAATACAAACAAACCCAATGATAAACCGAGGAAAAAAACAAGCTTTACTTACAAGGTTTGTTTGTATCTGTTTGTTAGCCTTCCAAGCTTCTTACTGCGATAGCCAGCTATAGGTGTGAGCAAGTGGCGTCTTTTTGTATCACTGTCGTGTTTTTCACAGATCTCACCGACACCTGTGTTGCCATTGTGCTGGGTGTTCAGTGGGCTCCTGCACCTTTAAGAAGGGGTGGTTCCCCTTCAGTCCACCTGCTCTCACCTATCCATCAGAATGCATGTGCCTCCACTGTGGGGACACTTATAAGTTAGTGTTAGGTACCACAGATACCAGGGTGCCTTGACGGGGCTCTGTGGTTTACGCATGCATTTGCAAATGTGTGCAGACTAAACCCCTGCTTTTAACGCATACTGTTAGACAGGTTATTTGATTGTCTGTGGGCTGGTGGTAAGTAAAGCTTGGGTTTTTCCTCGGTTTAGCCTTGGGTTTGTTTGTATCTGTTGTTAGCCTTCCAAGCTTTTTACTGTGATAGCCAGCTATAGGTGTAAGCAAGAGGCGTATTTTTGTATCATGGGCAGCCACTCGGCATAGGACCAGGAACCTAGTTGACATACCTACTACAGTGATTTCCAGCTTCTAGAGCCCTGGTGCCCAACCTGCGGCCTGAGGGCTACATGTGTCCCTTTGGTATATGATGTGCTGCCCATTGACTTCAGCAGTCATTAGTAGGAACATTAATTAGAGTAAAAGCACTGATCTCTACTAGCATCATGTAACACATTCCCAATTTCCTATTGTCTTCTACAGCATATCCTCAGCCAAAAATATAGCATTTTCACAATCTTTGACCCTCATTTCCTTTAATTGGTCTACAGTTTCTGTCAGTCTTCTCAATCATTACAGATACTGAATATTATGTATGGCCCTTTGGTGATGTCAGGGGCTGCATTTGAGGAACTCTTTAGCTCATAGGCTGACAACTACTGTTCTAGAGCAGAGGTCTCCGATCTTTCTAAACAAAGGGCCAGTTTAAAGTCCTTCAGACTCTACGGAGGCCAGACTTTGGCCAGTGGGAGTGGAAAACGTGAGAGTAAACAATGTCCCATCTTTAGTATTAGAAAACAAGGAGAAGAGGCACCTCTAAGCGTAGAAGTTTAAGTACTTTTTATTGAAACATACAGTTGGTAACTCACATTTGTGAAGGGTTAAAAAAAACTCATCTGTGGGGGAAGCATCCCAGATGTAAGGAAGATGATACTGTTGATCACTGTAGAATGGTATGATGGCCGTGTGGTGAAGAGAAGCCAGAGTGAGGCTTGGTGCACAGGACAATGGGCGGCGAGGATGGATATCAAGGTGGGACGCATGCGCACTGCGTGTGTAGTGGCAGACGCGCTTCTTTTTTCAAGTAACTATAAGAGTCACTCAATGTGTTGCTTCTTTTACTTGTTTACATCTTTAGTATTAGGTGGAGGAATAAGGCCCCATTGTTGGTGTCAGTGGGAAGAATAGCGCCCCATCATTGGTGTCAGTAGGAAGAATAATGCCCCATCATTGGTGTCAGTGGGAAGAATAGCGCCCTATCGTTGGTGTCAGTGGGAAGAATAGTGCCCCATCATTGGTGTCAGTGGGAAGAAAAGTGCCCCACCATTGATGTCAGTGGAAGTGATAGTACCCCTTGTTGTCAGTGGGAAGAATAGTGCCCCATCATTGGTGTCAGTGGGAAGAATAGTGCCCCATTGTTGGTGTCAGTGGGAAGAATAGTGCCCCGACATTGGTGTCAGTGGGAAGACTAAGTCCTTTGATGACGCCCTATGGGAGGGTGAAATACAATGACACAGCTTTCGGTATGATTGATGTCACTTCCAGTCTCATAGCAAGAATGCCAGGAACAGCGTTTGCTGTATTACCATCTCTATTTTATGCCAATTTTAACTTACGTTTGTAAGTATGCATTTTTGTGCTAAATAAACCTGGTTTTAGCTGTACTTCACTGCCAGTCCATCTTTTTCATTCTGGGTACCTGATTTTGTGGTTGAGAAATCATCTTGAAGGATGTTGTGACGATCTTAAAGAGGTTTTCTGTCATCAAGTCCCAATACTGAATCTGCCATTTTAAATATCATCATAAGTCTGAAGCGACCCCCAGACTGAAAAGCTGGGTGTCGTTGTGATCTGGTGAGTGGGGACACATGTGGGGGTGTCGTGGTACACCTGGAAATCTCTGAATAATTTTTTGCACTTTCTGCACAGTGGATTTGAAGCACTTTTTTCAGTTATTTTATGGACTTTTTGATGTTTCTATTTCTAATATGTTTATGTTTGTGAGCGCTGTATTTATTTTTTTGCTTTGTCCAAGTGTTTAGCACATTGTGTATATCAGCCACATTCACGATTTCTTTGTTCACCATCAGCACGAGTGTATATTTTTTTCACAGTGGGAAGACTAGTGCCCCAGTGTTGATGTCAGTGGAAGTGATAGTAAACCATCGCTGGTGTCAGTGGGAAGAATAGCGCCCCATTGTTGGTGTCAGTTTGAAGAATAGTGCCCCGTCATATGTGTCAGGGGAAGTGATAGTACCCCATTATTTGTGTTAGTGCAGGAAATATTGCCCCATTTTTGGTGTCAGTAGGAGAAATAGTGACTCATATCCATGGGAGGAAAAGTGGTCCAAGGGCCAGATAAGGGGCAAGCAGAGGGCTGTGTCCAGCCCTTGGGCCACAGTTTGGAGACCACTGTACTAGAGGAATCCCACCAGTACGGCACACACATATTTACATTAGTCCAAGCTTGACCATTGTAACTATGTAAAAATATCCATACCTGAAATTCTTCTTTAAAAGAATATAAACCTGTACTCAGCTTTCCTAGCTTCAGATTTTAAAAGGATGGAGGCAAAGCTTATGATAAAAACTATAATGAAAAAAAGAAAGAGAAGTTTTGAAACAGGAGCCTAAAGCATTTTTTGCCTTTTAGATGACAATAATAACTACTGTAAAGAGAAACTATTTAGGACACACAATCCGTTAGTTAAGTAGAGCAAACTACGAACGCTTTGTTGATATCTTAAAAATGAGGCTCAGCACAGAGGCTCAAAGCGAAAAACCCAAGTCATCTCAGCAGAAAATCAATTTAAACAGAAAACTTTTGTCGAGATTACTGCGTGCTGAAACTCTTTGGCTGCGCTTCATGTTCTTACAGTTAGACAGTTTCTTAAAATGTGAGGGCGGCTGACAGCTTCGCTAGACTTTAAATTGCTCTAAACCCATTAAAAAGCATAAACAAACAGCCTGGAGCATTGTAAATCAAGACTAGCGCTTTCACCCCAGTAATATAAAACTCTTATTGTATTAGAAAGCTAACCTACACCAGCTCCAATTTCACACAACTAGGATCATTCCTTAACCTTTTAAAATGATCTGGAGAATAATACATGACCTGAAAAGAACTGAAATCTTTTTACCCAAGCTTTGTTTATCTTGCCAAAAACCCTTCTGGACCTAAAGTTCTCAACAAAGAAATCATCCTATTAATGTGCATTAAAGAGACTCTATAGTTTATTTTCAATGAATATATACGGTAGTTTGATCCATTGTAATGTTCGCCAGTAAGCCATATTTTTATGGAACTTTCACATTTTAAGTGCTTGCTGCTTCACATTGTGATTTGTCAGTGTCACAGTCTTAGTGCGGGTGCTTCTCAGAGCCTGATTGTTATGTTAGGGGCTTGTTTAACCCCCTCAATACAGGGCACTTTCATCCTCTTCCTCCCAAGGCCCTTTTTCAAGAGGAAGTAAACCCTGATGGGTATTACTTCCTCTTTATTTCCCTGCAAAGGTAAAGCATAATGGGCTATGCTACTAGTCCATTATGTGTCACTTACCTGAAAACGAAGCCTGCGATGTCACCGCTGTCCCCACTAGCAGCGAGTGTCCGTCTTCACCCCTCTTCCTTCCGAGGCCGCAAACGCCGGCTCTGTGAATAGCCGGAGTTGCGTGACGTCACTCCCGTGCGTGCGAGTGGGAGCCACCAGTCATGGCATGACCACCTTTAGAAATGGCACGATCTGCCCTTTCTAAAGTGTGCATGCGCTTTAGACATTGGCATGCGGCTTTATTGTAAATATCTCCTAAACTGTGGAGGTTTAGGAGATATTTCCAGCACCTACAGGTAAGCCTTAATATAGACTTACCTGTAGGTAAAAGTGGTTGTACAGGGTGTACAACCACTTTCAGCTTACAGCGCTGTCACACTTTTAATTTTTTAAAGGGTAAATTTATTGATGTTTCACAAAACAAAACCATAATGACATCATCCAATTTTCATAAAGTACGTGGTTATATAACAGTAATAAAACAGTCATTCAACTAGAAGTATGGTTTCTCAAGATACA
This sequence comes from Lithobates pipiens, assembly GCF_037356315.1. Taxonomy (NCBI): domain Eukaryota; kingdom Metazoa; phylum Chordata; class Amphibia; order Anura; family Ranidae; genus Lithobates; species Lithobates pipiens. The sequence goes on along the minus strand of NW_027507785.1, from coordinate 284,452,272 downwards.
TTAGTGTGAGTATTCTCCAAGTCTGTGAAAAGAATATTGTTGTCACAATGAGTCCTAAAGTGCAATCAACTTAGCATTTATAGAACATTCAGAACCTTAGTGTAAAATATAGTCTACATGAGTTTAATTCCGATAACCATTCCAGGATCAACTGTGCTCATGTGAAAACACTCTGTAATGCCTTTAACGGCACTATGCTCCACTCCATTTTGCAGTATGTAATTGCCGGCATGTATTTATATATCAATGTCACCTGAGAATGAAGTGATCAAGTTTCTTAGGGCATCCCCTAGAGCAGTGATGGCGAACCTTGGCACCCCAGATGTTTTGGAACTACATTTCCCATGATGCTCATGCACTCTGCAGTGTAGTTGAGCATCATGGGAAATGTAGTTCCAAAACACCCGGGGTGCCAAGGTTTGCCATCATTGCCCTAGAGGTATACGTTAGCTTGAACAGCGGTAGTGCTTTATTAAGCAAGTCCACCCAGAATTGAAGAGAAGGGAGGATAGGGTTTTACCATTTGAGTGCTAGGGTTTTCTTAGCAAAAAACAAGAAAACTATATTTAACAGGGTCTTTTTATTACTGGACAGATCTTCCTCCCCAAAGCCTCCTAAGAGACATCTGGTTGAGGAGTAAATATTTGGGATGGCCATCCTTTCCTCTAGAAATACAAGGACTGCCTTCCAAAATTGTGCTGTATGTGGACACTGCCATATCAAATGAAAATAGGTCCCTTCCTCAGTATACCAGCGATGGCATCCGGGGAATCCGCTCTACTCATCTTATACAAGTGAGTAAATTCTATGCAGGAAGTTAAATTGTATTATTTTGTCCCTAGCAGATATCACCAAGGGCAATAGAGCCCCCACTGCTTCAGACCACCAGGTTGGGATGTCAGAAGCCCAGTATCTAGCTATTTTCTCCATCCTCTGAGAGGATGAGGATAAGAGAAGGGAATAATATCTAGATATAAGTTTGGTATGGTCATCTTCAAACAGAAGTTTCTCTAGTCTAGAAGGGGAAAGTGACACCCTTGTAAATCCAAAGCGCTGTTGTACTTTGAATGACAATTGTGCGGTTATGCAACTTTGAACCCAAATGAATTTGTAATTGTTTTCTTCACACAAATAGAGCTTTCTTTTGGTGGTATTTACTGCTTGCTGACCAGCCACCGTCATTATACTGTGCCAAGTCAGCACGTTCCAGTGAACCAACATAGCTGTACGTTGGCCCTTTAAGCAGGGATAGCAGGCCTGCGCACGTGCGTGCTGCACTGCGGGTGTACCGATGCGTGTGATCGCGGGCACGAGAGCCTGAACAGAGATGTGTGTGTGTTGGCTCCAACTTGACTTGCATACACATGGTCACACAAACATTGGCCAACAATTATGAACGTGGGAACGTGGTGACGTACAAGACGTATGGCGGGCCGATAAAAAGGTAGTTCAAAAGTCATGCTCCACCCTTTGGTCTCCTTCTGCTAATGTGTTTGGTGAGCATTGATTCCGATCATGCATTGACTTTTGTGCGACGGACTTGTGTACACTCGATCGGAAAGTCCGACAACAAAAATTTGTTGGCGCAAAATTTGAGAACCTGCTAGTCAACAATTGTTGGCAGAAAGCCCAACAACAAATGTTCGATGGAGCATACACATGGTCGGACTTTCCGCCAACAAGCTCACATTTGTTTTCGGAAAATCTGATCATGTGTATGCTACATAAGACTAAAACTAAAATGAAGTGTAGGAAACTGGAACATTTAATAAGACAAATGCTTAATATTTAAATTATCATAATAAAACATAATTAATATGAATGTTATATAATACAAATAATAATCATAGTAAAATCAGTATAAATTGAATAAGGCAAAGGCTGGAAAGTAAAAAAAACAATATGCTTTGCAAATTGAGTGTCATAGAATCATTTTTTTTTTTTGTAAAACAATGATTTTACAGACATAACAGAATACATAAAATAAAAAATAAAGCACACAGGTAAAAAAAAAAAGTCAAAAACATAAAAAAAATAAAGGATAGATATTAAAAAGAATTAAGCATAAACTACTATAGTAGTTATAGTAGTTAAGCAGATATAAGAATAACAAGAAGAAGTTTGTTATTGCCCTCAGCCTTGAAGATGACCTCCTTCATCCTTTACCATGATAGGTTATAAACTTACCCATCCTTGTCAAATCTTATCTATTTCTCTGTATTGGAGGTTCTGTCTAACCAGGTTTTATTTGTACATCAGCAGAAGCACTTCATATTGGCATTTATGTAATGGAGATTTTCTGGGCTAGTAATGTTTTCTGTCAATGATGTTTTATATTACCATTATGAGATCTTTATATGGTTATCTATCTATATATATTGATTTCCTTGGAATTACATTGTATAGATTTAACATGTACATTAAAGGTATTGTAAAGTGATTTAAAAAAATAAAATAACAAACATGTTATACTTACCTCCACTGTGCAGCTTGTTTTGCACAGAGTGGCCCCGAACCTGCTCTTCTGGGGTCCCTCGGGGCTGTCTCTGCTTCCTCCCGCAGGTGCTTCTCACGTTCATGCGAGCTCCCTCGCATGGTGAGAAGCATCTGCGGGCGCGCTCCCGTGATACAGCCGGCGGCTATAGCCGCTCGCTGTATCACACGGCCCCGCCCCCCGGTGCTCCACGTAAGTGGATGTGATTGACAGCAGCATGAGCCAATGGCTGTCCTGCTTTCCATCCATCCACTCCAGCCAATAAGCGGCCAGGCTGAACGGTGGAAAGGACATCAGGGGGACGAGCGCGGGACTTTTGAGGGGTGAGGTAAGTAAAACGAGGGGGCTGGGGGCGCCGGCACTGTCAGATGTTTTTTCACCTTAATGCATAGAATGCATTAAGGTGAAAAAACATTTACCTTTACAACCCCTTTAATGCCGCGTACACACGAGCAGACTTTCCGGCAGAAAAGGTCAGGCGGAACAGTGTGTGGGCTTCATCAGACTTTTTTTTTCCAAAATTCTGACGGACCTAGAAATAGAACATGTTTAAAATCTTTCCACCAGAACCAGTTCCTATCGAGAAAACCGCTCATCTGTATGCTATTCCGACGGAAGAAAAACGACGCAAGGGCAGCTATTGGCTACTGGCTATTGAACTTCCCTTTTCTAATCCCATCGTACGTCATTGCGTTCTAGACGGTCGGACGTTGGTGTGATCATGTGTAGACAAGTCCGTTTAAGCGGAACTCCGTCGGAACTCAGTTGAAAAAGTCCTTCAGAGTTCAGTCCAACGAGAAGTCCACTGGTGTGTATGCGGCATTACATAAATCCAAGTCAAACTTTTAATGTGGAAAAATTATATTCACAGATACATCAATGAATCTATGTGTTGGGTCATATATGATTTCTTCTTGAAGCAGTGACATCATTAAACATTTTGAACTTTATTCATACAGTGTTTGTGATTTCCTTATATTTGCTGAATGTCGGTTGGTGCCATATATTTAGTCCTGACACTGAAAGGACATCAAGCATCATCTAGCATTTTTCTCCCCAGCCTCGCTGCCCCTATCTCACTACTTTCATTCATTGGATATCCATTCTTTGAATCAGAAAGGTTTAGCACCACATGTGGACATTACCTATGGCAGTCTGCATGCAAATGCATCTTGCCTGGGAAAGCTCCACTTCTTCAGAATGACATCCACTCCTCAAGGTATTTGGGTATTTACTGTACATAATTCCTCCCAAGTGCCAGCCCAGTGCTTACATCAGGGCTAAGGGCTCTTCAGAGGAGTACTAAAGCAGGATGTTGTGATGTTTTTGGGAAACTATATACAGCACCCACATGCCTGCATTGCATAGAGAAGCACACTCCTCAGAGAAACTGAGGGGCTTACTTATGTTCTATGATAGACAGCATCATCTAGTGGCAAAAATGTGGTATGGCCACTAGAACTCACAAAAGAGAAGTATGGCCTTTGAAAACAATTATACCCTTCAGTGGTGGCCGGTCAGTCGATCATCCAGCCCGCCACTTACCCCATCTAGGTTTTGGACAGGCAGCAGTTTTTGTGCCAGCAAGCGGCGACTTCTGTGTCCTCTACTCATCTTCTGCATCACGGTGACTTCCACCGTGCATCTCCTCCCTCCTCCTAGGCATCCAATAGGATCGCCTGTCCTTTCAGCCAATCGGTTTATGGGTCTGAAGACCATCTTCCTGATTGGCCAGGAAGGGGAACAGTGTGGCAATAGTGAATATTCATTCGCTATTGTCAGACAACTGGGTGGGCTCAGAGCGCAGTGCTCTGCGCCCCCAAGCCCACCCTTTTTTTGAAGCCTATTAGAGTCTCTGGATCTAATCAAGTGCTTCAAACCTCCCCCCATTGGAGTCCATGGTCCGGCACCCTGCGCGTAGGTCAGGGTGCCAGAAACATGGATGGGGGGGCAGCGCCCGTGCACCCCTAATGGGTGGGCCGCCACCGATACTGACCTAGGTGGATGCTGCATCTGTCCCCTGCCAACTCTGTACTGAGAACTGAGCAATCAATCACCACGGATCACACAGTTCTTTCCTCTGCTCTGAGAACAGAGCCGTGACTTCTCTGCCCCTACAGCACTCACTGGAGCAATGGTCTGTGGAGGGGATAGGATCTTTTCCGAACCTGGACCAGCTGAACTTTAGTAAAACAGCTATAGAAATTTTATATAAATACACCTCTTGGAGTCATGTTATGGGTCAAGATTCAGGGTTAGTTTAAGGGCTGGGGTGAAGTTAAATGTCAAGGGGTAATTTAGGGCTTTGGTCATGGGAGAGTCTAATGTTAGAGTAAGGGTCAGGTTAGGATTAGGATTGGGGTCAAGGACTGTGGAGGTCCATTTTAATTTCCCACTTACTTCTATACTCAAAATCCATACACCACATACACACACATGATATAATACATTACTGCCATTATAGCATTTTACAAACAGACATATTGGACATTTGTTTCCAGCACCAAGCAATGACAAGGTTGCAACTGTTATCAGGTTTCAGTATTTGTTGCGGAATACAATTTAAACTACTTGGTAGACTTTTTAGATATGTTGTCACCAACATATATATTGAACCATTAACAATGTATGCCATAGTAACGCAACTGTGACATTTGCTGGCATGCAGAGCTTTTCCCATTTCTGGGTCATCATGGTTAGTCAGTCTGCTTTGTCTCTTCAGTTATCATAGAGCACTCCGGCAACAAAGCTTTCCTAATTACACTTCTTGCAGTTGGAGGGGCTCTCTGACCTGAAAAGAGGTGAAGGTAAATTGAATGTACCAAGGGTTAGGTCTGTGATCGAGCAGAAATTACTTTCTGTCCCGGTCTGAGCAGCTCTTTCATGGCACAGAGGAGGTCAATATGGATCAGAGGGCAGTAGGAGGCTTGTTACATCTTCATGCTGCACCTGCCTGTCTAGCTAGAGAGGACATTGATGTCCCACTGTGACACTTCCGCAGATTTCACAAGTACAATGACTATTCCATTATATGAAAGACATGTTGTATACAATGTCCAACTGGTAATCATGGAAAAAGATATGATTAAAGAACAGACATTCTGAGCAAATAGGGACTGGGAATTTGAACATCTTCTCATGCTGTGTTTGTGGAAAAGTGAGCTATGCAACTTATTCAATGCATACCTTCAAGAAATATATATATATATATATATATATATATATAAAATGTATCTGACAAAAGTGAGTACACCCCTCACATTTTTGTAAATATTTTATATCTTTTTATGTGACAACACTGAAGAAATGACACTTTGCTACAATGTAGTAGTAGAGAGTATACAGCTTGTATAACAGTGTAAATTTTTTCGTCCCCTCAAATAACTCAACACACAGCCATTAATGTCTAAACCGCTGGCAACAAAAGTACACCCCTAAGTGAATATGTCCAAATTGGGCCCAATTAGCCATTTTCCCTCCCTGATGTCATATGACTCGTTAGTGTTACAAGGTCTCAGTTGTGAATGAGGAGCAGGTGTGTTAAATTTGGTGTTATCGCACTCACTTACTGGTCTCTGGAAGCTAAACATGGTACCTCGTGGCAAAGAACTCTCCGAGGATCTGAAAAAAAGAATTGTTGCTCTACATAAAGATGGCCTAGGCTATAAGAAGATTTCCAAGTCCCTGAAACTGAGCTGCAGCCTGGTGGCCAAGACCATACAGAGGTTTAACAGGACAGGTTCAACATAGAACAGGGCTCACCATGGTCAAAGAAGTTGAGTGCATGTGCTCAGCATCATATCCAGAGCTTGTCTTTGGTAAATAGACGTATGAGTGCTGCCAGCATTGATGTAGAGGTTGTAGGTTGTGGGGGGTTCAGCTCATACCTTACGCCACACACTCAAAATCAAATTGGTCTGCATGGCTGCCGTCCCAGAAGGAAGCCTCTTCTAAAGATAATGCACAAGAAAGTCTGCAGTTTGCTGAAGACAAGCAGACCAAGGACATGAATTTTGGAACCATGTCCTGTGGTCTGATGAGACCAAGATAAACTTGTTTGGTTCAGATGGTGTCAAGCGTGTGGCAGCAACCAGGAGACGAGTACAAAGACAAGTGTGTCTTGTCTACAGTCAAGCATGGGAGTGTCATGGTTTGGGGCTGCATAAGTTCTGCCAGCACTGGGGAGCTACAGTTCATTGAGGGAACCATTAATGCCAACATGTACTGTGACATAATGAAGCAGAGTATGATCTCCTCCCTTCGGAGACTGGGCCGCAGGGCAGTATTCCAACATGATAATGACCCCAAACACACCTCCAAGACAACCACTGCCTGGCTAAAGAAGCTGAGGGTAAAGGTGATGGACTGGCCATGCATATCTCCAGACCTAAAGTCTATTGAACATCTGTGGGGCATCTTCAAACGGAAAGTGGAGGAGTGCAAGGCCTCTAAGATCCACCAGTTCTATGATGTTGTCATGGAGGAGTAGAAGAGGACTCCAGTGCCAACCTGTGAAGTTCTGGTGAACTCCATGCCCAAGAGGATTAAGGCAGTGCTGGAAAATATTGGTGGCCACACAAAGTATTGACACTTTGGGCCAAATTTGGACATTTTCACATAGGGGTGTTTGAGCCAATGTTCTATTTTAAAAATAGTTCTAAAATATACACCATTACCAAAGTGTTGCAAATACTGTAGTGAACATAACTTTAGTTTTACGTCAGAATTATAGTGCACGTGCCATAAGCACACTCAAATCTAGTGTGTTACAACCACCATACACACAAGTTAACAAATTGGTACGTGGCACTGTTATTATTTTGTCTCACGTAGCGATAATTAAAGTGGAACTAAAGTCATTAAAAAGCTATGAACAGAGAGGCTTACCTGCCTGTTCACAATCTTCTGCAGAATGTAAACTTATCTGCACATGCCCAGCTCAGTCTGCATGGTGCCATTGTGCAGGGGTAAATGACTTCTGTGGTGCATGCATTGGGGGGGGGGGGTCATCCCATGCCGACCCCAGCAAAGGACTGCACACATGTCAGACCATTGGTGTAGAGGTAATTCCACTGTAAGCAAGCATTTAGAAATTGGCACATTTTTTTTTACCAGTCTTTGTTAACAACGTCAATATTGGGCACTTATACACCTTCCTGCCCAGACCAATTTTCAGCTTTCAGCGCTGTCGCATTTTGATTGACAATTGCGCGGTCATGCTACATTGTACCCAAACTAAATTTTTATAATTTTGTTCCAACAAATAGAGCTTTCTTTTGGTGGTATTTGATCACCTCTGGGATTTTTATTTTCTGCTAAACAAATAAAAAAATGATGAAAATTTTCTTTGTTTCTGTTACAAAACTTTGTAAATAAGTAAATTTTCTCCTTCACCGATGGGCACTAATGGGGCTGCACTGACGGCACTGATAAGGCGGCACTGATAGGCACCAATGAGGTGGCACTGATGATGGGCACTGATAGGTGACACTGATATGCAGCACTGATGGACACTGATAGGTGGCACGGATGGGCACTGATAGCTGGCATGGATGGATACTTATAGGCGGCATAGATGGGCACTGATAGGTGGCATGAATGGGCACTGATAAGTGGCACTGTACACTAATACATGGTACTGATAGATGACAATCAGTGCCAAACAATAATGCCTGCCAACCAGTGATGCCTATTGTGGGCACTGATTGGCATCCATTGTTTTGCACAGAGTGGCCCCGATCCTGGTCTTCTGTGGTCCCCGGCGGCTCTCGCGGCTCCTCCTCACATCTGATAACCCCCTGAAAATGTAAATTCAAACAAAATTGTAAATTAAAAAAAAAAATTCAGGAATTCGAAAAAAAAAAATGATAAAATTGGAAATGCGAACAAAATCATAAATTCAAAAAACAAATCATAAATTCCCCAAAAAATTGGAAATTTGGAAACTCTAAACCCTGAAAATTCGAAAATGTGAAATAATAACTAACTAATAATAACTTAACTATTACTAGCTATTAAATTATAGGTATTGCAATTTCCTTTCAAATTTGGCTGTTAGTGAATGTAAGAAATACAAATTTATCCGAAGTTACGAATTATCCGAAATAACAAATGCCGCATCTAAACGAATTGAGCATAACTAATTATTAATAATAAATTACAATAATAAAAAAATGTTTAATTATTATTAATTTGTTCTATTCCATTTGTTTAGATGTAGCAATCATTATTTCAGATAATTCGTAACTTCGGATAAATTCGTATTAGTTATGTTCTAACAGACAAATTTGAAGACCTATAATTTAAAGAGTAACTTCACCTTTACAAAAAACTCTGTAAGGTAAACTTACTCAACTCCCCCTTCTCGCCCCCACCCCCAGTCCTGCTGACCTGGACCACTAAAATCTCCGGTTCTAAGCCCCAGTATATCCGTGTCAGGAGTCCGGGGCTTAGAAACCCTCTCTGCAGGCACACGACTGACAGCTGACACGATGGGCTATGCGGCTGCTGATTGGCCGGGGCCACCCATGTGACGGCACTGACCAATTTGAATGCTCCAAGACATTCAGCTCAGGATTTCTAAGCCCCGGACACCTGGTGCGGATATACCGGGGCTTAGAACCAGAAATTGCAGCGGTCCGGGTCAGCGGGACCGGGGGGGTGAGGAGGGGGAACTGACTAAGTTCACCTTACAGAGTTTTTTGTAAAGGTAAACTTACCTTTTTATAGTTAGTAATAGTTAAGTTATTATTAGTTAGTTATTATTTAAGATTTACGAATTTCAGATTTTTTTTGAATTTATGAATTTCTGATTTTTTTAGAATTTCTGATTTTTTCCTAATTTTTTTAGAATTTCAGATTTTTTTTGAATATTTTCGAATTTCAGATTTGTTTTGATTTTTTTAGAATTTACGAATTTATGAAGTTTTTAGAATTGACGATTTTTTTCCAATTTAAAAATTTCCGTTTTTTTTTTTTAATTACATTTTTTTCCTGAAATTTTTCGAATGTACAATTTTTTTCAAATTTTTTAGAATTTCATTTCTTTTTTAAATTCACAAATTTTACGAATTGCGATCATAACGAATGACCCGAAAAACAAAGAAAAAAACAAAGAACAAATAAAGTGAAAACAAACAAATTTTTCAGCAGTGCACATGTCTACTGCCCACCTACTGTATGGGACTGTGGCAGACTACGAGTTAAAATTGTCAGTTAATGAGATTACAGTTTTAAAGTAATTAAACATTTTTATTGCCTTAACCACTTCAGCCCCGACCATTTTGTTGGCCAAAAACCAGCCCACTTTTTGCGATTCGGCACTGCATCGGTTTAACTGACAATTGCGCGGTCATGGGACGTGGCTCCCAAACAAAATTTACGTCCTTTTTTTTCCACAAATAGAGCTTTATTTTGGTGGTATTTGATCACCCCTGCGGTTTTTATTTTTTGCGCTATAAACAAAAATAGAGCGACAGTTTTGAAAAAAACGCATTATTTTTTATCTGTTGTTATAATAAATATCCCCCAAAAATATATAAAAAAAAAAATTTCTCTCAGTTTAGGCCGATAAGTATTCTTCTACATATTTTTGGTAAAAAAATCCCAATAAGTGATTATTGATTAGTTTGCGCAAAAGTTATAGCGTTTACAAAATAGGGGATAGTTTTATCGCATTTTTATTAATAATTTTTTTTTTTACTAGTAATGGCGGCGATCAGCGATTTTTATTGTGACTGCGACATTATGGCGGACACATCGGACATTTTTGACACATTTTTGGGACCACTGTCATTTATACAGCAATCAGTGCTATACAAATGCAGTGATTCCTGTGTTCCTAGGGGTGTGTTACTAACTGTTGGGGGCTGGGCTTTCTTTTAGTGAACACTGATCTCTGCTCCAGTCACATGGAGCAGAGATCAGCGTCACTTGTTGCTAGGCAGAATGGGGAGATGCTGTTTACAACGGCATCTTCCAGTTCAGCCGCCCCGTGAGACGATCACGGGTATGCCCGCAGCGATCGAGTCCGCGGGACCCGCGACCGGACTCACGGGGGTCCCGATTAGCACGTGAGCTAAATTTTATGGTTGGTTAAAATTTAACCACTTCCATACCGGGCCTATTTTGGCACTTTTCTCCTTCATGTAAAAATCATAATTTTTTTGCTAGAAAATTACTCAGAACCCCCAAAAATTATATAAATGTTTTTTGATTGTTTTTTAGTAGACACCCTATGGAATAAAATGGCGGTCAATTGCAACTTTTTATCTCGCACGGTATTTGCGCAGTAATTTTTCAAACACCTTTTTTTTGTTTAATGTTATGTTTATTTGGTATAAGTTCTGTGTATAGTCCCATAGGCTTGGGACTGACTAAAGCCTAGAACACATAGGCCAAATGTTGGGCAACATCGGCAAGTTCAATAAAAACCGCCTAACATTCAGCCGTGTGTATGGCAGCCGGTCCAACAGAAGCTGGTTGGCCATTTGGCCAGCTTCTGTCGGATAAGAATGCTGGAAAACCAGCAGCCGACCAGCTCCTGATCTCATGGAAAAAAGAAAACCTCCACTCCAGGTGAGATAAGGAAGCCTAATGATCCAGCAGGTGCTCACCTCGGCTCGCCTCCACACAAATTGAAATGAGAAGAAATGGTCTGCATATGATGGGCGCAGATGCTGCATATGATGGGCACAGAGGTTGCTTATAATGGGCACAGAGGCTGCATATGATGGGAACAGAGGCTGCATTTGATGGGCACAGTGGCTGCAGCTCATGTTTTTTTTTTCAGTTTGTTTGCGCCCCTCTAAAAACTTTGAGCACCAGCTGCAACTGACTGGCCTGAAGATTTCTGACTAAGGTATACAAATATGTGTGTATATATATATATATATATATATATATATATATATATATATACACACATATTTGTATACCTTAGTCAGAAATCTTCAGGCCAGTCAGTTGCAGCTGGTGCTCAAAGTTTTTAGAGGGGCGCAAACAAACTGAAAAAAAAAACATATATTATTTGTTGGAGGGGGGAGTTTTTAACTATAGAACCACTTTAATAGCTGTGATAAAGAAAATGCCCCACATTTTTTCCTGTTGGTGGTGGCATTTTGTATGGCATCTGAGTACTAGATTATGTGGGGAAAGATCCTCGGGCAAGCAGGGTTTCAGTTCTAATCTCTGTACATAGACTGCTTATAAAAGCTGACACCATTCATATGTTGATGCAAAAGCCTGTATGTCCCCTGCCATCTGCATAGGAAGTGCTTGCAAGGCACAGAGTAACCTTGAGATGCAGAACTGTGGAAGGCAATGTCACAAGTGATTGGACCCACTATTAGTATTTCATTCTGACAGGCTGGAAATAGGCCTGTCAGCAGCCGGCGTTACCACCTGAACTGTGGCCTTTATCATGGTCAAAGTGTGCATTTTCTCATACGAAAGTGATTTCCATCAAGAAGAAAAGTGCTTAAATAGTCGACGGCGACAAGAAGCAGGTGAGTTATCATTTTCTTTGCTGAAGCACAGAAATTGGGGAGTAGCTTTTATTTGTAGCTAGTCTTTTTTTGGGATTTAAAGTGGTTGTAAACCTCAGTTAAATAATACAAACAAAGCATATCCCTCTATAGTGTGTACTTGTCTCAATTAAGAGCACTAAGTGTAATTTCTGTGCTGCCTTGTTCCTCTGCTATTAGCATGAAACACTTCTGACAAGTTTTTCTGACACAAGAGAAAAAGGTGACAGGGGAGGGACCTTCAGCCGATTGACAGCCTCAGCTCTGTTCCTGTGTGCTGTGTGAAGGGGGGTGTGTCTCTTTCCTCCAATCAACTCTCAGAACTCTCCTCACTGTGTTTTGCAGTGTGTAATTTCCCCTCTCCGACCCACCCTTTATTTTTAACTCTCTCCCTCTTCATAAATTAACTTTGAATGGATGTAGGGAAGAGAAGCCTGCAGATAAACAGTTACAAAGTATGTAGGAGTATCACCTGAGGCCAGTCAGTTAACTGGGTATATGTAAGAGTTTACAACCACTTTAGAACTATTGAGGCACAGGAGACGCAGGGAAGATCGGGCCGTGTCATGTGACAGTATAACTCAATAAAGTATTATAAAGTATTAAATGTATTTCCTAAAAGCAAGCAGTGTAAGAACCTGAATTTGACCTCCTACAGCAAAGTTCAGACTTGGAGAGGGAGAAGTAGTAATCGCAGCATGTTGATAGCAGGATAGAGCATAGCGACAGAGACGTGACATCATCAGTGTGCTGCTATTTCTGCTACTGTCTAGTCACAGGCTGGGGGAGGGTCAAGAATTTTAAGCTCAAATACACATGTGCCTATATATATATATGTATACATATATATATATATATATATATATATACACATACATACATACACACACACCTATTCATATATATATATATATATATATATATATATATATATATATATATATATATATATATATATATATATATATTACACATATATTGATTGGTTTGCGCAAAAGTTAGAGCGTCTACAAACAACGGGATAGATTTATGGGCTTTTTCATTTTCTTTTATATTTTTTACTACCGGTAGTAATGGCGGCGATTTTTAGCAGGGCTGCGACATTGCGGAGGACAAATCTGACACTTGGTGACACTTTTTGTAGATCAGTGACACTAATACTGTGATCAGTGCTAAAAAAAAAATTAACTGCCACTGTACTAATGACACTGACAGAGAACTGGTTAACATCAGGGGTGATCAAAGGGTTATAAAACAAATACTCTTGCGCGCTAGTGTTATGGCCGGGTGATTGATGACTCAAGGGATAGTGTCTTTGGCCTTGCTGCCCTCTCGGGATATCCTAGTAGTCACAGGAAAGATAAAAAGAAAAGGGCGTACCAGCTTTGTGCATTATCCCAAGATAATTTATTAAAGCGGAGGTCCACCCTAAAGTGGACCTTCCGCTCATTGGAACCCTCCCCCCCTCCGGCGCCACAATTGGCACCTTTCAGGGGGGAGGGGGGTGCAGGTACCTGTACAGTACAGGTATCTGCACCCACTTCCGGCGTAGATTCTGCAGAAGGTACGCCCCTTTCCGCAGAATCTACGCCCCTTTCCGAAGGTCCCCCGCTGCCTGCTGGGAAACACACGGATCCCAGAGACAGCGGGGACCATCCTTATTGCGCAGCGTGACTCGCGCATGCGCAGTAGGGAACCGGGAAATGAAGCCGAAAGGCTCCACTTCCTGATTCCCATACCCAAGATGGCAGCGGCAGCACCCGAGGGACGATCGAGAGATCGGCTTCAGGTGCCGACATCGCGGGCGCACTGGGCGGGTAAGTGTCATTATTTTAAAAGTCAGCAGCTGCAGTATTTGTAGCTGCTGGCTTTTAAAAAAAAAAAAAAAATGGCGGACTCCCGGCGGACTCCTGCTTTAATAAAAAAATTCAGTAAAATACTACTCACAAACATGTGATGAATAAAAAGCTTGTGAAGACCACTTGGATGGGGCAATCAATCAAAGAACTGACAGTCTCCAGAAAGCAGAAGGAGAACCTCAGAACCACTGCTGTCTGACACGTTTCGAAGAAGTACCTTCTTCCTCAGAGCCTACAAAGTGTTAATTGTGTTCCCTGGGAGTGCTTTCATACTGTGTGGGGGAAGGTTGCATTGTAGGAAGACAGAGATCCTTGTTCCTGCTTAGCAGAAACATAAAATCTGTAACTTCCTTACTAGCAAAATTGTGATCTGCCTTGTTTACATAGGCAGACCGGCGTTCTGCCTCTCTCTGAATGACTGCTGGACCCGCTGATTGGCTCCCTCTGTGTCCAATTACAGCGGGAGCGGGTCTCCAGCAGCACGCGTTGGGCATGCGACCCAGACCCAGTAGAAGAAATCACGTACCGATATGTGATTTTGTGCTTAAGGGCTGCCCTGCCACAGTATATGTATGTGGGATGGTCCTTAAGTGGTTAAAGACAGTGGAAGGAAGAACAGGTAGTGGGGCATTTTTGACCTTATTGCATAGAATGCATTAGGGTAAAACACACGTTGACTTTAGAACCACTGTAATCGGTGTATTTGGCTATTTGCTTGGTGTCCAGCTCTAAAAGGCCTCATCAGGGCTGATAGGGCCCTAAAGCTCAAATACCTAGAGTGTGTAATATAAAAATGTTAAACCCTGTTTAATACTTTCACCAATCACCAATTGGGTTTGTTAGGCCTCATGCAGATGGGTGCTGAGATCTGTCCTCTGTGCTGGGTCTCTTTGTGCTGTATGTGCCTCCTCCTCGGTGCTGCACTCAGACAGACCACAGAAGTGGGTGCAGATGCAGCAGATGAATGGACACATGTCAAAATCTGACCTGTGTGGGGAGTGGTGGCAGTAACCCCTCCAATTGCAGAGAACAGAACTTAACATATTAATGTTAGAGTCAGGAAGGTGCACGGCTGGAAACACTTCCAGAATGCAACAGCGGTGTGTAGCAGAGCAGGTCTCGGTGTGCGGACAGTATCTGTCTGGAGGGGCGGAATGCAGCCTAGCTGGTCAGTGCCCCAATGGGGAGGTGTCCAGGAAGGATAACATCTCCCTATCCTTTCCATACTTGTCTGGAACCTCTTCCCATCACTAATCACTGTTCCTGTCAGATGGATAACTTTTCCCTACACTACCCACATGTGCACACGTGGAATGTGTGTCAAGCCTGGGAGCAATGGCCTTAAATTAGGCTCTGCCTGACCTAAGATGGCTGCCAGAGTCACATGGGGTGGCAGCATCCAATCAGATAACTTTCCCCCTGACCCAAGAAACAATAGAGGAACCATGTTTTTCTTAGCTTCCCTTCCAACAGCAATGCTGCTGCAGTTGAGCACCACCTACTGTGCACAATACCAACTGCACCTGCCTACATGTGGGCAGGAGCAGGAGCGTGGATATGAACACACTGTGTCTGCAATTGGATCCATGCATCCTGCTCAGGTAGAAAAAAGGAGCTCCAAAGTAACTCTATTTAAACTTCAACTCCATTTGACACAGAGCTTATACAGAGGTGTATGCGTGGGGTGGGGTTGGAAGGGGGTGTACGGCACTGATTAAATGTTCACTTTGCCTAGGAGAACAAAATAAGAAGCAATATTTATTCCTTGTTCACCCAACAACTGGCGCTCTCCTCTGCACACCAGCATATGATAGGCCCTCACTACAGGCATATCCCACTTTTAAGTGCACAATGGGGTTCATTTACTAAAGCTGAAAAGTGCAAAATCAGGCTCACTTCTGCATAGAAACCAATGAGCTTCTAACCCCAGCTTGTTCACTTAAGCTTTGGTAATAAAACCTGGAAGCTCATTGCTTTCTATTCAGAAGTGAGCCTGATTTTACACTTTCCAGCTTTAGTAAATAAACCCCATTGCTTACTTAAAAGTGGGGTATGCCTGTATTCTCAGGTATAATGCAGAACTGCTTGTTGTGATGATGTTTGATAGCCTGCAACTGCCAGGGGAGGTGGGCACTGCAAGGATAATGTTTTCAGCTACTATAAATAAGTTATCTCCTGAATATTTGAAATAATAATACAAAAAATAATAATAATATTGATAATAATAATCACAATAATAATGATAATAATAATAATAATAATAATAATAATAATAATAATAATAATACATATTATTAGTAATATTATTATTATTATTATTATTATTATTATTATTATTATTATTTATATTATTATTATTATTATTAATAATCATCATTTTATTATGATTCTTTTTACGTTTAATTAACATCTTCAGAACAAATTATTTGAAAGAATCTATCCTATCAAAATCTAGTCTAGTTTACAGTTTTTAGTTTTTTTTTTTTTACTCAGACATTTAGCAACTTATTAAACAGGCAGATATGAAAATAACAAAAATGTAACAAAAAAAAAAAAATCACACACATACACAGGAAGCAGTGCTGCCAGTTTAATGATTACACGCCTGAATATTTACGTAATTACAATTCCTGTGCCGTGTCCCTAAATACTGCGTTGCCTTTAAACGCCATCATTTAAGAATGTCATTAAGAGCAAACTAATTAAAATGCAGCAGGGACGAGCACGCAAAGGTTGCTGACCTGCAGCACTCAGCAGACTGTACTTGACATTCTTCCATATCTGCCCGTTGGACAGAGATACGGACCTCAGCGGCTGGCCTTGATGATACGTGCCCAAATGACTAATATATTGATTGGTGGAAAATCCATGCAGCAAAATAATTTTTCTAGCTGGGGTTAATGAACGTGTCAGATTGTGAAAATGAGGAGTTTGAAAGCAAATTGCTGCAATCTATACTTAGAAAATGTGACTGCTACAGAGAGGCCGCTGGTTGTTTTTCTAGCTCCTGTTTGTTTGTTGATTACAAACGTGTTCTGTTCAAAAACAGTTTTGCAGATATGTTAGAGAACAAGCAATAGCATCATGGACAAAAAAAAAAAAACGATCACTCTTCCTAATGAACAACAGAACTGGATGTGGCACACTGATTTGAGAGGAGTTTATGGCATTTGAAAGGTTGCACAGGAAATGATCTTTTATAAAATAAAAAAACATAAACAAAATGAAAGGAATATGCACAGACAATCTGTCATATGCCATATGCAAAGTATTGAAAAGTATCATATAGCATAGGGCAGCCTTTCTTAACCAAGGGTTCCCTCAAAAGGTTGCTAAGGGTTCCTTGAGCAATGAGCGAATTCTGCCTCTTATGCCGCGTACACACATTCTGACTTTTTCAACGGACTAGGTCCGACGGGCTTCCCGACAGACTTTCGGCGGAGTTCCGACGGACTTTCCGAATGAACGGACTTGGCCACACACAAGCACACCAAAGTCCGACGGATTTGAACGTGATGACGTACGACCAGACAAGAATAAGTAAGTTCGTAGCCAATAGCTGCCCTAGCATCAGTTTTCGCTTGTCGGACTAGCACACAGACGAACGGATGTTTCGACTGGACTCAAGTCCATCGGAAAGATTTGAAACATGTTTTATTTCTACGTCCGTCTGACTTTTGGGAAAAAAATGTCTGCTGGAGCCCATACACAATCATAATATCCGACGGATTCATCATTCTGTCGGACCTAGTCCGTCGAAAGTCCGGTCGTGTGTACACGGCATTAGTTGACTAAACACTGACATCAATGATTCATTTTAGCTAAGGGGGGATTCTTCTCACAGACCACAAATGTTAAGAACATTCTTGCCAGTTGCCATCACACTGGCAACTGGCCAGTTGTGAGTTGTAGCTAATAGTAATTACAGTGTGGGAAAAAAGTACTTGATCCCCTGCTGATTTTTTATGTTTGCCCACTGACAAAGGAATGGTCGCTCTATAATTTCAATGGTAGGTTATGTTAACAGTGGCAGACAAAATAACAAAATAACAACAAAAATATCCAGGAAAACGCATTTCAAAAAAGTTATATAAAAAAGTTATATTTTTCAAAAGTGTGTTTGTCTTATTTAACCATTTTAACACTTTCTCTGTGAAATGGTAGGGGTACTCCCTTACCATTTCAAACAGGGGGGGCCAGGATCTGGGGGTCCCCTTGTTAAAGGGGGCTTCCAGATTCTGATGAGCCCCCGCCCGCAGACCCACACAACCACCGGCCAGGGTTGTGGGGATGAGGCCCTTGTCCACATCAACATGGGGACATGGTGCTTTGAGGGGTCACAGACCCCCAAAGCATCCTCCCAACATTGAGGGCATGTAGCCTGGTACGGTTCAGGAGGGGGGGGGCACTCTCTGGTCCCCCCTCTTTTCCTGCGGCCTGCCAGGTTGCATGCTCGGATAAATGGTCTGGTATGGATTTTTAGGGGGACCCCCACGTCAAATTTTTTTCAAAATTTGATGCGGGGTTCCCCTTAATATCCATACCAGACCTGAAGGGTCTGGTATGGATATTTAGGGGGACCCTCACATCAATTTTTTTTCAAATTTGACATGGAGTTCCCCTTAATACCCATACCAGACCTGAAGGGTCTGGTAATTGAATTTAGGGGAACCCTCGCGCTTTTTATTTTTATTTTTTTTATCAATGAATGAATTGTCAGCTAATACAGAGAACACTCATTGAGTGTTCTCTGTATTACGGGAGCCAACAATGGAAAGTGATTTTAAAATACTTTTTTTCCTTGCGAAATGACACTTTGTGCAGGGACAGTTCTAAGCATGGGAAACATGCGTCCCTTCACAGGCATACTATAGACACCCCCCAGGTACGAAATTTAAAGGAATATTACACTTTTATTGTTTCACTTTAATCATTATTAAAATCACTGCTCCTGAAAAAACTGCCGTTTTTAAAACTTTTTTTTGCATTGATCCATGTCCCCTGGGGCAGGACCCGGGTCCCCAAACACTTTTTAGGACAGTAACTTGCATATTAGCCTTTAAAATTAGCATTTTAGATTTTTCCCATAGACTTGTACAGGGTGTTCCGGCTTTTCGAATTTGCCCAAATTGTTCACTGTTCGCTGAACAGGCGAACAGGCAATGTTCGAAAAGAACATGAGTTTGACTCGAACTCGAAGCTCATCTCTATTAACATGTTATGAAGTTCATGAGAGTGTAATGATTGGGTTACATCTTGTAAACTATACTGGCACACAAAGGCTCCCAGAATGTTTCCGTTCAAGAAAATAGTTTCAAGATCAAATTTTGTGGGTATAAGACACCCAGAGTCTTGCATAAAAGATCTCTGTCAACATCAGACTGCTGCTAGCACTGTGCTTTGGAGGAGAGTACACTACTCTACATTTGGTAGCCTTGTCCCAGGATCTAGGACTTTTGGAAAGCAGTGCATGCTACAAAAGTGGAGGCCACTTCTGTCCTCTGGAGGTTACACCAGCACAATTCCTTTTATATTATTCTAAAATCCCTACCCATCTTTATCATGAATTAGTAGCAATACACATGATCAATGCAGTGAGACTCTGAGTTCCAGTACATTGAAGATAAAAATAAGCCCCTTCTGTGACTGGCTTGGGAGAGTAGCTCATATTGCAAACTGTATATGGTTGTGTTTCTCCGTGGTCTACCTAGTTTGGGATTTGCACTTTACCGACACAGGCTGTGCTAAAAGTTGTCCTCCTGTCTCATCTCAGAAAATTGAGAGGTTTAAAAAAAAATTGCTCGCAAACAGGCTGGACATTCCTTAGCTTCACAGGAATGAGCACTCTGGCTTCATTCATAACCCAAGCATAGGCAATGTGTCTCTGTCTCCCAATGCCGCAGCAGTGGCTTAGCTTAGCATTGTGTGATGCACTAAGCATGCCAGTTCCTCTAGAGCTGAGGAGCAGGCACCCAATATCTGGTCCCTCATGCTGTCTTGGCAGTGGGGGTTGGCAGTGGGGGTTAGGGGTGTGTCACCTACCTAGGAGTTCTTTAGACAGGCTTGGGAAATGCTGTTTCACGGCCTACAGGTATGACATTGAAAACCTGTGCAGTGTTTTCAATGTACTAAATACTAAATACTTTAGGCACACAGAGATGCCAATCTGGGAGAACAGTTTATAGGGTGATAATAATTTAGGGTGACCAGATATACCCGGTTTCCGGATTGAGGACACTGTCCCCGGACCAAGTCTGTCCCCGGTTTTGTCCCCAGATTGGATTTGAACAGGGGCTGCGGCAGTCAGTCAGTGCAGAATTAATAAAAAAAAAATCTGAATTGCGCACCCCTCCCCCCTCCGCTGCTCCTACTAGCTTAGGGGGGTGTATTTTTTTCCATTATCTGTGCCCCTTTCTGATGATCATGTGCTGGTCGGAGCGGAGAGAATATTTCTTCCGTTCCGGGTGCATGCCCATTCAGCTCCGCTCG
The DNA here is from genome assembly GCF_037356315.1 of Lithobates pipiens. Lineage (NCBI taxonomy): Eukaryota > Metazoa > Chordata > Amphibia > Anura > Ranidae > Lithobates > Lithobates pipiens. Next base: position 284,431,906 of record NW_027507785.1, on the reverse strand, counting down.
CATGTTCTTCTGCCTTGGCTCAAGTGCCAGCCAGCCACTTGCCTATCTCCTTACCTTTCCTGGCGGAGTGATCTTCCTCCGCTTTCCACCCAGTAGTAACTGGGGCCCGGAACGTAAGACTTGACAGGCTGTCAGGTGGGCAGAGAGTCGCCGATTGCCGCCATTACTAGTAAAAAAACATATGTCCCCGGATTTCATTTTAAAATTCTGGCCACCTTATAAAAAATGGCACTTGCTGTGGCACAAACTGGAGATGTTTAAGCAGCATTGCTTAAAAGAGGACATACACATGCAGTAAAAAAGATGTTGGGCAGACATAGTAAATGAAATGGTACAGTGCACTAATGCCAAGTACACACGATCGGAATTCTCGTCGGAAAAAGTTCTGATGGTTTTCCGGACGGAATTCCGACAGAATTCGGCTCAAGCTGTCTTGCCTACACACGGTCACATCAAATTCCGATCATTTATAACGCGGTGATGTACAACACGTACGACGTGACTAGAAAAAGGAAGTTCAATAGCCAGTAGCCAATAGCTTCTGTCTCGTAGTTGAATATGCGTGATTTTTGGCGTGTCGGAATTGCATACACACGATCGGAATTACCGATAGAAAGTTTTTCCGTCGGAAAAATTGAGAACATGCTATAAATTTTTGGCTGGCTGAAATTCGGACAGCTAAATTCCGATGGAGCATATACACGGTCGCATTTTCTGATAAAAAGCTCTCATCGGTCTTTTTCTGTCTGGAATTCCGATTGTGTGTACGTGGCATTAGTGCATAAGAACAGATTGCAAGAATCAGTTTCAGGAACTAAAACCCACGAAGAATGCAGCACTCAACTATCCAGCGCCTAAATGGGTTAACAGAGTCAAAAGAGGTGGATAAACACAAAGGGGCAATCAGGGATGTGTGGCAAATGACAGTAATCCAAAAGGCCCCAAGGGTTAAATTAAAATGCAATAACATAGATTGGAATTAATTTAGCTTCTAGGGGTTAGGTTGATGAAGAGGCAGGATTTCCTCAAAACGCTTACCCAACTGTGCATGCTTTAAGAGTGACGTTATTAGCATGTGGTTCCTGTCATTGTGGTAGCCTCTGGGTTGGACAAACGAGTTCTGCAGCACCTGCTTCCCTTTACCGTCCTTCAGGCTGTGTCAGTGGCTGGGGGTCTTCTATCCCAGTGTAATCAGGCTTATCACACTGTCCTTTACCTATTGACGCTTGCAAGTGCAACTTTTACTTTTTTAATAAACAGTTGGATTTTACATACGACACTACAGTGGCTTTTGTGCCTATCCTTTTTCTCTCAAGAATTTGTTTCAGAATGTCAGAGATATGGTATCCTACTGTGTCCATGTAGCTAGAACAGATACTGGGGACTATGCATAGCATACAGAATAAGTATTACTGTAGTAATACACATACTGAGAAATGCACCCAATATACAAGACAAGAGAAGTGCTACTGTTCAGTCTCCATAGTATACAGAATAACTACACATACTGAGAATTTTATAAAGTAATGGAGTTGCACTCTGAACTAAAACTAAGGAACAGACGCCTCAAACATATAGAACATGTGATGAATAGGCTGCATATAACAATGAATCACTTATAATGTATGATAAATATCCATAAATTATTATGAAAATAATATTCCTTGATGGGTGACATATGATATCGTATCCACCATAGATTTGAAAGTGCAAAATGGTCAATAAATGTAAATCCTCCACCACATAAATTACATGCTTACCAGTTTGCACAAGCTTGTGGCTAATACCCAGCCAGGGCCTTTTCCTCCCTAGATGTTGAAGAGATGGCGCACAGATGGCACACAGACCGGATAGCCTTTCACTGAGCGAAGGAAACCGGATAAACGTACTTTCCACTGGGTAAAGAATCATCACTTGGGCACCATAATTATATATCCAAAAAGAGAAAGCCTCGCCATAGTGTGAAACCAAAAAAATTGTTTAATATATAAAACGTATTGCACTTGCTGTGCATCAAACTGGATGATATAAAGTAGATTTTAAAAAGCCAGCTGGCTGAAGCAAATGCCTTTCCTTCCGGGATAACAAACAACGTGGTGACGTCAGCACGTCCCTCCACCCAACACATTTCGTCACAATGATGCCATCCTGGGACATTTATCATACATTATAACTGATTCACTGTTATATGTAGCTTATTCATCACATGTTCTATATGTTTGAGGAATCTGTTCCTTATTATTAGTTCAGAGCGCAACTCCATTCCTTTATATATAGTATCCCTGTGTGTATCTCACAGCAGAGTTTGCAGCTATTTTGTTATTGTCAGCATACCGTGCAGTTCTCCTCTCTATATACATACTGAGAATTACCCACAGGGTCCATACATACTGAATTAAAATAAATACAGAGAATTTCATCCATCATACAGACAAGAAAAAATCTACTGTGCAGTATCCATTCAGGTAAAATCAGAGCCGCTGATAAGGAAGTACAGCCAGGCCTCCTGTACTGGGCCCGGCCCCATCAGTTCAAAAGGGGGGCACAGGCACCTGCAGAGCAGGAGGGCCAGCTATATTGTCTTATTGCAGACACAGATCCTCTTTTGCCTCCCCCTGCAGCATTGCCAGCTTCTTCTCCTCTCCTTCCCTCTGGCTACATTGCAGGGGGATTGGTTCTAGCACATGCACCTCTTCCATCTGCTGTCCAGGCCCCCGTGTGCCCCTTTCCCCTGCAGCGCTGCCGTTTTCCTCTTCTCCTCTCCTACTGGCATCTGCTGCTGGCATGCAGGGGGATGTTTCAGGATGGAGAGTGAGGGAAGGGGCCAGTAAATATGTCAATTACTGGCCCTTTCCTTTCCAGTGAGTGATCAATACCAATCACTCCTGTGTCCATTCATCACTGAAGCTTAGTATGCTTCAGTTTCTGAATGAGCAGGGAGCCTCAGAGTGCTCCCTATTCATCTATGCAGCTGAGGCTGCAGAGAAAGGGTCTGATAAATCTATGTCCTCAGTCACTTTCAGCTGGGGAAGCCGGGCCTGTCAGGTACGATGTAACAAGTAACATGTTCAGCAATCTCCCCCCCCCCCCCCCGCTCCGCCCACATGACCATGGCATTCATTCACAGAGTTTTGTGAATAAATTAACTACAAGTACCATCTTCCATTGCAGCAGACAGCTTATAGTTCTCAATGATATGTGAGAGCGCTGATCATATTTTATTGATTCTTCCTGCTCTCCAGTAACTGTTTGCCTGTACGGGAGGTATGGACAGACAATTTTTCTCACAGTCTGCATGAGCCTGGCATTGCACCCACAATATGCTGATCATGGGTGCAATGCTCTGCAGGCTCCTAAGAGAAAAAAATAAATGCACATTACCTGTAAAAAAAAAAGTGTGTTTCTTTATTTTTAAAGTGAACCATTTAAATCCTTTAAACCTTCCCTACACAATCCGAATCTAAGAAGAAGATTTTGGGCTTGACATAAACCTTCATTCTCCATGCTAGAGAGGTGACACCAGTTTTCCTGTAAAAAAAAATTACCATCTGTGTCCCTACTTAGGAGAGTCACCCTCAATCCTGGGGGCTCACTGACCCCAAGAGGAATACTAATAACAATTTATTATAAAAAATGTCAGGGGTTTTAAACCTTCTCTCTACTATCGAAGACTAGAAGAAAAGTTTGGACTAATGGTGGACTTTCATTCTCCATGCACGAGCGGTGACATTAGATTTCCTGTCAGTTCTTTTATGGCTCTCTGTTTCCCTACTTAGAAGAGTCAACCTCAGTCCTGGGTGCTCACTGACCCCAAGAGACCAATAATTAAAAAAAAAGTGACAGGGATTTAAACCTTCCCTACTCTATCCAAAGCCGAAAAGAAAAGCTTTGGTAAGATAGATTTTCTTGCTCCAGCCCAGAGACACTAGAAGGATCAAGCTTACCAAAAAATAATATTGCCAGCTTCCTGCACATGCAGTGTGTAGCAGGGACACGTGAATCACTAGACCAACTAAACAGAATTGCAAATCTGTTAAAGTTTGGGGGCACCCTGGAAATCTGGAACAATTAGCATCTAGGTAAGTATTTTATCCCTACTCCTATTGCACTAGAGCCGTCCTTGGGCTAAGCATCATCGTTTCCAGTAACAAAGGTCTAATTTATTACCGGGCCACAGGTAAGGATTTAATAAGCTGTTTTCCAAGCCAGACAGCTAGTCACTCCATTCCGACAGACTTCGTTATAATGTCTTCTGCGCAGAGTGAAGTACGGGCTGTAACAGCATTACGCTCGCTGTGATAACCATTATAAAAGCACACTTTCTGTTCCATATAAATATCTGCCGATTTCTTCTATTTACTGTAATGGTCTCTCAGCTTGTTTTTACATGACATATCTCTGTCACATTTCAAGTTGCAGAATAATGGCGGGATACAAGGGAACGGGTCATTCTTGTCAGTCTGCCTGTCATTATTCCAAATGGCTTCTTCTGCACAGGTTGTTTTCATTTAGGGAAATAATTTGATTTCTCTATGTCTACCCACATTCCACTCGCAGGCGGTGAGAGAACGCGGAAAACAATGTCTCCTCCACTTAATATGCAAGGAGAATGCTTAATAGAATCATTTGCAGGATAATTAAAAGACCGCTGATATATCTTATGAGCCCGTGGAAGGGATGTATGAAATAAATGAGTGCAATTGCTTATTTTTGTAGATTAAATATCGAGTCAGAGAGGTCAGACCTAGTGGTTAGCAGTAAAAACAATTAATGGCATTTTTCCAGCTCTATATGCACTTGTTTCTCCAATGCATATTTCATCCTGATTTATGGTAAACATTTGTGCAGCAAAGCCTAATGGGAAATATAATACACTATCAGAATGCTGCTGTTAACTCATGTGCCTTATGCTGCTTAGAGATGGAGAGCCAACAGCACAAAGGAAAAGGCTAAAAATAGGGGCAATTCAACGGCCAATAAACCAAAATACGGGTTCATTAATGCAAAGAAGACCCTAGGAAGATTCATAGTGTAACTAAATGTATTTATATGTATATGGAAGTAGAAGATGGCTGCTATTTAAAGCCCAACTCCAGTTTAAAAGATTTGCCAAGCATCAAATAAAAAATAAGCTTTGCAATACTTTTCTCCCGCCCCATGCTCCTCAAAGAAGCTTAGCTCCTGTCAGGGTCGTTACCTGGTTGGTCGCGGTGCTACCCGTGTTGGTGCGCGCCGATGTCCTGCTGGGGTGCGTGTTCCTGTGCGTGCGGTGTTGCGCGCTCCTGTGGGCGCTGGTGCACGTCGGTGTGTGCCCTTGCGTGCCCCTGCTGGCGCTGGTGCGCGTCAGCGCGCTGTGGTGGGCACTTCGGGTACCGCTGGTGTGTTTGCCGGCGTCCGGGGGCGTGCGCGCGCGCCTATGCGCTTGGCGCGCTTGGCGCCAAACGCCCTATTTAGGTCTGCCACTGACATCTCCCAGGTGCTGCCTGATCAACAGCTTCTCGGTTCCTGTCCCGTTGTTCGTATCCTGTGTTCCTGTTGCTTATCTCCTGACGACCCGGCTTTCCCTTGACACCGCTGACCTCTGCCTGCATCTGACCTCGGCCTGTTTGACCTCTCTTTTGCCTGCTCCTTCTGTGCCTCTGCTGCCCGCCTGTTGCCGTACCCTGCCTGCACCCGGACTTGCCTGCTCTGCTCCTGTTCTGTACCCAGTTTGCCTGTGTCCTATCTACACACCTGCTGCCGGAAGCTTCCTGCAAGTTCCTGCTCCTGGAGCCATATCACAGGCTCTCTTACCACTCCGCACTCTCAGCCACCTGTCTGCTCTATCAGGGGTTGTAAGTCGGACACATACGGGAGACCACCCTCTGCCCAAGCGGACTCATCGGTTCGGTAAGTGCCAGCCTGACAGTATCAGGCAGCCATGACTGAGTCCGGGCAGGGGGCCTCCCCTATGGATGAGTTATGCAGACATTTGGCCGGTCTGACCCAAGCCGTGAAGAGTCTCCAGGATGGCTACTCAAGGTTGGAGGAGCAAGTCCAAGCCTTGTCCTCCTCATCTAACCCTCAAGGAACCTCCCCCACCGGTCTTTCATCTGCACCCTCCGTAGTGATGCTTCCTCCAGAGCCAAGGGTACCTACACCCGAGAGGTTTTCCGGCGATCGCACCAAGTATCGTGCGTTTCGCAACTCCTGCGAACTGTACTTCGCACTGCAGCCCCGGACATTCTCTCTAGAGGCAACCAAGGTGGGCTTTGTGATATCCCTGTTGTCCGGCGAGCCTCAAACCTGGGCCCATCGTTTACTGGAGCAGAAATCTGGAACCCTGGATAGCCTTGACAACTTCTTCTTGGCCATGTCTCAGCTCTATGAGGACCCTCAGTTGACTGCGACCGCAGAAGCCGCACTACACTCTCTCCAACAAGGTCGCAGAGCGGCCGAGGACTATGCAGTGGAGTTTCGCCGTTGGAGCTCCGACACGGATTGGAATGACGCCGCCTTGCGTCACCAATTCCGGATGGGACTTTCTGACCCCCTTAAGGATGAGTTGGCACGGGTAGGAATACCACAAACCCTGGATGAGTTAGTCAACCTCTCCATTCAGATTGACCGCCGGTTAAGGGAACGCCGGTCGGAGAGGTCCTCCAGCCACTTCCGTCCCACCTGGGTGCTCCCCAAGGTTCCCAGTTCTGCTGGTCAGTTCTCGTCTACCTCTTCTGCTCCCGCTCTGGAAGCTCCGGAACCAATGCAGCTCGGGTTACTCCGGCCCTCGTTGACCCCTGAAGAAAAGCAGCGCAGACGTACCCTTAACTCATGTCTCTACTGTGGTGAACCTGGGCATTATGTCAGGGCTTGCCCCAACAAGACACGTAAGTGTGTTTCCTCTTCCTTCACGTGTGCCTCTGTTCTACGAAAACCCAGTTCTCACCTTGCCCTTCTCCTCACTTTGCAGCTTCCAGGAGGGAGTTTTCCAGTGTCAGCCATCATTGACTCCGGAGCATGCAGCTGCTTTATCGATCTGACCTTCGCTGCCAACCATCACATCTCGCTCATACCCAAGGCTCAGGGGCTTGCTGTACATCTAGCCGATGGCTCCGCCCTTAGTTCCGGTCCTGTCACTCAAGAGACGGTTCCTCTGCTGGCTACTATGGGCACCTGTCACCAGGAGCACCTGCGTCTGGATGCCATCTCCTCCCCCTTGTTTCCAATTATCCTGGGGATACCCTGGTTGCAGGCCCACAATCCAAGCATTAACTGGGCCACAGGAGAAATCAAGTTTCTTTCCGATTACTGTCAACAACACTACTTGGCCCGACCGACATGCAACTCCTCTCAACTTCTCTGTTTGGATGTCGATCCAAAATTGCTTCAGACCGTTCCGGAACCCTACAAGGACTTTGTGGATGTTTTCAGCAAAAAAGGCGCAGATATTCTTCCCCCCCACAGGCCTTATGACTGCCCTATTGAACTGTTACCAGGTACCGAAGTCCCCTTTGGGAGAATTTTTCCATTAACGGAACAGGAGTTAGGCACGCTGAAGGAGTATATTGACGAAAACCTAAAGAAAGGGTTTATCCGTCCGTCTACTTCCCCTGCCGGTGCTGGCATTTTTTTCGTCGAAAAAAAGGACCATTCCTTACGTCCATGCATTGACTATCGGGAATTGAATAAGATAACTGTCAAAAACCGTTACCCTTTACCCCTAGTACCCGAGTTGTTCCAGAGGCTGGGGTCTGCAGTCATCTTTTCGAAATTGGATCTTCGCGGAGCTTACAATTTAATCCGTATCCGAGAAGGAGACGAGTGGAAGACAGCGTTTCGTACTCGTTTTGGGCACTACGAGTACCTTGTCATGCCCTTCGGGCTGTGTAATGCACCCTCAACCTTTCAACATTTTGTCAACGACATCTTTCGCGACTACCTGGATCTATACGTAATTGCATACCTGGATGATATCCTAATCATTTCCTCATCCTTGGAAGACCATCGTAGACATGTCCGTAGTGTGCTAGCTCGTCTCAGGGTACACGGGCTCTACGCGAAACTCGAAAAATGCGAGTTTGAACGCCAGTCCATCCAATTCCTGGGCCTGGTTATATCTGTGGAGGGCATCAAGATGGACCCCCAAAAAGTATCTGCCATCCTGGACTGGCCTGCACCTGTGGACAGGAAGGGCGTACAACGTTTCGTCGGTTTTTCCAACTTCTACCGGAAATTTATCAGGGGTTTCTCTGCGATTATTGCTCCCATCACCGAACTGACCAGGCAGGGTACCCGATTCTCTTGGACCCCTGAGGCACAGCTGGCCTTCGAAAAACTTAAGATGCTGTTCACCTCTGCCTCTATTCTAAAACATCCGGACCCAGCCTTACCCTTCGTTCTGGAAGTGGATGCCTCGGAAATCGCTGTGGGGGCGGTGTTATCCCAACGGCAGGGTGCCAAGGCCCTTCTTTTCCCGGTGGCGTTCTTTTCTCGCAAACTGTCATCATCCGAAAGGAACTATGATGTTGGGGACCGAGAACTTCTGGCCATTAAGGCGGCTTTGGAGGAGTGGCGTTACTTATTGGAAGGTGCTGCACATCCCATCCTGGTTTACACCGACCACAAAAACCTGGAATATTTGAGAACTGCCAAAAGACTTAGACCACGGCAAGCCAGATGGGCTCTTTTTTTTTCCTGTCCCGTTGTTCGTATCCTGTGTTCCTGTTGCTTATCTCCTGACGACCCGGCTTTCCCTTGACACCGCTGACCTCTGCCTGCATCTGACCTCGGCCTGTTTGACCTCTCTTTTGCCTGCTCCTTCTGTGCCTCTGCTGCCCGCCTGTTGCCGTACCCTGCCTGCACCCGGACTTGCCTGCTCTGCTCCTGTTCTGTACCCAGTTTGCCTGTGTCCTATCTACACACCTGCTGCCGGAAGCTTCCTGCAAGTTCCTGCTCCTGGAGCCATATCACAGGCTCTCTTACCACTCCGCACTCTCAGCCACCTGTCTGCTCTATCAGGGGTTGTAAGTCGGACACATACGGGAGACCACCCTCTGCCCAAGCGGACTCATCGGTTCGGTAAGTGCCAGCCTGACAGTATCAGGCAGCCATGACTGAGTCCGGGCAGGGGGCCTCCCCTATGGATGAGTTATGCAGACATTTGGCCGGTCTGACCCAAGCCGTGAAGAGTCTCCAGGATGGCTACTCAAGGTTGGAGGAGCAAGTCCAAGCCTTGTCCTCCTCATCTAACCCTCAAGGAACCTCCCCCACCGGTCTTTCATCTGCACCCTCCGTAGTGATGCTTCCTCCAGAGCCAAGGGTACCTACACCCGAGAGGTTTTCCGGCGATCGCACCAAGTATCGTGCGTTTCGCAACTCCTGCGAACTGTACTTCGCACTGCAGCCCCGGACATTCTCTCTAGAGGCAACCAAGGTGGGCTTTGTGATATCCCTGTTGTCCGGCGAGCCTCAAACCTGGGCCCATCGTTTACTGGAGCAGAAATCTGGAACCCTGGATAGCCTTGACAACTTCTTCTTGGCCATGTCTCAGCTCTATGAGGACCCTCAGTTGACTGCGACCGCAGAAGCCGCACTACACTCTCTCCAACAAGGTCGCAGAGCGGCCGAGGACTATGCAGTGGAGTTTCGCCGTTGGAGCTCCGACACGGATTGGAATGACGCCGCCTTGCGTCACCAATTCCGGATGGGACTTTCTGACCCCCTTAAGGATGAGTTGGCACGGGTAGGAATACCACAAACCCTGGATGAGTTAGTCAACCTCTCCATTCAGATTGACCGCCGGTTAAGGGAACGCCGGTCGGAGAGGTCCTCCAGCCACTTCCGTCCCACCTGGGTGCTCCCCAAGGTTCCCAGTTCTGCTGGTCAGTTCTCGTCTACCTCTTCTGCTCCCGCTCTGGAAGCTCCGGAACCAATGCAGCTCGGGTTACTCCGGCCCTCGTTGACCCCTGAAGAAAAGCAGCGCAGACGTACCCTTAACTCATGTCTCTACTGTGGTGAACCTGGGCATTATGTCAGGGCTTGCCCCAACAAGACACGTAAGTGTGTTTCCTCTTCCTTCACGTGTGCCTCTGTTCTACGAAAACCCAGTTCTCACCTTGCCCTTCTCCTCACTTTGCAGCTTCCAGGAGGGAGTTTTCCAGTGTCAGCCATCATTGACTCCGGAGCATGCAGCTGCTTTATCGATCTGACCTTCGCTGCCAACCATCACATCTCGCTCATACCCAAGGCTCAGGGGCTTGCTGTACATCTAGCCGATGGCTCCGCCCTTAGTTCCGGTCCTGTCACTCAAGAGACGGTTCCTCTGCTGGCTACTATGGGCACCTGTCACCAGGAGCACCTGCGTCTGGATGCCATCTCCTCCCCCTTGTTTCCAATTATCCTGGGGATACCCTGGTTGCAGGCCCACAATCCAAGCATTAACTGGGCCACAGGAGAAATCAAGTTTCTTTCCGATTACTGTCAACAACACTACTTGGCCCGACCGACATGCAACTCCTCTCAACTTCTCTGTTTGGATGTCGATCCAAAATTGCTTCAGACCGTTCCGGAACCCTACAAGGACTTTGTGGATGTTTTCAGCAAAAAAGGCGCAGATATTCTTCCCCCCCACAGGCCTTATGACTGCCCTATTGAACTGTTACCAGGTACCGAAGTCCCCTTTGGGAGAATTTTTCCATTAACGGAACAGGAGTTAGGCACGCTGAAGGAGTATATTGACGAAAACCTAAAGAAAGGGTTTATCCGTCCGTCTACTTCCCCTGCCGGTGCTGGCATTTTTTTCGTCGAAAAAAAGGACCATTCCTTACGTCCATGCATTGACTATCGGGAATTGAATAAGATAACTGTCAAAAACCGTTACCCTTTACCCCTAGTACCCGAGTTGTTCCAGAGGCTGGGGTCTGCAGTCATCTTTTCGAAATTGGATCTTCGCGGAGCTTACAATTTAATCCGTATCCGAGAAGGAGACGAGTGGAAGACAGCGTTTCGTACTCGTTTTGGGCACTACGAGTACCTTGTCATGCCCTTCGGGCTGTGTAATGCACCCTCAACCTTTCAACATTTTGTCAACGACATCTTTCGCGACTACCTGGATCTATACGTAATTGCATACCTGGATGATATCCTAATCATTTCCTCATCCTTGGAAGACCATCGTAGACATGTCCGTAGTGTGCTAGCTCGTCTCAGGGTACACGGGCTCTACGCGAAACTCGAAAAATGCGAGTTTGAACGCCAGTCCATCCAATTCCTGGGCCTGGTTATATCTGTGGAGGGCATCAAGATGGACCCCCAAAAAGTATCTGCCATCCTGGACTGGCCTGCACCTGTGGACAGGAAGGGCGTACAACGTTTCGTCGGTTTTTCCAACTTCTACCGGAAATTTATCAGGGGTTTCTCTGCGATTATTGCTCCCATCACCGAACTGACCAGGCAGGGTACCCGATTCTCTTGGACCCCTGAGGCACAGCTGGCCTTCGAAAAACTTAAGATGCTGTTCACCTCTGCCTCTATTCTAAAACATCCGGACCCAGCCTTACCCTTCGTTCTGGAAGTGGATGCCTCGGAAATCGCTGTGGGGGCGGTGTTATCCCAACGGCAGGGTGCCAAGGCCCTTCTTTTCCCGGTGGCGTTCTTTTCTCGCAAACTGTCATCATCCGAAAGGAACTATGATGTTGGGGACCGAGAACTTCTGGACATTAAGGCGGCTTTGGAGGAGTGGCGTTACTTATTGGAAGGTGCTGCACATCCCATCCTGGTTTACACCGACCACAAAAACCTGGAATATTTGAGAACTGCCAAAAGACTTAGACCACGGCAAGCCAGATGGGCTCTTTTTTTTTCCCGGTTTCAATTTCATATCACCTATAGACCTGGTTCTAAGAATGTCAAGCCGGATGCCCTGTCACGTATGTTTTCTATCCCTGAAGAGACTCGGCCTCCTGATACTATTCTCCCTTCTGGGAACTTCTTGCTCCTCCAAGGGGACCTTATCTCCCGGATCAGACAGGCTTCTGTTGGAATGCCCCCGAGCCCCGAGGTCAGCTGTAGTGAGGGGTTGTTCTGGCATAAAGGCAAGATCGTGGTCCCTGAAGCCTTGAAGGTAAACGTGTTGGAACTCTGCCACGATCATAAGATGGCCGGACACTTTGGTACCCGGAAGACTGCCGAACTGATTCAGCGCACCTTTTGGTGGCCTCAACTTCTTAAGGACTGCAAGGACTATGTGGACTCGTGCAGCACTTGCTCCCGAAATAAAAACAGCCGGACGCGGGCTTGGGGCCTACTGAAACCGTTACCTGTCCCTGAGAGACCGTGGAAAATGATCTTGATGGACTTTATCGTGGAACTCCCCCTTTCCGAGGGGTTCTCCACTATCTTTGTTGTCGTAGATAGGCTGTCCAAGATGGCCCATTTCCTCCCGATGAGGGGCACTCCCTCGGCTATGGAGACGGCCAAGATCTTTGTCAAAGAAGTTGTAAGGCTGCATGGGATCCCGGAAAGTATTGTTTCCGACCGAGGCGCCCAATTCACCTCGAGGTTTTGGAGAGCGCTCTGCGGGTCTCTTGAAATTGAACTGGCCTTTTCCTCCGCTTATCACCCCCAGACAAACGGACAAACGGAGAGAACCAATCAGTCCCTGGAACAGTACATCCGCTGTTTTTCTTCTTTCTCGCAGGATGACTGGGTCTCGCTACTACCTATGGCGGAGTTTGCCTATAACAACTCCTTGCACTCCGCCATCAACCAGACACCGTTCTTTGCCAATTACGGCTTCCACCCAGCCTTCTTGCCCAGCTCAGTCCCAGAATGCCTTGTTCCGGCAGTTTCCGAGACATTGGACTTCTTTTCTAAAAACAACCAACTCCTAAAGGAAACCATGGCCCGGTCCCAGGAATGCTATAAACGGGCGTTTGACAAAAGGAGACGGGGAGAACTCGTTCTGGCTCCCGGCAGCCAAGTATGGTTATCTACAGTCAACCTTAAGATGGCCTGTCCTTCCAAGAAGTTAGGCCCTAAATTCATGGGCCCCTTTTCTGTAAAAAGGAAGATAAACGAAGTGGCATATGAACTTAACCTGCCTGACTCTTTTAGAGTGCACCCGGTCTTTCACGTGACCTTACTGAAGCCCGTCACCCCAAATCCCTTTGCTGACCGCACCACCGACCCACCCGAACCTGTTATAGTGAACAATGAAGAGGAGTTTGAGGTTGAAGCAATCCTTGATTGCAGGAAGAGGGGTAATGTAACCCAGTACCTCATCAAGTGGAAGGGTTATGGACCTGAGGACAACTCCTGGGAACCCGAGGACAATCTACATGCTCAGGAACTTTTGCGGGCCTTCAAGAACCGTCAGGTTTCCAGATCGGCTCACCTGGGCAGCCGGAGTCTGCCCTTAGGGAGGGGGCACTGTCAGGGTCGTTACCTGGTTGGTCGCGGTGCTACCCGTGTTGGTGCGCGCCGATGTCCTGCGGTGCGTGCTCCTGTGCGTGCGGTGTTGCGCGCTCCTGTGGGCGCTGGTGCGCGTCGGTGTGTGCCCTCGCGTGCCCCTGCTGGCGCTGGTGCGCGTCAGCGCGCTGTGGTGGGCACTTCGGGTACCGCTGGTGTGTCTGCCGGCGTCCGGGGGCGCGCGCCGGTGTGTGTGCGCGGTGCTTGGCGCCAAACGGCCTATTTAGGTCTGCCACTGACATCTCCCAGGTGCTGCCTGATCAACAGCTTCTCGGTTCCTGTCCCGTTGTTCGTATCTTGTGTTCCTGTTGCTTATCTCCTGACGACCCGGCTTTCCCTTGACACCGCTGACCTCTGCCTGCATCTGACCTCGGCCTGTTTGACCTCTCTTTTGCCTGCTCCTTCTGTGCCTCTGCTGCCCGCCTGTTGCCGTACCCTGCCTGCACCCGGACTTGCCTGCTCTGCTCCTGTTCTGTACCCAGTTTGCCTGTGTCCTATCTACACACCTGCTGCCGGAAGCTTCCTGCAAGTTCCTGCTCCTGGAGCCATATCACAGGCTCTCTTACCACTCCGCACTCTCAGCCACCTGTCTGCTCTATCAGGGGTTGTAAGTCGGACACGTACGGGAGACCACCCTCTGCCCAAGCGGACTCATCGGTTCGGTAAGTGCCAGCCTGACAGTATCAGGCAGCCATGACTGAGTCCGGGCAGGGGGCCTCCCCTATGGATGAGTTATGCAGACATTTGGCCGGTCTGACCCAAGCCGTGAAGAGTCTCCAGGATGGCTACTCAAGGTTGGAGGAGCAAGTCCAAGCCTTGTCCTCCTCATCTAACCCTCAAGGAACCTCCCCCACCGGTCTTTCATCTGCACCCTCCGTAGTGATGCTTCCTCCAGAGCCAAGGGTACCTACACCCGAGAGGTTTTCCGGCGATCGCACCAAGTATCGTGCGTTTCGCAACTCCTGCGAACTGTACTTCGCACTGCAGCCCCGGACATTCTCTCTAGAGGCAACCAAGGTGGGCTTTGTGATATCCCTGTTGTCCGGCGAGCCTCAAACCTGGGCCCATCGTTTACTGGAGCAGAAATCTGGAACCCTGGATAGCCTTGACAACTTCTTCTTGGCCATGTCTCAGCTCTATGAGGACCCTCAGTTGACTGCGACCGCAGAAGCCGCACTACACTCTCTCCAACAAGGTCGCAGAGCGGCCGAGGACTATGCAGTGGAGTTTCGCCGTTGGAGCTCCGACACGGATTGGAATGACGCCGCCTTGCGTCACCAATTCCGGATGGGACTTTCTGACCCCCTTAAGGATGAGTTGGCACGGGTAGGAATACCACAAACCCTGGATGAGTTAGTCAACCTCTCCATTCAGATTGACCGCCGGTTAAGGGAACGCCGGTCGGAGAGGTCCTCCAGCCACTTCCGTCCCACCTGGGTGCTCCCCAAGGTTCCCAGTTCTGCTGGTCAGTTCTCGTCTACCTCTTCTGCTCCCGCTCTGGAAGCTCCGGAACCAATGCAGCTCGGGTTACTCCGGCCCTCGTTGACCCCTGAAGAAAAGCAGCGCAGACGTACCCTTAACTCATGTCTCTACTGTGGTGAACCTGGGCATTATGTCAGGGCTTGCCCCAACAAGACACGTAAGTGTGTTTCCTCTTCCTTCACGTGTGCCTCTGTTCTACGAAAACCCAGTTCTCACCTTGCCCTTCTCCTCACTTTGCAGCTTCCAGGAGGGAGTTTTCCAGTGTCAGCCATCATTGACTCCGGAGCATGCAGCTGCTTTATCGATCTGACCTTCGCTGCCAACCATCACATCTCGCTCATACCCAAGGCTCAGGGGCTTGCTGTACATCTAGCCGATGGCTCCGCCCTTAGTTCCGGTCCTGTCACTCAAGAGACGGTTCCTCTGCTGGCTACTATGGGCACCTGTCACCAGGAGCACCTGCGTCTGGATGCCATCTCCTCCCCCTTGTTTCCAATTATCCTGGGGATACCCTGGTTGCAGGCCCACAATCCAAGCATTAACTGGGCCACAGGAGAAATCAAGTTTCTTTCCGATTACTGTCAACAACACTACTTGGCCCGACCGACATGCAACTCCTCTCAACTTCTCTGTTTGGATGTCGATCCAAAATTGCTTCAGACCGTTCCGGAACCCTACAAGGACTTTGTGGATGTTTTCAGCAAAAAAGGCGCAGATATTCTTCCCCCCCACAGGCCTTATGACTGCCCTATTGAACTGTTACCAGGTACCGAAGTCCCCTTTGGGAGAATTTTTCCATTAACGGAACAGGAGTTAGGCACGCTGAAGGAGTATATTGACGAAAACCTAAAGAAAGGGTTTATCCGTCCGTCTACTTCCCCTGCCGGTGCTGGCATTTTTTTCGTCGAAAAAAAGGACCATTCCTTACGTCCATGCATTGACTATCGGGAATTGAATAAGATAACTGTCAAAAACCGTTACCCTTTACCCCTAGTACCCGAGTTGTTCCAGAGGCTGGGGTCTGCAGTCATCTTTTCGAAATTGGATCTTCGCGGAGCTTACAATTTAATCCGTATCCGAGAAGGAGACGAGTGGAAGACAGCGTTTCGTACTCGTTTTGGGCACTACGAGTACCTTGTCATGCCCTTCGGGCTGTGTAATGCACCCTCAACCTTTCAACATTTTGTCAACGACATCTTTCGCGACTACCTGGATCTATACGTAATTGCATACCTGGATGATATCCTAATCATTTCCTCATCCTTGGAAGACCATCGTAGACATGTCCGTAGTGTGCTAGCTCGTCTCAGGGTACACGGGCTCTACGCGAAACTCGAAAAATGCGAGTTTGAACGCCAGTCCATCCAATTCCTGGGCCTGGTTATATCTGTGGAGGGCATCAAGATGGACCCCCAAAAAGTATCTGCCATCCTGGACTGGCCTGCACCTGTGGACAGGAAGGGCGTACAACGTTTCGTCGGTTTTTCCAACTTCTACCGGAAATTTATCAGGGGTTTCTCTGCGATTATTGCTCCCATCACCGAACTGACCAGGCAGGGTACCCGATTCTCTTGGACCCCTGAGGCACAGCTGGCCTTCGAAAAACTTAAGATGCTGTTCACCTCTGCCTCTATTCTAAAACATCCGGACCCAGCCTTACCCTTCGTTCTGGAAGTGGATGCCTCGGAAATCGCTGTGGGGGCGGTGTTATCCCAACGGCAGGGTGCCAAGGCCCTTCTTTTCCCGGTGGCGTTCTTTTCTCGCAAACTGTCATCATCCGAAAGGAACTATGATGTTGGGGACCGAGAACTTCTGGACATTAAGGCGGCTTTGGAGGAGTGGCGTTACTTATTGGAAGGTGCTGCACATCCCATCCTGGTTTACACCGACCACAAAAACCTGGAATATTTGAGAACTGCCAAAAGACTTAGACCACGGCAAGCCAGATGGGCTCTTTTTTTTTCCCGGTTTCAATTTCATATCACCTATAGACCTGGTTCTAAGAATGTCAAGCCGGATGCCCTGTCACGTATGTTTTCTATCCCTGAAGAGACTCGGCCTCCTGATACTATTCTCCCTTCTGGGAACTTCTTGCTCCTCCAAGGGGACCTTATCTCCCGGATCAGACAGGCTTCTGTTGGAATGCCCCCGAGCCCCGAGGTCAGCTGTAGTGAGGGGTTGTTCTGGCATAAAGGCAAGATCGTGGTCCCTGAAGCCTTGAAGGTAAACGTGTTGGAACTCTGCCACGATCATAAGATGGCCGGACACTTTGGTACCCGGAAGACTGCCGAACTGATTCAGCGCACCTTTTGGTGGCCTCAACTTCTTAAGGACTGCAAGGACTATGTGGACTCGTGCAGCACTTGCTCCCGAAATAAAAACAGCCGGACGCGGGCTTGGGGCCTACTGAAACCGTTACCTGTCCCTGAGAGACCGTGGAAAATGATCTTGATGGACTTTATCGTGGAACTCCCCCTTTCCGAGGGGTTCTCCACTATCTTTGTTGTCGTAGATAGGCTGTCCAAGATGGCCCATTTCCTCCCGATGAGGGGCACTCCCTCGGCTATGGAGACGGCCAAGATCTTTGTCAAAGAAGTTGTAAGGCTGCATGGGATCCCGGAAAGTATTGTTTCCGACCGAGGCGCCCAATTCACCTCGAGGTTTTGGAGAGCGCTCTGCGGGTCTCTTGAAATTGAACTGGCCTTTTCCTCCGCTTATCACCCCCAGACAAACGGACAAACGGAGAGAACCAATCAGTCCCTGGAACAGTACATCCGCTGTTTTTCTTCTTTCTCGCAGGATGACTGGGTCTCGCTACTACCTATGGCGGAGTTTGCCTATAACAACTCCTTGCACTCCGCCATCAACCAGACACCGTTCTTTGCCAATTACGGCTTCCACCCAGCCTTCTTGCCCAGCTCAGTCCCAGAATGCCTTGTTCCGGCAGTTTCCGAGACATTGGACTTCTTTTCTAAAAACAACCAACTCCTAAAGGAAACCATGGCCCGGTCCCAGGAATGCTATAAACGGGCGTTTGACAAAAGGAGACGGGGAGAACTCGTTCTGGCTCCCGGCAGCCAAGTATGGTTATCTACAGTCAACCTTAAGATGGCCTGTCCTTCCAAGAAGTTAGGCCCTAAATTCATGGGCCCCTTTTCTGTAAAAAGGAAGATAAACGAAGTGGCATATGAACTTAACCTGCCTGACTCTTTTAGAGTGCACCCGGTCTTTCACGTGACCTTACTGAAGCCCGTCACCCCAAATCCCTTTGCTGACCGCACCACCGACCCACCCGAACCTGTTATAGTGAACAATGAAGAGGAGTTTGAGGTTGAAGCAATCCTTGATTGCAGGAAGAGGGGTAATGTAACCCAGTACCTCATCAAGTGGAAGGGTTATGGACCTGAGGACAACTCCTGGGAACCCGAGGACAATCTACATGCTCAGGAACTTTTGCGGGCCTTCAAGAACCGTCAGGTTTCCAGATCGGCTCACCTGGGCAGCCGGAGTCTGCCCTTAGGGAGGGGGCACTGTCAGGGTCGTTACCTGGTTGGTCGCGGTGCTACCCGTGTTGGTGCGCGCCGATGTCCTGCGGTGCGTGCTCCTGTGCGTGCGGTGTTGCGCGCTCCTGTGGGCGCTGGTGCGCGTCGGTGTGTGCCCTCGCGTGCCCCTGCTGGCGCTGGTGCGCGTCAGCGCGCTGTGGTGGGCACTTCGGGTACCGCTGGTGTGTCTGCCGGCGTCCGGGGGCGCGCGCCGGTGTGTGTGCGCGGTGCTTGGCGCCAAACGGCCTATTTAGGTCTGCCACTGACATCTCCCAGGTGCTGCCTGATCAACAGCTTCTCGGTTCCTGTCCCGTTGTTCGTATCTTGTGTTCCTGTTGCTTATCTCCTGACGACCCGGCTTTCCCTTGACACCGCTGACCTCTGCCTGCATCTGACCTCGGCCTGTTTGACCTCTCTTTTGCCTGCTCCTTCTGTGCCTCTGCTGCCCGCCTGTTGCCGTACCCTGCCTGCACCCGGACTTGCCTGCTCTGCTCCTGTTCTGTACCCAGTTTGCCTGTGTCCTATCTACACACCTGCTGCCGGAAGCTTCCTGCAAGTTCCTGCTCCTGGAGCCATATCACAGGCTCTCTTACCACTCCGCACTCTCAGCCACCTGTCTGCTCTATCAGGGGTTGTAAGTCGGACACGTACGGGAGACCACCCTCTGCCCAAGCGGACTCATCGGTTCGGTAAGTGCCAGCCTGACAGCTCCATTCTACTGCTGGTCTCCTGGGTTAAATGACACTCAGTGTCATTCAACCAACTTTCAAAGAGCCCAGGGAATCATGACCCCCTCCCCGAGATGCACCGTCATAGTACCCTACACTCACAGTACAATGCTGAAGAGGACATTATTAACTTCATCACATCAGAGTTGTTCTCTGCATCATTCAGCACTCCCTACCCATGGAGGAAGAAGAAGAGGGAGAGGACCCCACTTGTCAGATGACCAAAAGAGAAGAAACCTGAAAGGAGAGTACATATTCGAAACCCTTGTACACACGGTCGGACATTCCAGCGGAAAATGTCCGATCGCACCGCGTTGTCGGATAATCCGACTGCGTGTGGGCTCCATCGGACTGTTTCTGTCGGAATATCCGACCGACAAAGTTTTAGAGCTGGGCTATAAAATTTTCCAACAACATGGACAAAGTCCGTTCATTTGTAGAGAATTCCCATCGGACAAAGTGCCACGCATGCTCAGATCAAATTCCTAGACCAAAGCTATTGGTTACTAGCCTCAACGTAGTCCTGTCGTAGCGAAATAACATCATCATGTTACGAACGATCATATTTTCCGTCAACTTTGTCCGACTGTGTGTATGCAGCACCAGTTTCAGACAAAATCCGTCGGACAAAATCCGACGGATTTTGTTGTCGGAATGTCCGACCGTGTGAACAAGGGCTAAAACATAACATTTATATACTTTTATCTTTATCTTTTATGTATACACCACCAGTATTAATAGCTTTTACAATATACATCAGTATCTTCCATTGCAAAGCATATAACCCAATGTTCTTATTACTTTGACACTATTACAAACACACATGATAGCCAACTTAAAATAGATCTAAAGTCAATCACTAAAATCTCATAAAATCTTTTAACATTGTAGTCCCATTTCAGCAATCATTTTAAAAATATTTCAATATGCAGCTTTTATTAAAATAAAAACTAGCGATCCTATCATACAAAAAAACCTTTGAATTTAAAGATTGAAGTGCTACACCAAAGTATTGTAGTCCAAAGTAAGGTTTTATTCCAAACATGTAATATATGCAACAGCCAAAGTGTTTTGGGGGCACACATTGCCCCCTTCATCAAATCTTAAAGAAACGTGAAATCAGCTAGTATGGATTTGGACTAATTTGTAATTTTGATATTTGAAAGAACTTAATAACAATCAACAGCTGCCTTGTTAGGCATTTCCTATTATGGGGTGTCCATCTCCCAATTTTCTTGCTTTGTTGCTCTGTCACATACACTTTCAATTAAAATGGCGAGGAATTAGCAGAATAGGGGGGAAAGATTGAGGAAATAAAACAAAATAAAAAAATAAAAAAAATAACCCAGATGATAGATGAATTCTCTTTTTGAATTCTTTATGTAAAAAACAGAGTATAAAGGGACAAAGGTTAAACTGGTTTTATATGAAGAAAATTAAATATTAAGAAATAGAGTGATATAAAAGTAGTGCATTATATATGTTTATATATGTAAAGTAAAGTGATTATGTGTAAAAGAAGATGAATGGGTGTGTTTTGTAAAATTAATACCATTTTTCAAATAAAGATTATGTGATTTAAAAAAAAAAAAAAAAGACTGTGAGGCTATGCCAACTTTGGTTCATTGCACAAGCATAGTTCACTCTTGTTACCATCAAAAAGCCCACTCAAAGGAATGACATGCAACTACTTCTGGGATCAGGGCCGGTGCTACCACTAGGCGGATTAGGCAACCGCCTAGTGCGCCCTGCCACCTAGGGCACCCGGCCGCTGGCTATTTTACTACCGCACTGTCTGTCCTCCATAGAGCCATGTCAAGCAGCGCCACCAGACCCCGCCCCCCCTCCTCCCAGGTCTCCGCTCTACAGTACAGGGTTACCACACACTAATCCCTCCTCTCTGCTCTTCTATCATATGAGCAACGAGCGAATGTGTCACATGTCTGTCCAGCAACCCCCAGGGCGCTCTCTGCTGTGTATCACAGTGTCACTGTCAGGCAGCAGCCCCCCTTCTCCCCTCCCTCTCCGCTCTCCCTCTGACACTGTCAGACAGTCTGTGACATGTCATGTGACTGTCCCACCGTGGAGCACACAGCAACACTGTCCATTTCCTGTGTGTGTCCAGGCCAGCAGCACAGCCCCCCCTTGGCTCCCCCCCCCCACACTCTCCTGGCCATCACTACTGGAGCGGAGTACATGGATGGAGGATGCATGATGGCAATTGGATATAGCATAGTGTGGCAGTGGCTCTCTGGGCTTGGGAACAGATGTAGCCTGGGCTGGCTGGAACTGGAAGAGGCATCAGGCACTGCACCGACACAGAACAGAAGCAGCAGGCAGGTACACAGGCAGTACAGCAGAGTTGGTGCAACTGCAAGCGAGGAACAGGTGTTACTGGTGTGCCAAGTAAAAACTGTTGAGTTAATGAGATTATATATGTGATGACAATGAAATGTAGTTTTAAAATGTGTGTGTGTATATGTATTATATTGACTGATCTGCCCCCCCCCCCCGGCTGCATTTGATGGTCGCTGGCGAGGCTGTATTTGATGGTCGCTGGCGAGGCTGCATTTTATGGTCGCTGGCAAAGCTGCATTTGATGGTCGCTGGCGAGGCTGTATTTGATGGTCGCTGGCAAAGCTGCATTTGATGGTCACTGGCGAGGCTGTATTTGATGGTCGCTGGCGAAGCTGCATTTGATGGTCACTGGCGAGGCTGCATTTGATGGTCGCTGGCGAGGCTGCATTTGATGGTCGCTGGCAAAGCTGCATTTGATGGTCGCTGGCAAAGCTGCATTTGATGGTCGCTGGCGAAGCTGCATTTGATGGTCACTGGCGAGGCTGCATTTGATGGTCGCTGGCGAGGCTGCATTTGATGGTCGCTGGCGAGGCTGCATTTGATGGTCGCTGGCGAGGCTGTATTTAATGGGTGCTGGCGAGGTTGCATTTGATGGTCGCTGGCGAGGCTGCATTTGATGGTCGCTGGCGGAGCTGCATTTGATGGTCGCTGGCGAGGCTGCATTTGACGGGTGCTGGCGAGGCTGCATTTGATGGTTGCTGGTGAGGCTGTATTAAATGGGTGCTGGCGAGGTTGCATTTGATTGGCGCTGGCGAGGCTGTATTTGATGGTCGCTGGTGAGGCTGTATCTAATGGGCACTGGCGAGGCTATATTTGATGGTCACTGGCGAAGCTGTATTCAATGGTCGCTGGCGAGGCTGTATTTGATAAGCGCTGGCGAGGCTGTATTTAATGGTCACTGGCAAGGCTGTATTTAATGGTCGCTGGCGATGTTGCGTTTAATGGGTGCTGGCGAGGTTGCATTTGATGGGCGCTGGCGAGGCTGCATTTGATGGGCGCTGGCGGAGCTGCATTTGATGGTCGCTGGCGAGGCTGCATTTGATGGGCGCTGGCGAGGCTGCATTTGATGGTTGCTGGTGAGGCTGTATTAAATGGGTGCTGGCGAGATTGCATTTGATTGGCGCTGGCGAGGCTGTATTTGATGGTCGCTGGTGAGGCTGTATCTAATGGACACTGGCGAGGCTGTATTTGATGGTCACTGGCGAAGCTGTATTCAATGGTCGCTGGCGAGGCTGTATTTGATAAGCGCTGGCGAGGCTGTATTTAATGGTCACTGGCAAGGCTGTATTTAATGGTCGCTGGTGAGGTTGCGTTTAATGGGTGCTGGCGAGGTTGCATTTGATGGGTGCTGGCGAGGCTGCATTTGATGGGCGCTGGCGAGGCTGCATTTGATGGGCGCTGGCGAGGCTGTATTTGATGGTTGCTGGCGAGGCTGTATTTGATGGTTGCTGGCGAGGCTGTATTTGATGGGCGCTGGCGAGGCTGCATTTGATGGGCGCTGGCGAGGCTGCATTTGATGGGCGCTGGCGAGGCTGTATTTGATGGTTGCTGGCGAGGCTGTATTTGATGGTCGCTGGTGAGGATGTGAGGGGGGCGGCAAAATTAGGTTTCGCCTAGGGTGTCAAAAATCCTTGCACCAGCCCTGTCTGGGATACATGTATGGCTGAAAAAGACTGGAAGACATGAGGAGCACTGAGATGAAAAAAAACGGATGAAAAAAAGTAAAACCAGCATTTTTCAAAAATACAAAAACATGGCAATTGTTTATTGAAAAATTCAATTAGGGATCAGATCTATTGTAATCTACTGTACTATAGTGCAAGACCGGAATAACAGCAATAGTGCCCTCTTTGCGCCAAGTCAGACCTCACAATTAGATACATTTTTCATTTTATTTATTGGGTATAGATCAAAATCTAGCAACTGCCCTATTAAGAAATGATGAGGGAAATCACTTTGATAAATGAAAATTTAAAAAGAATATATATTTCCATCTAGAAAAGACAAAGATCGACAAGCCCTATATTTTGAGACTGTAATGCACCTGCGCAACTGGGAAATAAATAACTTGCAGCACAGGTTGAAACAGTGGTGGCCATAGCAGTTGGATCTCAGTAAGTATACATCTGTAAAAGAGGAGTGTGGAATCAGTTAGCTTAGGACAAAGGTGCAAAAAAAGATAATTGCACTTTGTTTTAAAGTGCACTTAACATTTACGAGCATAACTATAAGAAAAGTTCTTTCATAGTTTCATAGTTAGTTAGGTTGAATAAAGGCACCAGTCCATCCAGTTCAACCTGATTGAGTGTCTACAATTGTCCCTATCCCTGTACATTGCACACTCATGTCTGTCCCTACCCTCAAGGAGCCCACAATCCAAGGTCCCCATTCATACACTAGGGCCAATAATTGACAGAAGCCAATTAACCTACCTGCATGTCTTTGGATTGTGGGAGGAAACTGGAGTACCCGGAGGAAACCCACGCAGGAACAGGGAGAACAAGCAAACTACAGGCAGGTAGTGTCATGGTTGGGATTCGAACCAGCGACCCTTCTTACTGCTAGGTGAGAGTGCTAACCACTACACCACTGTGCTGCCCGGCTCTTTGATGCCCAGCTTACCTTTGTGCCAGGTCCCACTGGCTCTTTCATAGGTTCTCAAAGATAGAAAGTGAATATGAGGTTTCTGATCATGTGACCATTGTCATTGGCGGTTGCAACGGTCATGTGATCAGAAGCCCCTTCCACTGGCTTTCAATCGTAAATGGTGACCTGGAGCTGACGATGATAGCTTGGACACAGAACAGTGAAGCTGGCTGATACACATATGTGTACAGCCAATGTTAGGGCCCACCTGCCTTGGTGACGGATATATACTTTACACCAGCGGGAAAAGGTTAATGATTAATCCATTTCTGACCTAGTACCCTGTTTTTGAAATATGGGAGGAAGCAGAATAGAATCTTAATGAAAAAGCTACAAAAACACATAGAGAAACCATGCAAACCCCATGCAGACTGGATTCTGATCCGAATTGAGCCACAGTGAACTGTGAGCATGTTGTTGTCATCACTGAACTGTCCTACAAAATGAAAATAAAACAGCAATGAAGACCTTTACTAAATTCCCAGTGATCCAGGCACATGAAAGGTTACTGTAGCCTGCTCTTGGAGAAATGTATTTTGCTTGAGGTCATTAAATCTGTAGCATGTTTCAGATTTCGCACAGAACAGATGCCCTTTTCTTTTCCCCATAATGACGTAGACAAACAATGTCTGCTTCTTTATGGTCTAAAATCTGTTTGCTTATTACAGAAAAAAAACGACAGCATTCTAATCCATTGACCTATTCCAGCAAATTACGAGTATAGCACCAAATGCTGGGGCCTTGTACACTCTGAATAAAAATACAGTAGCTGCACATATTTCATACACATTAGCATAGTATTTATACGTAATTGCACCTCTCTTCCATTAGGATTTAATTATACTGTAGGCAAAAGTTGGATAAATTGCATATTTAGGATTACATCCCTGTTCCAATGCTGCAAAAAGCAATGAATGCATCGCCACAATAAATGGATTGTCTATTGCTAAAACTAATTAAAAATATTATTTAAAAAGAGGGTGTCTAATGCTGCTAATTCATGTATTCATTTGCCCCTTTTCTGATGGAAAACTGAAGGATAAATGTGTAATTTAAAAATGATTTCTTTTTCCCTTGGTTTGTTGTGATTGTGCAGCTGCATGCTTAATGTGGGAGAAAAGGGGGTATTGAGGTCTGGCTATCAGAATTTGTATAACCCAAACCTCTCTATCGAATATTTTAGAGCTATGTAATAAAGAGTGTGAGTGATGGCACAGTACGGTTGGTGAAATAGCCATGCTTCCTTTATAGAACACGATTGGGTTCAAGGACAACATTTTACGAGGTACAATAACAAAACAAATAATACAGCCATATATGTTGCAAAGCAAGTATGGTCTGGAATACAAGTGATTATTCATAGAAATGCAGTAGTAGCTGGCCGTCAACCAGCCCAATAGGGCTCGTTGTCTAGCTGCTCTCTCTATACAAGTCAATAGGAATGCAAAATAAGCTCAAAGCAGGATGATTTTGAACTTCAAATGCTCCCGTCAGTGAGCTGTGAATAATGTTGTCACCCTTATTTTTTGAAAAATGCCAGCCTCATAATCAGTTTCCCATTAATAATAATGGCAACAAGTCTTAATTTTACCCGACGGGGTTGACTAAATACAGGCCATGTGGTACTCCCAACTGTAAATAATGTCAGAAATATCTCAAACTGATCTCAAGCGCAAACAGGTAGGACAATTGAGTCAGTAGGAACAATAGCAAGGCCACCCAAAAAGTCAATAACAGGCAGTAGAAAAACACAATAACAGGGCTATACTGCCAGTAAGGATGGCTGTGCTAGGCCTTGACCAACTGGTTAAGTGTTGTCAGAATTTAAACTACATAAGAAACGTAGGAGTTTGAGGGGAACTTGTAGGGTGGATGATTGGGGGGGGGGGGGGGGGCAGTCCCTAAGGTTGATCTTCTGTTGGCTAACATTGAGGTACTTTTTGAAGAGAGTTGGTGCACTTATTATAGTACTTGAACCTGCATGTTAAGTGGCTGAGGTGCAATGTAGACTGATGTAAGAGAAACAACCTGAGGTGGTGATTATGCCCTATGGCTGCAGTTAATAGTTGGCAATGGTGCAGCAGGGATATCGAAGGCGATCATATATAGAATGGAGCAGTGTGGAAAGAGTACTACATGTGCCCTACTCTCAGTAGCTTGGATAATGCTGACAGTACAACTTGAATAATGCTGGGAACCTCTTCAGACGGATTGAGACCAAGACCTGTGCTGGTGAGGACAGCACCACACAGTGTTACATGCTTGAGTTACATTTCCTTTATGAATGCATTACTTTTATCTTAATTAAGGTATTTTAACTGCTATACTTAGCTGCTAAACTTAGCTGGTGCCTGCCCCTCCTCGTGCCTTTTTCAGAGTTGTTTCTTGCTCTCAGAACTGAGCTCTCTCAATAGTGAGCATTCTTAAATGCACTAATTTATCTCTGGACATTCACCATACATTGAACGTTAACCCCATCCTAGTCCCCCTGATTTGCACCAATTTTCTTTGTGTTTGGTATTAGAGTGTATGTAAATGTTATTCACATTACTATGGCATGCAAGGATTGGCTACTATATCAGCAGTGGAAGACGCATTGCTTTAAATTCAAACAGATATGTGAGTAAGAAGTAAAATATCAGTTTAAACAAGGTAACAATATCTTGGCTATGTTTAACTTCTCCTTTCTCCACTGAAAACCAGCTTGATATAGCCATATCTTCTTTGGAATAACTCAGGTAACACACAGGATGCAATATATTCAATATACACATTCCTGAGCTTGTAAATGTGAACAATGGATGAGCTAGAGTGTATTTTATATTACTGAACATATGACACTCTCTATGCACATAGCACAATAGAACACAGTGTCATTGAAGGACAACGAGCAATACCTGGCACTTCTACTTAGAAGCAGCTGGGTACACATACAAGTGGGGATTTTGTAAATGATAGAAAACTAATTATAATAATACAGTTAGATGGTAATGTGAAGATGATGCTACAAGTTTGTTTTATTAGCATACATCTGATACAAAGGTATTGTATGCAGATGCAGTAAAGGATTAGTGGCGGTGTTGTCCTTACGCTACCGTTTTTTAAATCTGCACTAGAAAATTGGTGGACATCTCAGAATTCACTTTTGGAATCTCGAAAAAAATTGAAGCTCAGTGGCACTGGCTCATATCATATATCTGTGTTGTGCAAACTATGCCTTTGTGTGGGTAATTGTTAAAGTTGAACTTCAAGATAAAAACATGCTGTTGCTGTTCTCATGTATTTGATGCACCTGCTGGATGGAGAGCCTTAGAGAAGAGGGTTAGGCCTTGTACACACGTTGCGAAAATCAGAAGGGAAAAGTCTTAAGATGACCTGTCTGCGGATTTTTGGATCGTTAGTACGGTGCATTCATAAGACGATTTGACTTTTACATCAGACAAAACTGGATGTGCAGGCTATAACATTTTTGTTGGATCTGAACTCAACATCTGATTTTCGAATGGTCAGTACAGAAATATTCACACAAAAGTTTAAAGTACAAACACACATGCTCGGAATGAAGGAACGAGCCGGAAGAGTTCGGTCTTCTAAACTACCATTCATAATCTAGAATTAACATTCGTTACACGGAAATTGATAAAATGATGAAATGCAGCGCACATTCTCATCTGTTTTAATGGGATAATAATGAAGCTGCTTTGCTGATGATACTGATGTCGTTATGCCAAACATATTTTAAAAGGCATTTGTTTCGTACAATCTGAAAATCGCAAATCAACGCTCAAACTTCTACTAACATGAAATTACCAGAAGGGGCCCAAAGGGTGGCGCTTGAGAAATAAACAGAAAAAACAAAAATATCGCGCTGGGGTAAACCTAAAAGCTGCAAATAAAAACCATCTAATATCATTATGGACCAAATCAAAAAGTTATGTGTAAAGTTGCGCTAAATCTACGTGAAATCTATAGTGTAAAAGAGTAATAAATTCCAATATAGATCATATATGAAGCATGAATCCAAAATCAAAAATACACCATATAGGAAATCCTGAGATACATATTCAATCCCAAAGTCCTCACAAATAAGAAATTATGGTTATAAATTTAGTCCCCAAATTTAGAGAACAAGGAAATCAGTCTGTCTCAGAGGCTTGATGAAACCTTCCAAATTTTGCCAATATCGCTTCCTGACCGGAAAAAGTTGGACTCTTACCACAATGGATGGACTCCAGACCAACAGAGTCGTTAGCGCTGGCAGAAAAACCCTCTGCAGGGATCGCAGGTGCGTACTCCGCTCTCGCACACCGCTGGGGGCGTAAACACGTGCAAGTCTTTAAAAAATTTCTGACATGGGCCGAAGGTTTCCGGAACCAGCCGATTGACCTCCCTCCCTCTCAGTTGACGCTGGGCAGATGGACAGGATTACCGTCCAATCGCTATTAGTTTTCGGAGTTTGAAGAGCTCTCCAATAGGCAAACATACACAGAGGTTCCTCAATGAGCAAACCCATCTACAAGATCAATATTTCCCTTATTGGCCGCCATTGGAGATGAAGGTAGGTCACCGCTTATCTCCCAACATGTAAGTCTTGTGTTGGGTGATGTCAGTGTGCGGCGCTTGAGAAATGAACTTCCTCTTTATACTGTCATAGTACGTCACTATGTTCGTGTTTGTCAAACGACAATTTGAAGATAGTATGCTAGACAAAATACTGCACACACGCTTTTGACAAAAATTAGATGCTCGGTTGTCCAACAATCAAACAGTGTGTAGGAGGCTTAAAGCCACATACACACTATTAGATTTTCTGCAGATTTTTGTCTTTAGATTGACCAAAACCATATAATATGAGGTCAAACCTTATGAGTTTCAATTTGTATGCAATCAGGCAGGCCCTTGTACTACATAGTTTTGGTACATCTGAAGACGGAAGACTGCAGAATATCTAATAGTGTTTTTGGGGCCTTATGCCCTGTACACACGACCTGTTTTCCCATCGGAATAAACTCTGAAAGCTTTTCTGACGGAATTCAGTCGGAATTCCACTCAAGCTGTCTTGCATACACACGGTCACACCAAAGTCCGACCGTCAAGAACGCGGTGATGTACAACATGTATGACGGGACTAGAAAACAGAAGTTCAATAGCCAGTAGCCAGTAGCCAATAGCTTCTGTCTTGTACTTGCTTCAGAGCATGCATCGTTTTTGGTCCATTTGTTCTATTTCTAGGTCCGTCAGAATTTTCGACGTAAAAAGTCCTATGGGGTATACACACAATCGGAATATATGATGAAAAGCTTCCATCTGACTTTTCCTGTCAGACATGCCACTCGTTTGTACGCGGCATCAGTGTGGACTGGTCACACAAAATGTGATAGTTTTTCCTGCCTGCATGGGGCTTTAAAGCGTAGTTAAACTTAAAAACAAGAAAACGATATAATGCAGCTTATCAGTCCCTAGGTCTGGTGGCTGCATTCATTTTCACTGTAAGAACATTAACAGCAAGTACAGAAAATACCTGTTGTTCTTAACAGAAATGTCCTCGTCACTTCCAGGGGTTCAAAAGATAGCACAGACCTCCTTATCTTCCTTGCATAAACTATTACTAGACTCAAAGTTTTTTTTCTGTTTCATTAATAATGTCCATATAAAAACATTTGGCATTTGTTCGGCCAAAAATCCTTTCAAGGATGGGAAGAGGTTTTTTCTTAATACCTGGACATGCCCATTCTAATATTCCCTTGGGGTGGATTGTAAATCTCCACCCCCTTTTTTTTTTATTGCAGGCAAATTCATTGGAAGATCAAAAAAAATTGTATATACAGACTATCAGACATAGCCAACGGCATTAGTAAAAGATTGTCATTTATAAGACATAAAAAAATGTTGAAGTCCAAATGAAAAAGACAAAACTGTAAGTAATAACTAGCCAACAGTATGTAGAAGTCTATGAGGACAATAACATGTAAGTTATGACATATGGTAATTATCAGGATTACAAAAATGGGCTATCCCTGGGATCCCATTTTTTGTTACATACTGTACATTATCTCACAAAAGTGAGTACACCCCTCACATTTTCTGTAAATATTTTATTATATAATTTCATGTGACAACACTGAAGAAATGACACTTTGCTACAATGTAAAGTAGTGAGTGTACAGCTTGTATTATGCCACGTACACACGATCGGAATTTTGGCCAGCAAAAGACCAATGAGAGCTTTTCATCTGAAAATGTGACCGTGTGTATGCTCCACTGGAATTTAGCTGGCTAAATTCCCGCCAGCAATAAATTTGAGAGCAGGTTCTCAATTTTCCAGAAGGAAAAAAATTTGATCAGAGATTCCGATTGTGTGTATGCAATTCCGACACGCAAAAACTCACGCATGCTCAGATTCAACCAAGAGATGGAAGCTATTGGCTACTGGGTATTGAACTTCCTTTTTCTAGTCCTGTCGTACGTGTTGTACGTCACCGCGTTCTTGACGGTCAGAATTTGGTGTGACCGTGTGTATGCAAGACAGAATTCCGTCGGGAAAACCATCAGAGCTTTTTTCGACCAAAATTCCGATTGTGTGTACATGGCATTACAGTGTAAATTTGCTGTTCCCTCAAAATAACTCAACACACAGCCATTAATATCTAAACCGCTGGCAACAAAAGTGAGTACACCCCTAAATGAAAATGTCCAATTGGGCCCAAAGTGTCAATATTTTGTGTGGTCACCATTATTTTCCAGCACTGCCTACATTAAGGAAACTCTATGCCCTTGCACACACGGTCTGAGATTCCGACGGAATGTGTCCTATCGGACCGTATTGTCGTATAATCCGACTGTGTGTGGTCTCCATCGGACTGTTTCTGTCAGAGTATCCGACGGACCAAGTTTTCCAACTTGTCCGTAAAATTTTCTGACAAAATGCTCCTATCGGACATACTCCGATCATGTGTAGCCTACTCCAAGGGACAAAGTGCCATGCATGCTCAGATCAAATTCCTAGACCAAAGCTATTGGCTACTAGCCTGAACGTAGTCCCGTCGTAACGAAATAACATCATCACGTTATGTACAATCGGATTTTCCGACAACTTTGTCCGACCGTGTGTATGCAACAGTTTCGGACAAAATCCGTCGGACAAAATCCAACGGTTGTCAGAATGTCCAACCGTGTGTACAAGGGCTAAGAGTACTGCAGAAAAGTGTGTCTTTCCTCCAGACCGGACCAACTTATCAAAAATAAAGTCAGGAAGAAGATGTTGGTGCTGGTGAGGAAGCTCTCAGATGTCACATCGCTGGAGTAGAGGTGAGTGTTTGTGGACAACTGGACATTATTTCCCTTTAATACTACAAAGAGGGTACAGAAGTACTCGTCAGCTCCTGTTAAAAAATATTCCAGAGCTAAGACGATCTTGGCTAGTAGGCAGCAACTTTCAGAAATACAAGTTGCTCTGCTGTGAAGTTTGATGATACATTTTACGGATACCTAAAACCTTTGGATTATTAGATGTGAGAAAACACTTGTGCCAGGAATAAGGTGTGTCAGAGATCATTATCACAATATCATTAGATAAAGGTCATTGCCAGGGTAACACTTCATGGTACAGACATCAACTGCCAGGAACTACGGGACAGAATTTGAGCAATACTTGTTGTGTTCAGAGTTGTTAGGGAAATATTTGGATTGTATCTGCCACCAAAGCAACTAATTTGCTTTTAACTGCAATACTTTTCATATCATCCACGACAAGATTACTTCTGCTTGTTAGGATGAGAATTTTTCCCAGCTACCCTGAGAGACTAATATACTATTTATAGGCATGTCTCAAAGACTGTAACACAGACCATTGCGGCTAATTCCTGCAATTTCCATCTCTGCCTCTGTCGTTTTCTGCTTTTGTGCAGCATCTGGAAAATGTAGAGGTGAAAATAATGTATGAAAAGGAGTATGACCTCTCATTAACTGCTGATCAGTTGTAAATAGGAATCCTAGGTACTAAAAACCATACATGAGTTTACGTATATAACGTATATCTAAAGCCAACATTTTTATTTATTTTTTTCATTTTTAATGGAGCAGGAACTAAATGAAGCTGAACTCCAGCAGGCCCCTGTCATGTACTGAAATTGCTCACTCTGAATTCACTGCACACTGTGAGCTTCTTGCAATAGGGGATATTTACTAAAAATGGTGCACACAGACTCTGGTGCAGCTCTGCATAGTATCCAATCAGCTTCTAGATGTTATTGTCAAAGCTTAATTGAACATGCTGAAGTTAGAAGCTGATCCCCCCATTGTGTATGAATAGCTGCAGCAAGTCAGATGCAGAAGCTCGCCTCATTTTTTTGGCTGGGGTTCATCAAGCATCATCTAGTTCTTTCCTCCCCAGACTAACTGTCCCCTAGCTCCTTTCATCCACTGGATTTCAACTCTTGCAATTATGGAGGCTCAGCATCAGATGTGGGTGGTCTGCATGCAAATGTAGTCTTCCGTCTCCAGACTGATACCCATGAAAGCATTTTGATATGTACAAGACTCACTCGATCCAAGAGGCAGACCACTTCACCCATCAGGGTTGAGCGCTCTTGAGAAGAGTACTGATGCAGGGTGCTGTGATGTTTCAGGAAGCTATGTACAGAACCCTACTCGCCCCTTCCACCATCCATGATCTGCCTAAATTGTATAGAGAAGTACAGAGTTACTGGGTTTAACAACTTTTACCTCCCCCCACACCCCATGACCAGGCCACTTTTTGCAATATGGCACTGCGTTACTTTATCTGACAATTGCGCAGTCATGCAACACTGTACATAAGTGAAATTTAGAACTTTAATTTGGTAATATTTGATCACCGCTGCGTTTTTTATTTTTTGCACTACAAACAAGAAAAGGCTGACAAATTTTGAAAAAATAAAATCTATATATATATGTTTTACTTTCTGCTGTAAA
Source organism: Lithobates pipiens (assembly GCF_037356315.1). Classification (NCBI taxonomy): domain Eukaryota; kingdom Metazoa; phylum Chordata; class Amphibia; order Anura; family Ranidae; genus Lithobates; species Lithobates pipiens. The sequence goes on along the minus strand of NW_027507785.1, from coordinate 284,398,752 downwards.
CTGTATGCAAAAAAAAATGAAAACATGTAATTTCTTCATAAATTTACACCAATATGTATTCTGCTAAATGTTTTTGGTAAAAGAAAATCCCAATAACCATATATTGATTGGTTTACATGAATTTATAGCGTCTACAGATTATGGGATATATTTATGAAATTTATATTTATGTATTTTTTTTTATACTAGTAGTGGTGGCGATCAGCGTCTTCTAGCAGGACTGCGATATTGCGGTGGACATTCTAACACTAACTGACACTTTTGACACTTTTTGGGAACCAGTGACACTAATGTAGCGATTAGTGCTAACAATATACACTGTCACTCATAAAATAAAAGAATGGTTTGAGAAAATAGATGATATTTTTTAGGATGGAATACTTTGAAAGGGAGGAAGAAGGGGATAGAGAACCCCAGAGAAAATGGGAAATATGGAAAACATTTAAATCAACGAAGACATATAGAGGTTTATGGGTTATAGGGATATTTTTAAGGGGGGAGGAAGGGGGGAGGGCTAGGGGGGAGAAAGTAAGGTTTAAAGCATAAAGAGATAGAGGAATAGGAAACAGACAGGATTAAGATCACGTGTGGATGGGTTAGGGCCTATATGGAGTACAGATAAGGAATATTTGATATTGCCCTACACGTGTTATGTTTTTTCTGTTGTTGTATAATCCTATAGATGTGACACTGCCTCTTATTTTCACTTTATTTTATTTGTAATGATAAAAATTGACTTAAATAAAGAATAAAATAAATATGCACTGTCACTCTACTAATGACATTAGCTGGAAAGGGGTTAGACAGCTAGGGCGATCAAAGGGTTAAATGTGTGCCTAGCCAGTGTTTGTATTTATTATGTGTGGTGCTTTCAAGGGAAGTGATGAATTTTATTGGCTTTTTATTGAGGGGAATTTTATTGCAAGGAAAGAAAATCCATCCCTTCCCCCATCAGAAAGGAGCTCTGCCTTGTTTACATAGGCCAAGCTCTGTTCTGCATGTTTTGCCGACGATCAGCGGGGGCCAGCGGGCATCCATTGGCTGGCACTTGCTGATTGGCTTCTGCTGTGCCCCCTACCCAGAGGTGCCAGATCATGTACTAGGTATGTGATCTGGCACAGAAGAGCCACTTTGCTGCCGTACATCCTCATGATGCAGTTGGTAAGATGTTAAACTAAAGTATGGAAACTGAAAGATTTTGAGTGTGCACAGTATTCTCAGTTAGAAAAACAGACCGTGCACTGCGTATGCTGGCGTTCGAATGATTTAGAGAGGCTGCTACTAAGATAAACTTGGGCCAGGAGAGGATGTACAACACACGCGTGCAGTTTGAATGGCTTGGAGTTGCCACTAGAGGGCATATTATTGTGAAATTCAGACCATCCTGCAAACAGCAGAATGCAGAGCAATACAAGGCCATCGCTTTTTCTGGCAGGGCCCAAAACAGCGGCACTTGTGGTGGGAGGACCTTCACCACTTCCATCAGGAGTAGCTATGAGATTGACTATTCATTGGATGTAGATTTGCATGCATAGGGGGATTTCAGAAAATGTTCGTAGAAGGTGAAATTACACTTTAAATATTTCATGTACATGTTAATAGAGAACAGGGGATGGGGTGTAAACCCTGGCAGGCAAAATATAAGCAGATTAGTCTTCAGCTATAAAAATGCAATTTTTTTTCTACTTTCTGTCCAACTGGGGAGATTTTTCTTCACTTCCTGTCATGCAGACTTAACAGGAAATGAAATGGAATTTCTTCAAAGTAATGGAATTCCCTCTTAGCTGGCACTGGAATCTAAGGCTGGCCATATGTGATTAGTTATTTTTTTTTGGCTAGTGGGCTGATTGACAAAAAACTGATTTGCCCATTCCAATAATCCTGTTTAAAACAAGTAAATCATTAGATCAACTTCTGTTCAGCAAGAGCAGCCAAACTTAAATCGAAACTTGTCCGTTCTCTAACGAAATGGCCACATTTCAGCTCATCTATAGCCAGCTTTAGTGACAACGATCATTTAGAACAATTTCCCAATTTCCCTTTGGGATTAATAAAGTATTCTGTATTCTGTAGAGCAGTGACCTATTTATTTTTACTGGCAGCTATGAGGCTGTCCAATTCTGTTCTAAAGCTTTAAGAAGTCCCTTTCAATCAATACTGCTAGTGTATGGGGGAAAACATGATTACAGAGGTGTTACTGCTGCTTCATTCTACGAAGTGAAGGTGGATGAAACGCTACGGTACTTTAGTTCCCTGCCCACCAGCATGCAGGATGAATCGGGGATGAATATTAGCATGAAAAAGGAATTCTGCTGGACACAGCAACATCTTTTTTTATCAAGCATTGTACAAATGAGAAAAAATAGATATAACCAGTGTAAGGGATTTCTCGGCCGTTTGCTGGTTTCACTGATCAACCAGTGTGCAGTTTTAAGGCTGAGCTTTGTTGGGTGTATGGAGGTTACTGCCCTGATAAGCAGGATGGAGGTTTTCTTGATGTAGCTTCAGCTAGACTGGGGAATTGTAATCAATTGGAAGTAAACAGATGGTTATTATAAAGTTCACTGTCCCGAAGGACTGTGAAATTAGAGTTACATACGAAGAGAAAAGACAAAATTAACATTTGATGAAGGGATGTGGAGACCTGGGAGGTGAGGGATTTGGTACATGTCAATCAAGAAAGGGCTGCAGGGAGGTGAAATAATATTCAGAGCAAGACCTTTGGCATAAACATTATTGATAAACAATACAACGCTGTTAATACACAATGTAGCAAACTTAAGAGAGTTGCTTATGTTTCTTGCAGTAATACAATACTATGTCTAGCTTTCTGATTGTTTAAAAATGAAGTTAGCCAGACTGGCAATACCTTGACAGAACCAAACAGTCTCAACTGCCCATTGTACTGCCAATCTCTAAAAGGGTAACGTAGAACCCCAGGTTTCCTCCAGAGGTTAATAGGGGTTCCTTGAGCTGTGGCTAATTGATATCCCATCTGATGGTGCCTTCATAATTCTTGGTCCAATGCCACTCGGCAGAGCCAACAATCTTTTTAGCTGTTTGTCCATTGTTCCCACTGACCACCTATATAAGGGCCATTTTTCTCAAACAACCTCTGATCAATTTTAGCAGGGGTTCTCTGAGATCTGAAATTATTTAAGGGATTCCTCTGATGTAAAAGGTAAGATAGGCTTCCCTATAATGAATATATATATATATATATATATATATATATATATATATATATATATATATAATTGTGCTGTCATGTGTCCAGCTTTGTGCCCTTCTCTGACATTTGGAAGGCTTTGCGTTATTTTTTAAACTAACGCCAACATTTCAGCCACCAAGTAGTGGTTTACAGGTGCATATACTATTAGCATGTGGTTGGACTGGGAACCTTTAGTCTATGGGTCAACACAATTAAGTGGCCTTTTGTGGTATGTATAGATTTCTAAAGGCTAAACAATGTGTACCATGCAATGTGTGTCAGGGTGCAGCAGTAATTGGTGGGCATGGTAAAAGGTGGATATTCCTAAAGAACTTGGTTTACTATCACACACCTTTTTCTATCTTCCAGCATCCACTTTCTTTTCAGCTCTTACCATTTGGTAATATGAAATTCCAGAGCTGCAAAGGAAGCCCAGCTTTGATCACATTTGAACAGGCCACTATGTGTTACCAACTACAGATCTCTCGCTAATTATTGTCTGAATGGTGGTGAAGTGGCTCCACTCAGAGCCACTAGCCCAGTATATCTTACTAGTACTAGGCCAGAGAAGAGATGTCCATCTGACACAGAGTCCAATCCTCCTATAAATGTGCAATTTATATATGCAGAGAAAGTTACAAACTACACATAGGGCTGGTTTACTAAAACTGGAGAGTGCAAAATCTTTTGCAGCGCCGCACAGAAACCAATCTGCTTTCAGTTTTCTTTTTAGTGAAAGCTTAAGGCCCCTTCCACACGGGCTTTCCAATCAGGTCCCCCTGTCAGTTTTTCAGGCGGACCTGTTCAGAGCCTCTATTCACGCCTATGGAGCGGCGGATGTCAGAGGTGATATGTCCACTGATACCTCTGCTGTCCGATCAGATCCTGTCCGTGAAATCCAGACGGATGGTGACCCTATTTTCCATCCATCTGACAGATCGGATCGGATGAAAACAGACAGAGTCTAATCCCCAGAGTCTCCCCATAGAGGAGAGCAGGACTCTGACAGGTCCGTCTCAGCACAGTGAGCAGTGACGGACCTGTCATCCATCTGCTCAGTGGGAATCAGCGCATCGATCCCTGCTGAGCAAGCGGAGTCCTCCAAGTGGACAAGCCCGTGTGAAAGGACCCTTACTGAACAAGCTGAAACTAGAAGCTTGTTCTGCTACCATGCGCAGCTGTACCAGATTTTGCACTCTCTAGTTCTATTAACCACTTGCCGACCAGCGCACGCCGATGTACGTCGGCAGAATGGCACGGGCAGGCAAATGGGCGTACTTGTACGTCCCTTTAAATTTGTCGCCCTGCCATCGGGAGCGCGCCGCCGGCGGCGTGTTCCCGCGCTGGTCGGGTCCCCCGTGAGTCCGGTTGCGGGTCCCGCGGACTCGATCGCCACGGGCATATCCGCGATCGTCTCACGGAGCGGCCGAATGAATAAATGCAGTTGTAAACAGCATTTCTCCATTCTTCCTAGCAACTATTGACGCTGATCTCTGCTCCATGTGATTGGAGCAGAGATCAGTGTTCACTAAATTAAAGCCCAACCCCCCCACAGTTAGTAACACACCCCTAGGAACACTTAACCCCTACACTGCCACCCACTGGTTAACCCTTTCACTGCCAGTGTCATTTACACAGGAATCACTGCATTTATATAGCAGTGATTACTGTATAAATGACAATGGTCCCAAAAATGTGTCAAAAATGTCCGATGTGTCATGTCGCAGTCACAATAAAAATCGCTGATCGCTGCCATTACTAGTAAAAAAATAAAATAAAAAATGATTAATAAAAATGCCATAAAACTATCCCTATTTTGTAAACGCTATAACTTTTGCGCAAAGCAATCAATAATCGCTTATTGTGACTTTTTTTACCAAAAATATGTAGAAGAATACGTATTGGCCTAAACTGAGGGAAAAAATGTTTTTTTATATATTTTTGGGGGATATTTATTATAACAAAAAGTAAAAAATAATGTGTTTTTTTTAAAAATTGTCGCTCTATTTTTGTTTATAGCGCAAAAAATAAACAACGCAGAGGTGATCAAATACCACCAAAAGAAAGCTCTATTTGTGGGAAAAAAAGGACGTCAATTTTGTTTGGGAGCCACGTCGCACGACCGCACAATTGTCAGTTAAAGCGACGCAGTGCCGAATCGCAAAAAGTGGTCTGGTCTTTGACCAGCAAAATGGTCCGGTCTGTAAGTGGTTAAATTAGCCCCATAAAGTCAAAGCTTTTAAACTATTAACACACCTTGATAAGTGTATTTACAGTATATTTAAGAATAAATTACCTTTAGTGCACATATTTTTGAACTGACCGGTCCCCAGCAACCCCTCAAAATGGTTACACTCATCTTTCCTTGCTTCTAACTGACCTTGCCTGTGTGGCCCACCAGAAACTGCAAAATCTTCCAGGTGGTCAGTATCTTCCGTGTACGAGTGTCAAAATCTTTATTCTTGTGGAGAGGCTGACCACTATTAGGCCGCATAATAGAAACAGCACCTTGCAAAAGTATTCACCACTCATGGCTTTATACATATTTTGTTACATTACAGCCTTTATTTGAATGTTTTTTTTAATCTGAATTATATGTGATGGATCAGAACACAATAGTCTAAGTTGGTGAAGTAAAATTTGAGAAATATATACATAAAACTATTTTTCAGAAATAAAAAACTGATAATTGGCATGTGCGTATGTATTCACCCCCTTTGTTATGAAGGCCATAAAAAGCTCTAGTACAACCAATTACCTTCAGAAGTCACATAATTAGTGAAATGATGTCCACCTGTGTGCAATCTAAGTGTCACATGATCTGTCATTACAAATACGCACATTTTTGAAAGGCCCCAGAGGCTGCAACACCTAAGCAAGAGGCACCACTAACCAAACACCGCCATGAAGACCAAGGAACTCTCCAAACAAGTAAGGGACAATGTTGTTGAGAAGTACAAGTCAGGGTTAGGTTATAAAAAAAATATCCAAATCTTTGTTGATCCCTAGGAGCACCATCAAATCTATTATAACCAAATGGAAAGAACATGGCAAAAGAGCAAACCTGCAAAGAGACAGCCGCACACCAAAACTCATGGACTGGGCAAGGAGGGCATTAATCAGAGAGGCAGCACAGAGACCTAAGGTAACCCTGGAGGAGCTGCACAGTTTCACAGCAGAGATTGGAGTATCTGTACATAGGACGACAATAAGCCGTACGCTCCATAGAGTTGGGCTTTAGGGCAGAATGGCCAGAAGAAAGTCATTACTTTCAGTAGAAAACAAAATGGCGTGTGTTGAGTTTGCGAAAAAGGCATGTGGGAGAGTCCTAAAATGTATGGAGGAAGGTGCTCTGGTCTGATAAGACAAAAATTTTACTTTGTGCCCATCAAAGAAAATGCTATGCCTGGCGCAAACCAACACATCACATCACCCAAAGAACACCATCCCAAACATGGTGGTGGCAGCATCATGCTGTAGGGATGTTTTTCAGCAGTCAGGACTGGGAAACTGCTCAGAGTTGAGGGAAAAATGGATGATGCTAAATACAAGGATATTCTTCAGCAAAATCTGTACCACTCTGTGTGTGATTTGAAGCTAGGATGGAGGTTCACCTTCCAGCAGGACAATGATCCAAAACACACCGCTAAAGCAACACTTGAGTGGGTTTAAGGGGCAACATAGAAAATGTGTTAAAATGGCCTAGTCAAAGCCCAAACCTCAATCCAAAAGAAAATATGTGGTCAGACTTAAAGATTGCTGTTTATAAGCGCAAACTATCCAACTTGAAGGAGATGGAGCAGTTTTGCAAGGAGGAATGGGCAAAAATCCCAGTAGTAAGATGTGGCAAGCTCATAGAGGCTTATCCAAAGCGACTCGGAGCTTGGATAGCCACAAAAGTTGGCTCTACAAAGTATTGACTTTAGGGGGGTGAACACTGACTTTTCTGTTATATTGTCCATTTCTTGTTTTCTTCACAATAAGAAAAAAAACATCCTCAAAGTTGTGGACATGTTCTGTAAATTAAATGATGCAAATCCTCAAACAATCCATGTTAATTCCAGGTTGTGAAGCAACAAAACACGAAAAATGCCAAGGGGGGTTGAATACTTTTGCAAGGCACTGTAACATTTCAATAGGAATTTTGCCCACACTTTACACTAGGCAGTGGTTTAAATTTCTACTCCATACAGGTACAATTAAATATAAATAATAATTGGCAGAATTCTACTGTGGGATAATTGGTAAGGAGGTCAGCAGTGCACTGGGTAATATATATCTCCCCTCTAAACTACCTTCCATTCCTTCCATTTAAACACATTCAATTCTGATAAGTTTCGGAATCTTTTAATTACATATTTGCTTTACTCTTTTTCTATTAAATTGAATCTAGTAATTTATGTTTAGTGGCCCATTAAAGCACACACTTCCATTTCAACTTAGTTATCCGTGTCTGGAAGAAGGACTGACTGTATTATCAACATTATTTTGAGTCTAAAGTGTTATATTTTTAATAGATTTTTTTTTTATTCATTACGACAAATATGCAACCTTTTAAAGTGATAATGTTATAATATTTAAATGTAATATATACTTTTATTTTCCCTTATGTTCAGTACAGACAAATAATCAACTTTTTAAGATTACAATTTTAATATTTTTAATTTAATTAATAAATTAATACTACATATGTAGTATATTGTTATTTGAAAAAATATTACATATGAATATTTCATTTATTTATTTAATGTGAAGTCTCCTAATTTCTGGTAGATTGCAAAAAATAAATCTGAATGATTCAGAGGACGGACACACTCTGCCCTTTTCCTAGCAAAGTCAGGAGCACCTTAAAGTGTATATAAACTCAAGAACAAATATTTTATATACTGCAGCTTATCAGTCATTGTTTCTGCATTCATTTTATTCTTTTCAGACTTTCACCATTTGGTTTTCCCTGGTAATCCTGCTGGTAACACATTTCATGTCTAATGCCTCGTATACATAATTGGATTGTTGGCCAACAAAACCGTGTGTTTTGTCTGAAGGGTGTTCACTCAAACTTGTCTTGTATACACATGGTCACACAAATGTTGGCCAACAATTATGAACATAGCGACGTACTAATACGTACTACGTGGTTTTTGAGCTTTTTAGCTCCACCCTTTGGTCTCCTTCTGATAATTTCATGTTAATAGAAGTTTGGTGAGTGTTGATTCATGGTTTTCTTTTCACGTTTTTCATTTAGCGCTTTTCAGTTCGCGCTTTTCATTTCATGCTTTTCAGTTAGTTCCTGAACGGCCGTTTGTCAACCAGACATGTTGCAGAATCGGAGGAGATAATGTGTTATTTATTATTGGCCTTGGAGTTATTGCTTTGACATTATTTTTTTGGTTTAACAATGATTTGATTTGGTATATTTTCTATATTTTTGGATGCATAGAATGCACTTTTTGGTTAAGTTCTATTGGCAGATAGCATGTCTACTTTTTTTATTTTTAACGCACAATAAAATAAATTGTGTAGAATAATATCCAACATAATATTATTATGTATATATATATAAAAACCTAAAAAATACAGCGCTGTTCCTATGTAAACTTAATGTGAAGTAATGAAACAAAAAAAAAAAAAAAAAAAATTGTGAATTATAAATGCAGCAGCAGCTTTAACCGTGAGATACCCACAATTCAAATAATTATTCCCAAATAAGCTGCGCTATACTGATCCGATAAATGCTATGTGAAGCAAATGAGTGAATAAATAAAGCATGAAATCAAAAAATATTAACAAAGTGCAGACAGGGAAATGCATATACTAATGTTAAAATATTAGTCCATCATCCCATCAACAAAAAACGTTTGCTTGTAATCTCCAACGTGTTTTAAACACACCACACCGATATAGGAAAAGTGTCATCAGAGTTTGCAGGAAAAAAGAGGACTTCCACCACCAACACTACTGCCGCTTACCAGCTACACTGATCCCATCTCAGAGACCAGATATCGCCAAATCAAAAACGCTTCCTCTGAGTCAGGACTGCATGGAGGGTGTATCCTCTTTAAGCGCTTGGTTCAAATGGTTAGAAGAATCCTACGGCCACACCGCTTATTCCAATGGTTAGAAAAATCCTACGGACACACCGCTCATTGCCCAGCACATATAATAACGAAAGGAATCGCCATAGTGTGATATAGTCACGAAATTTAATATAATAAAAAAGATTGCACTTACATCAAGTAGAAAAAACTTTGCTTTGTAAAACAAACAAATTCGCCGGCCGGCTTAGTAACGCTGCCCGTCGCTTCCGGGTCCAGCGTAGATCGCGGTGACGTCAGTACGTCGCTCCTCCCTACGCCGTTTCGTTATAGGTAACGTCTTCCAGGGGCACAGGCAGCGTACTGACTCACCGCATTAAATAGCACTGTGTACAATTAACTCCGCCCCGCTCTGAGCTTCCATTGACCATGTCAGTTAAGGGCAAGATTCCCTATAATGTGGGCGGAAATGAGATCACTTCCGCCACATGTGATCAGCTGTAATGAGATCACTTCCGCCCCATGTGATCAGCTGTAATGAGATCACTTCCGCCCCATGTGATCAGCTGTAATGAGATCACTTCCGCCACATGTGATCAGCTGTAATGAGATCACTTCCGCCACATGTGATCAGCTATATTGTAAACAACATCGGCCATATTAAATCTAAAAGTAACCATATTAGATCTGGGCAAAAATTACTTTATATCAAACCGAACGCCAGGATATGCATTGACCTTGCGGCCAGCACATTCAAATCAATAGGCATATCGGAGCAAGGGAAAATAATTAATTAATTTGAGACAAAAAAGACAATATATAAATTATCTAAAAAATAAAATGAAAATTATTTTAAAAGACAAAAATATATATCTAAAAAATATAAAAAAATTTTTTTTTATAAAATAAGGGAAAAAAAGGTTTAATTCCCTTACATTATTATTTCTACCTATAGGATTACCAGCCACTATTCTACACATTTCTGAGGGGAACCTATAAAAAATATAGAAAATATATTAATTCAAATGGATCATATATGGTATGTCAGAAACCTTTCTTTTAAGATTGTTTATTGGTGGGCTATTTATGTAAATTGCCACCCCACAAATAATAATAACAAACGTTAATCTGCCATCATAATAGTGGGGCTCTCTAAAGACACCTCAAGAGAAAATTCATTTTATTAGAAAAAAATAGTAAAAATAGTAAAAATAAATGGAGAGCAAAATTCATGTTACTTGGTCATAGAGAAACTCACAGTGGGTTCACAGCTTATCTTATCACCTGCCATCTAACTATTATCAATAAAAGCGTTAACATCCACTTCCACATTAAGGCCATAAGGAGTATAACAACGTACCCTATGTATCCAAGTCATTTCTAACTTGGATAATTCTCTTACCAGAGAGCTTCCCCTCCAATGAGCACTGTATTTATCTATTCCCAAGAACAACGTGTTAGCTGGGTTGCGATTATGATGAATAGCATAATGTTTTGACACTGAGTGAAATCTGAACCCGTTTCTTATATTGGTTAGATGTTCACCCAAACGCACCTGCATGGTGCGTTTGGTCCTACCTATATATTGGAACCCACAGGGACATTGTAAGAGATACACCACCCCCGTGGAACTACATGTGATGAACGGTTCGATTATGTGTTCCCTAGATGTACTTGTAGAAATGAAAGATTCAGTTTTCCTCTGTTTATTTTTGTTTAGTGCGCAAATTTGGCATTTGCGACACTGATGATATCCTGACATGTTCTGGAAAAAAGATATCTTTTTAGTGGGCGGATCTACAGCATTCGGAGCAATTCTATCTCGGAGCGAGGGTGCTCCCCTAAACACCACCTGAGGTTTAGCCGGTAAAAAAGTTTTAATGATCCTATCATTCCCCAACAGATGCCAATGTTTGCAAAGCAATTTTTTAATGAGGTAATGTTGAGTTGAAAATGTGGTAATGAAAGGTATAACCGGTCTCTCCCTCTTTTTCTTATTGTTGTTTGGGCCTACAGTTAGCAAGATAGAACGATCGATCTCTCCTATTTGGTGCATTATCTGATTCAACGACTCAACCTCATAGCCCTTCTCTATTAATCTGTTTTTAATTATATCTGCCTGCAGCTTATAATCAACGAGGTCAGTACAGTTTCGCCTCATTCTCAAAAATTGACTCTTTGGGACCGAGTCCAACCATACCTCATGATGGCAACTCCCTTTGGGTATAAACGCATTCCTATCAGTCTTCTTGAAAAAAGAGACTGTCTTAAGTGTATCACCACTCTTCCAAATAGTTAAATCCAAAAAGTTAATTCTCTCTTGATTAGCCTCATATGTGAACTTAATACCTCTCTCATTATTGTTTAAGTTAATAAAAAATTCTTCCAATTCCAAAACTGTCCCATCCCATAGGAGGAGGACGTCATCTATATATCTAGCCCAAAAGGACAGATGAGGACTCTTGTCCTTATAGACGACGTCCTCCTCCCACTTGGCCAAAAACAAATTGGCGAGGCTGGGGGCATATTTTGCCCCCATAGCTACACCGCGAATTTGTCGGTAGTATTCTTGTTCAAACCAAAAATAATTATGATTGGCCGTGTAATCCAAAAGATCCATAATGAATGTTCGTTGCACCTTAGATGTAGTGGAGAAACCCTCCAAAAAATATTTTACCGCAGAGATTCCCATGGCATGCGGAATTATAGTGTACAAGGAAGACACGTCTGCTGTTACTAGGAAGGTGGAGACACCCACTTTTAATTCTGACAGTAAATTAATTACATGTCTGGTGTCCTTGATGTATGATGGCATACATTGAACCAAGGGTTGAAGAAAGAAGTCTATGTACTTGCCCACCCGGGCCGTGACGGAGTCAATACCACTCACGATCGGACGGCCCGGGGGGCAAGTAAGACTCTTGTGGATCTTGGGAAGATAATACAAAACTGGGGTTCGTGGTGCTTTAGGGATCAAAAAGATTTTTTCTTTTTCATTTAATATACTCAAACGAGAACCCTTATCCACCAATAATTGCAAAGTTTTTTTATATTGAATGACCGGATTACCCGGGAGGATCATATAGGTGTCTTTATCATCCACTATCCTATGCATCTCTGCCAGGTAATCTTTGCGGTCCAAAACCACTATTCCCCCCCCCTTATCCGCTGGGCGTATTACCAGATTTTTGTTCTGGCATAATGAGTCTAAACCCTCTTCTAAGTTTTTTTCCATTTTGATGTTTTTAATTTTAATGGAATCCAAATCACGTAGGAGAACATCCCTAAAGACCCTAACCGATGGGGCCAATACACCAGGGGGATTAAAAGTGGATGCATTAGAGAGACCTGTATGTATGTATTCCTGTTGCGTACTTTCATATTGAGTAGTTGGAGTAAGCGTAAAGTGTCTCTTTATATTGATAGTACGGACATACTTATGTATGTCCATGTACGTTTGAAACTTATTTAATTTCTTAGGAGGTGCATATTTTAAGCCTTTATTGAGAAGGGCTGTTTCAGCCATAGTGAGAGTTTGAGAGCTTAGGTTAAAAATACCGTCCCCATTTATTTCTTTGATTTTTTTTGATTGTGCTCTCCTCCCCCCTCTGGTTCCTCTTTGTTTTCTATTGCCCTTTTTACACCTTGATTTGCCTTGGGAAAACCCCAATTCTGCTGAGTTTGACTATTTGCTCCCGACCTAGGGGGATCCACTCTTGAGTCGCCATAATCCCTTCCTTTTTGAGTGTAATTTTGTGTACTTTGATTATTCGGACCTTCCCTATCATGTAAGGGGAAGAAACGATTCCGGGTCTCCACCCCATACTCAAAATCCTCCCCTCTCCAATTGTCATGGTAAGGTCGTTGGCCACCATAATGATTAGGTGGTGCACCATAATTGAAAGGTCTCTCATTAGATATGAAATGGTTATATGGTCTTTCTATTCTTCCTATGTTTCCATAAGGATCTCTACCATAATGAGATTGTTCTGGGTTAAAGGGCTGACGATATTCCCTATCATAATATCCTGTCTGCCTATATGGGGGTGGATAATTCCCTCCAGGATTACGATATTGTTGTCCCATTCTCCCAGTGTTAGAATTTTTTTGGGGAGATGAATACGACACCCTTCTCTCTTTCTTATTAAGTTTACTAACAGATTTCTTTGGAGTTTTCTGACCTTGACCTGCTACGGGCATATGTTGTATTTGAGAGGGCTCCTGTTCAGAGGTGCCTCCTCCCTGGGTCCCTACTTCCATTTGTGAGTCTGAACATAATATTTGTTCCTCTCTCAATTTCTTTTGCCATGCAAACACACTATTAGACTGGTAATCCTCAAAATCCCTATTGAACTTTTTCCTTTTTTTTATCTTTTGTTCTCTTTCTTCTTTATCTAACGTTTTGAGCAAAGCTGTGCTCCTATCCTTATATTCTTCTTTGTCCTTATGTGGCAATAATTTATCTTTCAAAACTTTAATCTCCCCATCTAGACGTACTAATTTACTAGTTTTTCTAGATACCAAGAATTGGAGGAAATTGACTCCTGCCTCATTAAAATATCGAAACCATTCCTCCAATTCAGTTTCACCTTTTTGGGGGCACACCTCCCAGCGTAAACTTCGAGGGACCATACTTTTTTTAATATAAGTTTCCAAGAAGGCGATATCCCACTGTGTGTGTACCTCTGAGACTGTAAGATTTTTTAATCGCATAAAAAGTCCACTCAGATCCCCCTCATCCTCTTTAAATTGTTCAAAAACACCCTCTATGTTCACCTTTTTGGATGCTCTATACTCAAAAATATCCATACTCTCAAAGTGTTTAGCTAATATCACTGTGATAGTGTTGAACTGCTGCTATATTCGTGTATCAATATCAAAACAGAATAAAAACCTAAAAAATACAGCGCTGTTCCTATGTAAACTTAATGTGAAGTAATGAAACAAAAAAAAAAAAAAATTGTGAATTATAAACGCAGCAGCAGCTTTAACCGTGAGATACCCACAATTCAAATAATTATTCCCAAATAAGCTGCGCTATACTGATCCGATAAATGCTATGTGAAGCAAATGAGTGAATAAATAAAGCATGAAATCAAAAAATATTAACAAAGTGCAGACAGGGAAATGCATATACTAATGTTCAAATATTAGTCCATCATCCCATCAACAAAAAACGTTTGCTTGTAATCTCCAACGTGTTTTAAACACACCGTTATTTATTATTGGCCTTGGAGTTATTGCTTTGACATTATTTTTTTGGTTTAACAATGATTTGATTTGGTATATTTTCTATATTTTTGGATGCATAGAATGCACTTTTTGGTTAAGTTCTATTGGCAGATAGCATGTCTACTTTTTTTATTTTTAACGCACAATAAAATAAATTGTGTAGAATAATATCCAACATAATATTATTATGTATATATATATATCTTTAGGGGATTGCACCTCCCACTCACTATTTATACTACCCCCTTCTCAATAGAGTATGCTTAATAATACTTATATTCACTAAATAATCACTGTGCCCCCATATTATCCAAAATATATACAAAGGACATTAATTTATAATTGCAAAAAATATAGCGTCCTTACTGTGCGATATTTTAATTCGATTGCTCCAACTGTGCCGTCTTAATCACCGTTCATCTTCTAATCAAAAGTCCACTTGTGTCAACTAAAATAACCAAATCTGTGCCACCATCACCAAGCAGAATGGCCACTCACCAGATGTCCTCCAGCCAATTACTACTTAACCATATTTTATGTATCATACTCTGCTTTTTGGAGTAAGGTCCCTGCACAAAATCACCAAATTCTTCCTGTTCGACCCCCCCCCCCCCCCCCCACCTGCTGTTGTGGCTGCTTGGATGATGGCTCCCAATTTGGTGGAGTTGCGCACTAGTCCAATCTAAATTTCACTGAAACCAAAAATAGAGTAACTAGGGCCTGATACATGCCAAATTCAAAGCAGTTTCTTCTTGACAAGTTCAAAAAGTACAAAAGTACAAACATTTGTGGAAACCTTGGGTTGACCATTACCTCCCTGCTGACTTCAATACCTCCTTGCTCTCCCCTTAAATGACTTCCACCCCCTTCTAAAGTGTACTTAACACTTTCATGTTGCCATATTGCACTTACGTTTTTGACAGTTTATAGAAAATAACAAAATAGCACAGGTTAAAATGGAACAGTAATTTATGGTAACATTCAATTAAAATTTGCTTGTGTAGCAGTTTTTTTTTTAATGATATACATAGATAGATATAGATATAATTCTATAGATATCTATCTATCTATCTATCTATATATATATATATATATATATATATCTATATATATATATATATATATATGTGTGTGTGCATGTGGTGTGTGTGTACTATATATATATATATATATATATATATATATATATATATATATATATATATATATATATATATATATATATATATGTATATATGTATAAGACTGGAGTTTTCCTTTAAGGAAATGTTTTGTGAACTGAGTTCAGCTATTAGCGGCAGTTAGAGATTGTTATCACACCTTTTTCATCTAGAATAATGAGCCACAGCTATGACATTCTGTGACATTTGCCCTGTGAACTGTCATCTACTACTCTACTCTAATTATACGCTGGTCTTCCTGACTGTGGTAAATTTAGTCCTAATGAACAACGATCACACACCTAAAAACAAAAATGATGTACTGTTACAACACAACACATTTCAGTGTTTACTATTAAACAAGTAGTCACAGATGATCTTAGAATTTGGAGTCATTTTAGTCTGATTTTAAAAGTCTTTTTTTTTTTCACATCTTCTAGTGTAATAAAGTCTGTTCAAAACCAAACAATTTTCTTTTATATAATAAACTAACTTAGTATAACTAACACACTGATCAGTGTTTTTTGCCACCTGTCCCACTTTAAAGAGATTTGCCGTCAATTCCTGTTACTCAGACAAATAAAGAGCTGAGAAAAACCCTCCTCAAAAAAACAAAAGTCCCCTTAACTGTCAGCAGAATGTGTACCCCTGTTATAAGATTTTCCCTCTAACTTCCGTTTCTGGGAACAAACCAAACTTTTGAATTTCCCGTGGTGACAGCGGTCAACAAAATCAACAGGAAACTCTTGCCAGTTGGGACATGTAGGCAAATATAAGTTGTGGTATGTCCTCCAAGCTGAAGGTGGCATCAAGCCTTCTCTTCAGGTTGGTAGGAGTCCAATGAGAAGAAAATTACTCCTACTTTGGGCTCCAGATGGCCATCTTGGGGAGGAAAGTTGTGGGTGAGGCTTAGGGTATAAGTGAAAATGCACTTGTTAATGCCTTACCGTTAGGCTGGGAGATGCAGTCATGTGACAGACAACATTAAGGCAGGTCTCCCAGGATTTGAAGCAAAGTGCAATGACACTGTGCTAACTTTGTTGAACTTACGACACTTGTACACTTCAGACACTCATGTATAGAGTACACCACTTACCAGGTGTGCAGCATTTTGAGGTCCGGTACTGCTGAGCTTCCAATCCAGAAGTTCTTGTCAACTACTCCCTCCCACTGACACATCCCATGGTTTCTATGGGAAACAGGAAATGCTCTCTCCTTCTCCAACCTCCACACTTGCACTCTCTCTTTCGTGGCTACAGGTTGGGTCCTTGGGCACTCTGTGCTGCGGGTCCAGTCCCAAAGAGTGAGGAACCATTCATACATAAACACAGGCAGGAGAAACAGCACAGCTTGAGACAGATAGCTGTAAAACAGCACAGCAGAAAAACATTAAACCTTTGTAGATACCTGCCTACATGGTGATCCAGTTGGGCAGCCAATTTAATACAGGACTCTATAAATTTAGGGGGTCAACATCACTGGTAAAACCTGCAGTGAATTAATAGGTAGGAAAAGCGCTTTGCTGGGTAAGGATAGCACAGATGTAGTACCAGGGAGAGGTTCTGGATGAGTAGGGACATTGAATGTCTACACTTCACTGCTCCCAGTTTGTCTTGGGCCACCTTATACCACAATGGCCTGGCAGAATCTCGCTATAGTTAATCTTACCACCATCCAAAAGGAGCACTCCTCTGGCACAATAGAATTGTAAATGGAACTTGTATCACTTGGAAGTAAGGTCTAACTCTTTGATAGTACTTCATGGACAAGAAAAAAATGTATTTCATAGCTGCTGTGGTACCAAGATGATATTTTACTATTTACCTCATTTGGTTGACCATTAAATATTGGCAATCTCCAAATTGATAAAAAAAAGCCAAGCCACCCTGCCCTTGGCTCTCGTTCATACACCACTTAGGCCCGACCTACACACGGACAGCAAAAAACAAAACAAAAAAGAACAGGATTCTAACCAAGACCATGTTGTCATTGAGGCCAATTGAGACCACTGCCTCAGGCGTCACTCATGTTGCGACAGTGGGGGCAGTGCTGAATAGGAACGAGCTTTCTGTTCTGGTCGAACATGAGTTTGACGCGAACATTGGCTGTTCACCCGTTCAACAAAAACCGAACATTATGGGCCGTTCGCGCGGCGTGTAATGCCCCATAATGCACTGCAGGAGCCCAGTGTATTGCTGTATGATGATTGGCCAAAACATGCACCGTGACCTGCATGCTTTGGCCAATCCCAGCGCCCTCAGCTAAGATTGGCCAATTGGGGCTCAAGGGGACTAAGTCTGGAGAGACAGTGTCTACATTGAGTAGGCAGGCAGGTTATTCAGTTAGCTGCAGTGTATTTAATATATATATATTATATATATATATATATATATATACAGTCAGTCTTGTGTATATATATATATATATATATATATATATATATATATATATATATATATATATATACACACTGTGTCCAGTTCAGCTATATCTGACTGCAGGCCGTTCCTGGTGTACATTTTCTAATATACTTCAGGTGGTGTACACAGTACACAGTACTGTGCACCCATAGTGCAGTTGCTACTACTTTTCTGGTGGTGTACACAGTACACCTATAGTTGTTATTACACTTCTGTTGGTGTACACAGTACTGTGCACCCCTAGTGCAGTTGCTACTAATTTTCTGGTGGTGTACACAGTACACAATACATACAGTGCACCCATAGTTTCTACTAGACTTGTGGTGGTGTACACAATACCGTTCACCCCTAGTGTAGTTGCTACTACTTTTCTGGTGGTGTACACAATACAGTACACCCATAGTTGTTATTACACTTCTGTTAGTGTACACTGTGCCGTGCACCCCTAGTGCAGTTGCTACTACTTTTCTGGTGGCATACACAATACAGTACACCCATAGTTGTTATTACACATAGTTGTTATTACACTGCTATTCCATTGGCTCCATGTCAACAGTCACTCCTTCCCTAGCCCCACCATCATGCATGGAGGAGTCTCCCCCGAACTATTGAACCACAGTTGCGGGTACATGCTGCAGGAGGATGCGCAGCAATTTGAAGGCTCCGATTATGGTACCCAGGTTGAGGAAGGGAGTAGCGTGAGCCTAGAGAGAGAGAGGGGGTGCCCAAGAATGTCAAGAAACTGGCAGTCATGTTCCCTGAGCTGCAGCATACTGCCAAGTTTGCTCCAGTGATGAGGAGGGAGGGAAGGTGAGGTCACTGACTCTACTTGGGTGCCTGAAGAGAGGAGGAGGAGGAGGAGGCACATCTCTAATGAGGCAGGATGCCCTACAGGGGGCAGCTTAAGGGCAGCCTCCCTATTACATCACACCACAGAGCTAAGCAGGTGCTGGGTGCTGCCGACTCCCCACATATTTTGAAAAGTTCTTTGGTGTGGGCTTTTTTGACACGCGTGCAGCAGATCGCACCGTTGCTGTTTGCGACATATGTCTGAAGCATATAAAGCGTGGCCAAAACAGCAGCCGCTTGGGCACCACATGCTTGACCAGACATATGCCTGTTCCTGTGCTCAACAAAAGTATCTGTGAGGCTTTTCAGTGTTGTGCCACCACCACCACCGCCTAAGGCCCAATTTTTATGCCCCTGTTTAACCGCATACCAACCAGCCGCCGCAGTTATACTGTGGCAACATGGCTCAGCTGCACGAATCACCGCCATGGTACATTGGTACCATAGACACCCCCTGGCTGCCCATGGAGCCAATGAAAGTGCCCGGCAGTCACGACCATTGCCAGGCTCCCGCGATCACTCGGGACACATGGAGAATCAGGATTGTCTGTTCATACAGAGTATGAACAGTGATCTGTCATCTCCCCTGCACAGTCCCCACCCCCCTTCAGTCAGAACACACAATAGGACACACTTAACCCTTCACTGCCCCCTAGTGGATAACCCCTTCACTGCCAGTGTCATTTTTACCGTAATCAATGCAATTTTTTAGCATTGATCACTGTAAAAATGACAATGGTCCCGAAAATGTGTCAAAATTGTCCGACGTGTCTGTCACAGTTTCAATAAAAAAAGATTGCCACTATTACTAGTAAAAGAATTAATAATAAAAAATCCATAAAACTATCCCCTATTTTGTAGATGGTATAACTTTTGCGCAAACCAATCAACATACGCTTATTGCGATTTTAGAATACATATCGGCCTAAACTGAGGAAAAAATATATTTTTTTATATATTTTTGGGGGATATTTATTGTAGCAAAAAGTAAAAAATATTGCTTTTTTTTTCAAAATTGTCGCAAATTTTGTTTATAATCGCAAAAAATAAAAACTGCAGAGGTGATCAAATACCACCAAAAGAAAGCTCTATTTGTGGGGGAAAAAAAAGGATGTCAGTTTTGTTTGGGAGCCATGTCTCATGACTGCGCAATTGTCAGTTAAAGAGACACAGTGCTGAATTGCAAAAAGTGCTCTGGTCTTTGGGCAGCCAAATGGTCCGGTCTGAAGTGGTTAACAGGGGCACGTAATTACAATTTTTTTTTTTTTTTATATAATATTTCACAGCAGGGCCTGTTTCTGTGCTCAACAAAAGTATCTGTGAGGCTTTACAGTGTTGTGCCACCACCACCACCGCCCAATTTTTATGCCTCTGTTTAACAGGGGCACGTAATTACAATTCTTGATATAATATTTCACAGCAGGACCCATTCCAGCGCCCACCAAGAGTAGGGGGGCTTACAGTGTTCTGGTACACCCAACACCTAAGGCCCAATTTTCCACAGAGTGTATAGGGCAGTTTGTATAGTATATAAAGGCGGTCCCCTATTTTCAAACATCCGACTTACAAACGACTCTTACTTAGAAATGTAGGGAGACAACAGGAAGTGAAAGGAAATCTACCCCATAGGAAGGAAAATTCTTTACTTCAAGAGTTAATATGGGAAAAAGGTGTCTCCACTGATGCTTTATCACCAATCCTTGTTTCCCTAATAACCCAAAATTTTCTAAATCCATTTTTCATTGGGACAGAAAGTGAGGTGAAATCTTCTGAACAGGGACATGGACAGCAAAACAAATGTTACAGGGGTGATGATAACCCTTCCCTATGTTATCCAAAAAGCTAAAACAGATACCTTTAACTTGCATGCAAGACAGTTTGCCTTGGTGGAACTGGGCAAAGTGTCTGGACACTGGCTTATCCTGATTTTTTTCCAATATTTCCCTCATATGTTCTCCCATGCAGATCCTAAACTGATGTTTAGTTTTTCCAATATACATTTTATTACATGGACAAGTTAACATGTAAATAACCCTCGTTGTTGCACAAATAACAAGACTTTTTATCTCGAAATTGATTTTATTGTGGGAGTCACTAAAGGATGCTGTCCTATGTACATATGGGCATACCTGACAATATCCGCAGGGGAAGATACCCTTACTTCTTGGGAATTGAAACAACCAGGAGGTGTCTATGCTTTTGATATGTTCTGATTGAATTAAACAGTCACCTACATTTCTGGCTCTCCTGGCCACCATTTTGGGCACCAGCCCCACTACCCATGCTATACCAGGCGTATTAGTGAGGATACCCCAGTGTTTTTTCAGAACAGATCTATTTCCGACTGGGCACCAAATTGTGTAATAATCCTCACTGGACTGGGATCGATGATAGAAGGAGGGGTAGGAAGTATTCTTTTTGATTTGTCCAAGAGAGCAGAGCTTTTGTTTCTCAGTTCTGATTTGTTTGTGGAAATCTCCATGTTCGGAAAGCACCTATATAGCTCATCGCTCTCTCGTCTACAATCCTCCGCATCAGAGCAGTTACGCCTAATGCGGAGGAATTTACCCACTGGAATACTGTCCTTTAACCACTGCAGATGCTGACTATCTGCACGCTGCAGGGTATTAGCGGAGGTCTCCTTTTGATAAGTATGGGTAATGAGGGATAGATCCTTCATGCCAAAGGAAAGGTCCAAGAAGGAAGCCTCTCATGATCCCATACATAGGTTAATTTAATGTTACGGTCATTGAGATTCAACAGATCGATAAACTCCTTCAATGAGTCCTCATTGCCCCTCCAAATGACAAACACATCGTTGATGTACCTGAGCCATGTATGAACACAGTCCAGGTACATCGGCGAGGTGTAAACCAAATCTTCCTCCCAGAGCCCCAAATGGAGGCACGCATATGCCGGGGCCCACGGAGCTCCCATAGAGGTTCCATTTATTTGCTGATAATAATTCGATAGGAATTGGAAGCAATTATTGTTGAGGGCAAAAGTGAGTGTATCGACCAGAAATTTGTTTTGGGGTCCACACTTTGGGAAATGTTTTTCAAGGAAAAACATAAATGTACCTGTTCCGAATTCCAAACAGATTCAACATATGAACAAACATACAGTCCCTGTCTTGTTTGTAACCCAGGGACCACCTGTATACTGCTGCTGTTCAGAGAATTTAGGGTCTGGGGGCCACACGCCTTTTTTTAAATTTGGGTACGGGGTTCCCCTTAACCACTTGAGACCCGCGCTATAGCCGAATGACGGCTACAGCGCAGACCTCCTTTGCTGGGACTACGTCTATTGATGTCGTCCCATGCACGAGCGGCCTGCACGCCCCCTGAGGGGCGCGCGCGGCGTGCTCTGTGATCAGCGAGTCTATGTGACTCGCCTGATCACCGATCCGAGAAAGGAGTCGATCCCGACCCCTTATCACGTGATCAGCTGTCAGCCAATGACAGCTGATCATGTGATACAACGGAGCCGGTAATCGGCTATTATTCCTCCTCGTGCTGACAGCGCAAGGAGAAAAAAAAAGAGCCGATCACCGGCGGCCATGATCGGGACATCAGTCCCGATCACGGCCAGCCCTGCCAGTGCCCACCTGCCCCCTGCCAGTGCCCACATGCCCCCTGCCAGTGCCACCTCAATAAAAAATAAGTGCCCCCCGTCAGTGCCACCCAGCAGTGCCCATAGTGCCACCCAGCAGTGCCCACAGTGCCACCCAGCAGTGCCATCCAGCAGTGCCCACAGTGCCACCCAGCAGTGCCCACAATCTGCCGCAACAAAGGTGCTGCACCCCAGTGCCACATATCCGTGCCCATCAGTGTCATCTACCAGTGCCCATCAGTGCCGCCCATCAGTGCCCAGCAGTGTCGCCCATCAGTGCCACCTATCAGTGCCACCTATCAGTGCCCATCAGTCCCATCTATCAGTGGTACCTATCAGTGCCCCTTAGTGCCACCCATCCGTGCCACCCATCCGTGCCACCCATCAGTGCCATCTTATCTGTGCCCATCTTTGCCCATCAGTGCCGCCTTATCTGTGCCCATCGGTACTGCCTTATCTGTGCCTATTAGTGCCGACCTTAACTATGCCTATCAGTGCCCACCAATGCAGCCTATCAGTGTCCACCAGTGCAGCCTATCAGTGCCGCCTCATCAGCGCACTTCAATGAAGGAGAAAAATTACCTGTTTGCAAAATTTTATAACAAACTATTAAACATGATTTTTATTTTAATTTTTTTTGCATCTTTTTTTGTTTGTTTAGCAAAAAATAAAACTCCCAGCTGTAATTAAATACCACCAAAAGAAAGCTCTATTTGTGGGAAAAAAATTATAAAAATTTCATTTGGGTACAGTGTTGTATGCCCGCGCAATTGTCATTCAAAGTGCATCAGCGCTGAAAGCTGAAAATTGGTCTGGGCATGAGGGGGGTTTAAGTGCCCAGTAAGCAAGTGGTTAATATCCATACCAGACCCAAAGGGTTGGTAATGCACTGGGGATCAACATCACATTACAGCCGCAAGTTGTTTTAAATGACTTTTATTCTTTTAGAAATGTCATTTTGTGCAGGGACTGTTCTAAACATGGGAAAAATGCTCCAGTTTACAGGCTTAAAGCTTGAAAGCTTGCGCGATGACGTGTACAGCACGTACGACGGGACTAGAAATACGACATCCAATACACTGCAATGCAACCTTCGGCCGTGTAAATCCTTTCTGAACATGCGCCATACTTAGTCCGTCCAACTTGCCTACTCACGAGCGGACTGTCCGCTGAAACCAAAGTTGGACGGACAATATTACGGAAATTCCGAAAGACTTAGTCCGCCAGACTGTCCGCTGAAAAAGTCCGCTGAAGCCCATACACGAGCGGACTGTCCGCTGAAATGTGTTTCAGCGGACTAAGTTGGACAGACAGTCCGCCCGTGTGTACGCGGCCTTAGCCACCAATGACATGCACCACCAGTGATGGGGTAGGGGAGCACCCAACCCTGGTTTTAATCCTTTCCTACTCTATTCAAAGCAAAAAAAATTTGGGTTGACATTCACTTTAAATGTGGATTTCAATCATATGTTCACGGTCACACCCAAAAAAATTTTGATGATTTCTACAGCATCTTTGAACTGGAGTTTGAGTTTTAAGTTTCATTAACCACTTCAGCTCTGGAATGTTTACCCCCCCATTCATGACCAGGACATTTTTTGTGATACAGCATTGCGTTATTTTAACTGACAATTGCGCTGTCGTGAAACGCCCTACACAAATAAAATTGATGTCCTTTTTTCCCCCCACAAACAGAGCTTTCTTTTGGTGGTATTTGATCACCTCTGCAATTAAAATTTTATGCGCTATAAACAAAAAAAAGACAGAGGACAATTTTAAAAACAATACAATATTTTTTACTCTTTGCTACAAAACACATCCAATAAATAAAGTAAAAAAACGAATTTATTCATCAATTTAGGCCAATACATATTCTGCTACATATTTTTGGTAAAAAAAAAAGAAAATCACAATATGCGTATATTGATTGGTTTGTGCAAAAGTTATAGTGTTTACAAACTACAGGATATTTTTTATGGAATTCTTACTTTTTCATTTTTTTACTAGTAATGGTGGCGAATAGCGACTTATAGCGGGACTGCGACATTGCAGCAGACACATCGGATATGAAGTGACACTTTTGATATGTTTTTGGAGACCAGTGACACCAATACAGTGATCAGTGCTAAAAAATATGCACTGTTACTGTACTAATGACACTGGCAAGGAAGAAGTTAACATCAGGGGCGATCAAAGGGTTAAATGTGTTACTGGGAGTGCTTTGTCACTGTGTGGGGTTGCTTTAAAGAGGAAGTAAACCCTTCCAAACAACTTGGACCTATAGGTAAGCCTAGATTAAGGCTTACCTGTAGGTCCAAGCAATATCTCCTAAACCTATATGGTTTAGGAGATATTTGCCCGAAAATGGGCACCGCTGTCTACGGCGCATGCGCCGTAGACAGCGGCGCGCAGGCGCACTAAATGCGGCAAATCCAAGAATGGATTTGCCAAATTTGTCGACTCCCGTGCGCATGCGCGGGAGTGACGTCATCGCGGCTTCGCCGTATGACAGCGGCGGAGCTGCGAGGCGCGACTCCCGTGCGCATGCGCGGGAGTGACGTCATCGCGGTTGCGCCGCTGTCATTGGTCGGAGCTGCGAGACGCCACCAGCAAGATGGACGCGGCGGACTACAGGGATCAGCGGCGACTTTGCTGGCTCCTGTGTCAGGTAAGTGACACATAATGAGCTACTATGCGATGCATAGTAGTCCATTATGCTTTACCTTTGCAGGGAAAAAAAGAGGAAGTAAACCCATCAGGGTTTACTTCCTCTTTAACTATGGGAAGACATAGATCCTCTGTCGTGAACAATGGGCAGGTCCCGGTGGACATCGGGTCTGCCGGGTTGGCTCCCGCTGTGAATGGGGCTGCGGCAAATGCGCCGCAGACCCAGAAGAGCAAAATCAAGTACCTGTATGTGATTTTGCACGCGGGAGCTGCCGCCCTGCAGTACATATATGTGGGGCATTCAGAAAGCGGTTAAATGAACTTCTGAACCAGTTGGATGAACTATACCAAAACATAGCACACACACTTTTTTGCACCATTGCTCAATAATTTGCACATAAGGTCTAATTTGACTTCTAGTTTCTTTTTTTTTTCATATTTTGGATACATCAGGATAACCTCTGGCAAGATTTTATATCCCATGAATTTTGATACAGTAATAAAGTTGTTTTAGGAGTGGGGAAGGTCAGAATTTGGATAAAGAGACAGCGTCACCTTGCCTATTCAGTGCAAGTTGGCAGTGTCTTTGCAAAGAGCCCCCCAAACCTGCTGACACACACCTCACTAGCACTCCCCCTCCCCTCTTTCCTCTGTTGCAGCTGGAGCGGCAATATACTGATCTCAAGGTCTTTACACAGACATCGTCACTTTGCCTTGAATGGGTAAGCTGACAGTGTCACCCAGTGTAACCTTACATTTGCACGTGCACTTTGTGATTATTTATTACATTTGTATGTATTTATTTATATTGATTAGTTGAAGAGGTATTTATATACCCTATTTGTATTTTTCACGTAGTAGCGCGAAGGCCCCCTCTTTTTATTAAGCTGACAGTGTCTCTTTAGAGCCCATCTCCAGGTGAGAAAAACAATCCCTCCTATTCTACCTGCTTGTACCTATTTGTAAATAATATTAATAAAAAAAAGACCCTAAAGTTTCCTACTTATCCAAGTTTGCTATCACATGGCACCCTGTGGCACCTCTTCTGGTAGTGAAGACTGGTGATCCACCATTGCAGTTCAGGCCTTCCGATTGATCTTGTTGCCACCTCTCACAAAGGGATGCCATGATACCACCTCTTTATAAAGAGAACCTATACTCTGACAATGCACACTAAAGCATTTACAGTTTGAACAAGCACAAAATTGATTTTAAAGCATGCCCACAGTCAACTCTCTAGCTATAGGTATCGTAGATAAATTAATCTTCAAATTTCGAAACAGAAGCTTAGTTATTTTTCTATTACATTCTATTGCAACAAGTTGTAAGAAAATATGGATTTCAGTTTATTTTTTTTTTAAATTCAATGTCTTTATTAGCTAAAGGAAAGAGGAGTGGGAAAGGCTTTTTTTTTTTAGAGGGGCAGAGGTCAGCTTTAACGTCTGTATCCAGGAAATTTCTACTCACTTCCGTTTAAGTTTTTAGCCTCTCTATCCAAAACATAAAATATGTTTTGGCTGAAAAAAGGCTTTAGGCAAAGCTTATAAAAATCTATTTTAACGTGGTCAAGTCCCTCAAAAGTCCAAACTGAAAATATTATTTATACAAGGAATCTCTAACTCTCTGTACAGTGAGTCAACATGTAATTTCTGGGCTGACAAGAAAAGTAAACATCTACCTGAAATTTCCTTTTATTTTATTCCTTTTTTGTACTCTTGACGTTTATAAATAGTTCTGGATAGAAGCTTTTCTTTGTAATGCTAGGATGAGGTTGTACTCTCAAAGCGTGTGCAACTGTAATTATCAGAAGATGCTCTTTCTGCTGGATTCATAACAGAAAACTGAACATCTATTTCCACATGACGAATGCATGCTATACTTACCTGCGTTTGGGAATAGATTAACTATCTCATTGCTAACACATTGCTAAATATGATATGCATATACCGTATATTAGCAATACAAGTAAGGTGAAGTTGTCATTTAAAGTAGACCTCAACTGAGTGATATTTAGTAGACATGTGCATTCGTTTTCATCCGAATGCATTTTCGTCCGAATTTTGGGGTATTTTCGTTATCGTTTTAACAAATGATAACGAACGTGCAGAATCTGAAAGCCAAAAGATCCGACATAAACAAATGCTCTATTTTCGTTTTCGTTGTGACAACAGTTCGATATAGATAGGGGATTCAACATGACGCTGACAATAGCGATCTGTGTCCATCGAACATGTGGTTGATTGTGCCTAACCTTAGCTCTATTAGTCCAAGATTATTCTACATAGAGAGAGAAAAGATTTGACATTATAGAGACAATAGCAAAAAAGGTTGAATGTGTCTAACCTAACTCTATTAGTCCAAGATTATTCGACATAGAGAGAAAAGATTCAACATGAAGATTCAATGAAGCGAGTCGACATTTATGGTCAAATGCTCTGCCCATAGGCTACAGAAGAATTCCAATGTTGGTTGATTAGTAATAATAATTAATACATATAATTATTACTAGTGTCATACAACATTAGAATTCTACTATAGCTTGTAAGCGGAACATTCAACTGGAAATGTATGATTGCGGCGTTGTACAGTTTACCTGCTCCGTCGAATCTTCTTAGAACATTCGACATACACCGTGAGCCTTCAATGACAGATTTGACCTTAATTATTTCTGATTTTCAGACGCATGCATTTCTTAACAAAACAAAATAAATAAAAATGAATTTTGGGAGTAACTAAATAAATTTATTTTTTGGACGAACACGAAATTCTGAAACAAAATATTTCAGTGTGCACATGTCTAATATTTAGTTTGCTGAAGGTGACACTAAACTGCTTTAAATATTTTTAAAGTAGTTCTTTGAATATAAAAAAATGAGCAAAGCATATTCTTCTATAGTATGTACTTGCCTTGATTCAAATAATCAAGTGTGTTTGCTGTCTGCTCTCTACTTCCTCTGCTATCTGCATGAGTCACTTCTGACAGTGTATAACGACACCAGGCATTCCTAGGGGGTGCTCCACCCCCCCCCCCCCAATACTAGGCACACAGCAAGTGATTGACAGCCTCAGCTGTGCATGTTGCCTTATGAGCCTGTGTAGAGGGGGTGTCTCCATTTTCTCAACTCAGCTCTCAGATTACACTCAGCTCTCCGCTCTGTGCTGTGCAGTGTGTGACATGAGATCCTGGCCTCCTGTAAATTGTGTATTTGAAATGGCTGTAGAGAAGAGAAGGGTGAGGACAAACATGTGCGACTTCTGTAGGAGGATTTGCTTCATCTCTGTATATCACCTGAGCCTAGCCACTTCAGTGGGTTTATGTAATAGGTATTCAACCACTTTAAAGTGATTGTAAAGTCTTGTTGTTATTTCTATAAAAATAACAAACATGTTATACTTACTTGCTCTGTGCAGTGGATTTGCACAGAGCAGTCCGATCCTCCTCTTCTTGGATCTGTCATCTTTGCTCCTGGCCCCTCCCTCCTGGCGAGTGCACCCACAGCAAGTTGCTTGCTATGGGGGCACCCAAGTCAAGTCACCGCTCCTTGTGTCCCAGCCCTCTTTCTCCTGAATGGCTGACTGACTTTGATTGACAGCAGTGGGAGCCAATGGCACCACTGCAGTGTCTCTGCCAATAAGGAGGGAGAGCCTCAGACGGCTGAGACATTCATGGACATTGCTGAACAGAGATGGGGCTCAGGTAAGTATTAGGGGGCCCGGGGGGGGGGGGGGCTGTTCCACACAGAAGGCATTTTATATTAATGCATAGAATGCATTAAGATTAAAAAAAACTTTCTGATTTTCCACCCCCTTTAACTCACAAAAGTACCTTCTATTGCTCTCAGCTTCCTCCAAATCTCCAAAATCCTCTTTTTTTGCTACTGTGATCTGACTTCCTGTTAGAGGGTGGCTATGCTCATTTTCCATGGTCCAGTATGTGGGAACATAGTCACCCTCTCCTGCTCACTCCCAAGGTGGACTATGGGATTTGTAGTGTATATAAAGCAGTGCATGTGACTAACCTGCACTGCTCGTTCCAAACAAAGGGAAATGGGGTGGGGGGGTGGTTCAAGAGCTCAATGATTATATTACAAGAAGGCAGAAAAATACAGTAAGAAACAATTTCATGGGAAATTGATTACAGAGCCATTAGGTGCCATACTGTGTATAGATTATTTTTGGAGAATAAGGATATTGTTCAGTATCGTTTTAAGTGTTGTTGCCATTTTTGTTTTAATGGTATATAAAAGGATGAGAGCACCTCTGGTCCATCCAGTAAAAAAGTGTATTAATCTTGAGCACAGGTCACAGAAAATAATCAATGCGTTTCAGGGGCATTTCAGCTGCCTCTTCATCAGGGTCAAAGTGCTAGCAATAAATGAGGTATATCTGATGGCAATTGAATAAAACAAAAATGCAAAACCTTGTCTAATATGATTGTTGCCCAGTATACCTCATTCCTTACCAGCACTTAGGCCCTGATTAAGGGGGCGCTATGAGCCCCGGAAATGCTTTGCCTATGTCCTGTTGTAAAGATAACTAAACTTTTACTGGACCTACAGTAATACAAACCTGTAACACTCTCATCCTTTTATGTACTGTTTTGACCCTTGGGACCCTTGGGTATACCCTAGTTGACACAGTGCGGCCTTCAAGAATTCAACTTTTTTATTTTTCACCTATTAGTGAGTTCAATGATCCATCAACATGTCTTTTGATATTTGTTTAAATAAAATAAAAGTTTTTAAAAAAAAATCATAATTTGTTGCATCTCCATGTTACTAATCTCCTACAGCCACTTACTGTCTACATTCATCTACATCCAAGCAATGGCTGCATGGCATTTCTTAAGGTGAGTGTCTTGATGGTGACAACAATGAACCATGCCAGTGTAATGAGTACTGAAATGGCCAATTACATTCTTCATCCACAGTCCGTGACAGGGCAACAATACAGGTACAATTGGGAGACAGAGGCAGAGCGCTGCCAGAACAAGAAATGCCCAAAAAAAGATATAGCTACAGGATTAAAAAAGATTGAGAATTGCTTTTAAAATTAAAATAACATATTAAAGCCTACGTGCAGACAAAATAAAAAACACACAAATCAGCACAGGGGACCTAACTTACAGGCAGTAGGGTGTGTCCCTTGTCCTGATGCCTCTTCTATGAAAGTCTTCTCTGTCCATGCCTCCACCCACCCAGCCCCCCCCCCCACCATAAATTTTCCGATGCAATGGGGGTTAATAGATCTAAGGGGCTGTCACAGGATCTCTTCAAGAGAGTCTGATAATGCCCACCCTTTCAGCTTTTCTGCTCATATAAGTCCTACTATAGCTTCTATGAATGAAACAGGATCTATGAATAGAAGGGCTGACCTTTCAATCATCTCCCCAACTGCCTTTCTTAGCCCTTGTGCACGGTCGGAGATTCCGACAACCAAATCCGTCGGAGTAATTCGGACGGATTAATTCTGGAAGAGGTCCGGAAGTGATGTTGCATACACACGGTCGCACTAAGTTGTCGGAAAATCCGATTGTACATAACGTGATGATGTTATTTCGTTACGACGGGACTACATTCAGGCTAGTAGCCAATAACTTTGGTCTAGGAATTTGATCTGAGCATGCGTGGCACTTTGTCCGTCTGAGTAGGCTACACATGATCGGAGTATGTCCGATCGGAGCATTTTGTCGGAAAATTTTACCGGCAAGTTGGAAAAATTGGTTCGTCGGATATTCCGACGGAAACAGTCCGATGCAGACCACACACAGTCGGAATATCCGACAAAATGGTCCGATAGGAAACATTCTGACGGAATCTCCGACCGTGTGTACAAGGGCTTAGATTGCTCTCCATTCACAGAAGCTATGTTATTATTATTATTATACACGATTTATATAGCGCCAACAGTTTACGCAGCGCTTTAGACTGTAGAGGTGGGACAACACAATTATAGTACAAGTTCAATACAAAAGGTACAGGAAGGCCCTGGTCGTAGAGCTTATATTCTAAAGGGAGGAGGTGGTGGTACAAGGTAATAGCTGCAGAGAATGATTTGATGGGGGTGTTATGGTTTCTATAAATGGCAGAACTGGGTGGAAAGGGCAGGCATAGTCGAGCTTAAGCCTAGGCAAACTCTAACAGAAGCAGGAACTATAATAAGGAGAGATTGCTGCTGGTGGCTACAAGTCTATAGCTAAAAAAAAAGTCCATGGGTGACTGCCTACCAGGTTCCACCTATATTTGAAATAATTTAAACAATCATTAATCTCAAGTTATATAATTTAAATACCTAACATATATTTTCTTTTAACAAGATACTACCTCGGTCACGGTCGAAGTAGATCACATCACTATCACTGATACTTCAGAGGATAGCGCTTCAACAAAAGAGCTAATTTCTGAATAATGTAGTACTCTGTTGAATTTCCACTAAACCCTTTAAAAACTGCACTAAGTAGGAAAATGATGTCGGTCGCTTAACAGATGAACAGTGGGATTATATCCTAGAAAATACACCCACAGTACCAGTTAATCCTACCAGAAACTGACTCGATTATATATCCTATACAGAACATAGCACACATTACATTAGCTATTTAGAGCTTAACTCAGCAATACTTTGACTTGGCCTAAATCTACAAGGGAATTTGGTGATTTTATTCATATTTTGTCATGTAAACTTTTAAAGTATATTTCTATGATTTTCTCTTTTTTTTTAAAATGGGGAAGGGTTATACCTTATGGCATGTTTTTATATTTTTTTTGGTATCTGTGTCTCTATTGGGGACAGACAGAGGAAATTCAAAATGTTGGAGCTGTCCCCAGAACAAGGGGAAATCTTTCAACAGAGACATTTGCTCTGGGGACAAATGGCTAAAAGGGGAATGTCCCTCATTTTGGTAGATTACCTACAATTTCCTGTTTTGTCACAGGGACAAGAAGAGAAGGGATATTCCCCAGTGGTATACAGACAGCAAAAAAAAAAAAAAAAAAAAGAAAAAAAACAGCCCCATCACTAAAATGAAAAAAAGGTTTGTGCTTTGTTTCAAATAACAAAGATGGTATATTTACCTGCTCCGCTCTGCTTGCGCAGAGCAGCCCCGATCTTCCTCGCCTGGGGGCCTCAGCTGCAGCTCCTGGCTTCCTATTGCGGCACACCTGCGAGCTTCATACTGAATCGCACTGCCTGCATCCATAGACACAGACAGTATGGCCCCACCCCCTGCTCCCTCATCACAGGATTTGAGTGACAGCAGGAGGAGCCAATGGCTCCGCTGGCTCAGCAAAGTTATGTTGAGTATGATGAAACCCTAGAAAAGACACAGCACAATGGAGAAGGATTCTGTGGGGAGCACTATAGCATAGAGAGGGTAAGTAGTGGTTTGGGAACTTTTTTTGCAGAAAAATCTATTTCACCTAAATCACTCCACTCACTGCTGCATGGGGATTTTTGTATTTGATTGAAGAACCCAATCTGATAGATTTGCAGTGGCAAAACAGGATCAGTATAGCAAAACTAGGAAGCAAAGTCTGCATACTGTAAATGGTTGCCCCACGTGCATATGGAATTGCAAACTAGACATACTGTAGAAAGAATGATTTTAATGCACTAATACTCATTAAATAAATATAATCACTTTAAAAATCACTTTAAAGCGGGAGTAAACCCGCTGACGTTTTTTTTTTCTGACCTGCAAGGGAAAAGTCATAATGAGCTAGTATGCACCGCATACTAGCTCATTATGAACATACTTACCTTAGAACGAGGCCCCGACATCTGGCCCGATCCACGCCAAGGGAGCTGACATGTTCCCTCGGCGTGTCTTCCAGATATCACGGCTCCAGCACTGTGAGTGACTGGAGCCGCGATATCGTCACTATCGACATGCACGCGGGAGATTCCTTTCCGGCAGGGTCCGGTGTCTGCCGGACTTTCAGCCGAGAATCCCCTGTGAGCATGCACCACTGCAGTCAGCAGCGCATTGCGAGGGGAATATCTCCTAAACCGTACAAGTTTAGGGGATTTTTTTTTAGCTACAGGTAAGCCTTATTATAGGCTTACCTGTAGGTTAAACTTACAAAAACGACTATGCAACCGCTTTAAGAGAATATTTTTCAGGTGAATATCTAAACAATATTAAAAGGACAACTTGTTTTTAATACTATAAATCTCCCACCCCCTCAGTAATGCCCATATGGTGAAATCCCCTTATTCTCACTCCTGAGATCATCACTGTGTGGCTTCACCTTGTGCTACATGGGCTTTGTCCTAGATTCTCTTATTAGTGCATACATACACTGCTGCCCCATTCATTTTTATGGATGTCTGTATGCATGGAGGCCTCCAGTATCCATAAGATGGTCAAATCTAATGTTTGCCATTAAATTCCCTACTCAAATTCTCAATAATGGAATCCGGCTGTTTGAAGGGGCTTCCTTTGTTTAGGCTTTTTCTGAGGGAGCGAAGTCACAGGCTATTTCAAGGATTCTTACATTTGCTGCATATGGTGTCTTTGAGAGCAAAAAGAGCTTTACAAGTAAAAAAAATAAATAAAAATGGAGTCCCCATCCAGAAATAATAATGGTTGGTTAGAGCTAGCCTTCTATACATAGAAAGGTATGTAAAAGTTTCCAGGAGCTTCTCAGAAATTATGATATTTAAAATGAAAGTGGTTTGTTGAGGGTGATATTTACCAACACAAAGCTGACATAATGACTAATAATACCCTACAGAAATATTGCCAATTGCCAATTTAAAGCCCAAAGTGGCAGCAAGCTAATACAGAAATACAGCCTACATAAAGGATTTATATAAATGTCAAATATCTCATTTTCTGTACAAGTTCCGTACATACATATTTGTGAACCTTATTAGCATCACTTTGAAAAAAACACACAAATGCTTTTTTATGGTTTATTGGTTCTTCGGTTATACACAGATGAAAAGAAAGCACAATACAAAAAGTACCCAGTCACTTCAACTTCTTCAAGCTAGATACAAACAAGCTACTACATATGTTGATGGAGCAACACAGAAGTCCTGAGACTTTTAGTGCCCTGGAAGAAGTTGGAGGGCTTGTAGTGGAGGACCTGTACTGTCCGGGAGTTGTAGAGACTATAGAGTCTAGGAGCTGGAGGACTTGTAGAGCCTGGAAGTTTGAGAACCTATAGTGTCTGGGAGTTGGAGAACTTGTAGTGTGTGGGAGTTGGAGAACCCGTAATGTCTAAGGGCTGGAGGACCTGCAGTCCTGGATTTTGCATTTACAAGTTTTGCAACTCCCCAGCTTGTTTGTATCCAGCTTGAAAAAGCTAATTACCTTCAGTGACTAGGTACATGTGTTACATACCCCATACTGATACCATTTGAAATGTTTTCCTTCCTTTCCATGGCCGTGATCTTCACTGTCCTGCCCTGATCAACACCCCTCAGCCTTTGCAAGAAAGCATGCTGGATGGATACTCTTCCTACCGTGCATGCGTGCAGAGGCCCCATTCATTCCAATGATGAACTGTATTCTGCTAGGACAACTGGAAGCCACCATGAATACAGGTCATTCATAGAAAAAAAATTGGGCAGTAGGTTGTGTGTGCTGAAGGAAGGGCATTTGAACCACCTTAGGATCCACCTAACATCCACAGTGTCCTTAAGCTACCTACAGATAACAGATACTGGTTAGATGCATAGGCATGATCCAAGAAATCAATTCCCATTGTACAAAATAAATTTTCATAAACATGTATGTTGTAAATATGAAGCTTTATGAGTATTGAGGAGAAAGCAGAAGCACTCACCGAACAATGCTTCCCAACTGAATGCTGGCTTATTTCTTGGGAAAATAACAGTGCTTGGCCAGGAAAATTTTATTTTACTTTAGAAAAAGCGGAAGCAGAGGTTGGAGGGGTTGGGTAGAGCATACATACAATCCTTGTCTAACAATGAGTTAGATAAATATCATCTTATGACATAGAGCGCTGTAAAGCTGAACTCCAACCTTACCTTCCATATTGCACAGTTGTGCAGGCTACACCCCTGTGCTGAAATAGTTTATTCTGATTGTCTATTTCTGGTCCACCATTTTCATTCATTGGATTTCAGTTTTTTCACTTATGGAGGCTCAGCATCACATCTGCATGCCTCCTCCTATAGATGAGCCCACTGCTTGCATCGAGGCTGAGGGCTCTTCAGAGGCGTACAAAGGCAGCATGCAGTAATGTTTTCAGGAAGCTACAACCCTTCCCACCAAATATGATCTGCCTGCATTGCAAGCAGTGCATAGTGAAGCAAGGCCACAAGGTCTAAAATACGGTATGTAATAAAAACAAAATAGCTTTATTTAAAAGTCATTAGCATGTGGATTATGGGGGAGGGAAGAAGCAGGCAACATATAGGATTAAACTTCAGCTTTCAGTATACTTTATACAAACTCTTGCAAAATGGTTTAGGTTTAATGGTCCTTTAAAAAATGTAACGAAAAAAATATGTTTTCTCTCAAAAACGAACTTCCTGCTCCTGGAAGATGTTTTATTTTTGGGCCATTTTTGCACAGGGTTAGCACACACAATTTACACTCTGTCTGCTATCCAGGCTTGTACTAATGGAGATATACCTTGGGGAATTTATGCCGATGTGCACCGGACAGAACAAATTCTTCAGCTTGCATAACACACCAGTGAAGGAGATGTATGAAAAATAACAGAAATAAATTGAGTCTATATATATTTCAGTCACATTTATATGATGTTGAAATAATTCCTCTGTACAACGTTGACAGTTTTAGTGCTGATATTATGTGTTCTGAGGTGTGATTATCGGTAAAATGTGCACACGCCAAAAAACATAATAAATGTGTGTATAGCTTTTGGAAAGGGTTTCAGGTCCTTGAATATACACAAATATTATCATTTAATGCATTTGGTTGTGTTATTTTGTAAAATATCGCTTTATATATTTTTTCCACTTAGGAACTCATACAAGACTTTAACATGGCAAAGCTAGGCTGTAGTACATAGCCTGCTACATAAATTTATCAGGTTACAAAATGTAAAAAAAAAAAAAAAAGATCTCCAGGCACAATAGAAATGTTTATATGTGAGCTATTTTACCTGAAAAACGATTTGTAATTCTATCCACCAAAGTCTAGTGTTCCAGGTAGCCACACCAAAACAGTATAATATAACCATGTTGCCTGGTACTTCGTTCAGAAGGGTGAGGGCAATGATATACTAAAGGCACAGCGCTCTGTTAAATGCTGTGCTGTCTTGCAGGTAGAGGAGAATGGTTCTTAACATGGGCTATCTCTATATATGGTGGAGCTACCAGCAGGAACAATGGGAATCAAAAGAAGAAAGTCTTATACCAGGGGGAGAAAAATACAATACTAGAAGAAAAGTGTTTTTTTTAGCATGGTCACCACTAAAAACCTTCCCCAACAATGTTAGTTAGTGATGGCTATGCCTATTTTCTCCCAGGGTGTTTTGATTGATGGCATAGAGCTGCCTTAACCCACCTTGGAAAAAGATCAGCAGAAGCAGACAGCTTGAAATTGACTTGCCCACTGTGATGATATCACAGGGGCTAGAAAGAATTCAGTGGATCATGGGTGAAATGCTAGGCTTCTACAGATTCTTCCTCCAGGTTCCTGCCTGTACGAAGGAATGAACTTTCAGTTGGAGAGCTGGAGGAAGTGTCAATGGACTATGAGTGTGGGGATCACCATACACATGTTCCATTGAGAACTACAAATCCATCTGCTGTGGTGGGAAATGATACTTCGAAGTTCATTCATTCTCCGCACAGCTCTGCCGACTTCAAGAGTGACAGCAACTGTGGGGATGAGAAGAAACCGTACACGCTGTCATAGACCCATTTTCTCCATGTTACGCCCTAAATACGAGTGTAATAAGTAACATGGTGCAAAAGATGGCATTCGCCTTTAAAGTATGGTCCATGCTGTTTGTAGAATAAAATTCCAAAACCCCAATTGAAATCAAGAATTTATTTTTTAAGCTTTTATTCACCAAGGAAACAGTCAACAACTTCTGCTGAGTTGTTATTGTTACTGGTAACCCTACTGGAAAGATGCAATCTCGCTTGAGACCAGCACAAGAAATCAGGTAAACTGGTGTAATCAGAATAGGGACAGACCTGACTGATGCTCAATGTTTTGAACCTTCCCCCACTCTACTAAATAACTGTGCTTTGGTTGCTGCGAGATACCCTATCCTTTGCTGCTTTGTGATAACCTGTCACAATTTTTTTGTTCTGCATAGTTCTTATCAATACCATATCCATATGAAATAATATACAGTAACTCAAAAAAGTGAGTACACCCCTCACATTTTTGTAAATTTTTTATTATATCTTTTCATGTGACAACACTGAAGAAATTACTCTTAGCTACAATGTAAAGTAGTAAGTGTACAGCTTGTGTAAATTTGCTGTCCCCTCAAAATAACTCAACAGTCATTAATATCTAAACCGCTGGGAACAAAATTGAGTACATCCCTAAGTGAAAATGTCCAAATTGAACCCAATTAGCCATTTTTCCTCACAGATGTCATGTGGCTTGTTAGTGTTACAAGGTATCAGGTGTGAATGGGGAGCAGCTGTGTTAAATTTGGTGTTATCGCTCTCACTCTCTCATACTGGTCACTGGAATTGCAAAAAGGCACCTCATAACAAAGAACTCTCTGAGGATCTGAAAAAAAAAGAATTGTTGCACTGCATCAAGATGGCCTTGGCTATAAGAAGATTGCTAAGACCTTGAAACTGAGCTGCAACACAATGGCCAAGACCATACAGCGGTTTAACAGGACAGGTTCCACTCATAACAGCCCTCGCCATGGTCGACCAAAGAAGTTGAGTGGATGTGCTCAGCATCATATCCAGAGGTTGTCTTTGGGAAACAGATGTATGAGTGCTGACAGCATTGCAGAGATTAAAGGGGTGGGGGGTCAGCCTGTTAGTGATCAGACTATACAACGCACACTGTATCAAATTGGTCTGTGTAAAAATGCCCAAAAGCGTACCAAAGAATTAGAACAGGCTATGCTGGTAGCTTAGTCGGCCTATGCAAGAGACCCCTCTCCCACGGCCCGAACTACATGGCTACATAGCCACAAGGAATACGAACTCCACCTTTTAGATCTAACTAAGAAAATGCTCTATACCTTACAGAAGATATTTGAACATGTTAACAAGGCTGGCCACCTGCTTGCCTATCTAACCAGGCCCGACCGACCCTCTATATACATCCCTAGGATTTTGACTTCCCAAGGCCTAATCAGTGACACACCCTCTGGGATTGTTGAGACTTTCCTATCCTTTTACAGGAACCTTTATGATACTAGAGCCCAATATTCAGCTGATGAATTATGTGTGTACTTAGCTCAAGTATCTCTCCCTTCCCTCTTGACTACTACAAGAGAGGAACCGGATGCGCCCATATCTGTGGAAGAAATTTCTTTGGCTATTTCGCCAGTTAATATGCCCATTTCTCAGCTACGAGTAGACTTTGACCTGCCACAAACATACCTTTTCTACTACTATCAACTGCTCCATGCCATTTGTGCACAATTTGGTTCCCTAGATAACCCTATCCAGATATCCCCCCTGGAAAAATGACTGAGACAACAAGATACCACTAATCTTATTTCCACCTATTATTCTGCTCTTATGGCAGACTCCAATCCCAGATTCCAAACTTCTCAAGCAAAATGGACATCCCTAGATATATCCCTTATGGAAGTGGACTCGGCCGAGTTTAGTGATACCCATAAAACCTCTGTTATTGCATCCAAAGACCATATCATTTAACTCAAGATATTTCACCAATCCCATCTTACTCCTTCTAGACACAGGATGGGTTTATGCTCCTCAGCTGAATGCTACAGAGGCTGTGGACAGGATGTGGACTTTCTGCACTGCTTCTGGTTGTGCCCTGTGGTCCAGGAATTCTGGGTGGATATAATCATCTCCTCTGTCCTGGGTCTACCAAACATAATGAATCCCAAGAACTGCCTATTCAGTATCTTTGGTGACCTGATGATCCCCTCACACACCAAGTGATTGCTTCGCATTATATACTTTTGTGAGAGAAAATCACTTCTATTATCCTGGAAGGGACAGAGGTCACCAACACGATCACAATGGATGAAATTGGTAAATGATTCTCTCCCCTTGTACAGATTAACCTTTTCGAATTATGAAAGAAAGTCAAAACATTCGATAAAATATGGGGCAAATGGATAGCAAGTCCCTTGATGCTGACTCCTATGTTGTTTACTGTCATGGTACTACTACAGTGAGCCCACAGGTGAGCAAGTGACACGGGATCCCCCAGGGCATGGAGTCTAAGTGCCAGATGGTATTCTGCCAGGGACCCCATAACAGGGGTTTGGGCTTAGCTGCGTGCTGGCCCCAGGTCACGACCCCTGGGTTCACCCTGCTCGCTAGGGGAGTACCAGAAGACACTGTCAGATGTAGATGGATGGGTGGATGGATGAAGCGAAGGAGAGCCGAATAATGAGCCAAGGTTAGGGCGGGCAGCAGGCAACGTAATCAGGAGATCTAGCCGAGTCGGTACACAAGAGATCAGTTCACGAGAGGTCAGGTTAAAGCAGGTTACTCAAAGGGAGCTCAAAAACAAGTGTTTCTCAAGCAAACAAAAACTGGTCTGAGTGGAATTTAAATAGAGAAGCACATGGGAGGCTGGACAGGAAGTAGGAAGGAAGTATATAAAAGACAACAGGTGAGGCAGGCGACACCCATAACTGCTGAGTGCAGCAAGAGCTGAACACAAGCTGTGGAACAACAGGAACCAGTCAACCTACAGCAGTAACAAGACACAGATCAGCACCATAGCTGATCTGTGACATATGTTACCATGTTAACATATATCCGCCTATATAATTGTATGCTATCTATTCCTTCTTGGCAATTCTTAATGAATGTACTGCTGTCATATTATTTTCACAATCACATGATCTGTACAACAACTAAAATAATGCGAGACATATCTGATAGGTAATTGTGGACAGTTTATTACCTGTAATTGATTTTGTGTCTGATGCTTTTGGGACCAGGCACCATGCTGCCATTATGGCTTCACTGTTTTTTTGGGGTTTTGTTTGTGTTTGTATGTCTTTAAATCTAAATCAACATATCAAAAAAATTGGTCTGCATGGCTGTCGTCCCAGAAGGAAGCCTCTTTTAAAGATGATGCACAAGAAAGCCTGCAAACAGCTGAAGACGAGAAAACTAAGGGCATGGATTACTGGAACCATGTCCTGTGATCTGATGAGACCAAGATAAAACATATTTGGCTCAGGTGGTGTCAAGAGTGTGTGGTGGCAACCAGGTGAGGAGTACAAAGACAAGTGTGTCTTGCCTACAGTCAAGCATGGTGGTTGGAGTGTCATGGTCTGGGGCTGCATGAGTACCGCTGGCACTGGGGAGCTACAGTTCATTAAAGGGAACCATGAATGCCAACATGTACTGTGACATACTAAAGCAGAGCATGATCCCCTCCCTTCGGAGACTGGGCCACAGGGCAGTATTCCAACATGATAACCACCCCAAACACACCTCCAAGATGACCACTTCCTTGCTAAAGAAGCTGAGGGTAAAGGTGATGGACTGGCCAAGCATGTCTTCAGACCTAAACCCTATTGAACATCTGTGGGGCATCTTCAAACGGAAGGTGGATGAGTGCAAGGCCTCTAACATCCACCAGCTCTGTGATGTTGTCATGGAGGAGTGGAAGAGGACTCCAGTGGCATCCTGTGAAGCTCTGGTAAACTCCATGCCCAAGAGGATTAAGGCAGTACTGGAAAATAATGGTGGCCACACAAAATATTGACACTTTGGGTCCAAATAGGACATTTTCACTTTAACTTTTGTTGCCAGCGGTTTAGACATTAATGGCTGTGTGTTGAGTTATTTTGAGGGGACAGCAAATTTACACTGTTATACAAGCTGTACACTCACTACTTTACATTGTAACAAAGTGTAATTTCTTCAGTGTTGTCACATGAAAAAGATATATTAAAATATTTAGAAAAATGTGAGGTGTGTACTCACTTTTGTGAGATACTGTAATATAATATGCATTATACCACTGTAGATTTTTTTTGAATGATTATTTTTCATATATTATGATTACTTTTTTATTTGTATGTCCACTGCTATTTTACTTTACTTTTGATATATTTTTTCATACTACATTGTAGCTTTGATGAAGGGAGCGGAGTAAGGCCCCATTCACACCTGAGCGTAGCATTTTTGAGCGGTTTTCAGGCATTCTGTCATGTGTATTTGCACGTTTCCATGCAGCATTTTCTAGCGTTTTTGAGCTTTGGCGTTTTTTTTTTTAGCCAATAGGAAAAATGATCATCTGGTTCATAATTTGTTGCTATGTTTTTAGATTTTTTCACCTGCTTCCTGGGTGAATATGCTACAAAAATGCCCAAATCTACCCAATTCGAGCAACAAAAAAGGGTCCAGAACTTGTTTGAGCTTCAGGCATTGGTCTTCAGGCATCTTGGAGTCGAGATGTGAACCATCTCCATAGAGAATAATAGTTTTTTTCCCCTCCAGCGTTTTGTAGCTTCAGGCTTCAAGCTACAAAATGCTCAGGTGTAAATGGGGACTAAAGCCCCTGAAATACGTTGGCTATTGAGTTGACTATATGTTTTGAAATAAAGCCTTCCGTTTGACTTTTACCATTTTGGTGTGGTGCTCTAAGTTTTTGTTCCAACATTCATACCAGGACAAGAAGTACAGGTGAATTTCATTGTTCAAGACACCATTACATCATCCTGCAGATGTTTTAACTCTTACCAACTCCAAAATAAAAATTGCTGAAGTTGAGATTTAATTATTACTTAGGTAAAGATTTCCTATGCCATTGGGAATGCGTGTATGTGTGCATACTTGTAGCACTCTGTATGTCTTATATTGTATTTCTGTAAATGTACATAGTTTGTATACGCAGCATTCTTGTTTAGTAAAGACACATTCATATACTACTGGGTCCTTTCGTTGGCTTTACTGCAAGAATTAGACAAACGGCAAGAATTAGCAAAACAACCACTGTGCTTTGAGAGCTCCCGATAAGCCTAGTAATTATGTGTGAAAGTCCCTAGACCCTTCTATACTAATACGACGTCAGATTCTATTTGGGCCACATTTAGTCTTGAAGGAGATGGATCAGCAGCATGTTTGGTGCCACATTTCTGTGCTAACATTATCTGTTTTTTAGTGCCAGCTATAGGGTTATAAAGTAGGCCCAACAAAGGCAAAGTAGAACTAAGATTAAAATGTACTACTTACTATAACTGTCACTTCTTAGATATTTTTAATCATTTATATGATATATTTATATAATTTATATGTTTAAGCAAAACAAGCTTATGTTGAAAAAAATGCTTTCCTTTGTTACTTTCTAATGTCCTTCAAGAAACTTTCCATTAAACCCAGTAGGCTTCTTTACAACATTATGATGGTAACACTATCCGAGCAATTCCATTTTACTTACTTTCATATAATGCAGAAGAAAATAATGACATAGAAGCGGATACCCTTGATTCTATTAGGCCATTTAAGCATCCTCCACAGTTTAGACATCTCCCCAGACATCTCTATCTATGATCTTTGCAATTGTGACACACTTTAACCCCCTCCCTGCCAAAACACAAGACTAAGATGGGAAAACACATGATGGGCTCATATAAAGTGAACTGCTTGATTGCATTATGTTGACCTCTGAAAATGGAAATTTTATATTGTAAAAGCAGTTTGAGTAGATTACATAGTAGTACTAAGTGCTGCAGAGAGGTAATTCAATAAGAAATCAATACTGCAGCTACATGATTATCCTTCTTTTACCATCTGTGGCACAATCCATGCTTGCTCTAGTTTGAAAATTTTATGAAGCTATATAATGAGCAGCTGAGCTCTGGGAAAGCACATTGTGCCCATAAAAAGAGACACTAAAACAAAGTATTGTAACTGCTGTACAGGTTATATCTCCCAATCTTCTTCTCCCCTACCTGACCGGAAGGTAATAAAGTGGAATTGCCTGTTCCCAATAAGGAACAAGGACTGAACCTGCTTTTTGAGACCACAGAGCAATATGCAAGCTCATTGACCTTCTGGTTTAGTTGCACAAGTTAGAAATGTTTGGAGTTTTTCGAGTTTTGGACAACACAATTGCCTAACACCTATAAGTGTTAGGTAGTTGTGCTGCCTAACACTTTTAAGTGTTAAGCAGTTATGCCTAAGAGTTAGGCACTTATGCCTTACGCGATGAAAAGACATAATAATTACATATACAGTAAACTAGTCATTCAGGCATATAGAAATGCATAGCAACAGAAAATGTTCAATGTTACAGAAGAGTGGGGCATAAAAAGATGCTGTATCTCAATGCATTTCGAGGGTTGCGCTTCTTCAGGAGATCTTTTTGGTGAACCGATTTGTATGCAAATGAGTGAAGCTACTTAATTATGAAAGGGATGAGGGGGCAATCATAACATAATCCCAAGTCCGCAACACCCAGCAAGGGTAGGTTCACATGAGGGGGTTCACACACACACAGGGCATCCAAAGTAGTCTGCTTTGAAACAAGGGACTTGTGCCTCAAATAAGATTCAAAATAGAGGAATCCTGGGCGAAGTTGAATTCCTTTTCTTCATTAACAATGGCAATAAAAAGTGTCCTCCACACAGAGCTTTTTCGTGGACCTGGGATCGTGTTATGTTTGGCCCCTTCCAATGATTAAGTAGTATCACTCATTTTCATACAAACCATTTAACTAAAAGGATCCCCTGAAGAAGCACAACCTATGAAACAAGTTAAAGTGGAAGTAAACCCATCGATTTAAACAGTTAAAAAAAAAAAGGCATGCCGGGAATGCTAACTGCACATTGGCTGTGCTCTCAGCCAAACTATCAAACCATCCAATGGCTGGTGTCATAACGAATCACATGTGCAGCACCATAGCAGTTGAAGAGGCAAAGATGGCAGCTTCTTTGGAACTTTCCAACTGGTTGGAAATATTTTCCGACCAACTGGTTCGATCGGACATACTCCGATCATGTGTAGAGAATTTTGATCGGACCAAGTGCCACGCATGCTCAGATCAAATTCCTACATCAAAGCTATTGGCTACTAGCCTGAACATAGTCCCATCGTAACTAAATTACGTCACCACGCTCTGAATGATCGGATTTTTCGACAACTTAGTCCGACCGTGTGTATGCAACAGTTTCGGACAAGATCCGACGGACAAAATCC
This sequence comes from Lithobates pipiens, assembly GCF_037356315.1. Classification (NCBI taxonomy): domain Eukaryota; kingdom Metazoa; phylum Chordata; class Amphibia; order Anura; family Ranidae; genus Lithobates; species Lithobates pipiens. Next base: position 284,354,267 of record NW_027507785.1, on the reverse strand, counting down.
GATGGATTTGGTTGTCGGAATCTCCGACCGTGTGTACAAGGGCTAAAAGCAACGCAGTGCCGTATCGCAAAAAAGGGCTTGGTCAGGAAGGGGGTAAATCCTTCCGGGGTTGAACTGGTTAATATCATTAATGTTCTTTCTTGAAGCTATAAGCATCTCAAAAGCCCACATTTCCGTATCTGTTCTTTTTCACATTCTTGTGGTTATACCCATTCATGCCAATTCAATTCGCCCAGATATAATGAAACATTCAAGTGACAATTGACGATTTTCTTGTTATATTCCAGGTTTGCTCTTGCTTGCTTTTCATCAGTCTTTGAAGGTTGGTGCTAATATTGGTTGTGATATGTGCAAATGCATATGCAATACACAATTTCTGATAAGCAACATTAAAGGGTAACTCCACTTGTGTGGGATAAAAAAATTGCAAATAAAGAAAAAATAATATAAAGTATACAATTGCGACACAAATCATATTGTAATTGAATGTTAATAAAAAAAAACATTTCCTTTTCAATCTGCAGTCGCTGTAATTTTCTGAAAATGCCATGCAATATGGCTATCTGGAGGTGTTCTGTACATTGAATGTGTACAGAATGCCCCCTAGAAACTTTTCCTGCTCGTGTGATTGGCTCGCTGATTTTCCCAGAAGTCTGCACTAAGATGCAAGTCAGATTTCAGGCATCCCCTGCAACAAAAATGTCATTTTTGGTGAGATATTCCCAATAGGAACACCTCTAAAGGGATACAGGCCAAGTAGGTTTCCTCATTAGTGCCCTGCAGGTACAGAACACTAATGAAACCACTTCCATTAGATTCACTTTCCCACATGGGCATAGAGAAACACACAGGGATTTCTTTAAAATAACAGAAGGCAGGAATCTGCAACACGTTTGATAAAAGCCTTGCAATGTACATATATCACCCAGAGAGGAATGTTCTTTTCTCAACAAAAGTGGAGTTATGCTTTAAGTATAAACCATGAGTGCAAATCCAGCCAAAACTTTTTATTGTTCATTTTAGATATTAAACTTCGGCCAGTTTTAGTGATCTTAGTCCCCTGTCCCAACCCCCCCCCCCCCCCCCCCCAAGGAAATTTCCTCCACTTTCTATCCCAGTGACTGTACCAAAGATCTCCCCAAGAAGGCACAATTCTTCCCAAATTGTATTTAACATTTAAAAAAATTGTATTTAACATTGAAAGCTGAAGTTTCAATTTAACATAACAGAATGATAATGTTATAACGGCCCAATGTTTTTGGACAGGTTTGATTTGTTTTGCACAGACATACACTATGGGAACAGGAATTTAAATATATTTAGTTTTTAGTTTAGTGGGTACCAAAATTTTTTTTTTTTTTATGTTTTTGTTTTTACTGGCTAATTTTTACTTTGCCTCCCTGGTGTTTGAAATCACTACTACCCTAGCCATTACATGCATATTTCCTCTTTAGATCAGCTCTCATTTTCTTATACTCTACATCTACTCTTTAGGCTCTACATATTTACTATTGCACATTATGTAGCCTGAAAGTGAGTAGTTTTTTTTATTTATTTTTTTATTTTTATTAAGTTTTTATAAATATTGATTTGCATCAAGATCCAGGGCTTCTACAGACACCGGTGAAAAAAGTGCATTACTATTTACTGTGGGTATTCCATTATTATTAACAAGTGGGTTTGTATCACAGGTTGTTATTAGCTAGGGTGTACCATTTGTATACTAAAGCTTCTTGTTATTGCATAAATAAACTTTTAATATTCCCTGCGCAACAACTCGTTTTAGGAGTGCTGTTTGTGGCTGTTTTTAAGGAAATCACAAGGTCTTACGTTATATGTATATTTAATACATAACTATATATTCATGCATATGCCTTTTCAATACAGTTTTAAAACTGCAGCATGCTGCAACTTTGATCCTGCATTTTTGTATTTTGCATTGTAACCATATAAAGCAAGTGTCCTTTTTTTTTTTTTTTTTTATCTCATTATTTTTTTAGGTTGATTTATCTTTTAATTTTGCATACACTTTTATTTCTTTCACCAACTTAATGAGTGCAGCCAATGCATTCCTTCAGGTTTTAAGTGTTTTTTTTTGGTCCATCCAAGATGACTAATTCTATTGTTTATACTTAAGTGCCTTCTTACAAGACTTTCTCTAAGGATTTAAAGTGTTTGTGTGGAAATTCATTTTATTATTATTATTATGTTATTATTTTGTATAATTATTTATAGTTATTTATTATATTAGAATTTATGATTTTGCGTTTCAAACTTTATCATACCCGGGATGTCTATTAGACTCTTGTTTAGACAGAATTGTGTTATTACTAAGAATTACAGGCCTACAATATAAAACGCCAAATTTCTATGCAAAACAATTGTACCGCTTTGAGACACAAAAATCTGACATAATCATCCTGCCAGGGTGGTTAAGCAAGGGCCAGTCTCTTGCATTACATTTTTCCTTTAGAATTGTCCGATCACGTTGTATGTGCCACACAAAATCACTAAATTCTTAATAATTACTTGGATGGGTAGCGATGCTCAGAAATTTTTGAGATCTACCATTTACCTATGAAATCTGTGCTTCTGCATGGGCAGCCATAGTAAATGGGATTACCATCAGTCTGCTTTGTTCTTGCAACAAAGGAAATCAGCCCCAAGTTCAGTGGGTCTTGCAATGATCTGTTCTTTGATGGCTGGAGTTGCCAGTTGTCCTACATGCTGACATATCTACATGCCCTTCTAATAATGCTCTGATTCAGCGAATAGCCTTATAAGTTCATAGAAGCATGCCCTGTATTGGATATTCATTCTCATTTTGCCATCCAGATCTAGATTCAAAAGCAAACAGCTTGAAAAATGCAAAATAATGATCTTTTGGGCTCCTGTGGATAGGTACCAGAAGCTAGCTGGCAAAAGACTCCCTGCTTTTTTTTTATTAACCCATCTGTGGGATTGTGAAAAATATGGATTGGAGCCCATCAATCCAGACTGGGGAACCTGACAAACAGAAATTCTCTTGAGCTCAGACTGCCGACTCTTTTTCTGCCAGTTAATTGAGTTAGTGCTATTTATGGAAAGGGGAAAAACAGGCAACAGTTTCCAAATTTAAACAGCTTACATTGTCTTATTATATGATGTGCCACAGTCTAAAAAACACAAAAGACGACACCTGTCTTTACTTATCACAGATAGTGCAATCATAGCGCCTACATGAAAAAACACAACATCAATAAAAATGCAAATGTTTAAAAAAGTAATAAAGCTGTTCCTATGTATAGCGTGTTAATCACATGTGTACAATAGAGAAAGTAATAACTGCATATTATACATGAATGTTCTGGTTCTTACTCAGATCCACATTACAAAAAAAATTATGTGTCTACAGTGCCTTAAAAAAGTATTCATACCCCTTGACATTTTCCACATTTTGTCATGTTACAGCCAAAAACATAAATGTATTTTATTGGAATTTTATGTGATAGACCAACACAAAGTGGCCCATAACTGTGAAGTGGAAGGAGAATGATAAATCGTTTTCAACTTTTTTTTACAAATAAATATGTGAAAAGTGTGTCGTGCATTTGTATTCAATACTTTGTAGAACCACCTTTTGCTGCAATTACAGAAAAAGAAAAGAAGAAGGGGGCGCCTCTGGGTGTAGATTTTTAAAAAACAATTTATTCACAGGTAAAACAAAGAGATTATGCACTCACATTTTCCAAGGCATAAAAAGGCATGTAGAATAAAAGGGGGGTTTTTTCATCTGATTCGTCCGTCACTTGAGATCCGGTCCGCAGGTGTCATATTGTCCTCTCCTGGCGTTACCACAAGTTTGTTGTTTTAAAAAAGCCGGCTTGGTGGACGCAGAGGATGTATTTCCAAAGCGAGGCTTGGTTAGCTGTGACACGCGGGTCGCGGGGTTGTGACGTCACGGCGGGCGACGCGTTTCCTGAGCATTCGGGTCGAGGTGGAGAGACGACCGCGCTCTTTCATCAGGCCAATCAGATGAGAAGGGGGAAACAGGGATTTAAATAGAGGAGGAGAGATTGAAACAGGAGGTGTGGTTGGGCGGAAAGTGGGGCGTGGCTACGGGGTAGGGATACAGATAGAGTGTGAATAGGTTGGGAGGGGCGTGAATCAGGAAGATGGGGGAGGAGACAACAGGGAAAGGATGTAATAGATACAGATGAAGCGAGCAGGCAGGCGGGGACAATCGGACAGAAGAGAGGGAACTATAATTTGAGACATCTAAACAGACATAATGTATAAATGTGTGGGCATGTTATTAATAAAGCATATGGAGAGATTATCAAAGTGTATATTGTAAAATGTGTGATATGAGGGGGATGAAAGAAGAATAAGGGAGCATATCGGAGGAGAAGGTGGAATTGTAAATGAGAGAGTTATAAATAACTAAAATAATAATAATAATAATAACTAACTAAATTTTGCTGCAATTACAGCTGCAAGTCTATTGGATGGAGAGCGTCTGTGAACAGCAATTTTCAAGTCTTGCCACAGATTCGCAATTGGATTTAGGTTTGGACTTTGACTGGGCCATTCTAACACATGAATTTACTTTGATCTAAACCATTCCATTGTAGCTCTGGCTGTATGTTCAGGGTCGTTGTCCTGCTGGAAGGTGAACCTCTGCCCCAGTCTCAAATCTTTTGCATACTCTAATGCCACGTACACACGATCGGATTTTCCGGCAGACTTTGTCCAGCGGACCGGAATCCGTCTGAATAATTCGATAATGTGTGGGCTCCAGCAGACTTTTTTTTCCCAAAAGTCCAACGGACCTAGAAATAAAACATCAAATCTATCCAACGGACTCAAGTCCGATGGACTAAAAATCGGGAAAACCATTAGTCTGTGTGCTAGTCCGATGGACCAGATATGACGCAAGGGCAGCTATTGGCTACTGGCTATTGAACTTCCTTGTTTAGTCCCGTTTACATCATCACGTTCAAAATGAATGGACTTTTGAATGGACTTAGTCCAGTCATGTGTGGCCAAGTCCGTTCGTTCATAAAGTCTGTCGGACCTCTGCCGAAAGTCTGTCAGGAAGACCGTTGGTCCTAGTCCGTCTAAAAGTCCGGTCATGTGTATGCGGCATAACAGGTTTTCAAAAACAGGTTTTTGAAAAACATGTTTTTGAAAAACATGTTTTTGAAAAACATTTATCATTTTCCTTCCACTTCACAATAATGTGCCACTTTGTGTTGGTCTATCACGTAAAATTCCAATAAAATGCATTTACGTTTTTGGTTGCAACATGACAAAATGTGAAAAATTTCATACATACAGACACTGTGACTTTGCCCTGAATGGGCACTGTCATTGACAACTATATGTCTCAGTCTAGCAAGAACCAATCAATGTGTTTCAAATCATATGATCACTATTACAGCCAATGGTGGTGATTACAGAGGTTTGTGTTCAAACAAAATTCTTATGACTGCAGATGACACTGCACACAAAGAAATAAGTACAATGAGGGGCATGGTCCAGCTATGGTGGTATAAAGACATGAAGTGAGAGAAGTCTGGTTCACCTAGCCGCCTACAACCATCATATCTGACCATCTATTCCACTACTCTACAGCATTACAGACCCTTCTGCATTACATCTCCCACTAACTTTGAGCATGCCTAAACTTTCCCTAGGGGGACGTAAGACCATGAAAAATCCAATTCCTGAAGATGCATTCACAGCTGCTCTCAGGAATATAAAGCCCCAGAGGGCTTTTCGTCTGGACAGGCTCTCTCCTATTCTGACTACTTAAACTTAATTTTCTACCAGGTGATTTTGAGACAAGAGTTCAACCCCTAGTGACAAGTTCAGATTGAAGCATTATCTATCATCCAAAGATTGGAAGAGGATTTCTAAAATCCATGGGAGACACTCAATACCTGTAAGGAAGACAATTCAAATACAGCACGTTATTCTTTGTCTGACTAAACTCTACAACATAATGGACCCAATCACCTCCTTTGAGGATTTATGCCTAGACCCCAACCATCAATGCCGGTCTTTATGCAAATACTATCATATTTACAATTTTAAGTGGAAAATAGATTTGTGGACTTTTTTCACCGCAGATCAAAAAGATTATATTCTGGACTTTGCTCACAAATCCTCCACACAAAGAAGTTTTTAGGAATCTAGGAAATCCTGTCCTAGTGGTATAGAGTTCATGTGACCCTTCGCTTAGCCCTCCCTGCTATGTCCGCAGAATCTCCAAAAAACATATTGACTCTGGCCTAGGTCACAACCCAGCTGCTGCATTATTCACTACCTAAACACCACTAAAAATAATCCCTCTTGCTACACTTCATTAATGCTGCTAGGTTCTGTATCCCATTGATGTTGAAGCAAACCACACTTCTCTGTGGTGCTCCATAATACAAGAAAGCAGGACTATGGAGGACCTCGCCTCCTTTCTCAAAAACCAAGAGGAGAAATTTCATATAATGTGATGCTATTGGCTGGAATTTATCAACTCAAAGTAGTATAGATCGCTCCTCTTGTCCTCCCAGCTAATTTTGACCCAAAACTTTGGTTAGACCATCAAACTTAGAGGGTGGAGTGAGCTTATGGCACTGGGGGCACATCAACTGCTCCCATAATTATTTTCTTCATAATTAACCCTAAAGGCAAAAAGACTGGGCACCTTGAAAAGTGCAGTTGCTACAGAGCTAAGTAAATGAGAAGAAACTCTGATGACTTCCATCACAATCATGTGCAAGCAAAAATGCTGTTTTTTTTTTGTTTTCTTTGCATGTGATTGGGTACTCCTTGCAATGTGAAGCCTTACCTCATTAACTAAGCTCTGGAGCAACTGAACTTGCAGAAGGCAACTGCACTTTTCAAAGTGCACAGTCTATTTTCCTTTAGTAAATCAACCCCTATATGTCACAATAACCATACATGCTAAATCTGCTTAATTATTTTTGCCATTGAGGCTCTAACCCCCCTGGCGGTGTTCCCGAGTCGGCTCGGGGTGGAAGTTTTGTACCAAAAGAGGTAACCCCGAGCCAGACTCGGGACCGCATCGCTGAATGCAGGAGGAGATTACTTACCTTCTCCCCTGGATCCAGCGATGTCCTCCCGCTGTACGAGCGGCTCATCCTCCGCCGGATCTATCACGGAGCCGAGCTCCGATCCCTGCGAGCGTTGCAATGCACGGGGACAGAGAACGGCGCCAAATTCAAAAAGTAAAACACACAGTATACACAGTATAATGTAATCTTACAGATTACATTGCTGTATGTAATTATTTCACATCCCCTTTGTCCCTAGTGTTCTGCCCAGTGCCCTGCATGCAGATTTATATTATGAAAACTGTTCTTTATGCGTGGAAATTGCAGATTGTCCATAGCAACCAAAACTGTCCCTTTATATCAAAAGTGATTTTAGACCAGCTAGAAAACAGTGATAATAAATTGGAATCACTCTCAGAATTGAGGGATAGCAATTTGTGTGGAGATCCGTCATCAAATACTGAAAAGTAATGACAGCGACAATTCTGCAACTGAGCAAATTTCAGTGTTTTTGATTTGATTACAATATTGAATAGATTTTATTATTGTTATATTATTATTTTGTATAATTATTTATTATTTATTATATTATAATTTATGATTTCATTTTTCAAACTTTATCATACCCGGAATGTCTGCTAGACTCTGGTTTAGACAGATTTAAGTGAGTTATTCCTAAGAATTACAGGACTACAATATAAAATGCCAAATTTTCATGCAAAATAATTGTACCGCTTTCAGCACCTAAAATCCGAAATAATCATAACGCCAGGGAGGTTAATGCCCTCCAAGTTTGACAAAATGTAGGCCTGCCTCAGTACCTACAAAACGGAAGCAGACAAGGTTCAGCAATGAATATTGCTAGAATGTATATAACTGACCTGAATAAAAAATGCTTAATTTTCCTCAAACCATGTGAAGTTTTAATTTTGTAAAAATATATATTTCCCTTAAATGTCTTATCTCACAATTATCCTGCTCATGTATGAGTCTTATAAAAGCTAAGAACAAGCGTGTTATATAGTGTTAATTTAAACAACTGGAAGCTTTGGGTTATAATTGATATTAAGCAGCTCTTCTGCTTAAGAGGTCTTTAAACAGATGAGATGGCTTAGCTCCACTTCAGTTCTCCAATTGTCCTGGTCAAATGGTATGGAAGATTTGCTTTCAAGAGACCTACTCATGTTATCTGAGCAAGCGATAAACACTCGTCCCCCTTGGCCGAAAACCTGCCAGGCAACACCTGTCAGGCACTCACTGCACTAAAGGAGTTAATTCTGTTTGTTAGCAAATACGGAGTAATTTTAGGCACTGTATTGGGCTGGTAGCAGAATGGCAGTCACCGGTTGTGTATGGAACCGTGTATTATTATGCAAAGTAAAGACATTAGTGGTGTAATTAGCCTAGCGTACAGCCAACATCTTTCACTCACTCATGTGAGTTGTAACTGCCCAGACAATAGCGCTACTTCAAAATGTTTTCATTTGAATAACTATAATCATGATGTGGATTCCTTATAGAAGGCTCCTACAGATTGTATACGTCATGCTGGGTAAATGAGTTTGGTACGAGGAACCGATTAAAAGTCTAACAAATTATCCTCCGGAGATTGTTAAGAAGGTTTTGTTACATTGCCATCGCTCTAAAAATATCTTCTCATCTCTTGAGAAAAAAAAGCAAAAAAAAAAAAACATGCTTATATTAGTATGAGCAGGAAATATTCAACATAATAACTACTTTTCGTTATTTAATATGCAATCTACAGTGTTTTCTATGCTGCTGTAATATCACTGCAATAATGAAATTGTAGAGAAGTGCTTTCATTAATACATCAAGATAATTATATCTGTGAAAAGCAGTGCCTATTATTTGCCTGTGATAGTAAATATTAGTCTAGAAAACCTGGCAGCGAAAAAAATAAAATAAAAAATGAAGCAGAAATATTTAGAATGAAACCAACACCGTTGAATATCCGTAAATACATATTATCCACACTGCTTTATAATGTATGTGCTTTTATAGGGACAGTGACAGGTTAGTATTGTCCCTCCATGTCACTGACAAAGGTCATGAACCATGAGTTTATATAACAGCAAAGCCCTGATGAAGGGAGAGTGCCTAAACCCTCAAAAAAGTATTGACTTGTTTATTTAATTCTAAAAGAATTTCTTTCTTTAGTAGAAGTGAAGGCATAATATAGGTCAGTGGTCTCCAAACTGCGGCCCTGGGCAAGATGTGTCTCTTTGCTTGCCTCTATCCGGCCCTTGGGGCACAATGTCATCCACAACTGATACCAGGGATGGAGTACTATTCCTCCAAACTGACACCAAAGATGGGGTGCTATTCCTCCCACTGACACCAAGGATGGGCTTCTATTCCTCCCACCGATATAAACCACTTCCCACCCGGCCACTGCATATGTACGGCCGTGTGGGCCCTCTCTCCTTCTGAGTGGATGTTCAGGAACGTCCCTCAGAAGGAGGGGGATCGCGCATGCATGGGACAATGCATCAGCACGATCCCGATGTGCTTGTGTCACCCAGAAACTGTGCGTCTCAGATCAGCAGGAGGTCTCTGATTGGTCCTCCTGGTCACATGATGGCTGTGTCAAATCACAGCCATCATGTGATGTAAACAGAGAGCCGGGTTGCTAGGCGATCGACTCTCCTCTCCTCACACATTAGTTGTCAGTCAGGAGAGGAGAGCGGATCGCTGGAGCCGGCTAGTGATCAGTGTGTATGAGTTGTTTTTTTACAGCTTTTTACACACTGATCACCAGCATAGTAAAAAACAGTGTAAAACACAATGTCCCAAAACACATATCCCCAAAAACATATCCCCACACACATGTCCCCAAAAATGCATGTCCCCCACATATGTCCCAGTAAAATCAAATGTCCCAATCATTATCTGCACATATATGACCGTGATCACCTGCGTACATCTGTACATAATTATTTGTGTACATCTGTCTGTGATCACACGAACCAATTCTTATACACTTAACGGGATTTTTTTACCAAAGACATGTAGCAGAATACATTTTGGCTTACATTTATGACAAAATTTGATTTTATTGTATTTCTTAGAAAATATATATAAATATATATATATATATATATATATATATATATATATATATATATATATATATATATATATATTCTAAGAAAATATTATTTTTTTCAAAATTTCCGCTCTTTTTTTGCAAAAAATAAAAAAACGGAGTGTAGCATGACCGCACAATTGTCATTGAAAATGCGAGAGAGCTGAAAGCTGAAAATAGGCCTGGGAAGGAAGGGGGCAAAAGTGCCCAGTATTGATGTGGTTAATAGGGCACTATTCCTTCCACTAAAACCAGTGATGGGGCATTGTTCACTCACACTGGCCACAGTCCGGACCCCATCAAGTCTGAAGGACAGTAAAGCGGCCCTTTGTTTAAAAAGTTTGGAGATCCCTGATATAGGTAAATGTCAACAAAAGCAAAAGCAAACAACAGAATCCCTGAGAGAAAAAAGTTTATTTTTGAAATATCAGCACACTGAGTAGATTATGCATTTGCTGTTCACTAATGAGAAAGTTCAGAAGCTTTCAACAAAATGTCCCAATTTGGTGAAATACATTGGAGTCAGGTGGTTTTTAGAGATTTTTAAAAGGGTGTAACCGGCATTAAATGTCTCCCAGGGGGTAACAGAAGCTTCTTTTAAAGCAGGACTAAATTATCTCAATCAACAATAACTATTTTAATCCTTATTCTGCTAGCATTAGTAAATAAATAGGAATGCATATTATATTTACTATGCATTTCTTTAGTTGCTTCCTAGCCTTCCAAAATGATGCCATACATCCCATGAGTCTTCATTTGGAATTTTTTTTCTTTCATGTGGAGGAGGGGCTTTTCTAGTTAAGTGCACCCTTGTGCCTACATGCCTGAGCTAAGGGCAGATGGATTCCAGGAAGTAAAGGATACATTAATTATTTGCCACTACTCAAGATGGTCATGGCTACAAATGCTAAGGGGGTGTTTTTCAAAGTGATTTCTCAATAAAATAAAGCATGAAGACATGGATTGATGGGTGAGTTTGCTGTAAATAGTCCGGTCCCACGCTGAGCTGTCAATGGTGGCTTCTCTGTGTAGGCGTGTGCAGGAGAACCAGCAACAACCAAAGCCCCATAGCAAGTCTATGGGTGGCGCCGCTTCCCAGGAATTTCACTGTCAACTGTCGTCGGCTGTCTCCTGTACAGAGCTTCCGCTGCTGGAGACCAGACCGAGCAGCGTCAGAAAAGGTATGTATAGAGAGGATTTCATCTTTACAGGGCTAGATAGATAAGTCTTAGCCCTTGTACACATGGTCGGACATTCTGACAACCAAATCCGTTGGATTTTGTCCGACGGATTTTGTCCGAAACTGTTGCATACACACGGTCAGACAAAGTTGTCGGAAAATCCGATTGTACATAACTTGATGACGTTATTTCGTTATGACGGGACTACGTTCAGGCTAGTAGCCAATAGCTTTGGTCTAGGAATTTGATCTGAGCATGCGTGGCACTTTGTCCGTCGGAGTAGGCTACACATGATCGGAGTATGTCCGATCGGAGCATTTTGTCGGAAAATTTTACCGGCAAGTTGGAAAAGCTGGTCCGTTGGATATTCCGACGGAAACAGTCCGATGGAGACCACAGACAGTCGGAATATCCAACAAAACAGTTCTATAGGACACATTCCGTCGTAATCTCCAACCGTACAAGGGCTTAGAATGTGGCTGCAAGTAGATTTAGAGATTTTAGTTCTAGGCTGGACTTTCACTTTAAGTTCAACTTTAATTACCCCAAATCTGTTCCTGTGCCAAAAAAAGGCCACATTATTCTACAACAAACAATGGGGAAAAAAAGCAACAGCAATGATCGAATATCCCAAAAAATTGTAAAAAAAAACACAAATGCAAAGATCACTAAAATAAATAAACTAACCTATCAAATATATCAAAAACATGCCCTCTAAAAAAAAATTCACTAAAGCAGCTCAAATTGCAAAATTGAACCTCCCTAAAAGATGATAATATAACTGATTACATAATAAATATGCAACAGGTGAAAACGCAGATAGATAAATAGATAGATAGATAGATAGATAGATAGATAGATAGATAGATAGATAGATAGATAGATAGATAGATAAAACATCATCATTACAGTAAGGTATTTGTATGGATATATAGTTTGGTTCAGATGTTATTTTAGCTTGCCAGGTTTCACAATCTGCGGTGTCTGGAAGTCTCGGACCATAATGAGGCGCTCCCTGGACAGGAGCACACTCGGCAGCAGATGGCCGATCAAGACACTATTGACTATTGTCTCACAATGTGCTGGATGTCTGACAGGCCTCTCATTACAGCTGCTTGAGTGCAGTGATATATAACAGTGATGAGAACAGGGTCTACAGGGGAAATGCTATTCATACAATGCATCCATTTCACTGTACAGAAAACAGGAAATAGGAATGTGACAAAAAAATAGTTTCATTGAAGACACTTCAAACCTGTGGTTGTATTTCTTACAGCATGACCATAACATATCTATTGCATCACATAAGAATGGTTTGAGTTAAGGTTCCACATTCTAAATATATTCTAATACAGTCTAATAAATTCTAATCTGTAACAAATTTCTTTCTATGAGTAAGGCTACAAAAGAGATTTCCATGCTGATATTTTTATTAAATTTAACTGGGATGATGATTGCTACACCCTTTTAAGTTTGGATGTCAATGGGGACTTTCTGAGCCCGTCTGCCTTATTGCCTTTCTGTAAAAACTGTTTCCAAAACCTCACAGGCTTTTCATTATCTTTGATGTACCGTATATACTCGAGTATAAGCCGAGATTTTCAGCCTCTTTTTTGAGGCTGAAAGTGCCCCCCTCGGCTTATACTCGAGTCATCGCTGTCTGCCCGCTCGATCAGCGTGTCGAGCAGACAGACAGCGGCCATTCTGATTCAAAAGCCGCGCCTCCGGCTCCGCCTTCGCCTGTGATAGGCGGAACACTGAATTTCCCAGCAGCCTGTGTTCCGCCTATCACGGGCATCTTCTCATCCTCGTACTACGGACGAGGATGATACGACGTCCGTGATAGGCGGAACACAGGCTGCTGGGAAATTCAGTGTTCCGCCTATCACAGGCGAAGGAGGAGGCGCGGCTTTTGAATTTTACAATGGCCGCCGACGAAGAGGGCACGGGACGGAGGCAAGGCAAGGCACGGCACGGGACAGGACAGGACGGGACGGGACGGGACGGGACGGGACGAAGGCAAGGCACGACACGGGACGGAGGCTCGGGACAAAGGCTCGGGACACAGGTAGGCTGGACACACACACACACACACACACACACACACACACACACACACACACACACACACACACACACACGGATGGAGACACACACACACGGATGGATGGATGGATGGAGACACACACACACACACAGGGATGGATGGATACACACACACACAGGGATGGATGGATGGATGGATGGAGACACACACACACAGGGATGGATGGATGGATGGATGGATGGAGACACACACACACAGGGATGGATGGATGGATGGATGGAGACACACACACACAGGGATGGATGGATGGATGGACACACACACACACAGGGATGGATGGACGGACACACAGGGATGGACGGACGGACACACAGGGATGGACGGACACACACACAGGGATGGACAGGCATGTCTCACCCTCGGCTTATACACGAGTCAATAAGTTTGCCAGTTTTTTTGGGGGTAAATTGGGGGCCTCGGCTTATATTCGGGTCGGCCTATACTCGAGTATATACGGTATGTGGATTCTGGTCTTCCAGGGTAAAAAGGCACTACAATTATAGTATAAGGCTTGCTTCTTTTAAGCAACGTTGCTACTAAAATAAAAATTATCAAAAAAATCCCCCTACAAAGAAGATAGTTGATACTCCTCCCTCTCTTGTACTGCTGATTTCTGCTACTTTGAAGAGAAACTGCTGCTTGAGGAACAGGCAGGACATGTATCTGTTATGCCGTGTACACACGACTGGACTTTCCAGCAGAAAAGGTCCGACAGTCTTCCTGATGGAGTTCCGACAGACTTTCGATGGAGTTACAATGGACTTCCAAACGAACAGACTTGCCCACACACAAACAGACTAAATTCCATTCGAAAGTCTGTTCGTTCGTGAATGTGATGGCATACGACAGGACTAGAAAGGGAAGTTCAATAGCCAGTAGCCAATAGCTGCCTTTGCGTCGCATTTGGTTTGTCGGACCAGCATACAGACGGTTTTCCCGATATATAGGTATTAAGTCCATCGGACAGATTTGAAACATGTTCTATTTCTAGGTCCGTCTGAATTTTTTAAGAAAAACTATTGGATTATCCCACACACAATTGGAATATCTGACGGAATGATTCCGTCTGACTTATTCTGCCGTAAAGTCTGGTGGTCTGTACACGGCATTAGTGTTCTGTCAGCACTCAGCCATTTCACACAGCAGCAGGCTCCCATAACAGAAAGAACAGAGCTCTGAACATCGGTCAGCTCACATATAAGAAGCTCTATATAGGTGTAGCTGGGCTCCAAGGGCCAGAACAGCACTTATTACGATTCAAGATGTGGACTTAAGAATGGGGCTTACGGTAATTTAACCCACAGCTCTATAAATTGTCCAGGTTCCAAGACCAAGAACACACTTTTCATATTAATACTTATGCAACCAAAATTAGTATGTGCTGTAAATTGCCTCCATCATTACCTAGATCCCCTGAATAGCAGTAAATCATAAAGTGGAACTAAACCCATCATAATTATTGTACAGGATTTATATAGCGCCAACAGTTTATGCAGCGCTTTAAAATATAAAAAGGAGAAAATGCAGTTATAATACAATAAAAATACAAGAGGAATTAAGAGGGCTCTGCTCAGAAGGGCTTAAAATCTAATAGGGTGGGGCAGGTAATACAAAAGGTTGTAAATGTGGGGAATGAGCTGATGGAAGTGGTAAAAGATTACTTGGAGACGTGATAGGCTTTCCTGAAGAGATGAGTTTTCAGGGATCGCCTGAAAGTAGCAAGAGTAGGGGATAGCCAGACAGGTGGAGGTACCAAGTTCCAGAGGATGGGAGAGGTTCTGGAGAAAACCTGGAGACTAGCATGGGAGGAGGATACGAGAGAGCATGAGAGTAGGAGGTCTTGAGAAGAGCGGAGAGGATGATTTGGGTGATATTTGGAGACAAGATTGGTGATGTAGCTTGGGGCAGAGTTGTGAATGGCTTTGTATATTGTGGTTAGTACTTTGAATTTAATTTGCTGGGCGATAGGGAGCCAGTGTAGGGATTGGAGGAGAGAGTTGGCAGACACTGAGCTGTTGGTAAGGTGTATAAGTCTGGCAGCAGCATTCATGATAGACAGAAGAGCGGATAACTTATGGAGAGGCAGACCAACGAGAGATAACAAGGGAGGAGCTTGGTGGTTTCATTTGTTAAAAAAGGTGAATTTTAGAGATGTTACGGAGGTGAATCCTACAAACAACGATTGGACTTGAGGCTGAAATGACAAGTCAGAGTCTAGGATTACACCTAGTACCCTGGTGTGAGGGGAGGGACTGATAGTTGCATTGTTGATTTTGATGGAAAAGTCATGGAGGGGGGCAAGGTGGGGGGGGGGGGGATATTAATAGCTTAGTTTTAGAGAGATTTAGTTTAAGGAAGTGGTGCGACATCCATGCTGATATGTCAGTTAGTAAGTTAGTGATACAAGAGGAGACTGGTGAGGAGTAGGCAGATAGATTTGGGTGTCATCGGCATATAAGTGGTATTGGAGGCTGTGGGCGGTTATCAGGTGACCAAGGGAGGAGGTGTAGATACAGAAGAGAAGGGGTCCAAGAACAGAGCCTTGGGGGACCCCCACAGAAAGGGGCAATGGAGAGGAGGAGACAGAGTTGTAGGCAACACTGAAGGAGCACTGTGATAGATAGAGAACCAGGATACAGCAGAATTTCGAGCCCAAGGGAATGTAGTTTATTGAGGAGCAGGTGGTCAACAGTATCAAAGGCCACAGAGAGGTCAAGTAGTAGGAGTATGGAGAACTGGCTATTGGTCTAAGCAGTTAGTAAATTGTTAGTAAGTTTTAGTAAGGCAGTTTCCGTGGAGTGCCATTAGCGAAAGCCAGACTGTAAGGGATCAAGAAGGTTATTTTCACTGAGGTAGGAGCTAAGACGGTTGTAGATTAAGCGTTCTAGAAGTTTAGAGGTGAATGGGAGCAATGAAATGGGTCTTAAGTTGTTCAGGCTGATGCGGTTCGGTGAGGGCTTTTTAAGTATGGGTGTGATCTGCGCATGTTTTAGAGGGGAGGGTAAGGTGCCACTAGAGAGGAAGAGATTGAAGATGTGAGTGAGGGAGCATAGGATAGAAGAAGAGGGTGACTGTATTAGTTGTGAGGGAACAGGATCCAATGGACAATTGGTTAGGTGAGCATCTGAGAAAAGATTTGTAACCTCTTCAGTAGTAGCCAATTCAAAAGAGGAGAGTGTTGAATGTGCTGTTAGGCAAGGTATGTTGGGTGGGGAAGATGTATGCACAGTGGAGATGTCCTCATAAATTGCATCAAATTAAAGAGGAGTTCCAGTCTGGGGAAAAGAAATTAAAAGTCAGCAGCTACAAATACTGTAGCTGCTGACCTTTAATATAAGGACACTTACCTGTCCAGCGAGCCCGCAATGTCGGCACCCGAAGCCAGGCCCCTCCTTCAGCTCTGGGTGCAGGCGACAGCATCTTCATTAAGGCAAACAAGAAGTGAAGCCTTGTGGCTTCACAGCCTATTTGCAACTGCACATGCTCACATTGTGCTGCGGTTTCTGAATAGTCCCGCTGTCTTCTGGTGCCTTCGTGTCCCCCAGAAGGCAGTGGGGGGAGGAGGAGGGGCCAGACATTTTGTAGATTGCTGCACATTGATGCAGCAATCTTACACAGAAGAAGGAGGGGATACCTGGTTTTGACAGGTATCCGATCCCCCCTGTCAGGGTTGGGCCCAGCTCTTCTTTCACTCAGCTGTCGGCTAATTGCCAGCTTTTTATCTCTCCACAGTGACTGACCTGTTGATGATATCCTGCTTGCCAGTCCTGCCCACTTAAGCCATCCAACAACCCAGATGATCTCTGCCTTCACCTTGGTCACATCTCTAGACGATCTCCTGTGTTCCTGTTAAAGACTTGCTTGGCTGACATTCCTTCTGGCTCCAGATCCTGCTTGCTGTTCTACTACGCTCATCTATGGCTCCCTGACGTTTTGGCTTGTCTGATTATCCGTTCCGGTTCCTGAACTCTGGCTATGTTTTGACTACGTATACTCTGTTTACATTTTTATATTATTATTATTAAACAAGTATGATTTAACTACTTCTGTCTCAGTCCCTGAAAGGTGTCAAATTTGGCAGCGGAGGGTGGAGGAAGCAAACAAGCAAAGCTTCCCCTTTTGGTTTCAAAAAACAATTTCAGGATGTCAGGATTTTTACCAGACTGGCAAACCATCAAATGGTTGGTGTCATAACTGATCACATCTGCAGCACCATGTCAGTTGCACATCAAAGAGAAGCAGCTTCCTTGGCTGTAAAGGATGCAATGGTTTAATTTCACTTTAAAGTATAACTAAAGGCAAAACTTTTTTCATTTTGGACAAAGTGAAGAGGGATTAGAAAGAACACCTGTCAGTTTTATATTTCTGTCTGTTCCCCTGTAAAGGAGATTCATCCCCTCTATTTGTCCTGTTTACCATTATCATTGAAAGTGAAAGTAAAAGAAAATCCCACATTTTGTGTTGTCCCCAGAAAAGTAAGGCCGCGTACACACGCGCGGACTGTTGGCCCAACTTTGTCCGTCCAACAGTTTGAGCGAACAGTCCGCTCAAACTTAGCATGGACGGACATGGCCACACACGACGAACGAACAGTTTGCTGAAACCGTGCGCGATGACGTGAACGGCACGTACGACGGGACACAAAATACGACGTCCTATACACTGCATTATAACTTTCGGCTTGAAAATCCTTTCTGAGCATGCGCGGAACTTAGTTTGACGAACAAGCCTACACACGGGCGGACTGTTCGTTGAAACAAGGTTTCAGCGGACAGTTTTTCGGAATTTCCGTAAAACCTTGTCCGTCCAACTGTCCGCTGAAACTGTCCGCTGAAAGCCCACACACGAGCGGACTGTCCGCCCAAACACTGTTCAGCGGACAAGGTTGGGCCAACAGTCCGCACGTGTGTACGCGGCCTAAGAGGCAATATCTCCCAATGGGGACACTAGCTCCAGTGATCTGGGGGGCCCCAAGGATATCCTTTAATTTGCAGGCTTCCTATTTGGCTATGGGACAGGAAGGGAAGTGAAATATCTGCAATGGAACCCAGATGGTGAAAAAATCTGACAGGGGATATAACCCTCCCTTGCTCTATCCAAAAATGGATATTTTGATTCTGAGAATCTCCATATCAGTCAACAATCCTGGAGCTCCTCCCCATTTGTAGGCTAGAAACTCCACATACACTGTCAACAACATTGCCATTCAGTGACGCAAACTCATATCTGCTACTCAGGATTTACAATGCCCCAGTCCAATAAAGGCTGGGCTGCCCCCCAGCTTTTATAATTAAGCAGTATTACCACAATGATGAGGTGTTCTCCTCTGACACTATGTAAGGCATGAAGGGCTGGTTGAGTCACAGGACTGCATGTCCCCACCACCCCCAAACCAAGTCTGTCCTGCTGTAACAATAATCACAGGAAACCAATATTAGCACAGATCTTAGGTACCTTATTACCTAATATAAAATACAGCCAATTACTATTTTAAATGTAGCGCTACCCCCCCTGAGGGACACTTAAAAATACTGTACCCCAATGGTTGTTCTGACCTTGCAAGTCTCCTGACACTTCTGACACCCCAGGTTCAGACATTTCAGCAAAGAAATATGAATGCAGACATAGTTCACAGAAAATCAAGATGAGTTTTACTTAAGATGTTGCAGTAAATAGAATCAACAGCAAGTAGATCAGATAAGAGAAATAAGGTTATTCTTATATAAAGAAAACTGGATTTAATGATTTTGCTTTTAATTCCTGCAAGGAGTTCAACAAGCTATTGGGCACCAGTTAGGCATCAGATCAGCAGAGGAGTGCTGGGCACTGGAATGTTTTCTGTGTTCCAGCACTGAAAGAAAGACTGTACTGTTGGTGGAGTGATATTGAATGCTACTATTGCATTTACTGACACCAATGAAGGGAGGTTATTACTGCTTCCAATGACACCAATGTTGATGGCTATTACTGCACCCACTGATACCAATGATGGAGGAGGGGAGGGGATGATTATAGCTCTCACTGACAACAATGTTGGGATTATTATTGTGTCCACTGACACCAATGCTGGGGGTTATTATTATTGCCACTGATACCAATGCTGGGGTTATTGTACTCAAATTTCTTCAGTGTGTATTGTGATATGATGCAAAAAATACAGCAGGATCAACATTTTTATGCATTGAGGTGCATTATAGACCTTTCATTTAGAATGTGCTACCTACCCCGAGGCAATGCACAAAAATGCATTGCCATTGTCCAGCCCACTGAAAGTATTGTGGGGGGTGCACTTGGGGTCCTTTGTAATCTAAGTTAATCACCACTGATCTAGTGGATGCTAACAATGATTGCACGGGGACTGTCTAAATTGCTAATTTATAGCAATATTTTCCATGCCAGTAGCTTTAAATCACAATCCATATATATGCAACTTTACTAAGATATGTAGTTGGCTCTTTAATAAGATATTTAGTTAACTAACTGTATATTATTTGTGCACTGTTGGTCCTTTATTTCCTGTAATTGGCAATGATGGTAAGACACAATCCAAGGATCCAGAGTGACCTCATCATACTTCAAATGGAAGAACTGTCAATTGTCTGTTGCGTAATGACAAGGTATTGAACGGGAAAGATAAAAGGCAATTGTGGGTAAAATGAGACTAAAGTTCCATTAGTGCATTTGTTTAAAATGATACATATGTTTACTTGGTTGTCTCATCTTTCATAGGATACATCCATATTGCAAAAATAAAAAGAAAGAAAGAAGAAAAAAGAGGTTTACTTTCCAGGAAAATAATAAAAAATAATGCCCCTCTCTGGAGACAGAAGAAGAAATAAAAGGAGGAATTAATCAGTTTGTTACTATATCCAATATATCCAACTAATCCTGTGTGACAACAAACCAAAATGGAAATATTACAAGGAAAGCATTATCCAAGTTAAAAAATACAGTGTGCTCATGTTATATAAGCAAGGCATAAGAGTCTCAGTCTCAAAGAGCACAAAAGGTTTCATGATAAAAATTACAACTTTTGATCAATTGTTCCTCTTGCCTTTGTATTCAGCTGTTTGATCAGACCCTTTTGGTTTCTTTGTACAGACTTTGAAAGCCCCTCTTACAACATCACAGTTCATTTTTCTTGTTTATTTTACTAGAATTGCTTGAGGTTTCATGGATGTAGATACCTTGAGATAAAAAGCAAGTATATAATGTCTTTGTTATCAGAGAACAACAACAAAAAAGGAGAAACTTATACACTCCAGCCATATTAGAAGGATTAGAAAAAAAAAAAATCAAAGCAAGAATATATCCTTGCATGAAAACTGTATAGCTAGTGTTATAAAGGGCATGGGATTTTGAAGTTATTCCTAAAGCCGGGTACATACAGGCCAAATGTTGGGAGACAACAGCCCGTTAAAAAAAAATACAGCTTAAATTTGGCCCGTGTGTCCAACAGAAGCTGGCCATTTGCCCGGCTTCTGTCGGACATGCATGCTGGAAAACCAACAACCTGACCGACTCCCGGTCAGCACTCTAAGCCCAAGGCAGAGAGCACTGATTGGAGTGTTCTGAAGGGAGCCGCTCCCCTGACATAATAAAACAGATCAGCAAGGGAGATCGCTGAACTAACCCTGCGGGGATTGGGTCAAATGAAAAAAAATAATAGTGTGTACCAGGCTTAATTCTAGCATAGTGGTCTAATGGTTAGACCTTCTGCCTTGCAATACTGGGGTCCATGGTTTTAGTACCAACCAGGACACTATTTGCTGTGCATGTGTGGGATTCCTCCTGGTACTCCAGTTATTTTTTACACCTCAAAAACATGCAGGTAGGTTATTTGGCTATTGTTTAGAAAACAATGTCCCTAGTATGATACTCTACGGAGCAAGCCCAAAATAGCCCACCAACTACCTAAACAGCAGATAAAGTGCTTTTAGTCCAAAGAGAGAAAAGCACCATTGAAATAATCAATGAAACCTCTGTACACTCCAATAGAATCTGTCACTGGGGAGAAGCCAAGAAAAACTGCATGAGGTGTAAAGTGCAGGCATCTAGAGGTGAATAAACCTTACTGTCATGGCCAAAAACCTGGGGGACTGTGAAATAGAAATAGCAACTCTAGGGAGAAAAAGGAGTGGGCTGGTCCCCCATTCCCATCTCCTGTACTTTTCCAATGGTTATACAGCCCACCCCTTAGGAATCAACAGGGAAATGCTGCGGGAAATGGACCAGCCCTCGCTCACACTTCCTTCCCAAAGAATTTGAATATCAAAAGGCCCTAGGTTTGATGGGTCCCAGTGGTGTTGAAAAGACATTGGCAAAGATGTGCGAGCAATCAGGTAGGCTTGCTTTGTTTTCATAGTTTCACTTAAAGCTATATTCCTTAAGGAAGTTTTGTTGTAAACACTTACCTAGCTAACTTTGCATTGAAAACAAGGATTATTGACTCCATATATCACATTTACCTATATTGCTAGGATCGATTTTAAGTTGGTACATGTCATGATCCCCCCCCCCCCAAATTCTAGTGTTGCTTTCTCATACTCATAGATGCTGGGACTGACCATGTAAATGTAACAGGCAGAAATTCCACCTTTATACAAATAAAGCTGGAAGTAGGTGGAATACACATTTACGGTACATTTCAACCAATCACAAGGCAGTAGGTAAGAGTTTACAATGTAGCTTCCTAAAATCTAATTAAAGTTTAGCTTAATTTTAAGAAAACAAAAAAACAAAAGAAAAGGTAAAGGCAATGGTTATTTGGGTTCTAAAAAATATTCATGCATTATGTAGTACAAGTAGACCAGCCTTTCTCAACCAGTGGAACGCAGTGGTTGCCAGCAGTAGTGAACTGATAGCCTCTCTCTCCTCTCATCTCTTAGGTAAGTATTCACTGTAAGTAGCCAAGTTCTTCTAATTTACCCTCAAGGTAGCAGGGAATTCTTCTTACTGAATGCTAAGGGTCAAAGGTCATTCCACTGGTGTAAGGGGGCATTTCCGCATTGACCATATAAAGGACAATAACATCTTTCAATTATACTTAATATTTAAAAAAAAAAAGTCCTATAGAGCATGAATTGTTAAAATGGTCTACATCGGGTGCATAATTCCCTAGGGATATCACATTTATTTTTATTTTATTTTTTAGAAGAGATTGTGTGTTCTAGGGGAACACCAATGTGTGTACGCTGCACATTGGATCTCAATGGTAAAAGAGCAATGTACAGTATGTGTTGGGATGAGATGTTCCTGGAAAAGAGCTATCTGTATTCTGAAGGTGGGATCTCACTAGGGTAAGAACAATGTGTGTGTCGCTGATGGGATCTCACTGGCGAAATACCAGGCTGGAGACTGGTTCTTATTGCTAAAGCAGCATCTATTCAGCTGAATTCAATAATGGAGGCAGAATCCACTAGTGAAAATCAAAAGTGAAACATATTAGTTATTTTATATAGGATAGAATAGGAATGATATCTACAACTTATGCCACATACACACGACCGGACTTTTTGACGGACTAGGTCCGACGGTCTTCCCGACGGACTTTCGGAAGAGTTCCGACGGACTTTCTGAATGAACAGACTTGGCCACACACAATCACACCAAAGTCCAATGGATTTGAACGTGATGACGTACGACCGGACTAGAATAAGGAAGTTCATAGCCAGTAGCCAATAGCTGCCCTAGTGTCGGTTTTCGTCCATCGCACTAGCATACAGACAAACGGATTTTTCAACTGGACTTGAGTCCGTTGGAAAAATGTGAAACATGTTCTATTTCTAAAGACCGTCAGATTTTTGGACAGCAAAGGTCCAATGGAGCCCACACACGATTGAATTGTCAGATGGATTTGTTCCGTCAGACCTTTGCTGTCGAAAAGTCTGCTCGTGTGTACGCAGCATTACTGGTCAAGCTATCATGCTCTTGGCTGTGTATATATATTTATTGCAGGGATTCCTTAAGGAGAGCTATATCACCGCTCAAGGCAGGTTAATCAAGAACAAACCTTCCCTTTAAGCTGGAAGAAACAGGTGCTGACAATGCTTTTTTGCAATCAAGTTTTGAGTAAGAGTCCTGGACAGCTGCACTCAAAAAAATTTTTTTGCCTTCATTGAGTAAAAAAATCCCAAAAACATGCCACAGCAGAACGGACAGAAGGGCTGACGCGTTTCACACTACAAACAGTGCTTAATCATATGATTAAGCACCATTTGTAGTGTGAAACATGTCAGTTCTTATGTCCGTTCTGCTGTGGCATGTTTTTGTGATTTTTTACTCAATAAAAGACGAAAAAAATATTTGGGGTGCGGCTGTCCAGGACTCTTTCTCAAAACTTTATTGCTCAAAATTTCAGGGATTCCTTAAACATTTGATTCCTTAAACTTTGAACTGTGGTAAAAAGCTTGAGAGAGGCTAATTTAGACTATGTGTCTGATCTGTGTGATAGCACTGATCCAAGTGGAGTGAGGCTTGGTTCTGTTGAATATAAAATGGAGCACATCTTCTTTCAAAGGGAGTTCAAGTGATTAAGGTACAGTATAGGTGGACCTTGTTCTGGGTTCTAGGCTGCTCTGATTGAGACCAAAAAAGACTGCTCAGCAGATGATAAAATCTAGAGTGGGTATTAAGTAAAAAAATAAATAATATTTTGCTCACTGCTGGCAGTTCATTGTACCATTATGGTCTGACAGTATTTATTAACCCCCAGAATGGGTTTCTTATTGAATCTCAGTGTGATTCAAATAACATTGACTGCTCAAGCCCGGAGGAAGTAGGAGGCTGTTCCCCTGAAATGTGTTGGATTTATTTGACGCTTTTAACCAATAAACATTTCAAAAATACCTGTGATATAAAGTTTTGTACTAGATACTCCCCAATACCTACCCTATAATTTAGGCTATGTATTTTAGGTCACAATTGCCCTTGCTTTTAAAAGTTCTTCCAGGAAATATTTAATTTAGCGCTACCGCTGAGAATGCTTTTCTGTACATCTGTTTTAAGCAAAGTGATGTTGCCACAGGTCCTCGTTGGCTACACTTTGCTGAAAAAGGCCATTTTGAAAGTTGACCAGAAAATATTTTGCCGCAATTACAAAGAGAACACAAAAGTAGACGTTCTTTCTTTTTTTTTTTTCCTCTGTTGAATCTTTCCCACCAGTAACAGAGCAGATGACATCACACAGCCAATTGTTTTCATCTGTTTCAGTACAGGTGATGGCTTTCACAAACACAATATCTGAGATTTTCTCTACTCCACCGGATTCTCGAAGACACACGGCGGGAGTTGAGAATTATTAAGTAAAAGCATTAGTCCCAACGCAAGGCTGTAATGCAGTGTCTTGCTTTGTCCTTCTAAATAAATGGGAAACCAGAAATTACCAGTAATTTAACTGGGAAAGCGGGGGAGAGTAATTGTCTGTGTGAATCACAGACAGTGCTCTGAATAATGAGAGAGCACAACGGACTGAGGCTGTAAATTAAGGGCACTTATCTTAATTGAACATCTGAAATAATGTTTTATTTATACAAAGAAGAGGTACAAGAAAAAAAAAATAACTGATCCGAATCCTTAACAATGGCACACTTCTTTATAGATGGTGGTCATTGTCAAGAGCATTCTCTACCTTTTGTCTGTATCGCAGAGAGAGGATAAGAAAAGCATACATATTGTCTAAATACATTAGATGTTAGGTGGAACTGGGGATGGTGAGGAGCTAGTATTGTCTTTAGATGTGAAATGTTTGGGTGTTTGTTGTATTGGATTCTCAACTGCTGAATGAATGTAACAATGCACAATGTAATGTTTCCTCTATAACTCTTTCCCATTTTAACAGATGATTAGACATGCCTAAAGGTGAACCTGTGCTTTGTCCATGCACTTTGCCAGTCTCCTCATCCTCTCTGTTTGGCCAATGTGAGCCAAAGAAATACCCTGTACTTTCAGGGGTAGGCAAGGGAGTGACTCACATGGTGATTGGCCATGTGATTGGCCATTCGGGTACCCAGCATTGTCACATAGGGGAGATCCAACATACCTTGTACTTTTGGGTGAGTATAAGAAACGTCCCTTGTTTCTACATGGTAATGCAGATACTTGGTGATTGCCACTCGCTCGGTACCCAGCACCGTCACAAGGAGCAGAACAAGTCTTCAGCCCTATGAAAGCTACAATTTCTTACTTAGAGTTTTTTATACATCCTCTTCTGTTTGTTCCTTGCGGTCAAAATCGAGCAGCTTGGAAGTCCAAGGAAGGCACTGTTACTATTTGCAGCCAATGGAACTGCCATTAGTGAACCTGTTGCATTGCCCTACATGAGCAAATCGCAGGTTCACTTTAAGGAATAGAGATAAAGTGCCCCTTGCACAAAAAAACAACTTAATGCAGACCTTCAGTCATTTTTTCAACTTTCCATTAAGACTTGGGTTCACACTGGGGCAACTTGTCAGGCGTCTTAGCCGCCTGACAAGTCGCGTCCCGTTCTGTACAATGGAACCTTTCTAATAGGAGCAACTCAAGTCGCTCCGACTTAGAAAAAGGTTCCTGTACTACTTTTGGGGTGACTTCAGGCGACTTGCATTGACTTCTATACAGAAGTCATTTTGCAAGCCACCGCTGAAGTCGGATTCGGGTCGCCTACGGCAAACGCTCTACAAGTCATGCTGCCTCAGTGTGAACCGACCCTAAAGCTTCTGCCCTTGTTGTTTTAACTTTGGACAGTAAAACATTTTTTTTTCTGCCAGTAAATACCTTACATAGTTACATAGTAGGTGAGGTTGAAAAAAGACAAAAGTCCATCAAGTCCAACCTATGTGTGTGATTATATGCCAGTATCACATTGTATATCCCTGAATGTTGCGGTCGTTCAGGTGCTTATCTAATAGTTTCTTGAAACTATCAATGCTCCCTGCTGAGACCACCGCCTGTGGAAGGGAATTCCACATCCTTGCCGCTTTTACAATAAAGAACCCTCTACGTAGTTTAAGGTTAAACCTCTTTTCTTCTAATTTTAATGAGTGGCCACGAGTCTTGTTAAACTCCCTTCTGCAAAAAAGTTTTATCCCTATTGTGGGGTCACCAGTACGGTGTTTTTAAATTGAAATCACATCCCCTCTCAAGCGTCTCTTCTCCAGAGAGGATAAGTTCAGTAAATACAGCCTTATACAGCCCATTTCCTGTTTCTTGTCTGGTAAAAAGTCTAGGCTTATGACATTATGCACAGCTCTCTCTCTCACTCTTGGGAGAGTTTGCCAGGAAGGAAGGGGGGATGAGTCATAAGAGGGCCAATGAAAGCTGCAGGGCTGCAGAGCTGGAGGCGTGCCTCTGTGTAAATCCAGGAAGTGAACAGGCAGTAGCTTCAACTGCTCACTGTTAAAATGGATGCAGGCAGACTTAGTGGAGGGAGATTTCTGCAGCATATTTGGCAAGTACAGAATCACAGTATATATAAAATAATATGCAAAGTGGTTGGAGGGAAGCTTCAGAATGGCATAGAATACAGAATACTTATCACATGTCTCCCACTGCCTGCACTGATGCTCTTTTCTATATTGAAGAGATACAGTTGCCTAAAGAATGTTCTAAATCTGAAAATTCAGGGATTTTCAAAACGCTGATCCCCCATTGTGTCTTGTGGTTCCTACTGCCAGCCAATATGTCACAGCTGTGCCCTGCAGTCAAGTAAGGGCCAGCGGGTGAACCCACTGAGTCCAGTGGTAGACCAGGGATCAAACACTCCCCGATTGTTGGAATATAAACATCCCTTGGCTATCGCTATCTCTGCAATACAGTTAAGTTTGGCGATGTGGATGGCTGGAACGGTAAATAGTGTCTTCTTTGAAATGGGCATTTTCTTTTACAATTTGTCAGTTTATGGAGAAACTAAAAGGCTGGGTTTACACTGCGGACCCGTGGTGCCAATCATTCTTAAAGTGATATGAAATTGCTGCTGCATTCGTTTTTGTTTTTTTGTTTTTTCACCTGGTCTCTACTGTAGGTGGAGGAACAAAGAATACATCTTTACTAAAACTGGGGAATGCAAAATCTGGTGCAGATGTGCATGCCAATCAGCTTCTAACTTCAGCTTGTTCAAGCTTTGACAAAAAAAAACTGAAAGCTGATTGGTTTCTATGCACAACTGCACCAAATTGTGCAAAACATTTTGCCCTCTACAGTTTTAGTAAATCAACCCCACTCACTCTGGATTTTGGGTAGTGTCAGATGCGCTTGACAAAGTCAAACTGCAAACAATTACAGAGGAAGTAAACCCTGATGGGTTTACTTCCTCTTTCATTCCCTGCAAAGGCAAAGCATAATGGACTACTATGCATCGCATAGTAGTCCATTATGTGTCACTTATCTAACACAGGAGCCAGCGAAGTCACCGCTGTCCCCTGTAGTCCAGCGCATCCATCTTCTCGGTGGGGTCTCGCAGCTCCGCCGCTGTCATTCAGCGAATCCACGATGACGTCACTCCCGCGCATGTGCACAGGAGCCGACACTCGCGGCATGTCCGTCGTTGAAGATGCCACGCTCAGTGCGCCTGCGCGCCGCTATCAGCGGTGCCTGTCTTCGGGCAAATATCTCCTAAACCATATAGGTTTAGGAGCTATTTCTTGGACCTACAGGTAAGCCTTAATCTAGGCTTACCTGTAGGTCAAAGTGTGTTGTAAGGGTTTACAACCACTTTAAGCACTTGCAGCAACCATTTTTTCCCTTTTGGGGTAAAGATTTTACATAAATGAATACAAATTGACCATTGTGAGCACCCCTGTTGGTGTTAAATGTTTTTTCTTATCTCTCTACCTGTCACTTTTGCTGGATAGCTGTTGAAATATAATAGACTTAAGAATCAACGGGTGAACATAAAAGGAGAAAAAAAGCAATGAATGCAGCCACCACACCTAAGAATTGGTAAGCTGCAATATAGTATTTTCTTGGGGGTTTATTACCCCTTTAATGGCACCACAATATACCTTGCCAATGCACCTGCATTACATGGCACCACAATGAATAGTAATGCATTACTGTAGGTTGTGGTGCACAAAAAAATAGTGCATGCACCTGTTTTTGGTGCTGCCCCCCCCCCCCAATTATGGACTTCAGCCATCCTGTGGAATGCAGACTATCCAGGTTAATTAACAGAACCAAGATATGTATGTACACTAGGCACAGAACAAGCCAGGGATATTTTCCTTGCAAAGGTTGTGGGCACTCAGCAGCGCCAAATACAGTTTACAGTTTGGTTTATGAGCAATGCAGTTAACGAGTGCTTTGAAAGACGAGCAACTTTTTTTTTTAATTCTGACTCGGTTTGTGAGTGTTGTCTCGCAAAACAAGCAGAATTCAAGCTAATGGGGTGTGCAGTACCGCATTTGGCCAGAGGTGCGGGGGCGCCGGGGATACACGGAATGGTTCGGAGCCGTTCAGAAATACTCAGCATCACTTGGAAATACTCGGAAACACTTGGAAATACTCAGTTCCCGAGTGTTTCCAAGCCTTTCCGAGCTCAGCAGAGCTGTCCTCAAGTATTTCCGAGGCTCTCTGGCACCCCCGCACCTCTGGCCACATGCAGTATTGCATGTAATAGAAGTCAATGCGGAACAAATTATCTTCGTTTCCATTGACTTCTATGGGGAAACTCGCTTTGATATGCGAGTGTTTTGGATTACAAGCATTCTCCTGGAACAGATTATGCTCGTAATCCAAGGTTCCACTGTAGTGAAGAACTAAGGAGCAAGGATTAAGGTAAGCGCTTTAGTGTTCAGGCTACAGTGAGTAAGTGTGTATTTAAAAGACAGCTTCACTAAAGTCTGTCAACCTTCAGTGCCAGATTTATAAGCCCTGACAAAAGGGACCTCCTTCTATACAAAATGATATTAAACAGTATAAAATAATATATATAAAAAAAAAAAGTATAAAAAAAAATGAATATAAAATATATAATAAAAAAATGACTTTTTATTAAATGTATGTTGGGAAGTAATATGTTGCCAGCCATCATCTGTAAAAGTTTTTACTCCAGACTGGTATATTGTATTGTTTTTAAACCACATATAAATAGCTAAGACTGCATGTGTGTGTGCAAGCATGACATCAGAATTATGTTGTGTCACGCATTTTAACCACTTGCCGACCAGCTCACGTACATTTACTGCAGCAGCTTGGCTCTCCTGCATGAACCAACGTACCTGTAGGTCGGTCCGTGCAAGGAGTATAGCGGGCACGCCGCAGAAGCATGCCCGCAGGTCCCGCGGACACGATGTCCTCCGGCCACCCGCAAACGATGTGTAAACAAACCATTTCCCCGTCCTGTTTAGTGACATGTCAGAGATCTTCTGTTCCCAGTGATCGAGAGCAGTGATCTCGGTCATGTCCCAGTGAGCCCATCCCCCCTTCAGTTAGAACATGTTGAGGGAACACACTTAACCCCTTGATGGCCCCCTAATGTTAACTCCTTCCCTGCCAGTGTCATTTTTACATTGATCAGTGCATTTTTATAGCACCAATCAATGTAATAATGTCACTGGTTGTCAAAAAGTGTCATTTTGGGTTAGATTTGTCCGCCGCAACGTTGCAGTCCCGCTAAAAATCACAGATCGCCGCCATTACTAGTAAAAACAATAAAAAAAATGTAAGTCCCTAAATCTATCACCTAGTTTGTAGATAACTTTTGGGCAAACCAATCAATATACGCCTATTGCAATTTTTTTTAACCAAAAATATGTACAAGAATTGCTCACTTTAATGCTCCCCAACCTCCACGCTTTATTATATATATTTGGTAAACTATCGGGTTATAAAGTTAATACGGCCAAGACGGAAGCTCTCCCTATCCACATTCCCCCCACGATTCTTACCACCCTACGAAACAACTTCCCCTACCATTGGTGCTCTGTGTCCCTTAAATATGTAGGCATACATCTGACGGCATCTTATCACACCTTGTACCAAGCTAACTTCCTCTCCTTAATTTCGGAAACACATGGCTTATTCTGTAGGTGGGTGGATTGTCCTCTGTCTCTTCTGGGCAGGATAAATGTCCTCAAGATGGCTATACTTCCAAAACCCTTGTACCTTTTTGAAACAATGCCAATTGCGCTCCCAATGTCACAACTTCGAAATATCCAACGGGCTTTCACTAAATTTATATGGGGTAACAAAGCACACAGGATTGCTAGCACAGTGGTATTCGCTCCCTGCTCCCAGGGAGGGTTGGGAGCAACCGATATCATTGAATACTATTATGCTACCCATCTCACAGTGACCTTCTCATGGTCATCGCACTTTGCAACAAGTAGATGGTCAGAATTGGAAATGAGCGTTACTAACTCTGTACATCCTTGTTCAATGCTCTGGACCGACCTGACCTCTTCCATATCTCAGCTCAGACATATATGCCTAAGACCAATGCTATTTACTCTTTCCATTTGTAAAAAATTTAACAAAAGGTTCTCTCTCTTTTCTTCATGCCCACCTCTTTTAAACATTACTTTTAACCTGGATATACCAGACAGCCTTTCATATGTTAATATGCATCCATGGACTCAGGTGGGCATTTTTCAGCTCCGCCACATAGTGCATCCTATGACCCACAAGGTACTCTCCTTTCAAGATTTACAAAACAAATTTGACATACCCAAAAAGTTTTTTATCTCTTATCTCCAATTTAAGCATTACTTCTATTCCGTATCACCTGCCATGGTCTTAGAAAAACCCAATGTCTTTGAAGCTTTATGTGCCCAAGGCCCATATCAGCCTGGTCTCATATCCTCTATATAAAAGATCCTCCATGACTCAAGTCCACCCACGTTAGTCTCCTGGTATACATGTGGAGATGGGCCAAGACACTCCCTTCCCCTATATCCCTCCCTCAATGGGATATAGATCAGGACTTCCATATCCAAGGTTTCCAGATGCGTGGAGCAGAGAGAGACAGCCTATAAGGTCCTCATATTTTGGTACAGGACCCCCTGAGGTTATACATATATATGACCCATCTGTATCCCAGAAATGCTGGAGATGTATGCGAGATGTGGGAACACACTACCATATCTTTTGGGAATGCCTGTTAATTTTGTCGTTCTGGTCCTCGGTCCAGTCAGTGCTGCAATCAGTATTGGAGATGGATTTCCCGATGGACCCGGCACATTACTTATTAGGCCTCCCAGTCCCGGGATTATCCAAACATGCCAAGAAGTTAATGTCATATATCCTCCTAGCTGCCAAGAGAGTAATACCTACCCATTGGTTAACTTCTGACCCTCCCACATGATCCCAACTGATCTTAACTATAGCGCAGATACGTAGAATGGAACATATGATGGTGGTATTTCAGGACTCCCTGCCTCAATTCTCGAAGATATGGGATCCTTGGGACAAATCCTCTTTCAATCCTGAATCACTATCCTAAAATGCTTAAAAATGTCTCTTGGGCAACATACCCCTCCATACTCAAATGATTAGCCTACTTGCTATTCTTATATATTCTATTAATATACAATTGCTGTATCGAGATTCATGGTGTACCCTCTCCCCCTTAATTTTCTTTCTACTTTCCTCCTCAGATTATATCACTCACTGAATGATGCTACTTTTTCTTTTAATACAATGACAGTGGCGTTCTTCTGTATCATATTTGTTTTTCTCTGTTTTGTTAAGGAAAACATTTTCAATAAATATACATAAAAAAAAAAAAATATGTAAAAGAATATATATCGGCCTAAACTGATGAATAAATGTGTTTTTTTTATTTATTTTTTTGGGATATGTATTGTAGCAGAAAGTAAAAAAAAAAAATTGTCTGTCTTTTTTATAGCACAAAAAATAAAAACAGCAAAGGTGATAAAATACCAGTAAAAGAAAGCTCTATTTGTGGGAAAAAAAGAATGTCAATTTTGTTTGGGTATGTCGCACGACCGTGCAATTTTCAGTTAAAGTGACGCAGTGCTATATCACAAAAAATGGCCTGGCCATTAAGGGGGAAAAATCCTCCGGTCCTTAAGTGGTTAAAAATGTGTGACTGTCATTGAGAATGTAAACCAACTCTGTGTAAGAGGGGGCCCCAGACCTTGAAGTGCCATGGCCCCTCAAGGTCAAAATCTGGCCCTACCTACCCTGTTACTGTAAATTCTTATTATACGTTTTTTTATTTTTAAGGTAATACTTTCACAAAAAATAAAAAACAGCCTTTATTAAATAAACTGCCAAGACACAGGTACATATAAAAATTCAACGGTGCATGAAGAAATTTACTGAACACAGAGAATTTAACTGCCACTGCCTAAAGTTCCCATCATGAATCACAGATTCCTTATTGGCTGTGAATAGGCAGATGCAAGTTAGTGTAACAGCTGTTACCATATTTCATGTACAAAATTTTAATATAATAAGTATTTGTAAAAAAAAAAAAAAAAAACATTTGTAGAAGATTTTTCTAAGCTATATGACACCAGCTTTATGGGTAAATTGTAATAAGAGAGCTAATGCTCTCTGTGGTCGTATGCTATCATTTTCTGCAGCCAGCAAATTAAATTATGCAGAAAAAAATTATACCCAAACCCGCCAAAACATGAAATGTCTTCCTTTCTTAAAAAAACATAAAAAATAAAAAAATAAAAAAAAAACAGTCCAAACGGCTTGGAATGTTGTGAGTCAATAATGAAATGTGTTCGATCACACAGAAATAAAAAGTAGAAGAACAGAGCCAAGAATTCCCCAATTAAAGAGCACATCTATCAAAGCTGGCATGTTTTTTAAACAGTCATTCCTCTGTCCAAAATACTTCAAGCAGAAACATATTTGGTTTACCAAACAGCCTGGCCGAGGTGGTGAGACTGCAGCAGGACTGTGCGCTTGTCATTTTTTCTTCACAGATGGAGAAATGTATACACTCCCATCCATTGGGATTATGGCTGCAAAGTGACAGTACCAGCAGCCAAAGACTTCCATCCAATGACCCGGGCAGCAAAAGCACAAACCTAAGCCAAATGTTTCCTACACAACTTCTGCATTGTGCTCATCTCACACAGGACTTCCACATACAAAATGACACAGCAATATACAATAAAGTATAAGGCAAGGAAAAATCCACTCTTATTAAAAAAAAAAAAAAAAAAAAAAAATGTATAACAGACAAATGATACAAAAATACATTCACATTTAAGTTTAAAAGACATTTATAATAGTAAAGGGCCAATTATATTACTTTAAAAAAAATTATGTTTTATTTTATATCTGTTAACAACCTTTGTTTTACAAAAATTAGGTAAATTTGTTTAAGGACTACTATGAAAAAAAAAAAAAAAGAACTCTACTCCTACGTTGGATTAGCAAGATATAGCATGCAAATGATGCACATGATATTTAAATCGGTTGTAAACCCGCTGTTGTGTTTTTTTTTTCCCCACCTGCAAAGGAAAAAGGCATAATGAGCTAGTATGCACCACATACTAGCTCATTATGAAATACTTACCTTAGAATGAGGCCCCGACATCTGGTCTGATCCACGCTGAGGGAGCTGACATGTTCTCTTTGCATTTCTTCCGGGCATCGTCACTCCCGCACATGCGCGCGGGGGATTTCTTCCCGGCAGGGTCCGGCGTCTGCCAGGCTTTCAGCCGAGAATCCCCTGTGCGCATGTGGCGCATTGCGAGGGGAATATCTTCTAAACCGTACAGGTTTAGGAGATATTTTTTTTTTGTACCAAATTTTTTTTTGTACCTACAGGTAAGCCTTATTGTAAGCTTTCCTGTAGGTAAAAGTCCCAAAAAGGACTATACAACCACTTTAAAAATAAATAAATAATAATAATATTTTTTATTTTTTATAATAAAATAAATTGTGTTAGTAGAGCATTGAACCAAATCTTTGGGAAGAGATGGAGGCTCTAATTCCAAGTCAACAGCTTTCCATTACCTGGGGTGTCCTTAAAGGGTAACTCAATTTTCATGGGGAAAAAAAATAGCAAAAAAAAATAAAATAATAATATAGCATATACAATTGTGACACCTTTCCTTTTCAATCTGCAGCTCTGTAATTTTCTGTGAAATGCAATGCAATATGGCTACCTGGAGGTGTTCTGTACATAGAATGTGTACAGGACGCTCCCTAGAATCATCATTTTCTGCCTGTGTGATTGGCTCACTGATTTTTCCAGTCTGCACTTAGATACAAGTCAGATTTTTGGCATCCCCGCAACAAAAATGTCATTTTTGGTGAGATACTCCCAATAGGAAATCAAGTCTAAAGGGATGCAGACCCTGCAGCTTTCTTCATTAGAACCCTACAGCTGCAGCTGGTTGATAATTATGAAACCACTCCCATTAGACTCACTCATCACATGGGCACAGAGGAACAAACAATGATTTCTTCGGAATAACAAGAGGTAGGAATCTGAAACAAGGTTTGTTAAATTCCCTGCAATGTACATCGATCACTCAGAGGAGAATGTTTTTTTATTCAAAAAAAGTGGAGTTTCGCTTTAAGGGTCTCCAGATTCGTTTAGTTAATGTAGAATACCGAACATTATAGGGTATTTGTGGAAAATTCGAGCACCGCGGAACGACGAGCCGAGAAAATTAAGTTCAATGCTTCCGAGCATGCATCAAATTGTTTCCGAGCATGAGTAGGGATTTTTCGTGTCGGAATTGCTACAGACGATCAGAATTTCCGTTGGAAAAATAGAGTACCTGCTCTCAATCTTTTGCTGGCGGAAATTCCACCAGCAAAAGTCCAATGGAGCATACACACAATCGGAATTTCTAACTAAAAGCTCACATCGGAAGTTTGCTGGCAGAATTTCCAATCGTGTGTACGGGGCATGAGGCCCTAAAAAATTAT
Organism: Lithobates pipiens; assembly: GCF_037356315.1. NCBI lineage: Eukaryota > Metazoa > Chordata > Amphibia > Anura > Ranidae > Lithobates > Lithobates pipiens. The sequence continues at coordinate 284,318,975 of NW_027507785.1, read as the reverse complement.
GACTACAAGTGAATATAGCTGCCATGTTTTCAAGCAACATCATTTTCTTTAGTTTTGGAAAATAGATTGAGCTAAAAGTTAACGTTTTCCTTTAACGACTGTAATGAAGAATTGTAGTTTTTGACAGGCCTACATAAGGAAAAATCTAAAAATAAATAAATAAAAGTATCCATTATTTGATACTGTTATTCGCATCAAAAAGCTGTGTGTTGCCATCTACCCATTCAGGCCACCTCATTCCTTCATCAAAGCCAGCATCAAAATACAGAGAGTCAGCTGGTGTCAGAGCTTAGAGGGAGCAGTAACCCGAATGAAAACTCATTTATTGAGGGAAGCCTATCCTACACCCACCTAACAACTGTCCCCGAGCCACCCCCATCAAATCATTCTCTGCAGCTATTACCCTTTGTACCACCACCCCCTCCCTTTAGAATGTAAGCTCTACGAGCAGGGCCCTCCTGTCCCTTCTGTATTGAACTGTACTGTAATTGTGTTGTCCCCCCTATACAATGTAAAGCGCTGCGTAAACGGTTGACACTATATAAATCGTGTATAATAATAATGCCCCATACACACTATCAGATCTTCTGCTGATTTTTTCCTTCAGGCTTACCAAAACCATGTAGTACAAGGGCCTGCCTGATTGCATACAAATTGAAACTCCTAAGGTTTGACCTCATATTATATGGTTTTGGTAAATCTGAAGGAAAAACTCAGCAGAGAAACTCATAGTGTGTATGAGGCTTTACATGTGAGAACATTCAGGCCTAGTTAATGGTCATCAGACCTAAGGCTCGGTTCACACAGGGGCGGCACGACTTGCAGCGTGACTCACAGACGCGACCTGCAAACGACTTCAGCGGCGACTTGCAAAACGACTTCTGTATAGAAGTCAATGCAAGTCGCCTGAAGTCGCCCCAAAGTAGTACAGGAACCTTTTTTCTAAGTCGGAGCGACTTGAGTCGCTCCTATTAGAACGGTTCCATAGTACAGAACGGAGCGCGACTTGTCAGGCGGCAAAGTCGCCTGGACAAGTCGCCCCTGTGTGAACCGAGCCTAAGCACTGTCACGTGGGAAAAGGTCAAATGTGCCACCGTACCTTAAAGCAGGGGTCTCCAAACTATGGCCATCCAGTTGTTCGAGAACTACGATTCCCATCATGCCTAGTCATGTCTGTGAATGTGAGAGTTTTACAATGCTTAATGGGACGTGTAGTTCCACAACAGCTGGAGGGCTGTAATTTAGAGATCCCTGCCTTAAAGTGTCAGTAACTTGCCCCTAAATGAGCAAAATATTGACAGTGTCTCTTAAAAAAAAAAAATTGCATTTCTGAAATTACTAGGATGTTCTTCTATGATGTTATTTTACACACAGTGTTTAGTGCAGTTCTCACGTAATACTCTTGGCAGAAAAATCATTGCTCTGTCAGAGTACAACGCAAATAAACAAACATTATCTCCCCATATTAATACCCACAGCCTTTTCTATAGCAAAGTCACAGTGTGTAAGAACAGCAAAGAGAAGTCTCAATAGATGCTGATAGCAGGTGCTGGCTTACTGTGCATATTCCCGCATATTGGAGCCGGCTCTCCAGCCTCTGTGAATTCTGGGAACAGCAATGGAGCTACTCATAGCTGTTCTAGATCAGGTGCATTGGCTGGAAATGAATTATATTCCTATGTCACACAGCATTAAGCAACTAGAGTGGGGAAATCACATTTCAGTCTTGAAGAAAGAGACAGTGTAGGATGTAGATAGAATGGCGCTCATTTCATGAGACACTGTAAAGCACAAATGGCAAAATCTATTCTGTGTTTATAGCCTGTTACACTATCCTTTTCCTTTCTACAATTGTTTCTTACCAATAGCGTTTGGCATCAAGCTGTCCAAGGTGCTGAAATGACCGGCAGATAAGACTCAGCCGAGCTCAATAATAAAGTCTATCTAAATCCTCTAAGTTTTTTTTTTTCCTCCTCTCTCAGTGATAAACTGGTATTTTTAATAACAGTAGACACATTAAATGTCCTAAATATATATATATATATATATATATATATATATATATATATATATATATATATATATATATATATATATATGTATATATACTTACTAGCACCTTGCTAGACAATACCGGAGGGAGTGGGCTAGGGGGCTGAGCAGAGCATTTACATAATGTGTAATGTCAATCTAAAAAGCTACATGGGGCACTAGGCATTGCTATTTATTAATAGGGCTAAAAACAGTGCCAACATTTAAGCAGCTATAGCAGCAGCAGCAGAACCAGCAGCAGCATCTGCAGCAGCAGCAGCGGTGACAATGCTTTATTGACTGCAATGTAGAAAAAAGTGTGTCGTCACTCTAATGTCAATCTTATAGGCTGAAGTTGGATATAGTTATTTCTATTTACTGAGAGGACTAACAACAGTGCCAACATCTAAGCAGCTATAGCAGCAGAAGGGGTGACAATGCTTTATTGACTGCAATGTAGAAAAAAGTGTGTCGTCACTCTACTGTCAATCTAATAGGCTGAAGTTGGATATAGTTATTTATATTTACTGAGAGGAATATCAACAGTGCCAACATCTAAGCAGCTACAGCAGCAGCAAAGATGACAATACTGAATTGATTGCACTGTAGAAGGGAAAGTATTGTCATCCTGATGTCAATCTAACAGGCTCCAGTTGGTGCTAGGCATGGCTATTTATTGATAGGGCTATCAATAGTATCAGTCTGGAATCAGATACAGCAGCTGCATACATGACAATGTTGCAGTGGTTGCAGTGCAGAAGGAAGATTGTTTCACACTAATTGCTCTGCATTAATAGATTATCTACATGCAACTGTCTGCAAGACTTGATTTGCCTATACTAATGAATAATCTGTCCTTGCTATAGATATTTGCATCATCTGTGCCCCTTCTGCTTTGTTAGTCTACCTTTTGTCCCCCTGCTTGCTTGTGTCTAAAAGCTCTTTTGCTTCCCGGAACTTTCTCATCATAGTGGACGATCTGTGATTAACCACTTGAGACCTGTGCTATAGCCGAATGACGGCTACAGCGCGGATCTCCTTTTCCGGGACTACGTCTATTGACGTAGTCCCGTGCACGAGCGGCCTGTGGTGCGCTCTGTGATCGGCGAGTCTACGAGACTCGCCTGATCACCGATCCGTGCAAGGGGTCGATCCCGATCCCTTATCACGTGATCAGCTGTCAGCCAATGACAGCTGATCATGTGATATAACAGAGCCGGTAATCGGCTATTATTCCTCCTCGCGTCAGCGCGAGGAGAAAAAAAAAGCCGATCACCGGCGGCCGTGATCGGGACATCAGTCCCGATCACGGCCAGCCCTGCCAGTGCCCACCTGCCCCCTGCTTTGCCTGCCTGAATAAAAAATGTGTCCCCCCTGTCAGTGCCACCCGGCAGTGCCCACAGTGCCACCCAGCAGTGCCCACAGTGCCACCCAGCAGTGCCACCCAGCAGTGCCCACAGTGCCACCCAGCAGTGCCCACAGTCTGCCTCAACAAAGGTGCTGCACCCCAGTGCCACATATCCGTGCCCAGCAGTGCCGCCCAGCAGTGCTGCCCATCAGTGCCCAGCAGTGCCACCTATCAGAGCCACCTATCAGTGCCACCTATCAGTGCCCATCAGTCCCATCTATCAGTGGTACCTATCAGTGCCCCTTAGTGCCACCCATCCGTTCCACCCATCTGTGCCACCCATCCGTGCCATCTTATCTGTGCCCGTCTTTGCCCATCAGTGCCGCCTTATCTGTGCCCATCGGTGCCGCCTTATCTGTGCCTATTAGTGCCGCCTTAACTATGCCTATCAGTGCCCACCAGTGCAGCCTATCAGTGCCCACCAATGCAGCCTATCAGTGCCCACCAGTGCAGCCTATCAGTGCCCACCAGTGCAGCCTATCAGTGCCCACCAGTGCAGCCTATCAGTGCCACCTCATTAGCGCACTTCAATGAAGGAGAAAAATGACCTGTTTGCAAAATTTTATAACAAACTATTAAACATGATTTTTTTTGCATCTTTTTTTCTTTGTTTAGCAAAAAATAAAACTCCCAGCTGTGATTAAATACCACCAAAAGAAAGCACTATTTGTGGGAAAAAAATGATAAAAATTTAATTTGGGTACAGTGTTGTATGCCCGCACAATTGTCATTCAAAGTGCATCAGCGCTGAAAGCTGAAAATTGGTCTGGGACTGAGGGGGGTTTAAGTGCCCAGTAAGCAAGTGGTTAACCTACTGAGTTAGACATAGATCTTTAAGAATACCTGGGAGTCAATGATATGGCTACTTTACAGCTCTGAACATAAGGTGGGTCATTCACCTTGTAGATAAGAGAGATCCATCAATGGAGCAATATGTGTCAGCCTACTAGCTACAGTATCTCACAAATGTGTGTACACCCCTCACATATTTCTAAATATGTTATTATATCTTTTCATGTGACAACACTGAAGAAATAACAGTTTGCAGCAATGTAAATAGTGAGTGTACAGCTTGTATAACAGTGTACATTTTCTGCCCCTTAAAATAACTCAACACACAGCCAATAATGTCTAAACCACTGGCAACAAAAGTGAGTACACCCCTAAGTGAAAATGTGCAAATTGGGCCCAAAGTGTCAATATTTTGTGTGGCCACCATTATTTTCCAGCACTGCCTTAATCCTCTTGGGCATGGAGTTCACCAGAGCTTCACATGTTGCCATTGGAGTTCTCTTCCACTCCTCCATGATGACATTACAGAGCTGGAGGATGTTAGAGACCTTGCGCTCCTCCACCTTCTGTTTGAGGATACCCCACAAATGCTCAATAGGGTTTAGGTCTGAAGACATGCTTGGCCAGTATATCATCTTTACCCTCAGCTTCTTTAGCAAGGCAGTGGTCATCTTGGAGGTGTATTTGGAGTCCTTATGTTGGAATACTGCCCTGTGGCCCAGTCTCCGAAGGGGGGGGGGGGGGGAATCATGCTCTGCTTCAGGATGTCACAGCACATGTTGGCATTCATGGTTCCCTCAATGAACTATAGCTCCCCAGTACCGGAAGCACTCATGCAGCCGCAGACCATGGCACTTCCACCACCATGCTTGACTGTAGGCAAGACACACTTGTCTTTGTACTCCTCACCTGGTTGCCGCCACATACGCTTGACACCATCTGAACCGAATACGTTTATCTTGGTCTCATCAGACCACAGGACATGGTTCCAGTAATCCATGTCCTTAGTCTGCTTGTCTTCAGCAAACTGTTTGCAGGCTTTCTTGTACATCATCTTTATAAGAGGCTTTCTTCTGGGACAAGGGCCATGCAGACCGATTTGATGCAGTGTGCGGTGTATGGTCTGAGCACTGACAGGCTGAACCCCCACCCCTTCAACCTCTGCAGAATGGTGAGGCCTGTTCTGAGTGGAACCTGTCCTGTTAAACCGCTGTATGGTCTCGGCCACCATGCTGCAGCTCAGTTTCAGGGTCTTGGCAATCTTCCAATAGCCTAGGCCAGTGATGGCACCCCAGATGTTTTGGAACTACTTTTCCCAAGATTCTCATGCACTCTGCAGTGTAGTCGAGCATCATAGGACATGTAGTTCCAAAACATCTGGGGTGCCAAGATTAGCCATAACTGGCCTAGGCCATCTTTATGTAGAGCAATAATTATTTTTTTCAGATCCTCAGGGAGTTATTTGCCATGAGGTGCCATGCTGAACTTCCAGTGACCAGTATGAGAGAGTGAGAGCGATAGCACTAAATTTAACACACCTGCTCCCCATTCATTCCCGAGACCTTGTAACACTGAGTCACATGACACCGAGGAGGGAAAATGGCTAATTGGGCCCAATTTTGACATATTCACTTAGGGGTATACTGACTTTTGTTGCCAGCAATAAGATAATTTTGAAATTGATGGCAGCAACACATCTTGAAAAAAGTTGGGACAGGGCAACAGGAAGCTGACAAAATAAGATGTACTAACAAGGAAGAGCATAAAGAACATTTTGCAACTAGTTAATCGGCAAAGGGTCAGTAACATGACTGGGTATAAAAAGAGCATCTTAGAGAAGCAGAGTGTCACAGAAGTAAAGATGGGTAGAGGTTCATCACTGTAAATAAGCTGCATGTAAAAATTGTCAAACAATTTCAGAATAATGCTCCTTAACATAAAATTGCAAAGACTTTAAATATATCACCCATATACAGTACATAATATCAAACAATTCCAAGAATCTGGAGAAATCTCTGGGCACAGAGGACCAGACCGAGGCACAATATTTGATGCCCATGATCTTCGGGTCCTCAAACAGTCATGATTCTGTTATGGACATCAGTGCTTGGGTTTAGGAATACTTCCAAAAATCACTATATGTGAATCAGTGGCAGCCCCTAATGCACAGCCCCCCCCCCCCCCCATCCATGCGTCCAGCCCCCTAATTTACATGCAGGGCACCAGACGCATGGATTTCATATTTTTTTTAAGCATGTGATGAGAGCCAGAGGCTTTAATATGCTTCAAAAAAGCGTGGGCTCGGGGCGCAGAGCACTGTGGTCTGAGCCCACCCAGTTGTGTGACAAAAGCAAATGAATATTCTCTATTGTCTTCCTGATTCTCCTCCTGGCCAGTCAGGAAGTGGGTCCTAAGTCCCGTCACCCGACTGGCCAAAAGGAGAAGCGACTCTATTGGCCACCTAGGAGGAGGGAGGAGACACACATAATGCCGTAATGCTGAGGAGGAGGAGATGCAGGGGAAGCTGCTGCCCGTCAGATGTCCACGACCTAGATTCGGAAAGTGTTGAGGCTCGTGATACCACCAGCTGCCATTGCTGTGAATACAGTTTGTCGCACCATCCAAAAATGCAAGGTAAAGCTCTATTATGTAAAGAAGAAGCCATATCTGAACATGATTCAAAAACACCACCATGTTCTCTGGGCCAAAGCTCATTTAAAATGGACTGTTGCAAAGTTGAAAACTGTTCTATGGTTAGACAAATTGAAATCTGACATTTTTTTTGGGCAAACATGGGCGCTGTGTTCTCTGGACTAAAGAGGAGAGGGACCTTCCAGCTTGTTTTCAGAAGCCTGCATGTCAGGAGCACCTAGCTCTCCTGCTCCTCATTCCAGCATCCTGGTTTGGGTTATGACATTCTCCTTGTCTGTCTGGGACAAAGTGACTTGATATGACACTGTAATTATATTTGTACAATATATTTGTACAAGGTTGGGATCTTGAGACCCACTCAGCAGACCTACAGTACTTGTGGAGAAACTATAGAACTGTAGGGTCTTACTTTATCTTGGTTCCCGTAACAATGGCTGCACAAGTTTAGACACATCTAACTAGATCTCATATTGCATCTCTGTACAAGGCTGAATGTCATGTGTTCAATCAAGTATTGATATTAAATTACTTAAAATTAGATTGTATATTCTTACAGGAAGCAAACATCATTTACTTGCAAGCCCAGAAATAGAATACCAAGAAACCAGCCGATGTTCGCAAAAGAAGCCCAGCAGAGTGCTGATATCACATCTTTGCCTAATACAATTTGATAGCGATTATCTGCATGTACTTCCTGTTAGACAGAGCACTTTTGAAAAAGACAAGAGCTTTTTGGCAGAACTAAACCAGGCAAGACTGTTTTGGATACACAGCTGTTTTCACGAATATAAAATAAAAAGCATATTTTTTTTATGCCATTGATCCTTGCATTTACAAGCACCACCGAAAGCCTAATGGAAACAAGAATACAACTGCCACCTGTCACTAAAATAAAGCAAGACTGACGTGTAAAGTGCACCTGTAATAGGTGGCAAAAAACATGCTGCAAAATGTAAAAATGAAGCAGGATGGCAATGCACTATTTTAACCATGAACGTTTTTAACGTATTTGGGTAAAAACAGCTAAGCCCTATCCCTTTGCCAGTAAACACTACCCTGCTTGTTATAAGACTTGTCAATGCAGAGGTTCTGCAGCAGCTAAAGAGCAGAAAAAAAAATTGCTTCAAAGAGAACATTTAGAGAAAGGCAGTGTAAAAACAAAAGGATGTGACAAATTAAAGTAGAACTATGTGCAATGTGAGCTTCTCTTTAACCACTTACAGACCGGACCATTTTGCTGGTCAAAGACCAGACCACTTTTTGCGATTTGGCACTGCGTTGCTCTAACTGACAATTGCGCAGTCATGCGACGTAGCTCCCAAACAAGATTGACGTCCTTTTTTCCCCACAAATAGAGCTTTCTTTTGGTGGTATTTGATCACCCCTGCGGTTTTAATTTTTTGCGCTATAAACAAAAATAGAGCGACAATTTTGAAAAAAATGCCTTATTTTTTACTTTTTGTTATAATAAAAAACATTTTTTCCCTCAGTTTAGGCTGATACGTATTCTTCTACATATTTTTGGTAAAAAAAAATTGCAATAAGCGTTTATTGATTGGTTTGCGCAAAAGTTATAGCGTTTACAAAATAGGGATAGTTTTATGGTATTTTTATTAATGATTTTTTATTTTTTTTTGTTTACTAGTAATGGCGGTGATCAGCGATTTTTATTGTGACTGCGACATTATGGCGGACACATCGGACATTTTTGACACATTTTTGGGACCATTGTCATTTATACAGCGATCACTGCTATAGAAATGCAGTGATTGCTGTGTAAATGTAGTGAAGGGGTTAACCAGTGGGTGGCAGTGTAGGGGTTAAAGCGGGAGTCCGCCGCTTTTTTTTTTTTAAAAGCCAGCAGCTACAAATACTGCAGCTGCTGACTTTTAAAATAATTACACTTACCCGCCCAGCGCGCCCGCGATGTCGGCACCCGAAGCCGATCTCTCGATCGTCTCTCGGGTGCTGCAACCGCCATCTTGGGTATGGGAATCAGGAAGTAGAGCCTTTCGGCTTTATTTCCCGGTTCCCTACTGCGCATGTGCAAGTCATGCTGCGCAATAAGGATGGTCCCGCTGTCTCTGGGATCCCTGTGTTTCCCAGCAGGCAGCGGGGGGACCTTCGGAAAGGGGCGTAGATTCTGCGGAAAGGGGCGTACCTTCTGCAGAATCTACGCTGGAAGTGGGTGCAGATACCTGTACTGTACAGGTACCGGCACCCCCCTCCCCCTGAAAGGTGCCAATTGTGGCGCCGGAGGGGGGGTTCCAATGAGCGGAAGGTCCACTTTAGGGTGGACCTCCGCTTTAAGTGTTCCTAGGGGTGTGTTACTAACTGTGGGGGGGCTGGGCTTTCATTTAGTGAACACTGATCTCTGCTCCAAACACATGGAGCAGAGATCAGCGTCACTAGTTGCTAGGCAGAATGGGGAAATGCTGTTTACAACGGCATTTCCTCCATTCAGCCACCCCGTGAGATGATCGCAGGTATCCCAGCGGCGATCGAGTAAACGGGACCCGCGACCGGACTCTCGGGGGTCCCGACCAGCACACGATGGGAGGGCGGCATTGAAGATTGGACATACCTGTACGCCAATATGCCTGCCCGTGCCATTCTGCCGACGTACATCGGCATGCGCTGGTCGGGAACCGGTTAACCTGAACCCATCTAAAATACACTACACCCAACAGTAATAAAATGAAGGACAGGGCATACCTCCTATTGTGTGCACAATAAATTTTGAGTTCCTCAAATACGCTGCAAAAAAAATTAGATGCCTGTCCTGATGACTGCACTGCTGAACATTTACTGGGTTCTTCTTTAATTCCTGAGTGCTGGGAACAAATTAAATGTGGCTTTGCTTACTTGTTCACAAAAGTGGCCTTACTATAAAACCTATGACTAGTCGCTATACCAGGAATCTCTAAACTATGGCCCTCCAGCTGTTGTGGAACTACACGTCCTATGAGGCATTGTAAAACTCTGACATTCACAGACATGACTAGGCATGATGGGAATTGTAGTTCATGAACAACTGGAGGGCCATAGTTTGTGGACCCCTGCTCTATACCATTGATGGTCAACTCTCATGATATAAGGGCCCTCAAGTAACGCCCCTGGTGTAACCCAAGGGTCTCACCTAATATTAAGGGAAAGCAAAACTTAAAAAGCTCTTAGAGACTGCAGGCATACTAGGAGATGGTCAGAGAATACAGGCATGCTACAAGAAATTTTTAAAGACTGCACATGTGCTGCAGGAGTTGATAGTGACTGGGGAGAGAAGACATTCATAGATCATTTTAGAAGAGTTGTAGATTTAAAAAAATGTAAAAGATCACTGCTATTACTGTCCCTTTACAAATCAGTTTTACATTTGTGTTAAAACCTTACAACCTCCTTAAAAATTACTTGTGCAACATCTGATATTTCTCTTAGCAAGATCCATTTCTTAAGATCAGAGAGAAAAAAACATAAAAAGATAATAGGGATGGGCAACACAGAAAAAGTAAGATGCTTGAATCTAAAATATCTGGGAGTCAAAGTTACCCCTGATCCTTCAGACTTATTTGACGCTAACTGTTGACCCATGTTGAAAATGATAAGGTTCGATTTATGCAATTGGCAGTCTCTTACTCTGACCTTGTTTGGAAGTTGTAATAAGCTCAAAATGTCCATCTCACCTCAGATTTTCTTTCTACCTTATACAGACAATCCAAGTCCATGTTCCACAAGCATATTTTACTCATCTATGGGCCATGATGAGATCCTTTATTTGGGCCAAACAACTCCCATCTCAACTGACGCAGATGATCACCTGGTGTTCTCAACCAGCACTCAAACAGTGGCTATTGAACAAGATAGTGCCCCTGTGCCTCATTCTATTCTAGCGGACACGTAAATCTCACCTGGTGAGAGGGTCCACCCATAGGGTTGTATGTAGGAATTTTTCAATTTCAAGGATTTCACCCACCTCCTCACCTCTCTTACCAGTGAAAGGGAATTCAGAAGTTCTTGTTAGCAGGGACAGCAAACAGTTTGAAAAGTCCTCGAAAACGTCTTCTAGAGGTGGCTAAGGGTAAAACTTTGTATTTTATCTTGAATCAGGACTCGATTGAGCACAAGCAAACCCAAGCAATGCTTTCACCCCTGCTGGACTCGCTAGTTGCATTTCAAATTAGGCACTTTCTAGGTTTTTAGCATCCCCTATCGAATACAGAAGGCCACACTCCCTTTTTGAGTCTTGCAACATGACATTTCACACCTGCTTTCAGTGGTATATAAAATGCTTATTGTACCTCAAAACATCCTAGCATACTATTTGTGTTTATGAGTTATCAGCTATGAGCAAGTGCTAATTTTAGCATGAAACGCGTCAGAATTTTTGTTCTATTTTTCTCCTTTGTTGCTGTGATTTGTGTGATGTGAATTTTCACTTGGAAAAATAAAGGCACAATTAATTTTTTGATTCAATCCGGAGTGCGGCTGTCCAGAATTTTTTCCCTTTCCATCTACTATTTGTGTTTATGCTTGTTTTCTCTTAACCCATTATTTTCTCTATTATATTGAGCCTCTTTAGAGGAGACCCCCATACCAGGGCCTGACATATTCTGATATTTGCCCTCTCAAATGGTTATATCTATGTTTGGAATTCAGGCAGTACTCCCATTCTTTTCATAGATGCTACCAGTAGGTATAGAGTCACCTTTAAGGCCTCCAATTGGGGGTACTGTCCTTAGCGCACTGTTCTTGTCTCTGTTCTTTCCTTTCTTTTTCCTCTCAATGTGCTTGTGTTCTTTGTTTTTGTTTTTTTCTATTTTATCTTTGGAGGGGTCAAAAAATGCAGAAGGGCTGGATATTTGGCTTTTAATCTCTTCCTCCTTTTCTTTTGAGTATTCTTGAAATCTTATATTTTATAGTTTAATAGCTTTTTATGGTAAACAGGCTTTGCCTGCTTAGGTCAGTTTCATCCCAAGTTGTTTTTTTTTCTCCTGTATGTTCAATATGTTTATGTTGTTTTATCAGTTACATTTCAGCCGTGTGAACCTGTTTTTTCTTTTGGTGTATGGACATGCTTGTCTGACTTAAATAAATTATTGAAAAAAGTAAGCATGAACTAAATAACCCATGCCATTTAACTACTGCCAAGACAGTCTTAGGTCCTGTTCACACTTAGGAGATTTAGAATCATGGGCAGAATCAGTAAGACTTTGCCCATGGTTCCAAACCATACTAAAATCGCAGCAAAACACACATCACACATTTGGGTGCCATTAATTCTTAATGGCACCCCAGACACAGTGCGATTGTGCCACGTATAGGAATGCATGTGGCTCAGAGCCAAAGTTTGGTCCCTGATATTCTTTGCCAAAACAAATGCACATATGGTAGCACAATCGTGAATGGGCTGCTCTATGCACAACACGTGAAATCCCGTGAAAAATCGCCCGCACTAAAAATTGAGAGTGGGAACTTGAGAGGAACTTGAGAGTGGGAGTTCCTGCTACATGAAGTGTAAACGGGGCCTAAAGAATATTTTTCCTTTCCTGGCTTACGTAGGCAGCCAAGCAGCATTATTATTTATAATACTTAAACTTACTAAACCCACAACAGTAAAATCAATCTGTATATGCGTAAAGCATGCTTGTTACTGTGAAACCTAAAGGGTTAATCATATACATTGTGTAAAGGGGTTAATTCTGCGCATTGTGATCTTAGCTTCTGTGATCCCGCCCTTCTTCCGCAGTCCCAAATCAATCCACTGATAGCACAGAGTCCTAGGAGGCACTCTGCACATGCACAGTTTGATGTGTATTGCTAGAGGAGTTTTTTTTATAGGAGGGGGCATGTTATCGGCAAAGGACCAATCAGCACTGTCCAGAAAAAGAGTCAGGGGTCACGCAGCCCTGCAGCTGATGTGCAGCACTGTTGATGAGGCACTGATTGTGAGCACTGATGTCCCTGATGGGTGGCGCTGGTGGGTAATGGTAGGCAGCACTGTTATCTGTGCTCAGGATTGACCCCTTACTCCGATCTGTGATCCAGCAAGTCTCATAGACTTGCTGATCCCAGAGCGTGCCACGCGGGCCCTGCAGGGGGCGCTCAGGCCGCTCGGGCAGACCGGCAAAGCAGGTCTGCTCTGTAGCCGTCATTCGACTATAGCGCAGATTTGAAGTAGTTAACTAATATAATTTTATTTCCATATTCTGTGTACTGTGGGAGACCAGATATAGTGAATGCAGGGTCCTGGGTTTAGTACTAAAATGTTAAGAAGAGAGCTCTTCTACATTGTTGGAGCACACATACAAGCTCCCAACATACTAAATTCCTGACTTCAGGTCAGAGAGTGAGGAAACCAATAAGGATTACCTATTAAGAGTGGATCTGTAAGGATAGGAATATGAGAGATGTCACTGCTGACTTTTTTTTTCAAGGTGCATAATCAAAGGCTGTAAATCGCTTTTTATTCTTTTATCAATATCATCAGATGTCACACTTTCTCCTTAAACAAACTGTCAGGTTTTCAGGTTTCTGAAGACATGCCATAGCAAAACAACAAAGAAGAAAAAAAATTGAATATTACTTGTTAACAAGTTAACCGCTTCATATGAAACATTAATAATGTACCGATTGCCGCATAACTTATTTTCCTAGTTAGTCGTAGAACAAACACAAATACTATAACACAACTGAAAGAGTATGTGCATTGAGCGCACCAGGGGATCCGAAAAATAAAAGATTTATTCCTGTAAGCTTCTATAGGCAGGGCATAAGAGTGAAGAAACAGTGAGATGCCTGGTCATTCCGTATTCTGAAACTCACCTTGTAATCCTTACCAATACCTGCTGGGTTCGGAGTCTCAGATAAACATGAGAAGTGGGTCATGGTGTCAGAAACACAGGTCTCATTTATTCAAATCTGATTTCTCTGTCTTCAGTACAGCTGAAGAGTATGACGGGAGGGGAAGAAAAAGGTGACAACTTGATTGGGTCTCTGGAGACAGATAACCATTTGGCTGCCAGGAGTTAAGCTGTTTCTACCTATTTACTGCCAGTATTTACAACGTAAGCCTATTACACCGAGGCACCAAAAGGGGGCATCTGTGTTGGATAGAGCCAAGAGAATGTCCTGAACCAGATGGGTCAAAACACACAGGGCATGGAAAAATATGTTTTTTATTCTTTTTGGTACATTGCTGAAAGATAAATATTAACAAGTGGAGCCACAGGCTGTGATGCCATGGCACACATTTATAACGCTTGCTGTGGCCAACTACACAATAAGCACATTAGACATGCCAGATGTGGCTCAAAGAGCTATTACACAGCGCCCATCATGATTAGGTAAAGAGTTAGGGAAAATTGAACTTAAATAGTCAGAATTTACTTTAGCTAAATATCAATCTATTATAATTTAAGAGAAAAACTATTTTAACAGTACTAATTATAATTATCTGCAAATGCTTGCCTAAATCAAACTGTCATCTTTACCTGTATATCAGATGGAATTTTAAACCAGGTTAACAATGGAGATGCTTACCCTAGTGGTTGAGATAACAAAGCTAAAGTGGAGACCACAAACTTTTACCTTTATGATTGAGTAATTATATGGCATATGCATTAAAGCAAAACTTTAATATTTAGAAAATGTTGGGGTGAAGAGGGTACCTGGTTTTGACAGGTACCCGCTCCCACTTCCGCTTAGATTGCCTAGGTGATCCCAACGGAAGTTCCCACCCCCCTTAATTTTCTGGGACATGGCTCAGTTCCCACAGTTAGGATGCCAGGGAGAACTGAGTATTTTTAAGCAGGACCTGCTTTTTTATTTTAAATGTATCTCGTGGAGTGACATTTTTATCTTTTTGCCAAAACGTGATTAGAGATTTAAAGAGGAGGTCCAATCAAATTTATGAAAAATGAAGTCAACAGCTACAAGTAGTGTAGCTGCTGACTTTTAATAAACAGACACTGACCTTTCCCAGGATTCAGCAATTTGCTCACCCAAGGGGGCACCAGGGACCACCTTCAGTCAGCAGCTACAAGTACTGTAGCTGCTGACTTTATTTTTTATAAATATGACTGAAGCTCCTCCTTAAAAGGGAAGTAAACCCTTCCAAACAACTTGGACCTATAGGTAAGCCTAGATTAAGGCTTACCTGTAGGTCCAAGCAATATCTCCTAAACCTATATGGTTTAGGAGATATTTGCCCGAAAATGGGCACCGCTGTCTACGGCGCATGCGCCGTAGACAGCGGCGCGCAGGCGCACTAAATGCGGCAAATCCAAGAATGGATTTGCCAAATTTGTCGACTCCCGTGCGCATGCGCGGGAGTGACGTCATCGCGGCTTCGCCGTATGACAGC
Source organism: Lithobates pipiens (assembly GCF_037356315.1). Lineage (NCBI taxonomy): Eukaryota > Metazoa > Chordata > Amphibia > Anura > Ranidae > Lithobates > Lithobates pipiens. The sequence continues at coordinate 284,303,733 of NW_027507785.1, read as the reverse complement.
AACGGAGCTGCGAGGCGCGACTCCCGTGCGCATGCGCGGGAGTGACGTCATCGCGGTTGCGCCGCTGTCATTGGTCGGAGCTGCGAGACGCCACCAGCAAGATGGACGCGGCGGACTACAGGGATCAGCGGCGACTTCGCTGGCTCCTGTGTCAGGTAAGTGACACATAATGAGCTACTATGCGATGCATAGTAGTCCATTATGCTTTACCTTTGCAGGGAAAAAAAGAGGAAGTAAACCCATCAGGGTTTACTTCCTCTTTAACTCCCCAATCATGTTTTGGAAAAAAAAGATAAAAATGTCCCCCAAAGGATACATTTAAAATAAAAAAGCAGCTCCTGCTGAAAAATAGTTCCCTCCAGCCCTGCCCCCCCCCCCCGCAGACTCAACTACTGGCTGATCCAGTGCTACCCAGCATCATTCAACCCACTTCCCGTGAGCCTAGGGCATCAAGGTTCTGCCCCCTGGACTTACAGGAGAATGCTGCATAGAGTGGCACCACATCATTGCCTGGCACTGCACTCTGCAACTTTTGGCATACGCTCACCACCAAAGGAAGAAGAAGACACCTGGAGAAAGTTTTCAGGATGATTGTTAGTTTTGGAGGAACTGATATTTTTCAGTTTACTCTGTGGATGGTAAACCGGTTTGGGACACGGAGACCGGAGATTTTGTCATGATCTGAGGGATGAAATTTCCAATGCTGGGACCAGGTTTTTGGAACAGCCAGCACACTGATTATGCAGGTGTGTTTGGGGCTTTTTTGTAGACTTATGACTAAAGTTCTGGGCTCTACCCTTCCATGGAGTCCATGTGGGTGCAAGGGAGCAGCCACAAGTGTGTGTCTGCATGATGCAGGTGTCACCGGAGCAGCAGGGATTGCTAATAGAGGTACAGTGTATGTATGTGGACACAGGGACACCGAGTTACATGGTCAGGAGGGCCGAGGCACAAAGTCTGAGCAGCAGTGCTGCTAAAAGGAGCCAGGAGGCTGAAGCTTATGTTATTTTATGTTGATGGTGGGAACACCTGCGTGGGCAGTTCATGCTGTTGGACATTCTTTTTACTAAAAGTTGGACAAAAAGCCATTAAATGGCATAACTGGCGTGGACTCTACTCATAGATGACCACACATGAGCTAAGCAACCCCAAACTTTTAAACTCAAAAGTGCAGCACTTAATACATACAAATAACATGAATGTTAAACAGTGCTAGCATACAAGAATGTCTGTGCTAAAAATACAAACGAACAATATCATGCATAAGCACAAGATTGTGTATAAAGTCCCATACAGAAAGAAGAAGATATCAAAAGTAAATGGTTATCTACATGACGCGATGTGAAGATGTGTCCCAAAAAGACAGGTTTCCAAATCCCAGTGGTTAGTGCCACTAATGCCGCGTACACACAATCGGATTATGTGTGTGGGCTCCGGCTGACTTTTTCTTTCCAAAAGTCCAGCTGACTTAGAAAGAAGTTTTGACTCATAATTGTCCGCCGGACTCGGCAGTCCACCGGATAATCCACCCGTCTGTGTGCTAGTCCGCCGGACTTTTGAAATGAACGGACTTGCCCACTTCCTTCGCTAGTCCCGTCTACCTGAAGCCACGTTTAAAATGGTGATCTATATGATGCGACATTCAGCTTGCGTGTTCGGCTTAAGTTTGCTTTGTCCCTTCCTTCATAGAGGTTAACACAAATAGCTCTTCCAACAGGTATAAGGGGCTTGTATGGTGGTTTGTATGCATTTCCCTTATCTATTATAGGTTAAAAGACTTCTTAATGTATATGTCATATATTTCTAGACAGCGGGGAATAATCCTTTTCACATTTCCTGGCCCAATATGCATGACCTGAAAAGACTGTTTCCAGTGCTCAATAGCTCAAGCTCAAATTACACATACAACAGGTCTTTTAACCATTGCCTACTATAGCCAAAGCTAAAACAAATGTTTTGTCTATACAAATACTTTAAGGACTAAAACCCCAGCTTTGTGATTGCACCCTGTTCAATAAGATTTTGCATAATGAGCACTAAAATGAACTCATGTGACCACTGGGTGAGGCTTCTCTCAAAAATGGGGGAAAATCGGATTCATAGCTATCAAGTGCAACAAGAATTGGTGAGAAAGCTTCAGTGGAGACACCTTTGTCCCATGATAACTTTTACAGGAGTGAGTTTTCCTTCGTAGATTTCCTCTCACTTTCCGTTGTCTCCCTCCATTTGTAAGTATCGAATGTTACATAGTTACATATTAGGCGAGGTCAAAAAAAGACACCACTCCATCAAGTCCAACCTATGTGTGTGATTTTCTGGCAGTATTACATTGTATATCCCTGTATGTTGCGGTCGTTCATGTGCCCCCCCCCCCCCCCACTGAGACTAGTGCCTGTGGAAGGGAATTCCACATCTTTGCTGCTCTTACTTTTAAGTTGGATGTTTGTAATTCAGGGACTGCCTATACTGTTTTTAAGGCAGGACATTTCGTTTTAACAGTTTAATGTGTCTGGCAAGTTCACTTACAAAGTATAGGTGAATCCATCAGCAGCCTAAAACTACTCATTGTAAGCTACAATGTGATCTTGTAAATATGGAACGGACTAAACCAATAATATCACAAGTTAGAAAAATGAAGGGAAGCCAACCAAACAAGATGATACCACATCCCAAAATTCAAATTTGAAAAAAGAAACAAAGGGGGAGGTAACCAACCTCAACGGGACTTTTACCGGTATCAAACATTTCAAATATTAAACAAAAGGTCAAGTAGCAATCACTCTAAGAGATTTTTTAAGAGAGAAAAAAAAATGATTTTTTCAAAAAGAATTTTTTTATTATACAAAGTAAGTAATGTATGGGCCATCCCCAACAAACTTACATATTTTGGGATCTGCCCGTAGCAGGTACCAATATTTATTTAAAACATCGCGTACCTGCCGGTGCTGCCCCGAAAAACGTGTGATGACTCTAGTATGGGAATTGCCCTTGGGGGGTTTTGTTGCCATAGATCAATGTAGACCTAGCTTGTTTCTTTGCCTTAAGATAGGAGCGCTTGAGGCACTTGTGGCTATACCCACGTTGCCGCAGACGCTCCTGTAGTAATTTGGCCTCTCTCTCAAAGAGTTCATCATTGCTGCAATTCCTTCTCACCCTAAGATATTGACTGTAGGGTATACTAGACACCAAAGGAGGGGGATGGGAGCTGGTGGCATGTAATACCGTGTTGGCTGCTGAGGGTTTTACGGAAAAGGGTGGACCCCAAACTTCCATCAGGGCTGATGAGAATTTGGAGGTCCAAGAAAGTGAGGGAAGTTTGGCTCTTTTCCAACGTAAATTTTAGATTGAACTCATTAGTTTTCAAATTTTCAAAAAAAATCAAAAGATCCCCCTCGGTCCCTGTCCAAACAAAGAAAATGTCATCTATGTAGCGCCTCCAGATAGGGATCTGGTCAAAGGCACCACGTAGATTTTCCTGCGCCAAGAGGTGTCGCTCCCAGCCCCCCAGGTACAGGTTGGCATACGATGGGGCACATTTAGTCCCCATCGCAACCCCCTGCACCTGGAGGTAGTGGGAGCCTCCAAACATGAATATATTGTTCTCCAAGATGAATCTAAGGAGATTCAGTATAAAGTTGGAATATTGGGGGGTACAGTTGCCGCCCTCGGAAATGAAGCCATCCACAACTCGCACCCCAGCTTCGTGGGGTATAGAGTTGTAGAGGGCTTCAACATCGAGGGCGACAAGCCATGCATCATGTGGGACAGATATGCCCTCAAGGGCCTTGAGTAGGTCCAACGTATCCTGTAAATAAGAGGCCAGGCGCTCGACATGTGGACGAAGAAAATCGTCCACAAGCTCACTGGCCTTCTCAGTCAAACAATCATTACCGGATACAATAGGGCGTCCAGGCGGTCTTTTTCTATTAGTTTATTGTAAATAATGGCACATGTATTATTTAACCATCACTTTGTGTATGTGTTTATCCATGCAGTTTTACCCTTGTCAATAATACTCAAAGCTCCTGAAGAAACTCGCTTTATGAGTGAAACATGTCGAGCATCTTACTACATTGACTGAGTTTATTAGTGATTTTTCCTGATCCGAATGTATTGTATGGATATAATTATGTATTTATTGTGTTGTTTTAACAAAAATTTGATATTTTTTGTATAATAAAAAAATTATTTTTGAAAAAATCATTTTTTTTTTCTCTCTTAAAAAATCTCTTAGAGTGATTGCTACTTGACCTTTTGTTTAATATTTGAAATGTTTGATACCGGTAAAAGTCCCGTTGAGGTTGGTTACCTCCCCCTTTGTTTCTTTTTCCAATAATATCACAACTTAAATGTTATGTAAGTTAAGATAAGTGCACCACAAATACATGTTAAAGTTTCCTATTGCCAAAGACCCTGTCAATCGTGTTTCAGGCCTAGGGTTTTGGTAAGAAAGGTTTCTTCTTAAGAAAAATCCTATGGCGTGCAAAACACACCCAAAAACGTCCACCTGGTGCCAAAAAAAGTGCACACACAAAGAGTGACACACAAAAATGTGCAACGGGTGTCTGCTGTCCTCCACAAGGAAGGGCCTTACCCTGATCCCCCGGGGCGTTAGGCTCCAGAAGGGGACTGAGGTACCAATACATGGCCCATCCAGCCGAAGCCAGATGACCGCCTTTCTCCGGAAGGTCTGCCGAAACAGACCCACCCAGGTACTAAGGTAGGGGCTCCCCCAAGGGAGATCCCCCAAAGAGAGGGCGAACCAAGCCAGAAGGCCTATGTCCACCCTCAAACAAGACTTTCAGGGTTGGCCTGAGGACCGACACCCTACTCGCCAAACGTGCAGGTGACAACATAAAACGTGACAAATCACACAGAAATAAAATAAATAAAGTGGGGAAGGGGGGAAGGGATAGGTGTTGGTAAGAAAGGTGCATATTGAACAGAAAATGTAGACCTCAGTTAGTCAAGTAGTACCCGTTAAAAAAAAGGGGTTAGGCTTTTTCAGCATAAAGCATGTCATGGACGACACCAATAGAGCCCGGGACTGGCTGCAGAGAAAGAGAAAATATTTTACAGCTGGACAGTGACAATTATAACTGCTTGAAAAGAGATGTTCTATTTTTGACAGGTTCTGCTATTTAAATTCTACTTTACATCTCAAAGAAGGGGAGGGGTAATATTGCCAGTCCATCCGTGTCATTATTCATGAAGTGTTGAAGGATAGAAGGAATGTCATTCGGGGGACAGGTAGAAGTTCTGTCGCAGATGGCCGCACAGTACGACACTAAAAGAACACCAGACTTTAAGAAAGCAGGGAGGTTCACTCTGCTTGTCACACAACGATGCACAGCTGAAATTCAAATCATATTAAATGGCTTCCAAAACTGCTCATAAAGTTGTGAAAGTAGAGCGGGAGCAGAGGTGTAATTTTGGTGGAGAAAATACCTGACTTCTCCAAGGCTGACAGTTCCATCAAGCCTGTTGAATAGAGAAGCTTTTTATTGCCTGGGCAGTGAGCTGCCTTATTAATAAGATTGCTGCACTGAGTGCCACAAGCTTTTCCAACAATAACATATTATGTGTAAGCCCAGGATTCATTTCTTGTTCTGATTTGCCAGGATGCAACTTCCCTCCCATACTGTTCTCAAAGCAAATAGATTGCAGGGCTAAAGCAAGCCCAAAGAAAGAAAAAAAATTCCATAGCAATCAGCAGTAGGGCTATATTTATTAATGGAACCAGACCTGGAGAGTAACAGTGCTGAATTGCATGGGCTTTGTAACGCTTGCAAGTACTTCTGTTAGTCTTGTACAAGTGCTAGTTTAAACGTGGAAACACTTATACCCTAGGACCACGCTGCATATATATAACTTCTCTACACGTGGAGATAAAGCCCTGCCATTCCCTAAACGAAACCCCTGCCCTTAACAGCTAAATTCTCAGTGGGCAGTAGAAGATCTGGAGCTAAAAAATTTAATTATGGTGGGGGCCAATGGAAAGTAATAATAGCAATCAAGTGAAAATAACAAATAACAACTGTAATGTCTAATTTGTAGTATATATGCATATTGAGAGATCATTTATGTATCATTATTACTATGTTTTTTTTTTTTTTTTCCTTGTTCATGTAAATCTGATGAAGGGAGAGTAGTGTTGCCCCTGAAACATGCTGGTTATTATTAAATGACTTTCAGCAACTATTACATTTAACTTGAGCTCTTGGGCTCTATTATTTGGTTTTGGTCTGGCACTCCTTTCTGTATTTCTATTATTTGAGTTACTGTTTGGGTGCCTATCAAAGGTAGCCTTTCTGTGTAGGAGCTGCCTCCTCGCAGCCAAGTCTTCCTTCCTCTGGTTACACTAGCAAGTCCAAAAGTTCTAAGCACCTCTGAGCATGTTGTCTTTTTTGCAACTCATGCGGCTACATTACATTAGCTAGCCCTGCCTTTTTAACCAGGGTGCCTAGGCACCCTGTGGTGGCTTCGGGTTTCTTCAGGGGTTTCTTGTCAAAATTCCTAAAAAATTGCCAATAAAAATTGTATACAAGCCAGCGAGTGGATGATGCCTGCCTTTTAGTTACATGAAGCCACATGTCTTCATTGTGCAAAATTAAAACCTTCTAGCTGCAAACTTCCTAACAACCAAATATGTCATCAGTCGATAATGAGGATGTCAGGCACCAGCAGAGCATCCTTGCTTGAACCTCCCCCATCCCTCTTTATCAGCAATGAGGTCACATTAGCTTAGTGAAAAAGAAACATTGCAATACTAGTCAGTACCAGTGTGGAAAGGTGTATTTTGAAAAATAAATGACCTCTAGCATTGGGTTTCCTACGTATGTGGATATTTCTGCGTAATGTAAAACTATTTTATTAGTCTTTTACATTTTAGAAAAGGGTGCCTCAAGATTGTGAATCATTATAAAGGGTGCCTTGACTGAAAAAAGGTTGAGAAACACAGAGCTAGCCTAACACTGCAAGCAATTCTTTAGGAACAAAGCGGCTAAACAGCACTCAATTGACTCCTGCAGTGTTTGGCCAGAAAAGGAATCACTGCCGGAGGGTTCTCTTCATTTCCTTAGTGTCCCTACCACTGGGCAGTTGACACTAATGTGACCCTAAAACAATGATGGGGGATCCATAATGGCATAAGCAGCATGTCATAAAAACGTTGGGCTTGGACTTTGCTTTGCATGGTCATATAAAGGCCATTGAATATTATACAGTTTTACAAGGCCAGGTACTACATTGTTGCCTCATGATGTTCCTGTATTCCATGATAATAATTATTGTATATACACTACTAAACACATTTAAGAAATGTTTCAGGAACCCCAGGATGAAGCCAAATATCTACGATTGCCTCTTCAGTTACCAGGTCTAAACATCACTGAACCTTTAAAGTAACATTTTTTTTTTTGGTTTGTTGGCTCCCCTTCCACGCCATAGATCTCTGCTCTTTTGATAAGATGTGCTGGTTCTAGAATTTTCCACATCTGACACTTTGGGATGTATTGGATGCTCAGTTCCCCTCTACATGTAGTGGTTCCATTTGCTGGACCCTAGCCTATGGCAATATAAGACACAAGTGGACAGAAAAAAGTATAGGGCTTGAAGACCGCAGAGATTGGGGGCATGGGTGGCAGCTTTATTTCATTTTGTAGGGTGAGATGTCATTGCAATATTTTTTGTTCTTTTTAATTTTTCAAAACATATTTGTATTAAGTGGCTTCAGCTTAGACAGGAGTAGGATGTCAGCACAGAATAATAATATTAATAAATAATATTGATTACATTTTGACTTTATTTATAACACTAATGCCCTGTACACACGGTCAGAATTTCCAAAATCCGATCGTATGTGGGCTCCATCTGACTTTTTCCGTCAGAATTTCCGACACACAAAGTCTGAGAACAGGATCTCAAATTTTTCCGACAACAAAATTAGATAGTTTAAATTCCGATCGTGTGTATACATTTCCGACAGACAAAGTGCCATGCATGCTCAGAATAAATTAAGAGACCACAGCTATTGGCTACTGGCCCGTTTATAGTCCCGACGTACGCGTTGTACGTCACCTCGCTAAGAACGATCGGATTTTCCGATAACTTTGTCCAACCGTGTGTATGCAAGACAAGTTTGGCACAAAATCTGTCTGAAAAAATCCACTGGATTTTGTTGTCGGAATGTTCGACCGTGTGTACAGGGCATTAGGGTATTTTTCCAGTCATTTCTTTTCTTTTTTTTTTTTTTTTAACGTTTTTCTCAAACTATAAGTAAACTTGTTTTATGGGAAGTCTCGGACTGCAGAATTTTGACTTCATCCCCAAAAGAACAGGAGCCTTTTCTTTTTGGAGGCTGGTGCAATATCATAATACACAGAGTCCAGCAATTAGCTGGAAAATTAGTATTTACAGTAGAATTCTAATCTGAATTTTTGTAGTTCACCATTTGAAGGTGCTTAATTGTATTTGGCGTTTGGAATCTTTGTTCATTACAAAATTACAAACTGCTTACAAATGGTATGTTGAACACCAGAAATGTCTGGCACTAGGCCTGGAAATGAAAGTCTATGGCAAAACAATATGCATGCTTTTTACATTATTGACTTCCATAAGACAAGGTAAATTTGCTTGATGCTCAGTGCCATTAAATGATATGAACTGCTTTAATTGCAGGAACAAAAGCCTTCGCGTTTTACTTCTATTGATTTGTGTGGAAGGAGAGCCAATGAAATACTTTTGTGGTATCCCTACAATTTCTCCAATCAATTTTATTGTATGAATTTGAAAGACAACGCCGGCCAAAAATCTATTTTTTTTTAAAGTTTTGGCAAGCTTTTCCTGTAACAAAGTTATTAAATATGCTGTTATATTAAGAAAGAGGAACGATTTACCCTTGAAAATTATATTTTCTTTCGTTAGGTTTAACGTGTTGGCAATTTTGACTTTGTTATCTCAGCATTTAAAGGCAAACTTTATTTTTTAGTAAGTGCACATTTTAAGTTATTATTGCAATATTTACCTGAAAGCAGTTTTTGCTGTGGTGTTCACCTTTAATTTGCTGTAGGTCAGGAAATGTGACTACCAGCACTGCTCAACAACTACTGAAACAAACTCAGTTAACATTATAGCGACCGTAGCAGTCCCCGAAGAAAAAATCCAATTGGAGCTTACCTGCAATGAAAGAGGTATTATACTCACCTCTCTGGTGGACCATGGCCACTATTTTCACTCACTTCTAGCCTAACAACCTCCATCAGAATCTTCAATATTTAACATTTCCAGCAATCTCAGATGCCTGTGTCCTCCACTGAAGGCTGTGGATCCATTATTAACTTTGAAGCTACTGGGTCACTGCTGTGTCCTGTAATGATGTTGGTGCTTCAAAGGATGGAAATTAAGTCCTCCCGGAAGCCCTGAATGCTAAAGAGTCCAAAAGAGGCTGCAATGCTGGAATGGAGGGAAGGTAGACATGCATTTCCATAATGCATGTTAACTCATGTTTTTTACATTTGTTTCAAGTGCAAGTCTAATGCACTAACTCAAAGCACTTTTAACACACGTGTGTATTATGGTACACTGTAGCACGAACAAATGCACGCCCAATTTTTTTTCACTGTTCTGTTGCCTTAGCCTATTCATTTGAAGCCACGCACATTACTGTGAAACATTAGTCAGGAAATAAGGTTCTGCTAGATTTCTTCAAGCTGGCCCCTTTTGCACATATACAGTATCTCACAAAAGTGAGTACACCCCTCACATTTTTGTAAATATTTTATTATATCTTTTCATGTGACAACACTGAAGAAATTACACTTTGCTACAATGTAAAGTAGTGAGTGTACAGCTTGTATAACAGTGTAAATTTGCCATCCCCACAAAATAACTCAACATACAGCCATTAATGTCTAAACCACTGGCAACAAAAGTGAGTACACCCCTAAGTGAAAATGTCCAAATTGGGCCCAAAGTGTCTTATAATATTTTGTGTGACCACCATTATTTTCCAGCACTGCCTCGACCCTCTTGGGCATGGAGTTCACCAGAGCTTTCACATGTTGCCACTGGAGTCCTCTTCCACTCCTCCATGATGACATCATAGAGCTGGTGGATGTTAGAGACCTTGCACTCCTCCACGTTCCATTTGAAGATGCCCCACTGATGCTCAATAGGGTTTAGGTCTGGAGACAAGCTTGGCCAGTCCATCACCTTTACCCTCAGCTTTTTTAGCAAGACAGTGGTCATCTTGAAGGTGTGTTTGGGGTCATTATGTTTGAATACTGCCCTGCAGCCCAGTCTCCAAGGGGAGGGGATCATGCTCTGCTTTCGCATGTCACAGTACATGTTGGCATCCATGGTTCCCTCAATGAACTGTAGCTCCCCAGTGCCGGCAGCACTCATGCAGCCCCAGACCATGACACTCCCACCACCATGCTTGACTGTAGCCACTTGTCTTTGTACTTCTCACCTGGTTGCCACCACACACACTTGACACCATCAAAACCAAATAAGTTTATCTTGGTTTCATCAGACCACAGGGCATGGTTCCAGTAATCCATGTCCTTAGTCTGCTTTTTTGTGCATCATCTTTAGAAGAGGCTTCCTTTTGTGAGGACAGCCATGCAGACCAATTTGATGCAGCATGCGGCGTATGGTCTGAGCACTGACAGGCTGACCCCCCACCCCTTCGTTTATTTCCCAAAGACAACCTCTGGATATGAAGCTGAGCATGTGCACTCAACTTCTTTGGTCGGCCATGGGGAGGCCTGTTCTGAGTGGAACCTGTCCTGCTAAACTACTGTATGGTCTTGGCCATCATGCTGCAGCTCAGTTTCAGGGTCTTGGCAACCTTCTTATAGGCTTGGCCATCTTTATGTAGAGCAACAGTTTTTTTTTCAGATCCTCAGAGAGTTATTTGCCATATGGTGCCATGTTGAACTTCCAGTGACCAGTATGAGAAAATTAGAGCGATAATGCCAAACTGAACACATCTGCTCCCCATTCACACCTGAGGCCTTGTAACACTAACGAGCCACATGTGGCTAATTGGGCCCAATTTGGACATTTTCACTTAGGGGTGTACTCACTTTTGTTGCCAGCGGTTTAGACAGTAATGGCTGTGTGTTGAGTTATTTTGAGGGGACAGCAAATTTACACTGTTATACAAGCTGTAAACTAACTACTTTACATTCTAGCAAAGTGTAATTTCGTCAGTGTTGTCACATGAAAAGATATAATAAAATATTTACAAAAATGTGAGGGGTGTACTCACTTTTGTGAGATACTTTAGCTACAGTATGTAAAATATTAAAAACAAATGCATATAACTGTTTAAAATCCAGTAATACACTGTCTCGCCCTGCTCTGCACATGCTCATTCGCTCTCTATTAGGCACCGTGCCGAAAATTAGAGCTACTAGAGGCCAATTATCTGACATCCTAGAGACTCGGTTGCTTAGGGGCTCTGGGCTGCAGCAAAAGGGTGGCCTCCAGCAATAAGAAACAGTAGCAATGCTGGAAGCAATTTACAGTACTCACTAATTTTGGTAGCATTATTATTCATGTGGAATGTATGTTCCTTGCTAAAGAACATTATTTTTTTATCATGTTGTTATGGGTAAAGTTCCACTTCAACAATACATCCATAATTTTTTTTTTTATCCCTTTAAAGGGAACCTGCTTTAAAAGAAAAATGGGAGTAGGCTCTGGACTGTCATCCTGATTTCTCTACCTAGTGACTCATTAATCTTGAATTGTCTAGATTTCACTGTCTACGTTCTAGTTCCAGTCAGTCATGACTACAGCTGGCCAGAGATGGATTGCAATTTGGCCGGTTCAGCAGGGACTTCCTTCTATGGCCAATCCTGTTTGACAGCAGTTGATCTACTGATGGACTACCCACGAATGGGCTTGTTTGAAAACCTTTTTTGATTGGCCCTGCCACCAATAGGCTGCAGTGCAACTAGTGAAGCCATGACTTCTATGACAATCACTGGCCTGGGTCTTAAAAACAGTTCAGGAATGGAATACAATTTCATAAGCAGAACGATGAGTTGTATCAGAGATGATGTTTACAGACTGTACACAGTTGCCATGGCTGTATGTATAAAAGAAAAAAAAAGTAATTTCTCTTTTTGTCAGTTAGGGAAATAATGGATGACTGAAGGTATTAAGACATGTACATACTGCGATGTATATTGTAATTCATAACAATAAATGTAATCCTAAAATTACAACAAAACCACATGGTAGATAAAATATCTACAGTACAGAAATTGATACAATGCTCCAGTTGTGCTGTAATTACCCACTATGGCTCATGGTCTTATAACTTCTCAGTTGGCAAGGTGATAAAAATGCAGCTTGTTACACAGGGGCCACTGGAAAGCACCCATATGAACAATAAATTGACGTCAAATTGCGGAGCTGGAAAATGCCAGTGACAATTGTACGCTCCCCAATTAGTTAAATTATGCATAAAATATGAAATATGCAGGTGGATAAACTTAGAATAGCCTTTTTTAGATCGTCTTGATGCCTAATAGGTACATTTGTTACGGCATAAATTAACTACTTTTCTTTACCACTGTAAGGTTTCATCCAAAATATTTTATTTTCATTGTATATTTATATTAGACATGGTATTGCCTTTTAATAAAATACATAAAAATAAATAACTATATATTATATGTATACAGTGCCTTGCAAACGTATTAACCCTGCTTGGTATTTTTCATGTTTTGTTGCCTCACAACCTGGAATTAACATGGATTGTTTGAGGATTTGCATCTTTTAATTTACAGAACATGCCCACAACTTTAATTTTAGATTTTTTTTTTTATTATTGTAAAGCAAACAACAAATAGGACAAAATAACAGAAAAAGTCAATGTGCATAACTATTCACCCCCCTGAAATCAATTCTTTGTAGAGCCACCTTTTGCAGCTATCACAGCTCCAAGTCGCTTTGGATAAGTCTCTATGAGCTTGCCACATCTTAGCACTGCGATTTTTGCCCATTCCTCCTTGCAAAACTGCTCCAGCTCCTTCAAGGTGTATGGTTTGCACTTGCGAACAGTAATCTAAGTCTAACCATAGATTTTTTATTGGATTGAGGTATGGGCTTTGACTAGGCCATTACAACACATTTACATGTTTCCCCTTAAACCACTCAAGTGTTACTTTAGCAGTGTGTTTGGGTCATTGTCCTGCTGGAAGGGGAACCTCCGTCCTAGCCTCAAATCAGAGTGGTAAAGGTTTTGTTCAAGAATATCCCTGTATTTAGCACCATCCATCTTTCCCTGAACTCTGAGCAGTTTCCAAGTCCCGACTGCTGAAAAACATCCCCACAGCATGATGCTGCCACCACCATGTTTCATTGTGGGGATGGTGTTCTTTGGGTGATGTGTTGAGTTTTTGCCAGACTTAGCGTTTTATTTGATGGCCAAAAAGTAAAATTTTAGTCTCATCAGACCAGAGGACCCCACATGCCTTTTCGTAACTCAAAACACGCGCAAAAATGGAATGTGCGGCTTATTGTCGTCCTATGTACAGATACTACAGTCTCTGCTTGCCCAGTCCATGAGTTTTGGTGTGCGACCGTCTCTTGGCAGGTTTGCTGTTGTGCCATGTTCTTTCCATGTGGTGTGATAGATTTGATGGTGCTCCTAATGCCGCGTACACACGGTCAAACTGTATGACGTACTTAGTCTGGCGGAAAAGTACGCCAGACTGTCCGTCGGAATTTCCGAACGCGCTACTTGCCCACACACGGCACTTTTTGAGTGGACTAATACGGCGTACTAAGTCCGCCGTACTAACCGCCCTACTTTTGAAATGAACGGACTCGCCCACACACGCGGAGGAAAGTCCGCTCATTTTGAGCACGTCTCCAGGTAGGCGGGGCCCGCGAAGGAGACGACGCTGGCCCCGCCGCCTGGTATGGACTTAAAGGGCAACCCCAACGCCGAAAAAAATCCGCATGGGGGTCCCCCCCAAGTCCACAACAGACCCTTGTCCGAGCACGCTGCCCGACCGGCCAGGAAAGGGGGGCGAGCGAGCGCCCCCCCTCCTGAGCCGTACAAGGCCGCTTGCCCTCAACATGAGGGGTGCCTTGGGGAAGGGGGGGCCGCGCGGCCCCCCCACCCCAAGGCACCTTGTCCCCATGTTGATGAGGACAAGGGCCTCTTCCCGACAACCCTGGCCTTTGTTTGTCGGGGTCTGCAGGCGGGGCGCTTATCGGAATCCGGGAGCCCTCTTTAATAAGGGGGCCCCCGGATACCGGCCCCCCCACCCTATGTGAATGAGTATGGGGTACAATGTACCCCTACCCATTCACCTGTAAAATAAAAGTACAAAAAAAACACAACACACGAGATAAAATACTTTATTGCATAGCTCCGGGGGTCTTCCGTCTTCGGGGGTCTTCTCGCCGGACTCCTCCGCTATCTTCTTGTAGCTCTTTTGCTAGCGGAGGTGTCTGTCCGGCTTTCTCCCTCGCCGCCGGCCTCTTCTCCCGACTTCGGGGGTCTTGTCCCCCTCTTCGGTTCTTCTGTCGCCGCCGCCGCCTTCCGTTCTTCTTCTTCTCCTGGAGATGTTGACTCGACGCTCTCTCCGGCCACAATGCCAGGGCCGCTTTGCGCGGCCACTTATATAGGGACAAGGGGCGGTGTCACATGGCTTTATGTCACATGGGTTGGTGTCACCCCGCCCCCTTACGATGTCATAGTCCCCATGTGACATCAACCCATGTGACCAACCCATGTGACATAAAGCCATGTGACACCGCCCCTTGTCCCTATATAAGTGGCCGCGCAGCGCGGCCCTGGCATTGTGGCCGGGGAGATCGTCGAGTCAACATCTCCAGGAGAAGAAGGAGAAGAAGAAGAAGAAGAAGAACGGAAGGCGGCCACGGCGACAGAAGACCGGGCCACCGCCTGTAAAAGAGCTATAAGAAGGCGCGGTGGCCCGGCAGAAGAACCGAAGAGGGGGACAAGACCCCCGAAGTCGGGAGAAGAGGCCGGCGGCGAGGAAGAAAGCCGGACTCCTCCGCTAGTAAAAGAGCTACAAGAAGATAGCGGAGGAGTCTGGCGAGAAGACCCCCGAAGACGGAAAACCCCCGGAGCTGTGCAATAAAGTATTTTATCTTGTGTGTTGTGGTTTTTTTTGTACTTTTATTTTACAGGTGAATGGGTAGGGGTACATTGTACCCCATACTCATTCACATAGGGTGGGGGGCCGGTATCCGGGGGCCCCCTTATTAAAGGGGGCTCCCGGATTCCGATAAGCGCCCCGCCCGCAGACCCCGACAACCAACGGCCAGGGTTGTCGGGAAGAGGCCCTTGTCCTCATCAACATGGGGACAAGGTGCTTTGGGGTGGGGGCGCTCGCTCGCCCCCCTTTCCTGGCCGGCCGGGTAGCGTGCTCGGACAAGGGTCTGTTGTGGACTTGGGGGGACCGCCACGCCGATTTTTTTCGGCGTTGGGGTTCCCCTTTAAGTCCATACCAGGCGGCGGGGCCAGCGACGTCTCCTTCGCGGGCCCCGCCTACCTGGATACCCACTCGAAATGAGCGGACTTTTCTCCGGGCGGGAAAAGTCCGCTCATTTCAAAAGTACGGCCGGATTGTCCGCCGAAATGCGAGTACGACGGACAGAATTTCGAAAAAACCGAAATTCTTAGTACGCCGGACTGCACGCTGAAAAAGTCAGCTGAAGCCCACACATGAGCGGACTGTCCGCTGAAATGTGTTTCGGCGGACTAAGTATGCCATACAGTCCGCTCGTGTGTACGCGGCACAAGGATCACCAAAGATTTGGATATTTTTTGTATAACCTAACCCTGACTTGTACTTCTCAACAACATTGTCCCTTACTTGTTTGGAGAGTTTCTTGGTCTTCATGACAGTGTTTGATTAGTGGTGCCTCTTGCTTAGGTGTTGCATCCTCTGGGGACTTTCAAAAAGGTGTGTATGTATGTATGTATGTAATGACAGATCATGTGACACTTAGATTGCACACAAGTGGACATTATTTCACAAATTATTTGACTTCTGAAGGTCATTGGTTGCACCAGAGCTTTTTATGGGCTTCATAACAAAGGGGGTGATACATACGCACGTGCCAATTATCAGTTTTTTCTTTCTGAAAAATAGTTTTATATATATATATTTTTCTAATTTTACTTCACCAACTTAGACTTTTGTATTCTGATCCATCATATATAATTCAGATTAAAAAAAAATTGAACCAAAGGCTGTAATGTAACAAAATAGGTAAAAAGCCAAGGGGGTGAATACTTTTGCAAGGCACTGTAGCATATACAATTGCGACACAAGTCATACTGCAATTGAATGTTATTAAAACAAAATAGAAAACTACTCACTAGGGAGCGAACCTCTAGGTGAATCAAGGATGGAGAAAGATCTGGGGGTCCTAGTGGAAGACCAACTGAGCAATAGCATGCAGTGCCAAGCTGCAGCTACCAAACCCGGCAGAATATTAGCATGTAAAAAAAAGGGGATATACTCCAGAGATAAAACTATAATCCTGCCACTTTGTAAAACTCTGGTCTGGCCCCATCTGGAGTATTCCGTCCAGTTCTGGTCACCAATCCTCAGAAGGGATGTGCTGGAACTGGAGAGAGTCCAAAGAAGGGCAATGAAATTAATTAAAAGAATGAAGGACCTCAATTACAAAGAGTAACTACAAGCACTACATTTATTCTCGCTAGAGAAGAGATATTTGAGGGGGGACGCGATTGTGTATTATGATTTACAAATACCTCAATGGTCATCCCAGCGTAGGAAGAAACTATTCAGTCTCAGGGAGTGTAAGAGGACACAGGGCCACACAATGAGATTGGAGAAGAAGCAGTTTAATCTTAACCACTTCAGCTCCGTAAGATTTACCCCCTTCCTGACTGGGCCATTTTTTGCGATATGGCACTGCGTCGATTTAACTGACAATTGCGCGGTCGTGCGACACTGTACCCAAAACAAAATTGACATCCTTTTTTCCCCAAAAATAGAGCTTTCTTTTGGTGGCATTTGATCTCCTCTGCGGTTTTTATTGTATGCTATAAACAAAAAAAGAGCAACAATTTTGAAAAAAACACAATGGGGTTTATTTACTAAAAGCTCCACTTTGCACTACAAGTGCACTTGGAAGTGTAGTCACTGTAGATCTGAGGGGGGACATGCAAAGAAACAAAAAAACTGCATGTTTGCTTGTACATAATTGGATGATAAAATCAGCAGAGCTTCCCCTAATTTCAGAGCTTCCCCTCAGATCTACAGTGACTGCACTTCCAAGTGCACTTGTGGTACACAGTGGATTTGCGTTTAGTAAATCAACCCCAATATTTTTTTACTTTATGCTATAATAAATATCCCCAGATTTATAAATCCATTTCTTCCTCATTTTAGGCTGATATATATTCTTCTACATATTTTTGGTAAAAAAAATGAAAAATAAAAATCGCAATAAGCGTACATTGATTGGTTTTTCGCAAGTTATAGCGTCTACAAAATAGGGATAGATTTATGGCATTTTTATTATTTTTTTTTTTTTTTACTAGTAATGGCAGCGATCTGCAATTTTTATCAGGACTGGGACATTGTGGTGGACAGATCGGACACTTTTTTGGGATCATTGACATTTATACTGCAATCAGAGCTAAAAATAGCCACTGGTTACTGTATAAATGTCACTGGCAGGGAAGGGGTTAACACTAGGGGTGATCAAGGGGTTAAATGTGTTCCCTCAGTGTGTTCTAACTGTAGGGGGATTGGACTGCCTGGGGGAGGAGACCAATCGGTGTTCCTATATACTAGGAACAACCGATATGTCTCCTCTCCCCTGCCAGAACGTGGATTTGTGTTTACACACACAGATCCTGGTTCTGGCTCTGTCAGGAGCGATTGCGGGGGCCCAGCGGACATCATGACTTCCGGGCACACGCATCTGTTTCTCAGGACTGCAGCGGAATGCGTGCGTGCCCCTTATACCCCTTAAAGCGCCCGCCGTACAGCTACGGCGATTCGTGCAGGGGAGCTGTTCTGACGGCGGGCAGTCGGCAAGCAGTTAAGCTACGCAGGGGGGTTTTTCACTGTCAGGGCAATAAGAATGTGGAACTCTCTTCCATAATTGGCAGCGTCAGCGAGGAGTATTGATATTTTTAAAAGACTATTGGATGTGCATCTTAAGGCCCATACACACGATAAAAAAACAGTAAAATTTTGTCCGACTAATGATCAGCTGATTTTCGGATCGTTAGTATGGTGCTTTTGACAGCTGATTCTGGTTTTTCGTTAGACAAAAATTGGATGTGCAGGCTAAAATTTTTGTTGTACGTGAAATAAACATTCGATTTTCATTTAATTAGTACATTTTTTGTCCGAAAAAAAGTAAGAGCAAAACTACACATGCTCAGAAATGAAAGAATACATACAAAACTATTCAACATGTTACGTCACTTCTGAAATTGAATTCTGTTTTATGAGACTTTTCATATGGTGAGTAACCTCTTCACTTTTCGACATGAGACTAGCATGCAGCAAAAAACAGATGAATGGTCGTCCAAAAATCTGATCGCGTGTACAAGGCTTTAAAGAACACAACATATAGGAATATGGAAAATGATTATCGACACTGACACACCCACAGCTACATAGGTTGAACTGGATGGACTATTGTCTTTATTCCACCTTACCTACTATGTAACTATGTAAAAAATACCTTTTCTTTTCAATCTGCAGCTCTGTAATCTTCTGTAAAATGCAATGTAATATGACTACCTGGGGGTGTTCTGAACACAGAATGTGTATAGAACGCCCCCCCGATATCAGGCTTCCCCTGTAACAAAAATGTCATTTTTGGTGAGATACACCCAAAAGGGAGGCAGACTCTGCAATTTTCCTCATTCGAGCCCTGCAGGTGCAGCAGCTGATTGATAATTATGAAATCACTCCCATTATATTCACTTACAACATGGACACAGACAAACAGGGATTTCTTGAGAATAACAAAAGGTAGGAATCTGCAACAAAGTTTGTTCAAAATCAGGTAATGTACAGAGGGGGGGGGGGTTTCTCAACATAACATGAGTTACTCTTTAAATATTGGTGTGCTTTGCGTATTTCCTCCAGATCTCTGTAGTAATAACCCAGTGTGACTCAGGAGCTTCCTGTAATAAAAGCCAATCACTCCTGTTCTCTCTCCCCGTGCAGGGTGACTGGTCCACCCCCTTGTGTAGTTTTATCTTAATTTGTAAGGCCATTTGACACACAAAATGTGATTTTAATTCCTTTGGGGCTATTAAGGGATATATTTAAATAAAATTATTTGTGTTAGTTTAGATTTAACATTTTTGGAAAACATTTTTAGAAAAATGCCAACAACCCTTTGTACTTCTTTCATGCCAGGCGTCTAATTTAAAATCTAATTTTAAAGTGGAAGTAAACCCATGGATTTAAACAGTTAAAAACTGCACATTGGCTGTGCTCTCAGCCAAACTATCAAACTATCCAATGGCTGGTGTCATAACGAATCACATGTGCAGCACCATAGCAGTTGAAGATTAAACAGAGGCAAAGATGGCAGCTTCTTTGGCTGAAAACGATAGGGGAGTTTACTTCCACTTTAATGAAGAAAAGGAATTCAACTTTGTCCAGGATTCCTCTATTTTGAATCTTATTTGAGGAACTACTGTATGGAAAAATTTGTTTAACCTAAATTTAGAGTTCTCCTTTAAGTTCATACTTTTTTTCCTTAACTCTGAGCTAATTGGATGTCAATGAGCAGAATACATTTTCACTTTATTATAGTCTTTATACTTATGCAAAGCAGGCTCTAGGAAGTTTCATTATTATTCTTCGTGCACTTTCTTATTATATTTAGAGGTCATGTCAGGTGTAGCGTGTTTAATACAGTATGCTTCATTAGTAAAATGTTAATCCTCATTTTTACTCGTCACCGTTTCAGGACTTACAAATTTCTTTTCTTTTTCCAGTACCCTTTTACTTTTGACAGGTTCCTTAAATTTTTTTTTTTTGCATTTGTTAGATATTTAGTGTAATCTGCTCACAGTTTTAACTGACTTAAAGTCAATAAAATTAAACATTATAATAAAGAGAGTATAAAAGATAATACAAATCCTAACGGGTAAAATTAAGAATAAAAAGGATGCTGCCTCTAAAGCACTATGTTACAGCCAAACTCCAGGTATTTAAGATGCACCCTTGCAGTGCCGGAGGGGTTCATTATGTCTAGGGATTCACAGTGCAGGCTCTAACACTTAACTTATGCACTGCTCAGGTGCCTTCCACCTCCGCTTGAAGCTCCGGTCTCTGGCCAGGGCATTGGCATCATCATGTATAACAGGGACTGGAGTTAGCTACAGAAATACAGAAAGCTGGAACTTTAAATGAGGCATGTTCAGTATGGTTGAAAAATTAGTCAATAATAAGGAAAAATATGTATTTATTGTCTGAACAGTAGAAAAACATAATCTCCTATTTGATTTCAAAAATTGATAAACATACAAAATACATATTATAGACCATTATCATGGAAAAAGATCATAACATATAAGTACATAGCATAATGTGGCATAAAACATTGTCCTCCATGCTCTATATAACTTGAAATCAGAATAGTATAATAAATCCAACTGAGATAAAATACAATAGACCATCTATATAAAACAAGATGCATCCAGGTATGCCTGACATGTTTTGTGGAGAAAACTACATCCTCAGACAGGTGTATCTAAATCTTTAAAAAAGGATATGATATAAACCCATATAATGGGAACAAAATAAATCATTATATAATATGTAAGGGACGGTAGTCATCTATCCCTACATATACCCACATAGGAGCGAAGCCTGGAACATGTAAATCCAAAACCCAGACCTATGCTGCTTTCAAAATCCACTTGTAGCTAGGGTTAAGTCATTGCTATCAATGTACTAAATGGTAACCTATACCCATTTCAAAATCTGTAGCCCTGTTCATATTATTGTGATGTTTCTTCTCTTATTGTCTCACCTAAATTATGAGCTGATCTTAATATTTACAAATCTGTCATTCTGCTCTCTTGTAGTGGGGCTTTGGTGTGAGAAAATTTCGTCACTAGCTATGTGTCTGTTATGCATTCATAATTAATTGACAAAGTATTATCCCCATCCATCTCATTAAAAATTTAGACCTCATTGCTCCATTTTACCTCCAAATGAGCTGCCACCTCATTGAAAATAACCTTGCTTGATTCCCAGTCTGGATTTCGTCTACAACACTCCACAGAATCTGCTCTCGTAAAACTCACCAACGGCTTACTAACAGCTAAAACCAATGGTCACAATTCTGTACCCTTACTCTTGGACCTCTTTTCTGCCTTTGATACAGTTGAACATCCTCCTCCTCAAAAAACTAAATTCCATTGGTCTCCGTGCATGTAATCTTTCTTGGTTCTCATCTTACCTATCTCACCACACCTTCACTTACGACTTAACTTCCTTCTCTCCTATTTCTTTTTCCATTGGGGTCTCCCAAGGTTCTATCCTTGGACTTCTCTTATTCTCAATCTACACCTCCTCCCTGGGTCAGCTTCCCATAGCTTCCAATACCATTTCTATGTTGACGACACCCAAATCTATCTTGCTACTCTCACCCCATCAATCTCCTCACGCATCACTGATTTACTAACAGACATATCAATATGGATGTCACACCCCTTCCTCAAATTCAATCTATCCAAAACTGAGCCGATAATATCCCCCCCCCCCCCCCATTTGGCCCTTCCCCTGACTTCTCTGTCAAGACTGATGGCACAACTATCAGTCTATCCCCGCCATGACACCACAAAGCTTCTATTTCACTCCCTGGTTATCTCTCGTCTCAACTACTGCAACCCCTACCTCTTTGGCTTACCTTTACATAGGCTATCTCCCTTTAGTTTATCATGAATACTACTGCCAGACTTATCCACATTACCATTGCTCGGTGTCTGCTAGCCCCCTCGGCTGATCCCTCCATTGGCTTCCACTCACCCAAC
The DNA here is from genome assembly GCF_037356315.1 of Lithobates pipiens. NCBI lineage: Eukaryota > Metazoa > Chordata > Amphibia > Anura > Ranidae > Lithobates > Lithobates pipiens. Next base: position 284,281,676 of record NW_027507785.1, on the reverse strand, counting down.
ACATAACATTCAAAATACTAGCAATAACTTACAAAGCCATCCACAACTCTGCCCCTGACTACATTACACATAGCCTGGTCTCAAAATATCAACCAAACTTCCCTTCAGTGCTCACAAGACCTCCTGCTCTTTAGCTCCCCCATCACCTCCTCCCATCCATGACTCCAGAGCCTCTCCCATCCTCTGAAATTCCTTATCCCAATTTTTCTGACTATCTCCCACTCTATTCACCTTTAAGCAATCCCTGAAAACACAAATCTTTTAAATAAGTCTATCCTGCTTCTAACAAATACACAGCCTTTTTATTCTCTCAATCGGCTTATCCATCACAGTTATTACCCTTTGTACCACTTGATTACCCTCCCTCCTAGACTGTAAGCTCTAACGAGCAGGGCCCTCTAATTCCTCTTGTATTGAATTGTATTGTAACTGTAATGTCTGCCTTTATTTTATAAAGTGTTGGCACTATATAAATCCTGTATTATAATAATCATTAAAAAAATAATAATAATTAGAACAAAAATAGAGTACTCCATTTTGCACTTTACTGCTGAACATTAATTGGCTGCTGTCTAAAATGGCTCTAGTATGTACATGCACTTATGCAAGTATCTGGGGCCATAGATTGTAACCTCTTTGAGAGCAGGGACTTGTACTTGTGAATGTACAGTATGTGAAATGTAGCAAAGAACAGAAAATAGGACTTTATCAGTTGCTACCAGCAGAAGGTACAGCCAAGACTGGGACAGGAGTAGCCCACACAATGTTTCACATATGAGAGAACAGCGATACGTGGGAAGATGTATCCATTTAGGACTACACAGTGCCATTCAAGTTTTGAACTGGTAGCTATTTGCGCTCTCCCCCACTCTCCATCCATCATCTCCAAAGTATAGGCTGAGCCTTAGTGACACTCCCCATTAGCTGGTTTGATTGTTGCATGGTCTCTCCTTCTGCCCTCTTGTGAGCTGAATGCACCTAGCCCCCCTAACCCGGATGTTGCGAACTGGATACCGTATGGCTCCCATGTTTGTTTGAAATAAAATACCAGTAGGATCTCCTGAGAAAGTTTTTGGCAAAATGAGTAGTGATTTCCATTGGTGACGATACTCTGATGCTTACGTCTGCCTACATAATATGTGGAGTGTAGCTCTATAGAAATGTCTTTAAAAAATAAATAAACCGGCTTGTAAAACCACCTAAATTTTGAAGTTTGGTTGAAAAATTGATCTGCACATTAGTTTAAATAAAATAACTATTATATATTTTGGAATGTAGGAGGTAGCAAGCAATGTAGGAGATAGCAACAACTGTATTGTTAGATACCTATGTGATTAAGTTTTACACCTGTATATCAGTTACATATCAGTTACATTTGAATGATAATGCCGTCAGGACTGGGTGTGCAATGGTGCTATTTTATAGACATAGCATCGTTTTGTTTGTTTCACAAGTGCAGGAGAATTTACTTCTTTGGTACAGGTTTCGTAACCTCCCTGGCGGTGTAATTATTTCAGATTATTGAAACGCAAAGCGTTAACTCTTTGCATAGAAATTTGGCGTTTTATATTGTAGGCCTGTAATTCTTAGTAATAACACTTTAATAACACTTTAATTAAATCTTTCCAAACGAGAGTCTAGTAGGCATCCCGGGTTTGAAACACAATCATAAATTATAATATAATAAATAACTATAATTATAAAAAATAATAATATATTAATAATAAAATGAATTTCCCCACAAATCACTATCGCTCAAGTGTTCTAATTTATTATCGCTGTTTTCTAGCTGGTCTAAAACCACTTTTGACATAAAGGGACACTTTTTGGTTGCTATGGACAATCTCAAGCTTCCAGGCAGAAAGAACAGTATATATAATATAAAAGTGTAGGCAGGGCACTGGACAAAAGGGAGGTGAAATAATTTGATACAGTAATATTATCTGCAAGACTACAGTGTACAGTATGTGTTATGTTTTGTACATTTTGAATTTGCTGCAGAGTATCGGGTGGATGATCTGGCGGGGGACAGGGCGGGGGGCACAACGGGGGGGGATCCTGGTGGCAAGGTAAGTAACCTGGACCAGGATTCTGCAATGCAATCCCGAGTGTGGCTCAGGGTTTCTGCTAATGGTACTGAAATTTAACCCAGGAATACCACCAGGAGGGTTAACAGAGGTAAGTACAGGTTTAAAAAGTTGCATGCTTTATACAGAATGCTAAACTGAGCTAAAGGTGTGAAGCTAAAGAGGAACTTCACCCTACCCAAAAATTAAATTGTATCCAATACCTTTCTCTGCGTAGTAATAAAACAAATCTAATGAAAAAAAGCATACCCTTCCTTGCAGCCAAAATTCTTCTGCCCGCCAACTTGAAACCCCCCTTCCTGGTTTTCACGTCATGCAGTCTGACCTGGACTGATGGTGAACATTGCTGCAAAAGCATATTTTATTATTGTATCTTTTTATTCGACAATTTATTTATTAACGTGTTCTTTTTTGCATTCTTATTTAAAGTGTATGTAGTGCCAAAATGTTATTTTAATTGTGGGTAGAGTGGGGATGGAAAGGGTTAAACCCCCATCCAATTTATTTTTTGCAGTTTGTGTACTATTGGAGAGATTGGTTGCTTTTAAAATAGGAAGATTTCCCCTTAAAGCAGTGTTCCACCTGGAAAAAAAGTGTAAAAGTCAGCAGCTACAAATGGTGTAGCTGCTGACTTTTAATATATGGACATTAACCTGTCTAGGGAGCCTGCAATGTCAGCACCCCAGACGATTTTCAATTGGGCTGTCAGGTGCTGCAGCCGCCATTCCTCGTAAGGAAAACCGTCAGTGAAGCACGCTACGCTTTCTAACTGGCCTGGCGGCGGAGGGGGGGGGCGAACTTCTGAGGGACGGGGCCACAGCACTGTCTCCTGGAAGTTGGGAACTGTACCTATCAAAAAGAGGTACCTGTTCCCCCCTCCCTCCTGAAAAGGTGCCAAATGTGGCACAGGAGGGGGAAGGAAGGAAGATTAGTGGAGGTTGTGGAACTAAATATTACATTTGCCCAGTAGACATCAATAAAAAAAAAAACTCGGGACAGGTGGCGGTCCATCCCTTCCCCATCCCAAAGCGAAAAAAAGTTTTGGCTAAAGATACACTTAGCCGAAAGTTTTTTTTTGAGGAATGGTTACAACCTTGGTCAGCTTTTTACTGTTGTATGAAACCCTTTAGGAGCTTCACTCCTCCATTTGCCCACCAATATCTCTGAGACAGAAAGTGTTGGGAAATCCATATTTTACAGTATACACTGTAACAGGTTACGAGGGGAAACATTCTAATGCAGACATTTGTTCTGGTTACAGCTGCACAAGAGGGAAGTGGGTATTTACCCTTACTTTTGAGATATTTAATTTCCTTTCCTGTTGCATCTATGACATCTGTATGCATCTAAGAAAAAATAAGTCCTTATTCTATTAAATAAACACATAATACATAAAAACACGTATCAAAGTCCGATTCTGATTCTTTTCATTCTATGATTTTTATACTTCTCTTTTCCAGTTATCCCCAGGATAGTCATGCTTACGCTTTGTCTTTTTGAGAATTGGGCAGACCTTAGTGATTCTGAGAGTGGTGTTGATGTGAGGACATCAGTGTCACTCTATGCATCATTGCACCGCGGGGGCAAGGCACTATGGTGGCAACCCCTCAGGGGACTGGTCTGTGACACCCTTCACTCACAATATTTCACACTGAGGACATCTAGTGGAGAGGAGGTTTATTTTTTTTAACTACACCTGGGAAAAATTTCAGTAAAAGCAAAAAAAAAGTTGGAACTTTAGGTAATATGTCAGGATAGACATATTGAAGTCTACTTTGCTAATTTTTTTATTCAATATATAAGTGCTGTGGCTGTCATCTTTCTCCTTATGTTACTGTATAGTAGATCATTGACCAACGGCGAGTATACAGGTTGGAAGTGCTACATTCACTGACTGCACCTCTTGAAAAAATTTAATTCTAGCATTGCCATGGTTACATACTGTAGTGGCAAATTAGATTAGGCCTCAAACTTGACATTTTTAAAAGTACAATAAAACCTTTAACACGGGAAAATCCAAGCACAGCATCTACCTCCCTTACCATCCATTACTATGTTTATTAGTAAACAACAGATGTGCTTTAACCTGGTAAAAAAAGTGGTGAATGACAGCTCTTTGAATGCAAATGAAATAAAACAGGCATGATTATATACACATTGCACAGATCTTGGCTCTAGGAACGCTATTTATGGCAGTGGATGGCCAGATGTTGACCTAACCATATAAAAATAGTACTGTGCCATACCTGACAAATGTGGCCATGTTTATCTCACACTGACAGCTATATGTAATAATGTTACATTGAATTTCCCAGTGTATCAGGTGCAGGATGAGCTGACAATAAAGCTTTACGAGTCAACATAATTGTGCAATACAAAACAGACTTATCTAGATGGGAAATGGAGTTGTTAGATTGAGCTAGTGCTAAAAATCTTATAGATATACATCTTTTTGTTTTTAAAAAGACCTCAGCTATGCAAAATGCAATTTTTGTACTGCACTGCAAAAAGTATTGCCATTTAATATAACCCCATTACATTTTTAAATATCATAGGTGTAGAGGAGACAGAGCATTGATACAAATTGCATACTATCCGTGATTAGCATTACTAGACTTTATCCACATTAATAGTGGGTTTATTTTAAACTTTAAACTTAAAAAAAAAAGCAAAATTTCTGTCTAAGATCAGACATCTCCTGACTGTTTGAGATGAGAAAGATGGAAAACTTTTAGCCCAAAGCCAAATATGAATGACACCCCCAGTTATGGGGACTATAAGTAATTAAATATGATCTTGTCTTGCATACAAACGGAACACAATTGTTGGCCAACAATCACCAACGTAGTGAAATACTAGACGTACTACGTGTTTTTTCAGCTCTTTAGCACCACCCTTTGGGCTCCTTCTGCTAATTTCATGTTAGTAGAAGTATGGTGAGTGTTGATTCACACTTTTCATTTTGCGCTTTTCATTTTACGCTTTTCAGTTAATTTCTGAACGGCCGTTCGTCAACCAGACATGTTGCGGAATCGGAGGAGATAATGTATTATCTATTATTGGCCTTGGAGTTATTGCTTTGACATTTTTTTTTGGTTGAATAACGATTTGATTTGGTATATTTTCTATATTTTTGGATGCATAGAATGCACTTTTTGCTTCTATTGGCATATAGCATGTCTAATTTTATTTGTTTTCTTTTTTTAATGCACAATAAAAAATAATGTAGAATAATACTTGGCTATGTGTTTTACTTCAAATGACAGTTTGGGAGTAGGCAGTTACATTTAAAAAAAAATACAATGTCAAATTGACAAGGGGCACCAACATAGTTGTATCTTTATCTTAAAAACTACGGGATAATGGTGTTGAGGTAACTTGCCCCCAAAAAAAAAAAAAATATATATATATATATGTAGGAAGGCCAGTATGGTGGCCTGAATTTATGGGAGGAGCCCGGAGGGTATTTAACCAGCCCGCTCGCCTGTGGTCTTTGTCGGTTTCCGGTGCGCGGCACTACGTCACTAGGCCGACGGCTCGTGTTTCGTTTCCATTCGGACAAACGTCTCTCTCGTGGTTTTCTTTCCCGTTTGTTTTGTACAACGTCGCCGGCTCTGTACAACGTCGCCAGCTCGACTGCCGCAGGTAAGGGTCTCGATTGACCTTCCTGTACTATTTTTAGTGTCGTTAAAACCTGAAATATCGAATCGCTCGTTAAGATAACGGTTGTTATCACTCAATACGCTCTAATTTCGCAGCGCCCTTCATTTCACAGGCATCATTTCGGTAGATATTGCTGGTAGGAAAAAACTGCACTGTTTTAGTACTTGTTATATAGTCTCGTTACCGTGTTCCACAGTCAAAATCGTTGCCAGTCGTGTCTCACGGCACAACGACTCGTACCTCTGCCATAGCTGGCTCACGTAGGTCATTTCATCATTTCACTCATTTCTGTCACGCACGGCGCTCCGATTCGAAGCCAGTCGCATCCGCTAAATGCGCCGTTTCGTTCTGGTGTGCCCCTAACTTGCTCGGCCTCATTTCGGTACATGCTCCAGAGCCCGCTCGTTGTTAAAACGACCCGGGTCTCTGTCATGGGAGTCATTTCACCTCACCTATTACGTTCGAATTGAAACCAGACGCTTTTCTCAAAACGCACAGGTTCGATCGACGTGTCCCAGTTGCGTTGGCCTCATTTCGGTACATGCTCTAGAGCCCGTTCGTTGACGGTCGCAGGTTGCGTCCTCTCCGATTCGTAGCTCTATCATGGGAAACATTTCATTGTCACATAGTACGTTCAGTTCTAATCCGGTCGCATCCCCGTGCATCGATTCGTCCGGACGGCCCCAGGTATTTTTCGGCCTCATTTCAGTACATGCTCCAGAGTCCCGTTCGTTGTCAGTCGCAATCGCGGCACGACCGGTTCGGGCCTCTGTCATGGCAAACTTTTGTCACTCATTTCACTGTCACCTACCGCGCTCCGATTCGAATCTAGTCGCATCTATGATGCACCGATTCGTTCCGATGTGCCCCAGTTGTTACGGCCTCATTTCAGTACATGCTCCAGAGTCAGGATTCATTGTTGGTTGCAGGTTTCGGTTCTCTGATTCATGTCTCTGTCATGGGAAATCGGTTCACTGTCACGTATCACGCTTCCGATACGAATCCAGTCGCATCGTGCGCTAATTCGTCTCGGCGCGCCCCAGGTATTTCAGCCACATTTCAGTACATGCTCCAGAGCGTACACGGTTAACGGTCAGTCGCAACAGCGGCATGATCGATTCGTGCCTCTGTCATGGCAATCAAAATAATTTCGCCGCCACGTACCGCACTCCGTTTCGAATCCGGTTGCATACGTAATGCACCGATTCGTTACGGTGTGCCCCAGTGCTTTAACCTAATTTCAGTGCATACTCCAGGGTCCGGTACCTCATCAGTCGCAGTCGCGGCACGTTCGACTTATGCCTCTGTCATAACACATATTTCATTAATTTGACCGTCATATACCGTGCCCCGATTCGAGTCAGTCGCATCCGTGAGGCACCGATTTGTTCCGGTGTGCTCCAATTGTTTTGTTCCGAATTGGCTCGGTCGCATTTCGTTACATGCTCCACAGTTCATCTCATCACTTTTCGTCTGAAACGTCGGTTATCGCAATCAGCCTATGTCACAGCAAACATTTCACTCATTCACTGCACACTCTTGTCACTTGAGTCTAATCCACTCATACCAACAATACATTGGTTCGCACCCGTCACGTCAGCATTACAGGTATCGTTCGCATGCTGCCTGTCATTCCTCCAAGTCCGACACTCACTATAGATCGATCCTTCGTGCTTCGAATTTCAGCCAAGGGTCTCGATTCGTTCGTTAAAACCTTCACCTCACTACTACTCCCCCTGATAGTCGCACAATCCAATGCATCTTGGTTTCCTTTCATACATCTTACGATCGGTTCCTATCAGGATTTGTTACATATAGTTACAAAGATTCGTGTCAGTTTCATTTTCATACACGCTACAACCCGTTTCAATTCCAGTCGCCCCAGCGGCAAATTGAGTCGCACCGGGTTCATCCCGTACTCTCCACAGTCTCTTATATATTAGATTAAATTCATACACTCTAAAACGGGTTTTGTCAGATTAATTTCATGCGATCGGCTCATATAAGATTCGGTTTGTTCGACCGATTCATATCGGATTCATTCCATACACATCCAAGAAACAACTTCTTGCAAATCACTGCTAGCACGCACCCAAGCATACGCTCCCTGCAATCATTACAAACATGTTTCCAGGCACAGACTTCTTGTAGTCGTTGCAAGCACGTGTTCAAGCATGGACGTCTTGCAATCGTTGCAAACACGCATCCAAGCATAGACTTCTTGCAATCGTTGCAAGTACGCATCCAAGCATAGACTTCTTGCAATCGTTGCAAGCATGCATCCAAGTATAGACTTCTTGCAATCATTGCAAGCACGCATCCAAGCATAGACTTCTTGCAATCGTTGCAAGCACGCATACAAGCATAGACTTCTTGCAATCGTTGCAAACACGCATTCGAGCATAGACTTCTTGCAATCGTTGCAAGCACGCATTCGAGCATAGACCTCTTGCAATCATGGCAAACACGCATTCAAGCATGGCCCTCTTGCAATCATTGCAAACGCTCATTCAAGCATAGAACTCTTGCAATCATTGCAAGCAGATGTCCAGGCACAAGCTTATTGCAATCATTGCTAGCAGGCAGTTCTGGCTAGCTCAATAGATTGCTTTAGGAAAGCCTGGATACTTTCCTAAATGTACATTATATAACGGGGTACTTATGTTTTTAGGTAAAGTTGATCCAGGGAAAAATCCGATTGCCTCTCGAGGGATCAGGAAGGAATTTTTTCCCCTGCTGTAGCAAATTGGACTATGCTCTGCTGGGGTTTTTTGCCTTCCTCTGGATCAGCTGTGGGTGTAGTATTGGGTATGTTGGGTTGTGCGATACTTTGTTTATTTAATTTGTGGTTGGACTGGATGGACTTCTGTCTTTTTCGACCTGGCTACCCATGTATCCTACCATAACTCCTTGCTATCGTTGCAAGCACGCATCCTGGCATAACTCCTTACAATCGTTGCAGGCTCGCATCCTGGCATAACTCTTTTCAATCGTTGCAAGCACCTATCCTGGCATGACTCCTTACAACTATGGCAAGCACGCATCCTGGGGAACTCCTTGCAAATCGTTGCAGGCACGCATCCTAGCATAACATCTTGCAATAGTTGCAAGCACGCATCTTGGCATAACAGCTAAGCAATCATTGCAAGCACGCATCTTGGCATAACAGCTAAGCAATCGTTGCAAGCACGCATCTTGGCATAACAGCTAAGCAATCATTGCAGGCACGCATCCTGGCATAACTTCTTACAATCATGGCAAGCACGTATCCTGGTGTAACTCCTTGCAATCGTGGCAGGCACGCGTCCTAGCATAACATCTTGCAATCGTTGCAAGCACGCATCTTGGCATTACATCTTGCAATCGTTGCAAGCACGCATCCAAACACACGTTCGAGCACAACTCCTGCAGTCTTCGCAAAGCACATGCGGTAACAGGAATTTCTCAGAGTCACTACGAACACATCTCCAGTGACAAACTCCCGTGCCATTGTCGCAAGCACATGTTTAAACACAACTTTTGCAATCGTGCCAAGGCTCGCGACTTAGCATAACTTCTTGCAATCATTCTTTGCTAGCACATTCTCAGTGGCCCACAAACTGGCTACACGTTGTTTTCAGCAGCACTTAATTGGCCACTTGTCTTCTGTGGCTTTTCTTACAAGCCATTCACCGTTCCCTGTCTGTCATCTCTCCCTTAGGACAGTTGAGTTCAACTTCCGTCCTGCACCGGGATCGTGTTGACACACGCAACTGGCTTCTTCTTGTTACACAGTCAGGCTATACCTAGCCAGCGTTCAGCATTTCTTGTCCTTACAGGACCCGGAGAGCCATCTGTCTTACGGCCCATACAGTAAGATCCCCACTACGAGGCATCTAGAGGCATCAGCCCATAGCCAACAGCATACACTCGCCCATCACATCTGCCATCTTTAGGGACACATAAAATCCTCGCACATTCCCCAGTCTAGTCATCCAAGCGGCCATCTACCGGGCCCTTTGTGGTTTTCACGGCCTACCCAGTTTATCGTTAGTAGCACTGGCAGCCAAGTGCTACACAGACACCACCTGACGAATGGTCAAAATCTACAATACGGGCCATCCCCCAGGGTCAATCTTTATGTCACGCCTCCTGGTCTCCCTCTCACGGACGCAGGACCCCTCTTAGATCCTTAATTTAGATGCCGTAGCATTAGCAGTCCTATCTATGTCGGAAGGTCCCTTACTGCATGGATTGGTATAGCGATGTTTATACCATCTACGATGCCCCGTCACCCCTGGTAGTGACGGATGCCGCAGCCTCCACAGGTTTCGCTGCAATTTTTGGCCACCACTGGCTTACAGAACCATGGCATCAGGGATACTCCTAAACCCCGGGTTTACCTGGACTTCCTCCCTCTTCAAGCTATACCTGGCCATGACAGCCTCTCGACTCTGGGGTCATGTCAAGACAGGACAGGCCATGGCTTTCACCACCGACAACTGGGCCGAGGTTGGTCTTGTTGATGAAGCTAGGTCAGGACCGCTCTCGGTTAGGTCCTTCTACCCAGCCTACACCTCGACCTCGGTCCATACCGTGGTCACTCTTTAGTATTTGAGCACCCTTGGCAGCATGTTGGCCTGGGTCCCAAGTCACGTCATTGAGAGACTAAGCAGTTGGAACCCTGCCTACCTCGCCCAGTACATCCCCAATCCTCGTGTGGAAATGGCACAAGCATTCACCAAACTCGCTCATCCAATTAAGCTAAAACGAATAAAACTACACCCCTACCTGAATGTTTTTGCCCCCTTATTTTGGTATACCGACCATCAGACCAGGGCACACTTCAGGTCCATTTCATGTTGTTAATCTTATGGTAAAGTCTATTGGTTCATATCCGTATCGGCCATAGGGCTTCGACCATAAGTAGGAAGGCCAGTATGGTGGCCTGAATTTATGGGAGGAGCCCGGAGGGTATTTAACCAGCCCGCTCGCCTGTGGTCTTTGTCGGTTTCCGGTGCGCGGCACCCACCCTCCCATCCCCCTTTCAGGGCATTTCTCAAATTCATTTCTCTTCACAATATATTAATTTCTAATCTAGGGTATGCCCCCTTATTTTGGTATACCGACCATCAGACCAGGGCACACTTCAGGTCCATTTCATGTTGTTAATCTTATGGTAAAGTCTATTGGTTCATATCCGTATCGGCCATAGGGCTTCGACCATAAATATATATATATATATATATATATATATATATATATATATATATTATTCTTGATCGCACTAGAAAAAAAGCTTTTGAAAATGTGGTTGAAATAACTCCATCAGTATCACCAGCAAAGCAGCTTCGTTATTATCCCATTAAAGAAGAGAATGTGCAAGACTGACCGCTTCTGGCTTGTCTTTGCTTCTGAGCATGCATGTTTGTACTTTGACTTTTGTACACACGCTCAGAAAATCCAACAACAGATATTTGTCCATGGAAGGATTTTCCGCCAACAGCCTGTCATCACACATTTCCCGTTGGAAAATCTGATCGTGTGTACAAGGCTTAAATCTTGGATTCCCAAATACTGGATATTAGACAAACTATCCATCTTCACAAAGGGAAAGCACATATGTCTGGTTTATCTAAACTGGAATAATTATATGATAGCAAAAATAACAAAGCAGGTCTATTTTACAAAATATGTAATTCCAAGTTTGATCACGGCATTCATTTTTTTCGTGATTTCACCCTTAAATATACGATTTTAACCTCTCACATTTGTTGTCTCATATGTATTTACATTAAGAAAACAATTCTGTTGTTATAGCTTTTTTTTACGTTTTTTATGTTTCAGCATCATTAATTGGTATTCTCACAGGAGATGACCACCAACCTGCCACCCCCTTCCCTTTAATATTTTATTTAGAGTTTACAACTTTATTATATATAGAGAAAAATATTGACTGTTCTTTGTTAGTATACATAGGGGTTGATTTACTAAAAGTGGAGAGTGTGAAATAGGGTGCAACTGTGCATGGTAGCCAATCAGCTTCTAACATTAACTTGCTCAATTAGACAGAATGAAAATTCAGAAGTCGTGCATTGTATTGTATTTGTATTGTATTTACGGACGAAGACTGTACTGATTGATCGAAATTCGGACAAATTTGCATTTGTGTCCCTTCAGATAATAATCGGATGAACTGTGGTGATCGGCTCTCGAAAGCTGTGCACTAACCATCAGATTATAATATGATCACTTTGAAAGCGGTATTTTTGTCAGGTTCTCTGATCATGTGTATGGGTCTTAACAGGGGTACAGACAGCAAAAAAAACCTGACATAATCTAACCCTTCCCCATTTTACTCAAATAATGTTAAATTCTGTTAAATGCATGCATATCGTATATACATCTTAAAACTTTGTGTGCAGCTGAGTATATAGGAAAGGAGGAAAAAATTCCCCAATGAGGATTCAGAGAACAATAAAGACTTGACTTTGTCCAAAACATCAAGCATCACTTGCAACAATACAGCCACATAGCAGTCCTTAGAAGTGATGATTGGTATGCAGAAATGTTGGAAACAAAGTAATAAAAATAAGTATAAAAACTCTTCAATCATGTAATAGTCCCCCTTACAAAGGACACACTTATTTCATATGGTTTTCAGTGGAATGTTGAGTAGATCTAAACACAATTGCTAAAGCCTCATATAAGCTTGTCATTGTGATTTCAAGAGTTTTCAACTGATTTTTATTTGCAGTCTTCTTTTAAAGAATGCCTGGTAATTCTGCAATGAAGGTCATTGTCCAGGCACTTCCCATTATGGAGTAACAACTGTCTTCAACTGTGCTTTTGTGTTGTCGCCTCGTAACATGTGCCTCTAATGGTGACCCCCCCTAATGAGCTCAGGCGTGTTCAATTACTAGTGTGAACCTGCCTGAGCTATCTCACTAGGAAGCTGTCACTGAGAAATGTCAATCATAAGTAGTGGAGGCATTCCCTGCCTCACAGCCAACCATATCCATGCCCTTGTATATGTGTGGCTGTGGAGCAGGGAATGCCTTTGCTGGATATTATTGGCAGTCTTCAGTGACAGCTTCCTGGTGGGATAGCTTTGGACTTGTATCCAAACACACTCAAACTCAACCCTAGTGGAGACTTGCAACCATGATGACACAGATTGCTCAAGCATGGTCCACCATTGCCAGAAAGCCAATGAGAGCAACTCTGGCTTCAGCTACCCATCATTGCTCTGCATTGCCTTCCTTATATCAACAGAGAACAGTCTGCACAATGTGTGTCTGCAAGTAGTCTCAACCTCTCAACCTGGGCTGCATATGACAGAATGACAATACAGAAGCACATTTAGGAGACATTATTCACTCCATAAGAAAGTGTCTAAACAGGATCACCAGCTATTATTTTATGCCAGCTACACATCTAAAGCAGTAGTCAAATGTGGAAAAAAAGACTATCCCCCTGCAAGTTAATGTCATAATGTACTAGTATGCATTGCATACTAGCACATTACAAAAGCCTTACCTTAAAACTAAGTCCTCCAGTGGCACACTGTTACCATTGACAGGGCTTACATCTTCACCCAGTGTTCCTTCTGGGTTCGGACCCATGCTGTTTGAATGGCTGAGCTGCAGTGATGTCACTCTTGCATGTGCATGGGAGCCACGATCACGGCACAGCGCTCTATATGCAGTCCATTCAAAGTGCAGTGCGCAGTGTGCATGCGCCGGTGGTGTCAACGGCTGCAGGAGTAAATTTAGGAGATATTCCTTGTATCTACAGGTAAGTTTTATTAAAAGCTTACCTATAGGTACAAGTCAGCAAGTGGTGTTTACTACTGCTTTAAAAAAAGAATGAACAAAAATAACTTAACCTGTTAAAGCTCATATGAGATTATAATGATTGGGTTAAGATATACTTTAACCTGATAATAAGGCCTCATGTACACTAAGCATTAAAAACACTGCTTTTAGTGGCATCTGGCATTTTGTTTTTATTTCTGCCTCTAAATGCCCCTCCATGCTAACATAGGTGTCCATGCACACATAGGCAGGAAAAAACCCTACTACCAGTGCTTCCAGGAGGCACTGGCCAATGAAATTAATTCTGACCACTGAAATGAATCAACACCCAAGCGTTGATGCGCCTAAATGCCCCTCTATGGGTCGAGGCCCCTTTACACACATCAAGCTATTCGCTACTGCCTGTATGAAATGACTTTAGGAGAACTGGGCAAATGCCCTGTGTGCATGGGGCCTATATAAATATATAGTCCTTAATAGATTAGTGCTAAATGACAAAGAAAAGAGACAAGGATCTCAGCATATCAATACAAAGACAATTGTTGGTTTAAGGGTACTCTTACCTACTTTTAAGCTTCAATTGCAAGATTCAGCAAAAGGTATTTCTTCTAATGTGTACATCAGACAGAACACAAACATTTTTAGACTTCTGGCCAACAGTTTAAACCACTTGCACCTTCCACAATGCTAAGAGAGAGTTTTAGAACGTTCTCTGAAGGCAACCCCCTCCACTAACATGAGCAATCACAGCAGTGGCATAATTAGCTTTAACCACTTGCCGCCCGCCCTGTAGGCAATTGACGGTGGCAAAGTGGTTGCATAATCCTGATCGGACGTCATATGACGTGATCAGGATTATGAGCCTCTGCACGCCCCCGGGGGCGCGCATCGCGGCGATCGTTGTTGCGGGGTGTCAGTCTGACACCCGGCAACTACGATCTCCGTAAAGAGTCTCCGACAGAGACTCTTTACCACGTGATCAGCCAATCACGGCTGATCACAGTGTAAATAGGAAGAGCCGGTGATCGGCTTTTCCTCACTCGCGTCTGTCAGACGCGAGTAGAGGAGAGCCGATCGGCTGCTCCTCTGACAGGGGGGGTCTGTGCTGATCGATTATCAGCACAGCCCCCCCAGGATGCCAACACTGGACCACCAGGGATGCCACCAGACCACCAGGGATTCCCAGCAAAAGGTAATCCTCCCTAGACCACCAGGGATGCCAGTCAGTGCCACAATGGATGCCAATCAGTGCCCATAATGGATGCCAATCAGGGCCCACAATGGGCATCACTGATTGGCATGCATTATTGTTTGGCACTGATTGGCATCCATTAGTACAATATAACACCAATGCCGCCTATGAGTGCCCACCTGTGCCGCCTATGAGTGCCCACCTGTGCCGCCTATCAGTGCCCATGCATGCCACCTATCAGTGCCCACCCATGCCCATCTGTACCGCCTATCCATGCCCATCTGTGCCGCCCACCCATGCCAATCCGTGCCAGCTATCAGTGCCAATTTGTGCCACCTATCAGTGCCCATCCATGTCGCCCATCAGTGCCACCCATCAGTGCCGCCTATCAGTGCCCATCAGTGCCACATATCAGTGCCACATATCAGTGCCCATCAATGCCACCTCATCAGTGCCACTTCATTGGTGCCACATCATTGGTGCCCATCAGTGCCGCCTTATCAGTGCCCATCAGTGTAGCCCCATCAGTGCCCATCAGTGAAGGAGAAAACATACTTATTTACAAAGTTTTGAAACTGAAACAAAAAAAAACATTTTTTTTTTCAAAATGTTCGGTATTTTTTTATTCGTAGCACAAAAAATAAAAACCGTAGAGGTGATCAAATACCACCAAAAGAAAGCTCTATTTGTGGGGGAACAATGATAACAATTTAATTTGGGCACAGTGTAGCATGCCCGCGCAATTGTCATTCAAAGTGTGACAGCGCTGAAAGCTCAAAATTGGTCTGGGCAGGAAGGTGTTTAAGTGCCCTGTATTGAAGTGGTTAATCACCCCAGTTTTTCAGGAACACACAGGACCCTTTGTTAGTCAAACTAGCTTAAAGTAATTGTAAAGCTACTTTTTTTTTTTAAATAACAAACATGTCATACTTATCTCCACTGTGCAATTCGTTTTGGAGAGTGGGACCGATTCTCGGCTTTTGGGGTCCCGTGGCAGTGCTGGTAGCTCCTCCTTGCATTGTATAACCCCCTAGGAGAAGCGCTCTCCTGGGGGGTTACCTTAGAGGCCCACTCCCGAGTCCAGCATTTGTGTCCATAGATGCAGAATTACGGCCCCGCCAGGCACCCGCATCATTGGATTTGATTGACAGCAGTGGGAGCCAATGGCTACACTGCTATCAATCTATCCAATCAAGGACCGAGACAATGGGTAGAGGGGAAGAGCGCATCTCCGGCAAGGGTAATATGGGGGCCAGGTAAAATGGGGGGGCAGGGGAGCCGGTCCGTGGCAGAAGTGTTTAGGACTTAGGATGCATTAAGGTGAAAAAACATAAGCTTTACAACCCCTTTAAGGGTAAAGTCCATCTTTTGCAAAAATAAAATAAATATATCCACAATAATTTAAAAAGAAAGAACATTTATTTATGCTGTGCGGGTGGAGCCACACAATTCCTAACAACACAGAATCCTTCAAGGAGACGAATCCCATGACTCAGGTAAATGGGTCGGTGGTTCAAGGGTTGGAGAATGTGACCATGTTCCACGTTACAACCTAAATACGGTTGGAACATGGTCTGAAGGGTGTACTAAGCCTTTGAACCTTTAACATCCACTGCTAACCTAATCTAGTCTTTAATTTACGTTTCAAAGTTTATGAATTTAACTTAGTAACCTAAGTTTCTATTTACATTGTACTAACACATTGCACACTTTGATTGAGATTTTGATGAGCCTCAAAGCAAAAGGCTGACCTGCAGTATTTTAAAGAAAAGAGGAACGTTGCAACATACAGAGTATGTGTACATCTGTGCGTTGTGGTGTTCTAGAGTGCTGGTCCTTTTATTTATATAAATTATGATAATAAGAATAATAATAAACTTTTATATTTATACCTCCTTTAAAGGGAGCTTCTTAAAGGCCTTTACAAAGAAACACAAGGAATACACAGGATTAAACAGAGGGGAAAAAAGGGACAATTACGTGAAAGCTTGTCTAAAGAAAAAAACTTTAAGTTTGATTTGAATGAGTTTAGAGAAGATGACGATGACTCTCTGCTGTTCTTTAGAAGTGAATTGCAGAGTTTTGGAGCATAGCAGGAGAATGCTCTATCTCCCATCAAGTGTAGGTGAGTTGGAGGGACACACAGGTGACCAGAATTTGAGAAGCAGAGTTTATGGGGGGGGTGGTATGTTTATAAAAGTTCATACAGATGATGGATGGGGTGTCAAGCCATGAAGAGCCTTACAGGTGAGCAAGTGCAACTTAAAGTCAATGCAAAACCTAAAAGTTTGCCAGTGCAAGGACTCCAGGATAGGGGTAATATGGGCACCAGACATAGTCAGTATTCTGGCTGCAGAATTTTGTAGATATTGAAGGTGATCAATAGTGGATTTAGGTAGAGTAGAGCAGTAATCAAGTCGGGAGAGCACAAAGGTATGGATCAGCTTTTCAGCTATAGTGTATGATAGCACAGGACGCAGCCAAGCAATGTTTCTCATGTGGAAAAAAGATGTTCTTACAACATTTAGTACATGTGGATGGAAGGTTAAACTAGCATCAAATATCACCCCTAGACTGAAGCTCAGGGATTACGTGTGTTAGGGCTTATATTAATTGGTAAATACTGCTTGCCTTCAGTTGTCTTCCACTTGCATTTTTGATCAGTTTGACATGCTTCTGAGATCAGATTTCATTAACAGGTGCATTTTACTCACAGTTGACCTCCTTCTGACCTGCATGTAACGTTCATCTATCTAAGCTGCATCAACTTGCTTCAAGCTGCTTTTGAATTCCTATTGATTTGCAAGTATGCATGTGCCATACCTGGCCAATCCCTATGGAAGCTGAAAATCATTGTAGTAGGCACCGCTACTACAGTCATTGCCATTAGCTTCCAAGTCTCATGTGGAGTGGCTGCCCTACTTCATCGAATCCACAGGGGTCACCCACTCAGCATTAAATGGTACATTTATTTTTCTCAATAAATACGAAGTATTCTATGATTGGATGAATTGGAGATTGTGATGTCACCGCCCTGCCTTTCCCCCTCATCAAGTCAGTGAATACATTACCTTCACTGAAAAAAAGCAAGGGTTCTCTGAATGATGCCATTACCTGAGTTCACTATGCAGCCTGGGACCAAGAAGCTGGCAGGGATCACTGTAATAGTGGGGCCATTGCAGTGATTTCCAGCTTTCACAGGGATCGACCAGGTATGAAAATGTATGCTTATATAAATCCAAGTTGGATGAAAAAAACAACAACACCTAAACTTCAGTTTTAAAGCACTGAAACCAAAAACTTCCAGTTCCTTACTCTCACACCCTGAGAATTACTTTTCCGGTTACCAGAAGTAGTATATGTCAACCTGCCAAAGATTTATCAAAAAAAATAAAAGGCGGGCTAATGTCACTAGCAGCTAATAACAGATCAAACTGAAAAGCTGAGCAGTTTGTATATGTATGGAAAATACGTAAAAGACACGATTATCCCAGGAGCAACAAAGCCGCTAATGTCTTTCTAGTAAAACAAATCTATTTACAATTTTTGGAAAGCACTGTTTCACCCATAAAATTTAACAATGCAGATGTCCTATGATTTGCTTTTGCCAGAAGTACCCATTAAACCAGGTAATTTTAATCAGGGAGAGAAAATAAAAACATTTACATACTTACCTTTTGTTATCTAGAGAATGATCAGCAGCACATTGGCAACAAGCACTTCTCAAAAACGTTCCTCTTTAAAAACACTTGGGAGCTTTAACACCTTGTAGCAATTAGCAAATAAAAATGAGCATGGACACCTATACAAACTTGGCTGGTTATCACACTGAGGTCTCTTGCACACTGGGTATTACAAACACAACTTTTAGGAGTGCTTGACTTTTTTCTTTCTGCCTCCAAACACCCCTCAGTGTTGGCCTATGTGTCCATGAACATGTCCATGCATTTACAGGCATTCAGAGGCCAAAATAAAAAACAAATCACCAGCACATTCAGAAGCACCAGTGTTTCTGCAGAAAAAAAAAACACTTGATGCACCTACCTAAACGCGTGTAAACACATGTAAACACGTTTAAACATGCATTATTGCTAGGCACCTTTAGTGCTTGAGTGTTAATTCATTTCAATGGACAGAATACATTATTATTTAACTTATTATTTAAGTTATTATTCTGGCCAAATAAATAAATTAGCTTAATGCGTCTAAATGCGTTTACAAAAACATAACTTTAGGCATGTTTTTGATGCTGCTTTTATCCTTCCAGACCAGGCACCAGTTTATATAAAGGATATTGGGGAACTGCAGAAAGTGCAGAGAAGGGCATCCAAACTGATAAGAGGCATCGAGGAGCTCAGCTATGGGGAAAGATTAGAGGAACTGAATTCATTCTCTCTTGGAGGACAAGAGGGCACTCTTTATGTCTGGAAAAAAAGATTTAATCTAAACCAAATATGGAAAGGTTTCTTCACAGTAAGAGCTGTGGAAATGTGGAATAGACTCCAAGAGCTGGTTCTGTCAAGCTCAGTAGATTGCTTTTCACCGGTTGCCGACCATCTGCCTTCATTATACTATAGCAGGTTGGCACGATCCCGCGAACTGTCGTAGCTATATGTCGGCTCGCAGGATCAGGATAGCAGGCCTGCAGCGGGGTGCCGATGCTCGTGGCCGACGGTCGTGATGACCACCGACCCACAAGCGATCGCGAGTACAAGGGACAGAACATGGAAGTGTGTGTGTAAACACACAAATCCGTGTTTTGTTCTGAGAGGAATGACAGATCATGTGTTCCTATTACCTCTAGTCAGTCCCCTCCCCCTTCAGTTAGAATCACCTCCCAGGGAACACAGTCAACCCATTGACCGCCCCCTAGTGTTAACCCCCTCACTGCCAGTGAAATTTTTACAGTAATCAATGCATTTTTATAGCACTGATTGCTGTATAAATGCCAATGGTCCCAAAAAATTTTCAATGTCCAATGTGTCCGCCATAATGTTGCAGTCACGATAGAAATCACAGATTGCTGCCATTACTAGTAAAAAAATAATAATAATAATAAAAATGCTATAAATCTATCCCCTATTTTGTAGACGCTATAACTTTTGCACAAACCAATTTATATACGCTTATTGTAGAAGAATACATATCGGCCTAAAGTGAGAAAAGATTTGCTTTTTTTTTTTTTTTTTTAAATGGGGATATTTATTATAGCAAAAAGTACAAAATATTGTTTTGTTTTTTTTCAAAATTGTCACTCCCTTTTTTTTTTATCGTGCAAAAAATAGTTAACCTGTCAAAAGATGTGTAACTCTGTAAAGCCAATCTTGCTATACAAGGGTCATATGTCCGTACACATGTGTGTGTTTCTGCAAGTCCCCGCGTATACCCATGTGCAGCCATTGATTGCTATGGGCGGCTGACTTCCAGATGGGGAATTATGCCAAAATGTTATGTTGTACATCTCAGGTGCCCATGTACATAAGGTCTCAGACAGATTATCCACAATATATAGCCAGACAGGTGACACACATAATTAAAATGTAAGCAATGCATCTTCCTGGCAAAGTAAAACAGCTTCCTATGTCACCTTGAGCCTCCCTATCAGGACAATTAATCTTTTTGTAGGTAGAATGGTAAACATGCATTCTTTTCAACAGATATTTAGCTGTTTGCATGAAGATTAGCTTAAAGGGTAAGTTCACCATTTAAAAAAAGAATAAATGCACATCTTTCTGCAGGTAAGAAAATGTGCATTTATTATATTATTACACTGAAGCATATAAGGCATTGCACCCGTGATTAGGAGATTGCGAGTGGAAGGCCTGGATCTGCAGACTCTCAGTACACTGTCTGCCTGTACCTCTGATATGGACAGACACTTACTGAATAGCAGGACGAATCAACAGTCTACCAAAGCACTAACCAGCCCTCTCGCAGTTCATTGAGAACTACAAGCCATTCGCCGCAAAGGCTGACGGTACTAGTCGTTCATTCCCTCACAGGTCTCTGTGAATGATTTACGTTGATGTGTGGGCGGAGCCCCACACAGCTGCACTGTTTATAAATTCTGACAATGGGTACGGGGAGAAGATCCCCTTCCCATTGTCACAGGGAGGAGGGATCAAAGGGTGAGAGGAGGTGGAAGCAGGAACATGTTACATGTTCCACCCTAAATACATATTTTTGTATTTGTTTCATATGTTTTTGTTTGTTTGTCATTCATGCACGTGTTCTGTTCTGTGCCTTTCCTATGGGTGATCTTTATAAGGCTGGGGGTCAGGTTTTTGTAATTTAGTGGTTTTGTGAATTTGGAACTTTTAATCTATTTAAGTCATATTTCTTTGTACCAACCCAACCACGACTTTTTGCCACGTAAAAAAATAAACACATTTCTTTCCAGGTATCTGGTTTACCAGGATTTTTCTATTTTTGGGGTTGAAAGTTTAACATGTTCCAAAGGGGAACTTATTTTATGTATAGCCAAATATTTGCGGGATAGAGTAATAGACAGAAATAAAAACATGACAGTAATTCTAATACATCTGTACTATTTCTTAAACTACAAAAAAATGTTTTGCCTACACATAAACATACATAAATTTATTCTACAGCAGGACAATGACCCCAAACATGCAGCCAATATCATTAAGAAAAGATCATCAGTATAAAGATGTACCTGTACCTGTAATAAATAAATAAATCAAGAAGAAGTAGGAGTCCTGGAAGTGATGGTTTGGCCCTCACAGAGCCCTGATCTCAAAATCATCGAGTCTCTCTGGGATTACATGATGAGGCAGAAGTAATTTAGGCAGCAGAAGATCTATGGTTAGTTCTCCAAGATGTTTGGAACAACCAACCTACCAAGTACCTTCAAAAACTTTGGGAAAGAGTACCTAGAAGAATTGATGCAAAGGGTGGTCAATATAATCCAATATCCCCTCGCTATGAATATCCTCAATATGTGGAAATAATATCCTTTTGAACAGCTGCTGCTAAAAAAAAAAAAAAAAAAAGTGCCTATGCTTCCTTACCAAACCATACAAAATTATTCTCATGGTGCTATCTCTAAATATGTAATCATAATTAAAATAGATTAAATAAAATAGTCTTGGTGTCCATTGTATAAAGTGCTAAATATTAGAAATGTGCAAATATATATCACTCAGTGCCAAACTTAAAGTGCTCCATGTTTGAATTTATATTTCAGGTCCATCATTTCCTCTTATCACCATCCAATGTGCTGTGCCCCCCTTCAAGTGTTCCCACACTCAACGAAGAAATTTGACTCTCTGCTATATAGCTAGAAGAGTCAAACAGGTTGGCAAACAGATTACATGAACATGAAAGATCTCTCCATCCCTCTATTCCGTTCCTTGCTACTTTAAATCACCACTTGAAAAACACTTCAATCAAATTCTACCACTTTGCATGGGACTCAAAATTCAGTGCATTTATGGGCAAAGAAGGGGGATTCCATTATAGTGCAGCATATTTTATTAAAAGGACCAAAACATAGTAATACACTCACTTGGCTAAAATTATGAAGGTAAGCTAGCAGACTGGGTAGCGCCGCAGTAACAGGGGTCTTACTATTTCTTATGCTTCAAAAGAAAATTGTAAACATAAAAATGGGCTACAGATGCATTTTAAAGAGGAACTTCAATCAATTTAAAAAGATTTATGCTGAAGAACCGAAGAGGGGGACAAGACCCCTGAAGTCGGAAGAAGAGGCGGCGGCGACAGAAGACCGGGCCACCGCTATTAAAAGAGCTATAGGAAGAAAGCGGAGGCCCGGCAAGACGAACCGAAGAGGGGGACAAGACCCCCGAAGTTGGAAGAAGACCCTCGGACGGCGACAAAAAAGAAAGCCGGGCTCCTCCGCTAGTAAAAGAGCTAGCAAAAGATAGTGGAGGAGTCTGGCGAGAAGACCCCCCAAGAGCTAAGAAGACCCCTGGAGCTGTGCAATAAATTATTTTAAAACCTTGTTTTGTGTTTTATTAATTTTTTTTTCACCAGGTGAATGGGTAGGGATACATTGTACCCCATACTCATTCACATAGGGTGGGGGGCGGTATCTGGGGGCCCCCTTATTAAAGGGGGCTCCCGTTCTGATAAGTCCCCCGCCCGCAGGGCCCCCGTTCCCCAAACCCCCCCCCCATGTTGAGGGCACGCAGCCTGGTATGGCTCAGGGGGGGGTGCTCGCTCGTCCCCACCCCCTTTCCTGACCGGCTAGGTTGCATGCTCGGATAAGGGTCTTATATGAACCTTGGGGGGGACCCCCACGCCATTTTTTCAGCGTAGGGCTTCCCCTTTAAGTCCATACCAGGTGACGGGGCCAGCGACGTGTCAATCTCGCCGCCGAAGGTGGCGACATTGACTTCCTTTGCTAGTCCCTTCTACCTGGACCCGTGTTCAAAATGAACAGAATTTTCTCCATGTGTGGGAGAGTCCATTCATTTCAAAAGTCCAGCCGACTAGCACACAGACAGCCAGATTGCGAGTCCGGCGGACAATTTTTGAGTCAAAACTACTTTCCAAGTCCGCCGGACTTTTGGGAAAAAAGTCTGCCGGAGCCCACACACGGGCAGATTGTCCGGCGGACTCTGGTCCGCTGGGCCAAGTCCGCCGTATAGTCTGATCGTTTGTACGCGGCATAAGAGTCAGCGGCAACAAATACTGAAAGAAACAGACCCTCACCTGCCCAGAAGTCCAGCAGTGTCTTCACTCGGGCTGGTTCTTGTCTTTGAATCCCTGGCACCGCCATCTTGGTTATGGGAGACGGCTGTTACTTCCTGCTGTTTCACAGCTGGCTCCCCACTTCAAATTGTCAGATCCCAGGAGGTTGGTGGCAGGATGGGTAGGCAAAACTTTCATAGGTCTCGCCTAGGCAAAAATTATGGAAGTGGGAGCAGGTACCTGTCAGGAAAAGGTACCCGCTCCCAAATAAAAAAAAATACTTTCAAATTTGGTAGGGGGGGAGAGGTGGATTAGCGGTACTTTCACTTTTAAGGTCTGCTTTAATGTTCCATAACGTTCACATTTTGTATTGTAAATATTTTTTCCTTGTGTACATTTTGATTTAACTTGAAAACAATGAAAAAAATGTATGCAGTTTAAATACATTTTATTTTACCTTCAAGAAAAAAAGAATAAATAAAAACAGCAATTGAACTGCTTTGTAATTAAAATTCTAGACAGCATGTGAATGGTTGATAAATATTAGCTCTAAATCCTGCAATGTGTTTTTTATAGACTAGTAATGCCGCTGAGTTTATAGAAGTCTCAAAGCGGAATATGATAAGCTATTGCTGCATTGTCATTTATAAGGACTAATAGCTATGTCTTTGTACAAGCTTAATTTTAAATAAGATACTGTTATATGTTTTGAGATTAACCTTGCAGTTATTATAAGTAAAACAATAACATAGAATATTACTGTTCTTCAAGCTGCATGTACTTTATGAATTTGACATTGCAGCTTTAGTACAACTGTAACAAGAGGCAAGTATAGCCAATATGGCTATATTTTTGGCGACTGTCATAGACAAAGTTGGTCAGACTCTTGGTTTAGATCCAGGTCTACCATTTTTGGTTCTAGGGCATCCCTCCAACGTTCTTCTGTTCTTGTAGCAGGCTTCCTTGTAACAAATAAGCTCATCCCTTCTAGCAAAACAAGTTACTGCTCAGGTTCAGATACTACCCCTCCCTTACAAGATCATTAAATGTATTAATCGTCCTGTTTTTTTCTGACTTGACACTTCACAATTGTAAGGGCTTCTGTACATGAGCTTTGAATTAAGTCACCTTTACCTTGGGTGACAAGGATCCTACACTAATGGGAGCATTTTAAATAGTAGTTCAGGTTCTATGCAGTTTAATGTTATTTGTATTTAAAGTATATGTGAACCTCAACAATGAACATCTCGTATTGGGCCGCGTACACACGGGCGGACTGTTCGCCCAACCTTGTCCGCTGAACAGTGTTTGGGCGGACAGTCCGCTCGTGTGTGGGCTTTCAGCGGACAGTTTCAGCGGACAGTTGGACGGACAAAGTCTTTCGGAAATTCCGAAAAACTGTCCGCTGAAACCTTGTTTGAGCGAACAGTCCGCCCGTGTGTAGGCCACTTTCGAAATGAGCAAACTGTTCCCGCTCGGAGGAAAGTCCGCCCATTTCGAGCGCGTGTGAAGGTAGGCAGGGCGGCTCTGGCATTCCGGCCGGAGAGAGCGTCGTGTCAACATCTCCTGGAGAAGAAGAAGAAGAACAAGAAGAAGAACAAGAACGGAAGGCGGCGGCGACAGTGGCGACAGAAGACCGGGCCACCGCCTGTAAAAGAGCTACAAGAAGGCGCGGTGGCCCGGCAGAAGAACCGAAGGCGGCGACAGAAGAACGGAAGGCAGCGGCGACAGAAGATCGGGCCACCGCCTGCAAAAGAGCTACAAGAAGGCGCGGTGGCCCGGCAGAAGAACCGAAGAGGGGGACAAGACCCCCGAAGTCGGGAGAAGAGGCCGGCGGCGGGGAGGAAGAAAGCCGGACTCCTCCGCTAGTAAAAGAGCTACAAGAAGATAGCGGAGGAGTCCGGCGAGAAGACCCCCGAAGACGGAAGACCCCCGGAGCTGTGCAATAAAATATTTTTTCTCGTGTGTTGTGTTTTTTTTTTTGGGTACTTTTATTTTACAGGTGAATGGGTAGGGGTACATTGTACCCCATACTCATTCACATAGGGTGGGGGGCCGGTATCCGGGGGCCCCCTTCTTAAAGGGGGCTCCCGGATTCCGATAAGCCCCCCGCCCGCAGACCCCGACAACCAACGGCCAGGGTTGTCGGGAAGAGGCCCTTGTCCTCATCAACATGGGGACAAGGTGCTTTGGGGTGGGGGGGCCGCGCGGCCCCCCCTTCCCCAAGGCACCCCCCATGTTGAGGGCACGCGGCCTGGTACGGCTCAGGAGGGGGGGCGCGCTCGCTCGCCCCCCTTTCCTGGCCGGCCGGGTAGCGTGCTCGGACAAGGGTCTGTTGTGGACTTGGGGGGACCCCCACGCCGATTTTTTTCGGCGTTGGGGTTCCCCTTTAAGTCCATTCCAGGCGGCGGAGCCCGCGACGTCTCCTTCGCGGGCCCCGCCTACCTGTACACGCGCTCGAAATGGGCGGACTTGCCTCCGCCTTACGTGGGCGAGTCCGTTCATTTCAAAAGTTGAGCGAACTGTTTGGCAAACAGTTCGCTGAAACAGTCCGCTCAAAAAGTGCCGTGTGTGGCCATGTCCGTCCATGCTAATTTTGAGCGGACTGTTTGCCGAAACTGTTTGACGAACAAAGTTGGACGAACAGTCCGCCCGTGTGTACGAGGCCTTTGTTCTCTTTAGTCTGCTGAATATACCAATGACAAAAAAAACAGTTGATTGTGTCTTTATAACCTCATTAATCCTGCCTATAACAAGTTAACTGACGCTCTCCTACCTATCTCCTCCTAGCTCCTACCTAAAAGTAATAATGCCTATGTCCTCTTCATAATAATTTAATCAGCCTTCAAAGTTCTTTTCTTGGGCTACTTGTTCTCTATGTCATGGCATTGAGAAGAGAGAGGAATCTAGTAGTTTATCAAAATACAACTGGGAATAAAAGACACCATTTCTTGGAATATCAGTCCACAAAATGTGTTAGTCCACAAAAGAAAATTAGTATTTGAGCCAGGGTCAGCTTTAACATGGGACAAAATGGGAAGCTGCCCCCAGCGCAGTCATGGTTGTGGGGCCCAAAGCAGCTTGCTATGGGGGCACCCGAGCCAGATGCTGTTCTGTGTGTCCATTCAAACATGGAGACACGACATCTGCCCCACCCCCTCTTTCTTCTCATTGGCTCACTGACTTTGAGTTTCAGCAGCAGGAGCCAATGGAGCCCACTGCTGTCTCAGCCAATGAGGAGGGGAGTCCCAGACAGCCAAGACTCTCGTGCAACATTGCTGGATCAAGATGGGGCTCAGGTATTAGGGGGGATGCTACACACTGAAGGTTTTTTAACCTTAATGCAACTTTTCTACCTTTATAATCGCCTTAAATGTGGCCCTTTGCGAGGGTTAGCCTATGTTTTTTTTTTCGTTTTGTATATTTGTATGCAAGTCAGTGTTGTTTACAGTTCACACAATCTAGGGAGTTTTTAGGAAAGTTGGATGCTTGTCTGGCTGTCATGGCAGCCCTATGAGCATTAGTGAAAGAAAACCATGGCTGCTGGAAGTATGTTATTTTATACCACCCAACTTTCTGAGATGGGAATGAGGGGCACCTATTGGCAAAAGTATGTAGGCACAGGACACACCCCCTGCCACATCGTTGTAAAGGAGAATTATACACACAAAAAATTATTGGATAAATCCAAGTGCTTTTTTTACCATTACTATTCCTTTATACTGGCTTTTAGCCCTTGTACACACGGTCGGAGATTCCAACGGAATGTGTCCGATCGGACCGTTTTGTCGGTTATTTCGACTGTGTGTGGTCTCCATCGGACTGTTTCCGTCGGAGTATCCGACGGACCAAGTTTTCCAACTTGTTGGTAAAATTTTCAGACAAAATGCTCCGATCGGACATACTCTGATCATGTGTAGAGAATTCCGATCGGACAAAGTGTCACGCATGCTCAGATCAAATTCCTAGACCAAAGCTATTGGCTACTAGCGTGAACGTAGTCCCGTCGTAACGAAATAACGTCATCATGTCAGATTTTCCGACAACTTTGTCCGACCGCGTGTATGCAACAGTTTCGGACAATATCCGACGGATTTGGTTGTCGGAATCTCCGACCGTGTGTACAAGGGCTTAGAGTTTACGAATGCAGCAATTTAGAAATTGGATGAAAGGTTTAATCTTCCTTAAGTATTTTTTGGGCCTAATTGGGTTGGTGTAAAAGGGTACCTCAGTTTCTCTCTACTTACCTTGAAGACTCCATCTCCTTTAAGAGTTTCCTGGTCACTTACATTCATTGCAACAAGGAGAAAACAAATATGTAATGCAGAATCCATTGCCCTGACAATTGTATCTGCTTTGGAGTCAACAAGATGAGGAAGGTTGAGCACAAAGTTTACAAAAAAGAAAACATTAGAAAGTTCCTACAGAATTGTGGAATGTAGAGGCAATGGATTCACACGTGCAGTTATTTTTAATTTATTTTTTATTCCATATACCTGTGCCTGACTATTGGGTTATAGGCTTGATAAAAACGTTTTTTGGGATTTTTTTTTTTTTTAGAGTAAGCATTGCAGAATTTCCAAAATGACATTTGTGCTATGTGTCTGGACAGTTTAGATGTAAGCAAAGTTTAGCAGAATGCTTCTTTTAATGTTGAAAGATTCTATCAACCCCTAATACCTGATAAACAGCAACACAGTTGAAACCAACCTGAGCTTTGCCATTTATAAACGATACCATAATATGACACCATCAGATTGCACTACTATCGCATCTAGTTTTTGGGTAGAAATGAAAAACATAGTAAAAAAAAATACCTTATGATACATCCTACCTAAGCTAGAATACGGAATTGCAAACACATTACAGAAAACAGTCTTTTATGCTTGCACATGATTGGATGATTGAAGTCAGCAGAGCTCCGCCTCTGGAGCAACTGCAGAGTGCAACTGCAAAAATGCCTTTAGTAAATCAATCACCTCTATGTACAGTAATATTTATGCTATTATGCCATGTATCAATAGGCAGAACTGTTTTGGACAGAATAGAGAATAGTTGAAAACCCTGCCTGGTTATTTTGATGTCTGGGTCCCATAGGGAAGGTTTCATTCACTTTCTATCCTATAGACAGAAATTGACAAGAAATTTCTCCAAATCGCATGACAAATCGCACCAGTGTGAACGGGGGCTAATAGAGTTTCCAACCATTCTCTTTTGGCTACAATTCATCAGGTGTTGTATGTTAACTACATCCCTGAGTATAATACATTTATTTTTAAATAACTACCACTTAGTATAATATACTGTGCTATGGTATACAATACTATAGTATACTGTTCACTATAGTATTACTTACCATGGATCATCTTGAGCATTATCTGCAAAATCATTCAATGAGCCAATATCAACATAATCACAGACTGAGAAACCACTTTTCTAATGGAGCACTAACTGCTAAGTATACTATAAAGTGGTGCTTAGCCTAGTTCCAAGGTTAGAGTACACATAACAGCATCATCACAGATTTACAACATCACCAATTGTACTACACTATATTCTTCCATCCTTACATCTATAAAGTCTACAGTGGAATCCTTCCATCTATAAACAGAAGTACAGAACTACTTTTTGGGTGGTTGTGTGTATACCCCGAATTGGGACTTATGCTACAGGAGCATTTTCGCTGTTATATTCATATGCAAGGTCTTTTAGTCAGAGAAAAATAATAGATACAGCTACCCCCACCCCCTTCAACTTCTCTAGGCCATTCTTGGCTCTCCCCACCTTCAATATTGTGGCACATGTATTGCGCCATGGTGAATGGTGTTCAGGAGTGCGTAACACAAAAAGTTCAGGGGTCAGGAGTGCACACTGCACAGAGTGTAGGTTTCAGGAGGGCACAATACAGAGAGTGCAGAAGTGTGTAACACACAGAATGCAGAGTGCCGCACAGCAAAAATCCCTTCCTCTGCCTAAAAAAGTTCTCCCACCCCCATGACAAAACCACCTTCAGCACAAGTTTTCCCCTTCCATTATAAATTATACTAATTGGACCCTAGGTATGGCATTGCATCTGCTGGTTCCCCATGCCATAGGCCCCAAGACCTATGGCATGGTATTCATACCCCTTGAAATTTCCCACATTTTGTTATGTTACAACCAAAATTGTAAATGTATTTTATTGGGACTTTATGTGATAGACCAACACAAAGTGGCACATAATTGTGAAGTAGAAGGAAAATGATAAATGGGTTTCAAAATGTTTTACAAATAAATATGTGAAAAGTGTGGCATGCATTTGTATTCAGCCTCTCGAGTCAATACTTTGTAGAACCACCTTAAACTGCAATTGCAGCTGCAAGTCTTGTTGGGGATGTCTCTACTGGCTTTGCACATCTAGAGAGTGACAGTTTACCCATTCTTCTTTGTAAAATAGGTCAAGCTCTGTCAGATTGGATGGAGAGCAATTTTCAAGTCTTGCCACAGATTGTCAATTGGATTTAGGTCTGGGCTTTGACTGGGCCATTCTAACACATTAATATGCTTTGATCTAAACCATTCCATTATAGCTCTGGCTGTATGTTTAGGGTTGTTGTCCTACGGGAAGGTGAACCTCCAACCCAGTCTCAAGTCTTTTGCAGGCTCTAACAGGTTTTCTTCTAAGATTGCCCTGTATTCGGCTCCATCCATCCTCCTATCCACTCTGACCAGCTTTCCTGTCCCTGCTGAAGATAAACATCCCCACAACATAATGCTGCCACCACCATGTTTCACAGTGGGGGCGGTATGTTAAGGGTAATGTTCAGTGTCAATTTTCCGCCACACATAGTGTTTTGCTTTTAGGCTAAAAAGTTTTGGTCTCATCTCACCATCACCTTCTTCCACATGTTTGCCATGTGCCCCACATGGCTTCTTGCAAACTGCAAATGGGACTTCTTATGGCTTTCTTTCAACAATGGCTTTCTTCTTGTCACTCTTCCATAAAGGCCAGATTTGTGGAGTGCAGGACTAATAGTTGTCCTGTGGATAGATTCTCACACCTGAGCTGTGGATCTCTGCAGCTCCTCCAGAGTTACCATGGGCCTCTTGGCTGCGTCTATGATTAATGCGCTCCTTGCCCAGCCTGTCAGTTTAGGTGAATGACCATGTATTGGTAGGTTTGCAGTTGTGCAATATTCTTTCAATTTTTGATGATGGATTCCACAATGCTCCGTGAGATGTTCAGAGCTTGCAATATTTTTAAATAACCTAAATCTGCTTTGAACTTCTCCACAACCTTATCCCTGACCTGCCTGGTGTGTTTCTTCATGATGCTGTTTGGTCACTAATGTTCTGTAACAAACCTCCGAGGGCTTCACAGAACAGCGGTATTTATACTGAGATTAAATTACAAACATGTGGACTGCATTTACTACCGTATATACTCGAGTATAGGCCGACCCGAGTATAAGCCGAGGCCCCCAATTTACCCCCAAAAAACTGGAAAACTTATTGACTCGTGTATAAGCCGAGGGTGAGACATGGCTGTCCATCCCTGTGTGTCCGTCCATCCCTGTGTGTGTGTCCGTCCATCCATCCCTGTGTGTGTGTCCATCCATCCCTGTGTGTGTATCCATCCATCCATCCATCCCTGTGTGTGTGTGTGTGTGTGTGTGTGTGTATCCATCCATCCATCCATCCATCCCTGTGTGTGTGTGTGTGTGTGTGTGTATCCATCCATCCATCCATCCATCCCTGTGTGTGTGTGTGTGTGTGTGTGTGTGTATCCATCCATCCATCCATCCATCCCTGTGTGTGTGTGTGTGTGTGTGTGTGTGTGTGTATCCATCCATCCATCCATCCATCCCTGTGTGTGTGTGTGTGTGTGTGTGTGTGTGTGTGTGTGTGTGTGTCCGTGCAGCCTTGTGTGTGTGTCCAGCCTACCTGTGTCCCAAGCCTCCGTCCCGAGCCGCCGTCGTCCCGAGCCTCCTCCGTCCCGTGCCGTGCCTCCTCCGTCCCGTGCCGTGCCTCCCCCGTGCCGTGCCTCCTCCGTCCCGTGTCTCCTCCGTCCCGTGCCGTGCCGTGCCTCCTCCGTCCCGTGCCGATGGATCGCCGCTCTTCTCGGCGGCCATTCTACAATTCAAAATTCCGCCTCCGCCTGTGATAGGCGGAACACTCAATTTCCCAGCAGCCTGTGTTCCGCCTATCACAGACATCCTCTCATACTCGTCCGTAGTATGAGAATGAGCGGATGTCCGTGATAGGCGGAACACTGACTGCTGGGAAATTCAGTGTTCCGCCTATCACAGGCGGAGGCGGAGAAGGAGGCGCGGCTTTTGAAAATTAATGTCCGCCGTCTGTCTGCTCGATACGCTGATCGAGCAGTCAGACAGCGGCGACTCGAGTATAAGCCGAGGGGGCACTTTCAGCCTCAAAAAAGAGGCTGAAAATCTCGGCTTATACTCGAGTATATACGGTAATTAGGTGACTTCTGAAGGCTATTGGTTCCAGTAGATTTAAGTTAGGGGTATCAGAGTAAAGGGTTCTGAATACAAATGCATGCCACACTTTTCAGGCATTTATTTGTAAAAAAAAAATGTTGAAAACCATTTATCATTGTCCTTCCATTTCACAATTATGTTTCACTTTGTGTCGGTAATGAGTGGTTGTAAAGACGGCCACAGGAATGCAAGTAGCCAGATATCAGCTGGAGAGAGCACAATAACCTGGCAAACAGGAAGTTCCAGGACAAATAGGAAGTTCATGGGAGGAGAAGAGAGTTTAAGGTTCAACTAAGACAAGGTATAAAGCAGGAATGTTCATGGGACCAGACAGGATGCAGTCCAGCATTTTGGGTGGCACAGCAAGAAAAGCCACAGCCAGATATCACAGAGGTTCTGAGTATGGATCCTGACACCCCCATCACGTAGCTATGAACAAGTCTTGGATGGGTTCCCCCTTGGGGAAGGGGGAGAAACATGTACCCTGTTATGGGAGGACTAAATCTTTGGGGCTGCATAGGGGCGCAGTGAGAAGTATGGAACAACAGGCACATGCACACTTGTCCCTCAGGGGAAAGCATGTAGGCATGGGAATGGAAAGTATACTTTATGTAGTGGAGATAATCACCTCCATACAGGCAGTAACATGAGCACTGCAGCAGCAGCACCCCTCCTGTGAAAAATGACAGTGGCTAAATTATGAGTAAGCTTTGAATGTTTGTGCTTTGCACTCTGTCATGATTCACATCACTTTAACCAAATTTTGGTGATGTACCTATCAGTACAATTCAAATTATGCCCTGGACATCTGTAACTAATATTACTTTCAGTAAAGCAAGGCAAAAGTGAGATATGCCTCTGAGATGTGTTTGAAGATAAAAGCATATAAATTGGGTGTACTTGCAGCTTAGCTGTGGGTGGTCAGGAGTGGTGGTAGTTCGGTGGCAGAGAGCAGGTAACTGGTGGTTAAATAAATTCCCCTGTGCACCTGATATGTCAAAGAAAATGAAAGAAATGCAGGCACCTCTGAGTGCAGACTGTAGGAATATATTTATAAAATCACAATTAGTTTGAGAAAGGAGCGCACATTCCTCCCACCACCAGGGTGCGCTCACTCGGAAACACGTTGCGAGCATGCCGGTGACATCATCCTGACCATCGCTGCAGCCCATGGAGCATTCCAACCCTCACCTTTGCCTTTCCTCCACTACACCACCCTCTTGCCGGCCACGATAGCCGTCAGAGTGCCCAGGAGAGCTCCCTTTGCGGACCAGTGCTATGGATGCACCACTAGACAATTAATCATAAAGATGTGCCTGTTATTGCTTTCTAAAATGTGAGTTTACTATTGTGATTTTATAAATATATTCCTACAGTCTGCACTCAGAGGCGCCTGCATTACTTTTTCTTTTACATATCCTGGAGATTGCTTCTGCTCCTCTGCACAAGACTGGCCCTGAAACAGTGGACTTTCTCATTTGCTGCAGCTTTTTAGCTGTTTTTTATAAAGACTTTATAGAGTTCCTACTACAACAGGAACTGTCTCAGATTTGGGCCACATATGTATGATTGGCACCTGCTATGTCAACTAGGCACCTACCTGTAAGAAACACGACCCCCGTGTGACCAAATCTGAAACCACTGAAGTGGTATAGGCCTCAAGGGAAATGTGTGACTCCTGCCCAAGCCACAGGCCAGAAAAAGGCAATCTGTGGCTCATGTGTGTAACTAGCAGGGCAGGTGGGCTTTTGGGTCAGCATCTCTTCAAAGCTATACATGGACCCCTGGGCTGAAGAGCCAGCTTAAAGTCTTCAGCCACCAGGGGTTACTCCTAAGTAATCTCTTCCTAAAGTCTGGAGAAAAAAAAGGGCCTTCCTCAAACTGTAACCACAAGGTTGGAAGTGCATAATTGTCTAAAGCAGCCGTGAGTTCCTCCTGAGGCTACTAGGGGTTCATTGAGCTGTGGTTGATTGACCATTTGATAATGCCACCTGCATAGTTCTAGGACCAACAATGCATTGCAAAGTTAGCAGCATCTATGTTCTTTTTAGCTCTCTGTAAGGGGAGCATTTTTCCTAATGACCAATTTAAGGAGCATTCTTCCTACTGACCAATGTAAGGAGCATTCTTCTCACTGACTACCAATGTAAGGGGCATTTTTCCAGTTGATATATTTAGTAGGGGCTCCCTAAGACCAACAATTATTTTAAAAGGGTTCTTGAGGGACAAAAGGTGGGAAAGGCTGGTCTAAAATGTCTATATGCTGTAGCATTATAAGTACTCTTAGCTGAAAACACCTGATTTCAATCATCTGTAGGGGTCCACACCATGTAATATATGGAGAATACAAGCCAGACAAGAAAGTCAGTTCTCCTGAAAAGGAAGTGAAAAATATTCCCAACAGGGAAAAAAAAACCAGCAGGTGAAGTAAGGTTTTCCCTCTTTATTCATATGTAAAAAAAGGAAAATAAATGTAATTTTAGAAAATGCAGCTTTTGTTCAAATCATAAGAAGAAGGAGCTCAGATATTTATAGAGCTCAGGGAATTTATATTCCCACAATGACCATGGAGATCCCAGTGTTACGCTAATTAAAAATACAACTCTTTGGAGACTTGGAATAAGTTGTTGCTTCTAGCCTTATTTCTTAGGTAACAAGATTTAAGGAGAACCAGTCACGAATGGGCTTTAATATTTAGAAAATACAGCATTTGTTCCGAATCATAAGAAGAATAAGCTTAGAGATTTAGTGTAGAGCTGAGGGAATTTTCATTCCCACAGTAACCACGGAGACCCCATTATTAATGTAGTTAAAAGCAAAGATCCTTGGGGACTTGAAACAAGTTGTTTTACTACTCCAAGTTCTTAGGTAACATGATTTAAGGAGAACCTGTCGTGATCAGGCTTAGGCAGCCCTAATGTTTAGTCTTGAAGTGACAAGCAGCTAAATACACAGACAAAATGCATATGAGGGGCTGTTTTTACCTGCTATGGGATTTATATATCAAACCCTTGCTGAGATTTACATAGCTCTATGAAATGAGTTAGCAACTTAAACCTTTGACTTGATTTTTGTCTGCTGAAGTTAAAGTATAAGTTCGCCTTCAGCAACATTTTCCAAACCCCCCCCCCCCCATGTAATTCCATATCTTCTGAATAATACATACCAGTGCTTCCTGCGGTAATCAATGACAGCCTGTGGGGCTGTGTAGTAACATTTTTATGTGCCTGGCCTGTTACACCTGCTGGCATGGGCAATGGGAGATGGCATTTACAATTTACAACAGCAAGTGCAGAAGGGACCAGGGGAGTTGCGAAGGTGTCATTTTGTTCATCTTTTTTTTTTTTTAACCACTTCAGCCCCGGACCATTTTGCTGGTCAAAGACCAGACCACTTTTTGCAATTCGGCACTGCGTCGCTTTAACTGACAATTGCGCGGTCGTGCGACGTGGCTCCCAAACAAAATTGGCGTCCTTTTTTTCCCACAAATAGAGCTTTCTTTTGGTGGTATTTGATCACCCCTGCATTTTTTATTTTTTGCGCTATAAACAAAAATAGAGCGACAATTTAGAAAAAAACGCATTATTTTTTACTTTTTTTTATAATAAATATCCCCCAAAAATATATAAAAAAACATTTTTTTCCCTCAGTTTAGGCCAATACGTATTCTTCTACATATTTTTGGTAAAAAAAAATCACAATAATCAATTTTTGATTGGTTTGCGCAAAAGTTGTAGCGTTTACAAAATAGGGGATAGTTTTATGGCATTTTTATTAATACTTTTTTTTTACTAGTAATGGCGGTGATCAGCAATTTTTATTGTGACTGCGACATTGTGGCGGACACATCAGACATTTTTGACACATTTTTGGGACCATTGTCATTTATACAGCAATCACTGCTATATAAATGCAGTGATTCCTGTGTAAATGACACTGTCAGTGAAGGGGATAATCAGTGGGTGGCAGTGTAGGGGTTAAGTGTCCCTAGGGGCGTGTTACTAACTGTTGGGGGCTGGGCTTTAATTTAGTGAACACTGATCTCTGCTCCAATCACATGGAGCAGAGATCAGCGTCACTAGTTGCTAGGCAGAACGGGGAGATGCTGTTTACAGCGGCATTTCCTTATTCAGCTGCCCCATGAGATGATCGTGGGTATGCCCGCGGCGATCGAGTCAGCGGGACATGCGACCGGACTCACGGGGGTCCCGACCAGAACGCGAGCTAAGCTTTCACTGCTTACATGAGGATTTTGTGTGATGTGAGGCTCTTGGGACTTTTACCTCCTACTATGTGACAGTGCTTAGATCTAGCAGCCAATCACAAGCCCCAAGCACTGTCAGTGTGCTGGTAAGGTATCAGTTAGTCGGGGAGGGACCTTTTAAACACACACGGTATATATTTGCTAGTTTTGTAACTTAATATTATTTAGAAATAACTGCACAGTTACAACAAATAATTAAACTGCCAAAAAATTTAAATATCGTTTCTTTGTAACTATGCCAACAATTAGGACAATTCATATTTCTACTGCATTTCCCAGTAATTTTCCTGTTATTACAAAACTGGTACTGATCATTTGATTGTAGCTGGCAGACCTTCCTACTTAGCACCCAGAAAGTGGGTTTATGATAGGAATCCATGATTTGGGCTTCACAAAGCAGCATGTAGGCTGGTCAGTTGATTAGTACCATAAAATGAGAGAATGTACACAGAGACCAAAAGAAGGTGGCACGATTATTATTTGGTAAAGCAGAACTATCAATTAACATGTGGAAGACAGTGGCAAGGCGCTCCACTACAGTTCCAAACACTATGGCAATGGATTACAGGCAACCAAGGTATAACAGCTCTTTACATCACTGGCAGTATTTTAACAAAGTCTTTTTACTTGAGAGAGCACTTTAATAGGCTGCATTATCATAACAGCATTTGATGAAGGAGGTGGCTGAAAGGCAGAACAGTGGTACAGGCACCTCTAGTAACCAGGCAGGATGGTTCTCCTCCCAACTGTAGAGTTCACCGATGGCGGAGCTAGGTGTTGTATATCTGCACTATTCCTTCTCAACCGTAACATCTGTCAAGCACCTAGCGAGCAGGGATCTTCTCCCTACACTATCCACTTTGCAAGTGCGCACCAACTGCAGTGGGGAAGTGCTACAGAGGGGAGGCTGAACTGCACCTGCCTAAAAGGAGGAGGTAAAACTCCCCATTAAAGCCTGATAAAATACTTGCAATAGATTTCCCTAAGCTAAAGTGACACCAAACTCTGGTTTAAAAAAAAAAAAAGTCTATTATGGTATGTATTGTTAACTCAAAAGTCTACCTTCTGTTGCTCTCAAGTGCCTTCAAATCTCCAAATTCCTTTTTTTTTTCTGCTGTAGTTTCCCTTACTGGTAGATGGTGGCTACATTTGTTCTCCATTGTCCCTCTCTTGGTATGAATATAGCCAACCTCCCTTACTCACTCCTGAGATGGACTATGAACTATGGAAAGTATAGGGTGCATAGAACAGTGCACATGATCGCAACTAATGTGCCCCGCTCATTACTAAAACAGAAAAGGGCTCACGGAGAACATTACAAGAAGGCAGAAGAACACAATAGAGAACAATTTCATGCAAAAGAGATTGCAGGGCCATTAAGTGGTGGATGTGTATGGATTTGTTTTTAGGAGAATAAGGATATTGTGTCACTTTAAACTTTAAATGTGCCAATTAAACATAATTAAAAATAAATAAGTAATAATACCAACAGCAAACATTACAGCATTGTACAGAATGAATCGATCAGGGGGAAAAAATTAAATTAAGTGCACCAGAGACGTTTCTGTGTAGAAATGTTTAACCCATTAGGTGCCGTCCAGTGCTGCCTCACATAACATTTCCAACTTGCATTTCTGTCTTAGAGAATTAGAATGCTGAATAGGATCCTTATGATCAAACAATAACATAATGGCTTTTGTCTTGTGTCAGATTGCGTTAGCCAACATGAGAAGATAAAATAAGCAAAGACTTGTGTTAGTGCCTCTATTTTAAAAGGCCTTTCCATCTGGTAGGAAGCAGAAGCCATCAGCATTGTAATTAAAATGCAATTACTGTCCCCCACCGCAGTCCCAAGACAACCATTCCATCTGTGTGATATTCGGTGGAAAAAGCACAATTTTTTGCACTTTTCTGGCCCCATTAAGTTTATTCTCTTTCTATTAATTAATCTAACAGCACAGAGGGGTTCTTATTCTGCAAGCCTCCATGTCACAAACTGTGCAAACACATAAGATAAATTTGCATGTGTTTCTATAAAACTCTGCTCTGTCCCCGTGACACAGAACCTTAATTACATCTGACTAAATCTCTAATTAAAATATATCACCAGCACAGATTTACCTGCCTGTGTGGGTGTTAGTGTGTGCATGCGTCTGTGACAGTCACAAATGAATCTCTCCAAGAAGCTCGGACATAAAGATTAGGATCTAGCACAAAGAGAACCAAAAAATAAAAAATAAACACAAAACAAAAGGCAGGTGCTCCTTTAAGAGATTTTTTTTTCAATTTGATGGGCAATTACCCTGACTTTTTTCCTTTTATGTCAAACGTTAAACCTATATATAGAAAATGACCTTCCAATTAATTGGTGAAGGTCACAAAGTATGTGTACGTTATACCAAAAAGGCACAAAGGCGCACAAGCATAGCTACTGGTGGCCAGGGTACCACATTATGCTATTATGGAGGAACACAGCAAGTTGGTTGGTATCATAAATTTGTGGGGGTTCACTCAAGTTTAGTGCCTTTCATGAACTTCAGTTCAGACCTTTTGCTTATGTTTATTCAAAAGTAAAGGTCAAAAAAATCAGAACGAAGGTTACCCTCACAGTGTCACAATGACAAATCCATAGCTCCATGCTGGGTCAATGACATCACAAGGGGTCGGGGTCACCGGCCGATGTCATTGGGTGACTCAGCCCCTTAGCTATTTAAGAAATGTCAGACGGCAGGGCAGGCAGTCGGCGGGAATGTTCGACGAGGCTGGAGTTTTTTTTTCAGGTTCGGCAGTGCAGCGGGCATCATGATTGAAAATGGATCTACACTGGGGGAACCGTTTTTTATTTTTTAAGGTTAAATTGTTTTTATTGAAAGAAACGATATACAATACAAGTATAATGTACTCATTTCAGATGAAAAAGTGTTACAGGTACATGACAAATATTAAACAAAGTAAGAAAAAGAAAAAAGATATGCTGGATCACGGAAAAAATACAAAAAAAGAAAAAGGAACACAAGGGGAAAATAACAGGACAAAGAAAAAAGGAATTGCAGTACGGTTGACAACATGAAACCGTTTTTTTTCCTAGGTTAATCTCCAACATTCAACTCTAGCGCGACAAAAGTAACTAGTATTTAAAATGAAACATATGTCCTTATAAGGTAACGGTTTCCATATGACTCCTCCGCACCCCAAATGGGATCACGCTGTGTCAGAGGAGTCATACCAAGCCTTGTTGAGTAACTTTTTCCACAGAAGGCGTGGAATTGCATTGTACATCATAGAGGAGGCTACTTTCTATACCAGTCCGTCCAACATTTCCATTGCACGTCTACGTTTTTACTACACGAGTTCCTAAAGGCCAATAACCTTTCATATTGAAAATTGAGATTCACTTGAGCTAGAACTTCTGATGGATTTGGGGATAGTGAGCTTTTCCAATGTCGTGCGATAATCAACTTAGTTGTGTTCAGAATTTGAATTACTACTGTACGGAATTGGGTCGGATAAGTATCAATTCCGAGGTGTAGAATTGCTAAGGCGGGGTCTGGAGGTTGTAGCACACCTGTAATTTCAGCGAGGATGGTGAACATTTTCCTCCAGAAACTAGAAATGCTTTTACAATGCCAGAATATGTGCAATGTCGTACCTACATTACCACAATCTCTCCAACAGAGAGGAGATTGTGTATTAAACATTCTAGCTAGTTGGTGGGGAGTCCTATACCATTTATGTAAGATCTTTTGAGTGAGCTCCCAGTGGCTTACACATCGAGTAGCAATATATGTGCATTTAAGGGCCCTGCTCCATTGAGTAACATCATAAGATTTGTTCAAATCCTTTTCCCACGTTAGCATGGACGAGGACTTCACCATTTCCTTTTTATATTGGAGGATGTTATAGAACACTGAGATTCCCTTTCCCACCGTGGTGGGGGAGAGAAGGAACTTCCATGCCGGGCTGTCAATTTCAGTGTTTGGTGGAGGAAACTTTAGGAGAAAGGATGAAACCTGTTTATACAAAAATTCACTCTTTTGGGGAATAGCATATGTAGATTTTAATGAGTGGAAAGGTATTAGTCGTGAATCGGAGTATAAGTCGTCAACCCACTCTAATCCATTCTCCTTCCATACAGTAACTTTACTATATGGGAGTAGAATGTTCAGTGTTTGAATTGGGAACCTGATGGTGGCTCCAAGGTTTTCCCTCGGTTGTTGCAGGCGTAAGTGTCTCCAGGCTAGAATAGTAGCCATGATCGTAGGGGAAAGGTAGGTTAAGGTTCTAGGTCTCCAAGCGTCAGCCAGTAGAAAAAGACTTAAGTGGGAGGTGTTCGCTATGGAAGCTTCTAGATTGGTCCATAAAGGTTCAGATCCCTGTAGGAACCAATGCTTAGTTTGCGAAAGAATTGCTGCCCAGTAGTAGTCCTTAATGTCAGGGAGGCCCATTCCTCCCGCATTTCTATGTATTATAAGTTTGTTAGAAGGGCATCGAGCCCTCTTTCCTTGCCATATGTATTGTTTAAGGAGTTTACTTAGGTCCTGGAAGTGTGACTGTTTATATACTATTGGTAGGGTTCTGAAGATATATAGTATTTTTGGCAAAATCATCATTTTGTAGGACGCTATTCTTCCTGCCCATGATAGCTCTGTTTTAGAGAATTGTGAAATATTCTTCTTCACATCTTGTAAAAGGTTTTTGATATTTACTTCTGCTATATGAGATAAGTCAGTCGTTAGCTGAATTCCTAAGTAGGGGATTTGTTTGGAGGTCCATACGTACGGGAACGTTTTTTTGAGATGTGAGCTTGTGTGTTGGTTTATTCCTAAGTTCAATATTAGAGACTTGGTAAAATTTACCTTATAGTACGAAATATGACCAAACGTTTCTAAGATTTCATGCGCGAAGGGTAGAGATACAGCTGGGTTCGTTAAGTATAGGATGAGATCATCTGCGAACAAATTAACGATATGGTTTTTATGGAGGACTTTGAGACCTGATATGTGTGGATGTGATCTAATGGTCTCCGCCAGGGGTTCTATCATCAGATTAAATATAAGAGGGGACAGGGGGCACCCCTGGCGGGTACCATTCGATATTTGGAAGGATTTAGACAAGTGTCCCATAGTAAACACCTGAGCTGAGGGGTTGGAATATAGTGCTAAGATAGAAGAAAGGGCCTCCTCCCGAAAACCGAATTTTTGCAAAGCCGCCGCCATGTAGTCCCACTGGACTCTATCAAACGCCTTCTCTGCATCTATAGATAGAAGCAGAGAAGGCGTTTTCCGAGCCGTTGCCTGGTGAATAATATTAAGCAAGCGCCTTGTAGCGTCCGACGCCTGCCTCCCCTTCGTGAAACCATTTTGATCCGGGTTTATCAAGGTTGGCATAAGATCAAAAATTCTATTTGCTACCATTTTGGCATATAATTTAATGTCTCCATTGAGAAGGGAGATGGGGCGAAAATTAGCCGGTGTATCAGGAGATTTACCTGGTTTGGGTAAGGTAACGACGTAGGCCTTGAGCATTTCTGTTGGAAATGAACCGGTCTTCCTGGCTGTATTAAAGATCGAAAGGAGATGAGGGGACAATATTTTGGAGAAGGTTTTATAATATGCATTTGATAGTCCGTCAGGGCCAGGGGATTTTCCTAATGGTAGGGAGTGTATAGCTTTCTCTAATTCGCTAAGAGTAAATGGCTCATTAAGGTCATGTAGTTGGGTATTGGATAGTGAAGGTAGTTGAATTTTGTCTAAAAAGGAATTTATTTGTTCGTTAGATGGTCTGGAGGAGTTGGGATCAGCGTGTAGGTTGTATAAGGCTGCATAATAATCCGCAAATGCATTTGCGATTTCTTGAGGGTGTTCCATTCGCTGTGCGGTTTTAGAGTGGAATAAGAATGGAATTGCTGTTTTGACACGTTTTTCTTTCAGGCGATTGGCTAAGAACTTACCTACCCTATTATTATGTCCATAATAATTAAGTCGGAGCCTTTTCATGGCTCGGTCGTGTATTGTGCAGTACCATTCTCTAATTTTGCAGCGTACATTATATATTTGGTTTGCGAGGTCAGCAGATGGATTTGATTGATTGCGGGTTTCTAGATTACGCAAGTCAGCTAATAGGTCATTTAGCGTGGAAGCTCGGATTTTTTGGATTTTGGATTTAATTTTAATTAAGATTCCCCTTATATACGCTTTGTGTGCGTTCCAATTGTTGAAGGGACTAGTATTAGTAGGGTCATTAATGATGAAGTATTCATCGAGCTGTTGGGCAATTTCTTTATGCAGTTTCGGGTCTTGTAGTATGGTTTCATCATTTCTCCAAATACGTACCGGGACATGGGATCTACCACTATCAATATGAATTACAACAGGAGCATGGTCCGACCATGTAATGTCAAAAATAGAGGATTTTGTAATTCTATGCAACATGTTCTTATCCGTAATAAACATATCCAACCTGGAGTAGGAATTAAATCTGGGGGAGTAATATGTGTAAGATCGTTCACTGGCGTTAAGGCAACGCCAGGCATCAAAAAGTTCCTCTTTAATCAAGAAGTCTTTAAATTTGGGGAGATGATTCCTAACTCCAGAGGATGTGTCTAAATCTTTATCTAGTATCATGTTGAAATCCCCACAAATCAGGATGCTGCCAACCCGCATCAGTTCTATGCGGTTAAAAACTTTCTTCAGGAACCTTAACTGGTGCGAGTTAGGAGCATAAATACACGTAAAAGTAATAGGGATTTTGTTCACTTTACATACCAGAACAATGAATCTTCCATCAGGGTCAATAAAGGAGTTATCAAGTACAAAATCAACCGAGTCTCTTACCGCGATCATTACCCCCCTTTTTTTAGCTGAAATCGAAGAGTGCACAATGAATGGGAAGTTTTTATGCGTGCAAGGCGGCATGGACATTTTGTGGAAGTGAGTTTCTTGTACCGCCAATATGTCTACATTCAGTTTGGTTGCTTCTTGCCATAAAGATCGTCTTTTGGCGGGGTGGTTGAGACCCCGCGCGTTAAGCGACATTATATTAATGCTCATAGGTCAATAGCATGGAGCGACGTGTGCTAAAATGTAATAGACTCCAACTCGCTGTCCTAGAAAATACTCCCATCAGAAAGCAATGGAAAAACAAAAATTTAGCACAATCTAGTAGGAAGTGACCACCTATGATCGAATGTATACGAAATGCTGAAGAAAGTTAGTAGGGTAGTTAACAGAGGAAAGCATTCTGTAAAGGAATAGTTCCATCTGTAGTCTGTCAACCTGTGAACAAGGCTAAGCGCCATGAGATATTCAACCGTGAAAACAGTAATTGGGAAAAAAAGGGGTAAATAACCTAAAACAAAAAAACACAAAA
Source organism: Lithobates pipiens (assembly GCF_037356315.1). Lineage (NCBI taxonomy): Eukaryota > Metazoa > Chordata > Amphibia > Anura > Ranidae > Lithobates > Lithobates pipiens. The sequence continues at coordinate 284,238,150 of NW_027507785.1, read as the reverse complement.
CGACGTAACCAGGATAAAAAGTAAGGCCTTCAGAGACCGGGCACTGATGTGCCCAATGTGGAGGGGTAATGGTACGATGACAGGTACCTGTTGCGCTCGGGGAATTCTTATGGGTCCATTGACGGGAGGAGAACATGTGAACAGATCATATCAGGTGCGACGTGTTTTCGACCTTCTGGGCCTCACTACTTGCCAGTCGTCATGAATCTTGGCTGGAAGGTGTACTATCTGTTGATGGACAGGAGGCGTTGAGTCGGGAAGCACAATTTGCCATTGTCTCAGAAAAGGGAGACCTTCTTCCAAGGAGCGGATGATGTGGGTGGAACCGTTATGGGTTACCTGTAGGGTAGCGGGATATTTCCATTTATATTGGATGTTGTGATTCCTCATGGCCTTAGTTAGCGTTGCCATATTGCGACGAAGTTGCAAAGTGTATTGCGACAAATCGGGTAGAATTTTAAGGGTGGACATACCCTCAGGTAAGATATTCCCTTTTCGTAATGCTTCCATGACTTTCTCTTTAGTGGTATAGAAGTGGAGTCGAAGCAGAACGTCCCTGGGGATTTCTTGAGGCAGGAAAGACGGTTTAGGGACCCTGTGGATTCTGTCGATTGTCATGTCCAGTGGTGACAATGACGGCACTAAGGTGTGAAAGAGGTCTTGGGCGTAGGGCAAGAGTTGTTGTGTAGTGACCGTTTCTGGGACCCCCCTAATTTTAAGATTGTTCCTACGGGAACGGTCCTCAAGGTCCGCCATTTTCCGTTGGATTTTATCAATAGCTTCATGGTGTGCTGAGTGCGAGTCCACCAATGTATTAAATGAGGAGGTGACATCACTCATTTTGTCTTCCACCTGTTGTACCCTGTCGCCAAGTTCGTTTATTTCAACTCTGCATTGGCGTAAGCATGTTGTCATGTCTGTTTGCAATGAGGATCTCAATAGCATTAATAGTTCCTTTAGCATAGTGTCAGAAATGGGTTGCCCTGTGGTCGGAAACTGTGCAAAAGGGTCTTGCGTGCACTGAGGGGTATGTCGACCGCTGGTAAGGTCACTCACCTCCATATCCCTGTCTGTTGCCCTGGGTTGTGGGTGGGTGACTGGCTCCATCCTGGGTTTCGACTTGACTGGGCTCCTGGACGACGGAGACGTGTTGGGAGAGTCAGAGTCTGAAGATGGAGTTCCTGTGTCTTCCTCCATTTGCGCTGCATCTTCCGCTCGAGCCTCCGTGCACACTGGAGGCTGCAGTAGTTGCTGTGTGTGTCTCCCTCCGCCATCTTTCTGTGGCCCGCGATCTATGGCCGGGTAGTAAGCCGACAATTTAAGCTCGTTTGGCTGCTTCTGATGTTTCCGCGGCATGTTGAAATGCACGGCGGGTGTTTCCGAGATGCGGATCGGTCGTTCTGCTGGCTCTGGCAGGTCTATAGCGGGTGATTGCTGCCTGATTCCCCGAGCGCTGAGCGGAGCTCTTCTAGATAGCGGCCATCACGCTGCGCGGTCGCCACGCCCCTCCCGTTTTTTATTTTTTAATAAAGGAATTGTTAAAAATTAATTTTGTGTCACTTTTTACACTTTTTTGTGAATGGGTAGGGGTACTATGTACCCCATACTTATTCACATGGAGGATCTGGGGCCCCCTTTAAAGGGGGCTTCCAGATTCCGATAAGCCCCCCCCCCTGCCCGCAGAGCCCCATAACCACCACCCAGGGTTTTGGGGAAGAGGCAGTGCCCTCCCACCCCAAAGCACCCCTCCATGTTGAGGGCGTGTGGCCTGGTATGGCTCACTCACCCCCCCCTTTCCTGGCCTGCCGGGCTGCATGCTCAGATAAGGGCCTGGTATAGATTGGGGGGACCCTACGTTGTTTTTATTTTTAATACATTTTTTATTGACGGCATTCTTGTTTTTACATTCATCTATCATCGGGGGAAGCCTGCTGACAGCTGATGAGTCATCGGTTGTTAAGGACATGGCGGCTGGCTTCCTGGCCCATTCCTTAACAACCAGCTATTCTTCCCACAGAATTAGAATTGGTCGACCATTTTTCGACCGATCCGAATTCGAATTGTTCAGAAAATTTGTTAGAAAATGAATAAATAAAACAAAAATCAAACAAAATAAAACGAAACTTAATTAATTCCGAAAATAATCAACAAAACAAATTTAGTAATATAACGAATCTGAAACAAAACAAATGTTTCAGTTGTGTACATGTCTAATGACATCTAATCCTTCTGACACTGTGACAAAGCACAGTACTATTACAAACTTTAGTTGGATGACTTTAAGTGGAAGAAAAAATAGTTCTCATATGCCCTGCCCCTCTACTTTACCTAACACTTAGACCAGGATCCATGCCACATCAGTGATCATCCGTGCATATCCATGCCACATCTATGTCACATCAGTGATCATCCGTGCCCCATCAGTGCTCAGCCCTGTCACATGCATGTCACATCAGTAATCATCTGTGCCACATCCATTCTACATCAGTGCTCATCCATGCCATATCCATGCCACATCAGTGCTCTGTGCCAGGAGCTGGTGTAGAAAGGAGGGTTTTGGGTTCCTGGAGAACTGGGCTGACTTCTCAGTCGGTCACCAGTTTTATAGAAGGGATGGACTGCACCTTAACAAGGAGGGTGCAGATCTGCTAGGAGTAAAGACGGCTGAAAAGTTAGAGGGGCTTTTAAACTAGGCAATGGGGGAGGGTCCAGAGGTAGAGATAGTCAGCATGGAACATATTCCAGAGGGTAGTATTGGGTGCGTTGGTGGTAGGTTGACTAAAGCGCATAAACACGAGGTAAGTATAGTAACAAGTCCTATTTACAACCTTGGAACACCCAATAAGAAGACAGTATGAGACTAGTCTAAATTACGTGGCATGTTCACCAATGCCAGGAGTCTGGTGAACAAGTTGGGAGAAGAAGAGATACTGTTGTACAAGGAGGATTTCAATTTTGTGGGAATTTCAGAGACTTAGTTCAACAGCTCTCAACCATTCAAGGTTATTCCCTTTATCGCAGGGATAGGGAGGGTACAAAAGTGGGAGGGGTATGCCTGTATATCGAGAATAATGTACAAGTGAATGTGAGAGATGATATCACTAAGGGAGCTACTGAGGAGGTGGAATCCTTATGGGTAGAGCTTCAAAGGGATGAAACTAAGGGAAAGGTAATACTGGGAGTATGCTATAGGCCCCCTAACCTGGAGGAGGAGGGGGAGATGGACCTCCTATTACAATTTGGATTAGCGGCAAGGATGGGAAGTGTAATCATAATGGGGGATTTTAATTATCCAGACATAGACTGGGCGGAAGGAACCACACATTCGTCTAAGGCTCCCCAGTTCCTAAATGTCTTTCAGGACAATTTTATGGGTCAGATGGTAGACGCGGCAACTAGTAACAAAGTGTTTCTAGAGCTACTGATTACCAACAATACAGCCCTGATCACGGATGTGGAAATATGTGACAATTTATGAAACAGCCATCACAGGTCAATTAGCTTCAGTATAAATCACACAAATAGGAAACATAAGGGGAATACAAAGACACTGAATTTCAAAAAAGCCAACTTCCCTAAACTATGAACCTTGCTAGAATATATTTATTGGGATAAAATCTTAGGAACAAAGAACATGGAGGAGAGATAGGTTTGCTTTAAGAGCATATTAAATAAGGGCATTAGCCAGTGCATCCCATTGGAGAATAAATTTAAATAAGCAAACAAAAGTCCTGGGTGGCTTAACTCCAGTGTAAAAATGCAAGGCTGAGGGATCATCATCAGCATTTAAACTTTACAAAGAATGCAAGAAGAAAAGTAAGGGTGCAATTAGGGCGGCTAAGATAGAACACGAAACACACATAGCGGAGGAGAGAAAAAAAGGGAATCTGGTTACAAAGGATGGTGAGATGGTGAAGATATTGAATTTATTCTTCTCCTCAGTCTTCATGAGGGAATCGGGGGGCTTCAATAACCAAAACTGCAGTGTTTATCCTCATGACACATCACAGGAAGCACCAATATTTAAAAAAAGGCCAAACATCAATAGTATGCAAACTCTTGGAGGGGGTGATAAGGGAATATATACAAGATTTTAGTAATGAAAATGGTATCATTAGCAGTAATCAGCATGGATTCATGAAGAATCGTTCTTGCTAAACCATCTATAAACCTATGAGGAGGTGAGCTGCCATCTAGATAAAGGAAGGCCGTAGACATGGTGTATCAGGATTTTGCAAAAGCATTTGGCACAGTTCCCCATAAACGTTTACTGTACAAAGTAAGGTCCATTGTACATGGACTGAAAACTGGCTGCAAGGGCGAGTTCCGAGGGTAGTGATAAATGGGGAGTACTCTAAATGGTCAGGGGTGGAAACTGGGGTCCCCCGGGGTTCTGTCCTGGGACCAATCCTATTTAATTTGTTCATAAATGACCTGGAGGATGGGGTAAACAGTTTAATCTCTGTATTTATGGATGATACTAAGCTAAGCAGGGCAAAAACTTCTCTGCAGGATGTATAAACCTTGCAAGTAGATCTGAACAAATGAATGGGGTGGGCAACTACATGGCAAATGAGGTTTAATATGGAAAATTTTTAAAAAATGCATTTGGGTGGCAAAAATATGAATGCAATCTACTCACTGGGGGGAGAGCCTCTAGGAGAATCTAGGATGGAAAAGGACCTGGGGGTCCTAGTAGCAGTTAATGCAATGCCAAGCTGCTGCTAACAAAGTAAACAGAATATTGGTATGCATTAAAAGGGGGATTAACTCAAGAGATAAAGCGATAATTCTCCCACTCTACAAGACTCTGGTCCGGCCACACTGGAGTATGCTGTCCATTTCTGGGCACCAGTTCTCAGGAAGGATGTGCTGGAAATGGAGCGTTTACAGAGAAGGGCAACAAAACTACTAAAGGGAATGGAGAACATTAGTTATGAGGAAAGGTTGTGAGCACTGAACTGATTCTCTCTGGAGAAGAGGGGAGTTACGGGGTGGAGCACCATGACGTAGGTGCGCCAGAGGTACCTCGGAAGCCCTGACCCTCCCGCTAACCCCGCACTCTCCCTCCTCTTCCGCCCTCAGCAGTATGCTGCTGCTCCGGTCTGCCGCATGTTAGCTACATGTCAGCCCGCTCAGCCGATCTCCAGTTCGCCAGCACCCCATCCCATCCCGGCAGCCGGCCTGACAACACGCCAGCTTGCTAGCATACCTGAAGCTAGCTGAGAGGGCTCGGCGGAAGAGAAGGATGCATCGTCGGTCCCGTGGAGCCTGACGCTGGGGTATGCTGTGGCACACAGAAGCTGGCAGAGAGCTATACAGCGGTATAGTAGCCTGAAGTTCCACTCTTCTAGACTGGGTGAGTGGTGTAGCGTGACACTATGGACGGCTTCATCTCCTATCTGCCAGACTGGGTGAGTGCTTCAGGTGGCTGTTGCTGATGATACTACTGTTATTGAAATTATTGAGGATTCTTCGGCTCCTTTTCGGCTAGAGATAGTAGGATTACGGAGGTAAGGCTGGTGGGGGAGAGCGAATACAATGTATGATGGACATTGAGCAGCTGGACCAGATTGGAAAGGTCCATAAAGACATGAGCAATTGTGATTCTATGGTGGCTGTTTAAAGCTCTAAGCATAGAAGAGCTGAAAATAGCGAGGTTTAACCTTAAACTGCATAGAGGGTGCTTTACTGTAAGCCCTTGTACACACGGTCGGACATTCCGACAACCAAATCCGTCAGATTTTGTCCGATGGATTTTGTCTGACGGATTTTGTCCGAAACTGTTGCATACACACAGTTGGACAAAGTTGTCAGAAAATCCGATCGTACTTAACGTGGTGACGTTATTTCGTTAGGACGGGACTATATTCAGGCTAGTAGCCTTTGGTCTAGGAATTTGATCTGAGCATGCGTTGTACTTTGTCCGATTGGAATTCTCTACACATGATCGGAAAAAGTCCGATCGGATCATGTTGTCCGAAAATTTTATAGCCCAGCTGGAACACTTGGTCCGTTGGATACTCCGATGGAAACAATCCGATGAAGCCCACAGACGGTCGGATTATCCGACAACATGGTCCTTTCGGATATTGTCCATCGGAATGTCCGACCGTGTGTACAAGGGCTAAGAGCGGCAAGGATGTGGAATTCCCTTTCACATTTTGAATGATAATTACTCAGTCATGCAACACTGTACCCATATGAAATGTTGGTCCCTTTTTCACACAAATAGAGCTTTCTTTTGGTGGTATTTAATCACTGCTGTTTTTTTTTTTTGTGCTATAAAAGAAAAAAAGACTGAAATTTCTGTAAAAAAAATGAATCTTTCTTCGTTTCTGTTATAAAATTTAGCAAATTAGTAATTAGTAATCAGAAATTTTTCATAAAGGTGTTTTGGGGGGACCTGATATGGTTCGGGGGGGCACTCTCTTGTCCCCCCTTTTCCTGCAGCCTGCCAGGTTACATGCTCGGATAGGGTCTGGTATTAATTTTGGGGGAGACCCATACAGCATTTTTGTTTTCTACTCGGGGTTCCCCTTAAAATCCATACCAGACATGAAGGGCCTGGTAATGGACTGGGGGGGGACTCATGCCGTTTTTGTCAATGATTTTTATCTATATTGCTGGGATCCGACAATACTTTACAGCTGCGAGCAAACAAAGTTGATGCCCTTTTTTTCCCACAAATAGAGCTTTCTTTTGGTGGTATTTGATAATCTCTGCAGTTTTTATTTTTTGCGCTATAAACAAAAAAAGAGAAACCATTTTGAAAAAAAACACAATATTTTGTACTTTTTGCAATAATAAATATCCCCAATTTTTTGGGACGATTAACAATTATACAGGGATCAGTGCTATAAAAATGCACTGATTACTGTATAAATGTCACTGGCAAGGAAGGGGTTAACACTAGGGGGAGATCAAGCGGTTGACTGTGTTCCCTGACTGTGTGTTCTAACTGTAGGGGGAGGGGACTGACTATAGGAGATGACAGATCATGGTTCCTAGCTATTAGGAACTCAGGATCTGCATCTCCTCTCAGAACAGAACAGGGATTTGTGTGTTTACACACACACGTCCCTGTTCTGCCTCTAATGCCGTGATTGTTCGTCGATGACCGCCGGTCACGAGCATCGGCACCCCCGCAGTGTAGTGAGTGCGCTCCTGCTATCCCGCTAAAAGGAGCTGACATATAGCCATGACGGCTCACGGGATCGTGCCGACCTGCCGCAGTATAAGGACGGCGGGTTGTCGGCAAGTGGTTAAATGACTTTATTTCCTTTAGAAATGTCCTTTTGCTGCGGTACTGTTATAAACATGGGAAATATGCGCTACTTTACAGGCATACTAAGGAGACCCCTCAGACACAATATTTAAAGTAATATTTCATTTTTATTGTTTCACTTTAAGCATTATTAAAATCACTGCCCCCGGAAAAACTGACAATTTTAAAACATTTTATTTGCATTGATACCACTGGGGCAGGGCCCGGGTCCCCAAACACCCCAAACACTCGAACATCGGGCTCATCCCTATTGATCACCAGTAGGGGCCACTAGATGAAACCACTGCACACAGCAGAGGGCCAGGCATCCAACATACCTGGAAGTATTTATTTAAAGGGGTTGTAAAGTAAAAAATTTTATTTTTTTAAAATAACAAACATGTCATACTTACCTCCACTGTGCAGCTCCTTTTGCACAGAGTGGCCCCGAACCTGCTCTTCTGGGGTCCCTCGGCGGCTGTCTCTGCTTCCTCCCGCAGGTGCTTCTCACGTTAATGTGAGCTCCCTCGCATTGGTGAGAAGCACTGCGGGCGCGCTCCCGTGATACAGCTGGCGGCTATAGCCGCTCGCTGTATCACAAGGCCCCGCCCCCCGGCGCGCTGCGTCATTGGATGTGATTGACAGCAGCGCGAGCCAATGGCTGCGCTGCTTTCAATCCATCCACTCCAGCCAATCAGCGGCCAGGCTGAGCGGCGAAGAGGACGGCGGGGGCGAGCGCGGGATTTTCGAGGGGTCAGGTAAGTAAAACGGGGGGGCTGGGGGCGCCGGCAGTGTGAGATGTTTTTTCACCTTAATGCATAGAATGCATTAAGGTGAAAAAACATTTACCTTTACAACCCCTTTAATGCTATACTAATAATAGCAACAGAAAGTTGTTCACACGTGGGAACCTAGAATATTTATATTTATATAAATTTATAGTTTATAGTTTAAATTTATATTTATAGTTTTAGCTTAATGGCCTTTCCTCCATGTAAGCTTACTCTCATTTTATCCTTTCTTATAAAGTATTGTAAAGTATATTGTACATGTTTCAGTTTACTGTACTCTAGTTACTGTGGATTAAAATAAGACCATACATTACAGAGAGTCCTTAACGTGGTAGTGTGGTTTCAATATGTATGTAAATGTGTGCAATAGAGAACAGTATTTAATCTAAACTTTACAAATGAATTAAAATGAGGTTCTCTTTGCTGGCTAGCAGGAGTGAATGCCAAGGAATTTTATATTGTACATTTATTTAGAATTGCTCTGTCTGTTTGTACTGTATTTTTTGCTAGTTATAGTGATAGGCATTTAAAGTGACATCAGATGATATACTTAGTCTCCAAAAATTATCCATACCCACCCACTATTTAATGGTCCAGTAATCAATTTTTAATAGATTATCTTATACTGTGTTCTTCTGCCTCCTTGTAAGATGCATACTACAAATATAGAACCTCATAGAACAAATGTAGTCACCCTCTAACAGGAAGTCACATCACAGCAAAAAAAAAAAAAAAGAAGGAATTTAGAGATTTGGAGGAGACTGAGAGCTGTTAAAAATGACAGTAGACAAGGTTTTTGGATTAAGAGAAACTAAACTCCATCTTTGAATGTTACCTCTAGGTAAGGCTACAGTGAGGGAAAAAAGGATTTTATCCTCTGATTTTATACGTTTGCCCACTGACAAAGAAATGTTCAGTCTATCATTTTAATAGTAGGTTTATCTATAGTTTTAATGGTAGGTTTATTTTAACAGTGAGAGACAGAACAACAACAAAAAAATCCAGAAAAACACATTTCAAAAACGTTATAAATCGATTTGCATTTTAATGAGTGAAATAAGTATTTGACCCCTTCACAAAACATGACTTGTTTGTTTTTTCTCTTGTTGGCAATCACAGGGATCAGACGTTTCTTGTAGTTGGCCACCAAGTTTGCATACATCTCAGTAGGGATTTTGTCCCACTCCTCTTTGCAGATCCTTTCCCAAGTCGTTAAGGTTTCGAGGCTGACATTTGGTAACTCAAACCTTCAGATCCCTCCACATATTTTCTATGGGATTAAGGTCTGGAGACTGGCTGGTCCACTCCAGGACCTTAATGTGCTTCTTCTTGCGCCACTCCTTTGTTGCCTTGGCCGTGTGGTTTGGGTTAAGGTCATGCTGGAATACCTATCCATGACCCATTTTCAATGCCCTGGCTGAGGAAAGGTACATGGCTCCGTCCATCGTCTCTTTGATGAGGTGAAGTTGTCCTGTCCCCTTAGCAGAAAAACACCCCCAAAGCATAATGTTTCCCTCTCCATGTTTCATGGTGGAGATGGTGTTCTTGGAGTCAAAGGGCAGCATTCCTCCTTCAAACACGAAGAGTTGAGTTGATGGCAAAGAGCTCGATTTTAGTCTCATCTGACCACACAATTTCACCCAGTTCTCCTCTGAATTATTCAGATGTTCATTAGCAAACTTCAGACAGGCCTGTACATGTGCTTTCTTGAGCAGGGGACCTTGCAAGCATTTCAGTCCTTCAAGGCATAGTGTGTTACCAATTGTTTTCTTGCTTTGAGATCATTGACAAGATTCTCTTGTGTAGTTTTGGGTTGATTCCTCACCATTCTCATGATCATTGAAACTCCTTAAGGTGAGATCTTGCATGGAGCTCCAGACCGAGGGAGATTTACAGTTATTTTGTGTTTCTTTCAATTGCGAATAATCTCACCAACTGTTGCCACCTCTCACCAAGCTGCTTGGCGATGGTCTTGTAGCCCATTCCAGCCTTGTGCAGGTCTACAAACTTGTCCCTGACATTCTTGGACAGCTGTTTGGTCTTGGCCATGGTGGAGAGATTGGAATTTGATTAATTGATTGCTTCTGTGGACAGGTGTTTTTTATACAGGTAATAAGCTAAGATTAGGAGCACTCCCTTTAAGACACCTGGGAGCCAGAAATCTTGCTGATTGATAGAGTATCACATACTTATTCCACTCAAAATGAAAATCCATTTATAACTTTTTTGAAATGTGTTTTTCTGAATTTTTTTTGCTATTGTTCTGTCTCTCACTGTTAAAATAAACCTACTATTAAAATTATAGACTGAATTTTTCTTTGCCAAGGGGCAAATGTACAAAATCAGCAGGGGATCAATTTTTTTGTAACTTTAACAGTATTTATTTCAAATTTCATTTCTGATACCCGTTATGTTAGCAAACAAAATATCACTTAGTTTCTGTGGATAACAATGACAACGCTTTGTAGGAACACTAGAGCTTTCAGCATTTCACTGCAGCGTATTTTAAAAGCTATTCATCAATATTAGAGGATATCCTCCCAATTATACAAGCAACTAATATTTGATAGTATTTGATGTTACATTTCAATTTCAATTTTATAACAATTTACTTTTATTTTGTGATAGTATCTTTGTTTATCAAGACTAAAACTATTTTTATGTTTTGTGACTATTTAAAGCGGGAGTCCACCGGGACTCCGCGTTTTTTTTTTTTTTTTTTAAAAGCCAGCAGCTACAAATACTGCAGCTGCTGACTTTTAAATAGTGACACTTACCTGTCCAGCGCGCCCGCGATGTCGGCACCCGAAGCCGATCGCTCGCTCGGCTGCCGGGTCCCGCCGCCATCTTGGGTATGGGAATCAGGAAATGGAGCCTTTCGGCTTCATTTCCCGGTTCCCTACTGCGCATGCGCGAGCCGCGCGGCGCAATCCGGACGGTCCCCGCTGCCTCTGGGAGCTGTGTGTTTCCCAGCAGGCAGCGGGGCACTTGCTGAAGGGGGCGGGGCATTGCGGAACGGGGGCGTAACCTACGCTCGTTCCGCAGACAGCTAGCCCGGAAGTGGGTGCAGTTACCTGGATTATCCAGGTAACTGCACCCCCCTCCCCCTTGAAAGGTGCCGATTGTGGCGCCGGAGGGGGGGAGGGATCAGATGAGCGGAGGTCCATTTTAGGGTGGACCTCCGCTTTAAATAAATTATACATTGTGTATGGAATTAGCACCAAGGTGATTGTTATACTTTTTTTCATCTTTGATAATTTGGGGAGAGTTTTATACATTGGGCAGCTATTTCAAGGGTTCCTCCAAAGTAAAAGGCTTGACAAAAGCTACTGGGGTACACTATAGGGCTCAAGTCTTGAGAGCAAGCATTGTCTTCATACATAGATGCAACATGGAAAATGTTCTTTGGTGCACAATAGGCTAGCATGAGTGTCTAACATTATGCATTTGCAACATCAACTCTTGTTATTTTAAACTTCAAGCTTTCAATTTAGTTAAATATAAAACTTGAACTTGAGAACAGATGTGGAAAACTTTGACTTTAGGTGAAGCCCCAGCCAGGGCTTCTGTGCTTTCCAGTGCTTTGGAACTGTGTGCCTCAATTGCGTAAAAGCAATGTCCCATTAATTTTCTGTCAGTTTCAAAGCTAAATGCTGCAATGACTTCTGGAAGTGCAAACATATGTTACTAGGTGAGACTTCACACATTTAACTTTTCCACTTTGCTGGCTGAAAGCAGTTAGTGAAACTTGATGTAATTTTAATCACTGGCTTTTTATCATGACTTATGTTTTTGGTGGTGTCTCGAAGCTATCTTGTTGAATTTGTCAGTAAATAATTGCATTTATCTTAACAAGGTTATATTGAAGAACTATCTATAGCAGGGGAAACAATTGCTGCATCAGCAGGAGCAGTGCAGGATGAAGAGCATTAATTACCGGGGAAAATTAAAAGGACTTGCAACGACATTTCAGTTCTGCGCACGTCGCGGACACAAGGCTGGAAAGCCAAATTTGGTTTACTTGAAAGTTTTAGCAGTTAACTTTGTGCAGGTATCTCACATATATACAAGGCTTGATTCATAGCGCTATAGGACTGGGCAAGTAAATATTGGAGTATGTCAGAATGGTATCATCTATCTGCACTACACAATGTCAGCATATGAAGGAAAGGGTTATAGTCACCTGGTTATGTCACAGTTCCTGGGGCCTTGTGATAATGTATGCATGAATATTAAAGTTGTACTGAGCAATATAATTGCTTACTGGAGTATTTTAGCATAATACAAAACAAATACTATTTTGAATGTGTCTGCTTTATCAAAGACTATTTAGTCATGTCCCATCTTCTCGTGCAGAATTTCAAAATTTGATGTATGGCTTGTAGCCGAGTGCCTAAGGAAGTGGGGTTAAGGGGAAAGCACCATTCTGTAAACTATATAAGCAATTATTTGGTTCGCTGTTTGGACATCTGTGTCTAAATTAAGCCAGAGAATTGTACAGGGGATGCAAAGATTGTTGAGCAGAAGGCTCTTAAGATTTAAAGAACATGACCTAATCTTTAATTTCTCTTATTTGGTGGTCTTTACAATTAAGAATGTAAAGAAGACATTATTATACCTAGAAAACTGTATTCAAGGTTCAGACTTTACTAAAAAAAAAAAAAAAAAAACACCTGACACAAAGGATTGTACAAAAGAGTGTTATCACTTAGCCTAGGCTAGTGGCTCTCAAAATACTGGCCTACTGATAATTAATACTCAACTATCCTCAAACCTATATATAACCTCAACGATCAAGAGGAATGTGGAAGGTGAGGGGAAAGGTTTGGGAAGGGATGGACTGACCTTCAAGGCTACCAGGAAGTGTTGAAGCTTGTGGATTAGAGCACTCTGGTGTTTTGGATATCTATGTCATATATTCTATGCTACAGATTATCTGATGTTAAATTATGATTTGTATTTTAGTATTGAGGAGATGGTGGCATTTTAACCACATCAATACCAGGCACTTAAACACCTTCCTGCCCAGACCAATTTTGAGCTTTCTGCGCTGTTTGAATGACAATTGCGCAGTTCATGCTACACTGTACCCAAATGAAATTTTTCGCTTTTTTTTCCCTACAAATAGAGATTTCTTTTGGTGGTATTTGATCACCTCTACGGTTTTTATTTTTTGCTAAACAAATAAAAAAAGACCGAAAAAATATTTTTTTTGTTTCAGTTTCAAAACGTTGTAAATAAGTAAGTTTTCTCCTTCACTGATGGTGTATCCATTGTGGGCACTGACTGGCATCACTGGTGGTCTAGGGTGGCATCCCTGGTGCTGGGAATCCCTGGTGGTCTGGTGGTGATCCTGGTGGTCCAGTGTGGGCATCCTCGGGGGGGCTGTGCTGATAATCGATCAGCACAGACCTCCCCTGTCAGAGGAGCAGCCGTCTAACAGACGTGAGTGAGGAAAAGCCGATCACCGCCTCTTCCTATTTACACTGTGATCAGCCGTGATTGGACACGGCTGATCACGTGGTAAAGAGTCTCCTTTGGAGACTCTTTACTGAGATCATAGTTGCGGGGCGTCACATTGACACCCTGCAACAACGATTGCCGCGATGCGCGCCCCCGGGGTCGCGCAGCGGCTCAAAATCCAGAGGACGGTCTATGACGTCCAGTCAAGATTTTGAAACCACTTTGCCACAATCATTTGATAATGGGCGGACGGCAAGTGGTTAAATAGCAAGCTTTCCATGTTTATCAATAATACCAATGGTGAGGTATACCAACCAGAATTCTACTTGCTGGAGAAGGCAAACTAGTGTGTGGAAATCTTACTAACAATGTTGAGAAATATAAGAATTAAAGTGTGAACTCATCTTTTCACAAAAAATTAAAAGTTGAAATAACCCACTACACCCTCCCCTGCACTATAAGCCCTTGTACACACGGTCAGAGATTCCGGCAACCTAATCCAAAGTGATGTTGCATACACACGGTTGGACTCAGTTGTGGGAAAATCCGATTGTACATAACGTGATGACGTTATTTCATTACGACGGGACTACGTTCAGGCTAGTAGCCAATAGCTTTGGTCTAGGAATTTGATCTGAGCATGCGTGGCACTTTGTCCGTCGGAGTAGGCTACACATGATCGGAGTATGTCTGATCGGAGCATTTTGTCGGAAAATTTTACCGGCAAGTTGGAAAAGTTGGTCCATCGGATATTCTGACGGAAACAGTCCGCTGCAGACCACACACAGTTGGAATATCCAACAAAACAGTCCGATAGGAAACATTCCATCGGAATCTCCGACCGTGTGTACAAGGGCTAAGAACAGAAGGTTGGTCACTCTGCATGAGCGCCATTCAGAGAATACTTTGCATTTTCTCTGATTGGACAAAGTGGAGAGGTGGGGCGGTGATGTCCGGCTCTCTATTTTGTCCAATCAGAGAATGCCTTGCGTTTATTCAGAATGGTGCTCCAGCTAAGGATCAAGTAAGTTCTTCTCGTCCTCCTTGGACTAAACAAGCAAATAACCCTTACAGTGCAGGTCCAGCCCCACTATAATAATTTTCAATCTGCTTGGAGTTGGGCTTTAAATTATGACACCCACAGCCTCTAACAGAGGAAATTAAAAACCAACAAGATTTAGTTGCATTTCACTATCATAATCTAAGTGTAAATAACACCTTATTGTTTGACACATTTACATCGAGGCCATAATATACACATACAATATTTATCTTTTTATTGCTAGTGTGAGACTTTTTATTTTTATCTTTCATTACAGAATTTATTGCAGGTTTGTGCTGCCCACGTACAGATTTATAGGGGACATTCAGCGAAATAGGTTTTTAATGATCATTATGGATTTCATTCACAGCAATCAGCAGAGAGTGTTTATAGAATGTTGGATTTATTAGACATTAGCCCCATCATATAGAGCACAATGATGTGAAACAGAGCTGAAGTAACTGTATCATCGTAAGATACAACAGGCTTAATTAAGATTACTGTTCATTTTACTGTAAATAATGTTAAAAATGAAAGTGAGGAATAAAGACCCTTGGGTGGAGTTTGGTCATTAACCACTTGTCTACTAGGCACTTTCACCCCCTTCATGCGCAGGCTAATTTTCAGCTTTCACAATGTCACACCCCTCACCCCCTGTGAAGAAGTTGGAAGGGACGAAACGTACATCGGGGTGTGACTGGACGGCAACTGGAATCATCGCAGTAACATTGTGAGAGAGATTGGCTTTTCCATAGTCGGTAGCCAACGTGGAGGCGGCGAGAATGAAGGGGATCACTTGATTATACCATGAGCTATACAATGTTTGATACAAGATGTTTTACATGTTAGTGAATTGGATATTGGTTTTAGATTAAAGACTGTGCTTTGACAATATTGCAGTGGTGGAGCCTTTCTTTTTTTATGTACCAATGGATATGTACCTTTGTACAGTAAAAGCAAACAGGGTCACTTATCCAGCGCTCAAGATAATAAGTAAATTAAACTATGCAGCTGCTATAATCAAATATAACATTAAGGTGAAAGCAAAAAATTTTGAAAGAAATAGGTTCTTTCCAGCTTAAGGAGCGCTGCTTAAGCTAGAAAGAACCTTTCTATCTCTTTGGAACTTTTTTGCTTTCTCCTTAATGGATATGTACCTTTCCTACAAGGAACTGTGGAGAAGTGGATTGGCTTACTAAGGAATCTATAAACTACTTATTCTTATAGCTTACTAGCGCACATGCATACCCTATCTGTGGAAATTATTGCCAATGTAAGAATGCTGCCATACCATCAGGGAGGCGTGTGATGGGTCCCAAATTTATTCTGCAACAGAACATCGACTCCAAACATATAGCCAATGTCATTAAGAACTATCTTCAGTGTAAAGAAGAACAAGGAGTCCTGGAAGTGATGGTTTGGCCCCAACAGGGACCTGCTCTCATCATTGAGTCTGTCTGGGATTACACAAAGAAACAGAAGGATTTGAGGCAGCTTACATTAAGAGCCATTTCACACCAGCATGGCTTCAAAGTTCAAAGAAGTCAATGCAAGTCGTGTTGAAGTCGCCCCACAGTATGAACCTTTTTCTAAGTCAGGGCAGCTTGAGTCTAATTCGAACGGTTCCATTGCCATTAATGGGGTGTGACTTGTCACGCAACTTTGTTGAATGACAAGTCGTGGCAGTGTGAACTGGGGCTCACAGAAGATCCGTGGTTAGTTCTCCAAAAGCTTTCTTTTGGTGGTATTTGATCACATCTGCGGTTTTTATTTTTTGCGATATAAACAAAAAAGTAGCGTCAATTTTGAAAAAAAAGGATTATTTTTTACTTTTTTGCTATAATAAATATCCCCAAAAAAATATAGGATACATATTTGTCTACATATTTTTGGGGGAAAAAAAACGCAATAAGCGTTTATTGATTGGTTTGCACAAAAGGTATAGCTTCTAAAAAATAGGAGATAGTTTTATGGTATTTTTATTATACTTTTTTTTCTACTAATAATGGCGGCAATCAGCGATTCTTATAGGGACTGTGACATTATGGCGGACACATCGGTCACTTTTGGGACCATTCACATTTATACAGCAATTAAAAATGCATTGATTACTGTCTAAATTTGACTGGCAGTGAAGGGGTTAACCACTAGGGGGCACTGTAGGGGTTAAGTGTGTCCTAGGGAGTGATTCTAACTGTGGGGGGAGGGGCTGTGTGTGACACGACACTGATCATCACTCCCGATGACAGGGAGCTCTGATCAGTGTCAGTGTCACTAGGCAGAATGGGGAAATTTTTGCGTACATTGTGTACACCCATTCTTACTCCTCGTGAGACGATTGTGGGTGTCCCCACGGACATCGAGTCTGTGGAACTCTTGATCGCACTCATGATGCTTCCGGCGTACTGCCACTTAACCACTTCAATACCGGGCCATATTCAAATGACACCCACAGATGGGTTCTCCCATCCTGGGTGAGCGTCATATGACGTCCTCTGTATTTCGACGCTCCTGCGGACCCCCGGGGGCCCGCAGCGTAGTGATCGTGGATGAGCTGTATCCCTCGGACACAGCCCATCCCCGATCCGTATGAATGGCATGCAAGATCCACCCCCGATACACATGACTGGCTGTGTCCAATCACAGCCGGTCACATGTACTGTCTACTGTCATTCACGGCGCTCGTGCACACCCCTAGGACGCGTGCAGAGCGGCGATCGGGAACGAGGCTTGTCACCCTGACACAGCCCAAACCCAATCGCAGTAAATAGCCAATGAAATTGGCTCTTTACCACGTGACTGGCTGTGTCCAATCACAGCCAGTCACAGAATGTAAACAAACCACGGTAACTAGATGTTACCGGGTTCTCCTGCTCACACACTGACCTGTCACAGTCCATCTGAGTACCTGTCAGCCCATCTGAGTACCTGAGTACCTGTCACAGCCCATCTGAGTACCCGACTACCTGCCACAGCCCATCTGAGTACTCGAGTACCTGAGTACCTGTCACAGCCCATCTGAGTACCCAAGTACCTGTCACAGCCCATCTGAGTACCTGAGTAACTGAATACCTGTCACAGCCCATCTGAGTACCCAAGTACCTGTCACAGCCCATCTGAGTACCTGAGTATCTGTCACAGTCCATCTGAGTATCTGAGTACCTGAGTACCTGTCACAGCCCATCTGAATATCCGAGTACCTGTCACAGTCCATCTGAGTACCTGTCCCAGCCCATCTGAGTGCCTGAGTACCTGTCCCAGCCCATCTGAGTACCCGAATACCTGAGTACCTGTCACAGCCCATCTGAGTACTTGAGTACCTGTCACAGTTCATTTGAGTACCCGAGTACCTGAGTACCTGTCACAGTCCTTCTGAGTAAATGAGTACCTGTCACAGTTAATCTGAGTACCTGAGTACCTGTCACAGTCCTTCTGAGTAAATGAGTACCTGTCACAGTTAATCTGAGTACTCGAGTACCTGTCCAAGCCCATCTGAGTACCCAAGTACCTGTCACAGTTCATCTGAGTACTTGAGTACCTGTCACAGTCCATCGGAGTACCCGAGTACCTGTCACCAGCCCATCGGAGTAACCGAGTATCTGTCTCCAGCCCATCAGAGTACTCAAGTACTTATTTGCAGCCCATGCCTCATAGAATACACGTCGGGGTGTTTGCTTTCCAAAATGGGGCCATTTTGGGCGTAATTCCATTATCCCGGTGCTCCAAGACCTTCAAAAGTTGATAGGTAGGTATGAAATGAGATGTGTAATTTATGCTCCTAGAATGCCTGAAGGCACTACTTCAATGTTGGGCCTCTGTATATGGCCAGGCTGTGTAAAAGTCTCACACATGTGGTATCGCCATACTCAGGAGGAGTAGAAAAATGTGTTTTGGGGTGTAATTTTTGCTATATACATGCTATGTGTTGGAAATATCTTATAAATGGACAACTTTGTGTAAAAAAAAAAAAAAAAAGATTTTAATTTTCTTTCCACGTTTTCTGAAGACTTGTGTAAAAAAATTAACCGTTCAAAAGACTCATAATGCTTCATAGAATACACTTTGGGGTGTTTGTTTTCCAAAATGGGGTCGTTTTGTGGGTAATTCCATTGTCCTGGTGCTCCAGGGCCTTCACAAATGTAATAGGTCATTAGGAAATTAGAGGTGTCATTTATGCTTCTAGAACACCTGACGGTGCTCCCGGCATGTAGGGCCTTTGTATGTGGCCAGGCTGTGTAAAAGTCACACACATGTGGTATTTCCATACTCAGGATGAGTAGCAAAATGTATTTTGGGGCATCATTTTTGCTATGTACATGCTTTGAGTTAGAAATAGCTTATAAACTGACCACTTTGTGTAAAAAATAAAAAAAAAATTTCATTTTCTTTCCACGTTTTCCAAAGACTTGTGGAAAAAAATGAACTGTTAAAAAGACTCATTATGCCTCACAGAATAGATGTTTGGGTGTTTGCTTTCCAAAATGGGGTAATTTTGTGGGTAATTCCATTGTCCTGCTGCTCCATGGCCTTCACAAATGTAATAGGTCGTTAGGAAATTATGTCATTATGTCATATGTGTCATTTATGCTCCTAGAACCCCTCCCTGCATGTTGGACCTCTCTGTGTGGCCGGCTGTGTAACAGTCCCACACATGTGGTATTGCCATACTCGGGAGGAGTTGCAGAATGTATTTTGGGGTGTAATTGGAAGTATGCATATGCTGTGTGTGAGAAATAACTTTTTATTATGACAATTTTGTAAAAAAACAAAACAATAAAAAGAAACATTCTTTTTTTTTTCAAGAATTGTGGGAAAAAATTACAACTTCAAAAAAACCCTCCATGCCTCTTACTAAATACCTTGGACTATCTACTTTTCAAAAAGGGGTCATTTGGGGGGTATTTGTACTTGTCTGACATTTCAGAGCCTCAAGAAATGAGAAAGGCCGTCAGTGCATCAGGTGTGATCAGATGTGATACATTTTCAATGATTTACACCATAGCTTGTAGACTCTATAACTTTCAAAGAGACTAAATCATATCCACAAATTTGGGTTATTTTTACCAAAGAGATGTAGCAGTATAAATTTTGGCCCAAATTTATGAACAAAAATTACTTATTTGCAAAATGTTATCATAGAAACTAAAAAAAAGTTATTTTGTTTTCAAAATGTTCGCTCTTTTTTCACTTATGTCACAAAAAAAAAACTAATGGTGATTGAATACCACCAAAAGAAAGCTCTATTTGTATGAAAAAAATGATAAAAATGTTGTTTGGGTACAGTGTTGCATGACTGAGTAATTGGCATTCAAAGTGTGAGAGCGCTGAAAGCTAAAAATTGGTCTGGGAAGGAAGGTGTATAAATGCGCTGTATTGAAGTGTTTAAAGGGCAACGTATGGGTACGTTAATCTGACTGTACGTGCCCTTCTGCCGCAGTATATCTGCATGAGGCGGTCGGGAAGCAGTTAAAACACAATAGTAAAATAAACTGAAAATGTAGAATGGCACATATCCTACAAAAGTATCTATTGAAACGTTGATAACAGCACAAAGCCGGGGACAAATCAACAAGAATGTGGAAGGTTAGCAAACACTGCCCAGCCATTCCCAATATGATTTCAGCTGACGTACACATGTATGTTTTAGCTTTTAAAAGGTAACTGGGACACACCAGCCAACAATAGAGCAAAAGCTTTCTATGAAAGGACATTGCATTACATTAGATGGAACATTCTGTGCTCAGCATCTATAAAAATACTTGCTCTTTTTTAATAGAGATTGCATCAGATTAGAGAATAGTCCATAAAACATTTTTTTTTCACCATTCAAGGTTCTAAAATCTCTTTAATAAAGGACAAAGATTTCAGTTATCAGAATAGAAAAATGTATTTCTGAATAGCAAGTATGAGGACCGCTTCATGTGAGCAGCATCATTTGTGCTACACGTTTTTACATATTTCTTTCTAGGTTTAATAAAATGTTGCATCTGAGCTAGATTAACCTTCAACCTTTGCCTGTCAGAATCCTGTATAACACATAGAAAGTAATAAAGTAGAGAGAGTCTTCTGTATGACTTCTGATTCTGAATAGAGACGAGTAAATCACACACAATATAGGATGTTAATATAAGCAGCTGGATATGTAAGATGAAAACATCTATGCCGGCGAACTTGTTATTGTCCATAAACCATAAAGCAGAAATATTAACGACTTTCAGAGACATTTGGATTAGTCACACCCTTAAAATGGAAGTCTAGGATCAGCTAGAAACACAAATTACAATGTTATGAGCCTTTGCTGTCTTCATCTTTTTTTAAAGTCGTTTAAAGAAATGTAATTTTATTTATGGCTCGTGCAATGCTAACAAGATTCACTGACAGCTCATACTTACAAGTATTTTCTATTACTGTCCCTATCTGTGCAATCCTGATATAAGGGCAGCCATACATAGATTAAAATTCAGCCACTTTCGATCCATGTATGGGCAGAATGGTTTTACAGAAGTCAGTCTACCAATCATCTTCTGTACAACCAGTCTGTTGGGTTTTCCTAAATGACCAGTGCCGCCAGCTATAGCTGGCGGCTCTGATCAGTTTATTCTGGTGGTGGGGATGTCTCTCCGCCATCAGAGTACAATAGCTCAGCTGGAGTGATTTCCCCATCCACATCGAGTGTATGGATGGAGGAATCAGGTCAGTTATTTTTTTTTCCTTCAACCTGTTGATTAATGTACAGTGGCGAAAGTAATTATTTGATCCCCTGCAGATTTTGTAAGTTTGCCCACTTAAAGGGTGTTTATTTTTTATCATAGGTGTATTAAAAATGATAGAGAAAGAATATCAACCAAAAATCCAGAAAAAAACACATGATACAAATGTTATAAATTGAGTCACAGTTCAGTGAGTAAAATAAATATTTGATTCCCTACTAACCAATAATAATCCTGGCTCCTACAGACTGGCTACGGTATGTGCTCATGTGGTACACAGATTAGTCCTGTCAATTTAAGAAGGTGCTCCTAACGACAATATATGTGTATAAAAGACACCTGTCCACAGAATTTCTTTCTTCCATTCAAATTTTACCATCATGGACAAAACCAAAGAGCTGCCAAAGGACATCGGGGATAAGATTGTAAATCTGCACAAGGCTGGAATGGGCTACAAGACCATCAGCAAGAAGCTTGATGAGAAGGATAAATCTGTTGTAGCGATTATTCGCAAATGGAAGAAATACAAAATAACCATCAATCACCCTCAGTCTGGAGCTCCATGCAAGATTTCACCTCATGGGGTAAGGATGATCATGAGAAAAGTGAGGGATCAGCCCAGAGCTATACGGAAGGAGCTTGTGAATAATCTCAAGGCACTTGGGACCACAGTCACCAAACAAACCACTGGTAACACAATACGCTGCCATGGATTGAAATCCTGCAATGCCCGCAAGGTCCCCTCCTTATGAAGGCACATGTTCAGGCCCATCTGAAGTTTGCCAGTGAACATCGAAATGATTCAGAGAAGGATTGGGAGAAAGCACTGTGCTCAGAAGAGACCAAAATTGAGCTCGTTGGCATTAACTCAACTTGCTGTGTTTGGAAGAAGAAAAATGCTATGACTATGACCCTAAGAACGCCATCCCCACAGTCAGGCACAAAGGTGGGGACATTATGCTTTGGGTATGTTTGCTAAAGGTACAGGCCAACTTTTCCATATTGAAGGGCCAGTGATGAAATCTTTGATGAGGACCTTATTCCCTCAGCCAGAACACTGAAGATGGGTGGGTCTTCCAGCATGACAATGACCCAAAACATACCGTCAAGGTAACAAATGAGTGGCTCAAGAAGAAGCAAATTAAGGTCATGGAGTGGCCTAGCCAGTCTCCAGACCTTAATCCTATAGAAAACTTATGGAGGGAGCTGAAACTTCGAGTTTCCAAGTGGCAGGTAAAAAACCTTAAGGATTTAGAGAAGATCTGTAAAGAAGAGTGGACCAAAATCCCTCCTGAGATATGCGCAAACCTAGTAACCAACTACAAGAAACGTCTTACCTCTTTGCTTGCCAACAAGGGTTTCTCCACCAAGTACTAAGTCATGTTTTGCTTGGGGATCAAATACTTATTTCACTCACCGTACTGCAACTCAATTTATAACATTTGTATCGTGTTTTTTCTGGATTTTTGATTGATATTTTGTTTCTATCATTTAAAATACACCTATGGTATAAAAAATTATAGACCCTTAATTTCGTTGTAAGTGGGCAAATATACAAAATATGCAGAGGGTCAAATAATTATTTTCCCCACTGTATGACCAGCTTTAGGAAATCTACTGTGTATACTGAAAAATTGCCCATATATGTATCAATAGTGTTCAATCTAGGTATGCATAGCTCCTACCTGTCCTCTTTTGGAAGAAAGTCCTTCTGTCTCTTTCCTCCTTACTTGCTCCTCACTTTGGTCTGATGTACGTGTATGTACATGTTATAAAAATGCACTAGTGGCATTAGGCCTTGTCCTCCTGAACCTTTCTCATAGCGGAGGTATGATACCTCTTTGTCCTATGCTCTGCCTATTTAGATATTTTCTCAAATGCAACCGCACTCCCCTCAGTTTCAAGAATAAGGCTCCAGTCTCACTTAACTTTGTGTTCTTCTAAGTCATCATTGGACTTGTTCCTTATATATTATTACTGCTGGTTCTCTTTGGACGATAAGACCTATCCCTGAAATTGTGCTATACTCTATACATTTTGATGTATATGTTTCATCTGTTTTACCATTGTTCACACACTGATGTTGCAAACCATTCACTTATCCTTAATAAATATTGTAGAACAAAAAATAGCTTTCTATCAAAGATTGTTTTACAGTGCTAAGGGCTTATTCACACTTGCTTTGCTCTTTGAAGAGTGGTCTGCATTTGGATCACTCTTTAAACCTCATTTGACAGGTAGTGAGGAGGCATTGTATTGCACACTGCACTAGCACACTGCATCCACATGCATTCTAGCACGTGGATGTGAAGTACTTGGAGAGTATAAAGGAATAGAAGTGATTAAAAAAAGTTTAAGCAATAATTTTTGCCATTTTAACTCTCAATGTAACAGGATGCAGTATGGATGTATCCTTTACATACCCTTTGCTAATAGGTGTCCCTTTTTCCTACCTCAGAAAATTTGAATGCATGTAGAGGCGTGCGGTATAAAGGTTCATCACACTTGTGATGAATGTGATTCATCATCACATTTAAGAAGTTTCTTAGTTCGCAATGGTGAGAAAAAGGCAATTAACAAAGGAAGACAGACAGACCATTATAACCCTTAAAAGTGTAGGTCTTTCCTTTAGAGTAATTGCAACGAAAGTCAAAGTGACAGTGGGTACAGTTCCCTACACCACCAAAAGGCACTTGGAGACTGGAGGAAACTCTGAAAGGAGGAAGTCTGACAGACCCAAAGCCACAAGAGAATCAGAAGGCAAGTTTCTGAGAGTCAACAGCTTGCGTGACAGGCGGCTCACAGAAGAAGAGCTTCAAGCACAGCTTGGCACTGATCGAAGTAAACAAGTCCCAGTTTCAACTGTGAATGGGAGAGTTTGAGATGCAGGTCTGACAGGTCAAGTGGCTGTGAGAAAGCCATTGCTAAGATAGCAAAATATGAAAAACATGCTTGCCTGGAACATGAAGCACTGGCAGTGGACTACTGAAGACTGGAAGAAGGTCTTCTGGATGGATAAATCAAAATTTGACATCTTCAGTTTATCAGGCAGGGCTTTTGTACACCATCAAGTAGGTGAATGGATGGTTCATGGGTGTGTGACCCCAACTGTGAAACATGGAGGAGGAAGCATGATGGAGCTATTTTGTTGGAATCGGAGTCAGTGAAATAGAGTGAGTGGCATCCTGAACCAGAAACACTATTACAGCATTTTGCAGTGCTATGCAACACCCTCTGGAGTATGCCTAGTTGATTAGGGGTTCATCCTTTAGCAAGTTAAAGTGTTACTAAACCCAGAACCTGCATTCATTATATCTGGTCCTAGTACACGAAATTATTTTAGTAAATATAAACTGCTAAATGTTTACCTTTTTTAATCATTGGTAAATAGCAGACTTTTGACTTTTAACAGTTCCTAGTAAACCTTGTAGGAGGAGTTTTCATATTGCACTGATCCTCTGTCTGGGCAGGTCTGGGCAGGTCTGATTGGCCCTGTGCTGATCACATGCACCCTCCCAAGAAAAATAAAAAAACTCTCTAGCAATACACACCAACCTGAGCATGTGCTGGCTCTGTAAATATCAGTTTTTTTTAACAGTGGGAGAAGAGGAGGATCAGAGAATACAGGATAGACTTTCTTACACAATGTAAATGATTAACCCCTTAGATTCCACAGTGAGTATAGCAAAAGCATGCTTTACTGCATATACAGACTGATTTTACTGCTGTGGGTTTAGTAACTGACAGTGACCAAAAAAATACCTCCAGGCTGTGTCAGAACTACCTTAGAAGAAAATAACAAGACAATAGGTTTCAAATCATGGAATAGCACAATCTCCAGACTTGGGATGAACTCGACAGATGGGTGAAAGCAAAGCAACCTAAAAGTGCAACACATCTGTAGGAACTTTCGGAACAATATTTGATTTCTATTATAGAAAGAATGCCATGAGTATGTTTGGCTGTGTGGCTACTTTGTTGAGCCAAAAATGTAGATTACATTCTGTCACAGAAAACAATTCTATGATTTTTTTTATGTCCAATTGTTTATTTGTTCTATGCTTTATTTTCAGAGTACTTTGAGATTAAATTGCGTATATTTCAATAAATACTGGAAAAATGGGAGGTTCTAAAACTTTTAATGGGTAGTACAGTATATGTGTAGTAGATTTCAATGGGCTTCAAAAAAGCTGACCAAAACTTTTCAAATTGTTACAGTACTCACAGGATTGTAAGATCTTCCAGGATTTTCAGGATTCCCCTATGACTCCTTCAAGAATTCCAGAGTCCCCAGAAAAGACACCGGGAGCGAGTCCTCTGACTAGATGGGTATTTAAAGTGTTACTAAACCCACAACAGTAAAAATCAGTCTGTATATGCAGTAAAGCATGCTTGTTATCCTCTGAATTGTGTAAAAAGGCTGTTTGCTCCTGTCTTCTGTGATCCTCCCCTTCTTCCATCGTCCTCTAATCATTTCCTGATAGCACAGTGCTCAGGGACAAGCTGCACATGCTCAGTTTGGTGTGTATTGCTAGAGAGTTTTTTTTTTTTCCTAGGGCGAGAGCATGGACAATCAGCACAGGACAGCACAGGGACAATCAGCACTGTCTAGACAGAGTCAGGGGTCCTGAATCCTTATAGGACAATCTTGGGAGAATGAAACCTCCTCCTACAAGCCTTAACCAGGCACTGATAGAAGTGACAGCACTGCTGATGAGAAAAGGTATTTAGCAGTTTATATTTAATAAAATAATTGTATTTTCATGTTCTGTGTACTGCGGGAGAACATATATCTAGTGAACATAGGGGCCTGGGTTTTGGTAATACTTTAACCATGTCTTTGAAACGGCTGGTGATGTGTCTTATCTACAGCTACCTGAGAGCTAAAGTGCTATAATACTTAAATGTCAGTTGCATATTTGTCGCCAATCCAGATTGGCCTGACCACTCTCTCGCCTGCTGTCTGCCAAGACCTCTGCCTAACCTGACCACTATCTTGTCTGCAGACCTGTTAACAGTCTCACCACAGTAGCCTTTCCATGTGGTGGGGTGATCTTCAGGGCCATGACCTTGTGCCAGAAACTGGGACCACTAGGGTTCCCAGGACTATGTCCACCATCAGGAGCCCTAGGGAAGACCAACTTCCACTTATCCCTTGTACACACGGTCGGACATTCCGATGTTGTTGTCGGATAATGCGACTGTGTGTGGGCTCCATCGGACTGTTTCCGTCGGAATATCCGACCGTCAAAGTTTTAGAGCTGGGCTATAAAATTTTCCGACTAAATGATCCGAAAAGGATAGAAGAGAATTCCAATCGGATAAAGTGCCAGGGATGCTCAGATCAAATTCCTAGACCAAAGCTATTGGCTACTAGCCTGAACGTAGTCCCGTCGTAACGAAATAACGTCATCACGTTACGAACGATCGGATATTCCGACAACTTTGTCCGACCGTGTGTATGCAACACCAGTTTCGGACAAAATCCATCGGACAAAATCTAACAGATTTACAAGGGCTTAGACTCCGTGGTTTGATTGAGGCGGTGCCATCTGCCAGAGGTACCATAACACAAATGCTTAGTGAATGATTGGTCTAATTTAATACCCTGCATACTTACATTTTTTAAGGTAACGCCTATATAAAGCTGGACTAAGGAAACTGCTGAATATGACACTAGACAGCTTTACATATATATCGCAAACAGCATGTTATCTGCAACAGTGTTATACAAGTATTATTGACACAAAAATCAGGCAGTATTGTGGGTAGTTATAAAAGGATCTGGGCGATTAGAAATGAGTACCACTTGTGTTTGCCCAGGGTAAGAATAAATGCAAAACACAACTGAGAAGGAAAAGAAGGCAGTGAGATAAAATGTGAGGGGCGAAGTGAGCAAGGTAGATGAAGAGAAATACAGCAGAGTTAAGGGTCAGAAGAGATAATGAACTGTTGTATTTAATTCAGCACTGAAGCTCAGGATGTGTATTACTGTTTAGCTGCAGCCTATAAATAAGGCTGTGCTATATTCCTTCTTTATTTTCTCTGGTCTAATGTAATCAGAGCATGTGTAGCAAGCGCGGTTCACCTTTGTCTGCATTAGATTGACCATGATATGAGCTTCACGGAGTGGAGACTGGAACGTCTCTGCAATCAGTGCAGAGATGTAATGAAAGAGAGAACTGACTGCCGAGGCTGCTGAGAGAAGCGTGTAAAAAAGACTCATTGTGGTAACCTTCACCATGAAGAATTGTGCATTGCTTCCAAATGAACTTTCTTATCAAACATATTTATCACTAACCACCATCCTAAGAATCCATCTAAAATGTGCATGTAACCAAGAGTGGTGAAGTAACAGGGGTCACAGATCCCCCTTGGGCAATCCGGCCCAAAGCCAACATCTGAAGCCGAGGAAATTGACCCATTGCTGGCATTTCCCGCTAGTGTTTTCAGACCCACATCATGTACACCAGTCAGGTGAGTAATGATGTACGAATTTAGATGAACTGCATTCGTTTTTGGTGATTTTAAGGGGAAATTCATTTTTAAATAGCTTCTGAAGGTTATGGAATCTCCTTAAATTTTTTTCAATTCAATTCAATTTTTCAATGTATTTTTTCAATGTATTTTTAGTTTGTTTTTTCTTAATACCTTCTTTAAACTTGTATTATACATTTTTACAACACCTATTCTATCTAAATGCACATCGCTTGTACCTAGAAAGAGATACAGTGGTAGCTGTCACTATCAAGGCTTTATCATTATGTCAGGGCTGGCATCACATGATTTTCTGCCAGTCAGTCAGCATAGTCAAGTTAACATAACACATTTTGAGGCAAATTGTAAATTATATGTAGGCAAAAGCAAAATGGGAAATTTAGCAGCAAAATCAAGTTCAGGAAAATCACTCTGATCATCCCTAATAGTAAGAGTAACAATTCTGGACTTAAAGTGTCATTAAACCCAACCGTTAAAAAAAAACTTCACATGTAATATATTAATAATAATCACCTAATTATTTTAAGTGCTGTTTTCTGCACTGTAATAAAAACCTGGTTGATCCTGCTTTTCAATGGCGCTGCCTTCTCCCTGTGGCCCTGCTGCAGCATTAGATCCTAGAGTGTGGCCATTGCCATCTGCATTTGTGAACATGCAAGCCATTTACTTCCTAGCCAATCCTGATCCAAGCTGCCCACATGACTATAGAGTCACCTTTGTGGGCCTTTACTCTGTGATGAGTCACAAGCCCCTCCCTCCCTTCTCAATTATGTCTTTCATAATAGCTAGTTGGGCAAATCTAAAAGGAATTGAGTGATGGAGGCATCACCTCCCCTGTTAGCCCCCCACCCAATTTATGTCATCAGATGTTAGCAACTCCTCCCACAGATCTTTCCCTCTGGACAGGAATAACCAGGGAAAGATCACTTGACTGCTCAGGTACATAAATAAAATTAGAAATGTAGATACTTTTTTACAAAAAAAGTAGATGCTGAATTTTTATTTTTCTACATTGTAAAAACAATATATGCCACTTAAAGTGGTTGTAAACCCTTACAAACAACTTAGACCTACAGGTAAGCCTAGATTAAGGCTTACCTGTAGGTCCAAGAAATATTTCCTAAACCTACACGGTTTAGGAGATATTTGCCAAAAGACAGGCACCACTGTCTACGGCGCATGCGCCGTAGACAGCTGCGCGCAGGCGCACTGAGCGCGCCGCTGTTAACGGCGATATGCAGCGAGAGGCGTCTACCGCGCGCATGCGTGGGAGTGACGTCATCGCGGGTCCGTCGAATGACAGCGCCGGAGCAGCGAGACCCACCAAGAAGATGGAGGCTCCGTACACAAGGGGACAGCAATGACATCGCTAAGTGACAGATAATGGACTACTATGCGATGCATAGTAGTCCATTATGCTTTACCTCTGCAGGGAATCAAAGAGGAAGTAAACCCATCAGGGTTTACTTCCTCTTTAACCCTTGTGTCTTTAGTATCATTTTAAAAGAATTTCCTAGACAGATTCCAATTCAGACAGGTTTGGATGATATCTCATGTCTGTGGTGGTGGGAGACAGCCCTCAAGAGCAACACTGATAACATCATCACTTACAGTGCCTTGAAAAAGTATTCACACCTCTTGAAATTTTCCACATTTTGTCATGTTACAACCAAAAACGTAAATGTATTTTATTGGGATTTTACGTGATACACCAACACAAAGTGGCACATAATTGTGAAGTGGAAGGAAAATGATAAATGGTTTTCAATATTTTTTACAAATAAATATCTGAAAAACGTGGCGTGCATTTATATTCAGCCCCCTCTGCTCTGATATTCCTAACTAAAATCTAGTGGAACCAATTGCCTTCAGAAGTCACCCAATTAGAAAATAGATTCCACCTGGGTGTAATTTAATCTCAATATAAACACAGTTGTTCTGTGAAGCCCTCATAAGTTTGTTATAGAACCTTAGTAAACAAACAGCATCATGAAAGCCAAGGAAGACACCAGACAGGTCAGGAACAAAGTTTTCGAGAAGTTTAAAGCAGGGTAAGGTAATAAAAAAATCACAAGCTTTGAACATCTCACGGAGCACTGTTCAGTCCATCATTCAAAAATGGAAAGAGTATGGCACAACTGAAAACCTAACAAGACATGACCGTCCACCTAAACTGACAGGCCAGGCAAGGAGAGCATTAATCAGAGAAGCAGCCATGGTAACTCTAAAGGAGCTGCAGAGATCCACAGCTCAGGTGGGAGAATCTGTCCACAGGATAACTATTAGTCGTGCTCTCCACAAATCTGGCCTTTATGGAAGAGTAGAAAGAAGAAAGCCATTATTGAAAGAAAGCCATAAGAAGTCAGCTTGCAGTTTGTGAGAAGCCATTTGGAAGAATATACTCTGGTCAGATGAGACCAAAATATTAATTTTTGGCCTAAAAGCAAAGTGCTATGTGTGGTGGAAAACTAACACTGCACATCACCCTGAACACACCATCCCCACCATGAAAGATGGTGGTGGCAGCATCATGTTGTGGAGTTGCTTTTTTTCAGCAGGGACAGGGAAGCTGTTCAAAGTTGATGGGAAGTTGGTTGGAGTCAATTACAGGGCAATATTTAAAGAAAACCTGTTAAGCCGCGTACACACGGGCGGACTGTCTGGCCAACTTAGTCCGTCAGACAATCCGACGGACAGTCCGTCATACTTTCGAATGAACGGACTTGACCACACACACCACTTTTTGAGCGGACTCATACGGCGTACTAAGTCCGCCATACTATCCGCCCTACTTTTGAAATGAACGGACTCGCCCACACACGCGGAGGAAAGTCCGCTCATTTCGAGCGCGTCTCCAGGTAGGCGGGGCCTGCGAAGGAGACGTCGCTGACCCCGCCGCCTGGTATGGACTTAAAGGGGAACCCCAACGCCGAAAAAAATCGGCGTGGGGGTCCCCCCCAAGTCCACAACAGACCCTTGTCCGAGCACGCTACCCGGCCGGCCAGGAAATACAATGTACCCCTACCCATTCACCTGTAAAATAAAAGTACCAAAAAAAACACAACACACGAGATAAAATACTTTATTGCACAGCTCCGGGGGTCTTCCGTCTTCGGGGGTCTTCTCGCCAGACTCCTCCGCTATCTTCTTGTAGCTCTTTTGCTAGCGGAGGAGTCCGGCTTTCTTCCTCGCCGCCGGCCTCTTCTCCCGACTTCGGGGGTCTTGTCCCCCTCTTCGGTTCTTCTGCCGGGCCACCGCGTCTTCTTATAGCTCTTTTACAGGCGGTGGCCCGGTCTTCTGTCGCCGCCGCTGCCGCCTTCCGTTCTTCTTCTTCTTCTTCTTCTTCTCCAGAAGATGTTGCCTCGACGATCTCTCCGGCCGGAATGCCAGGGACGCACTGCGCGGCCACTTATATAGGGACAAGGGGCGGTGTCACATGGCTTTATGTCACATGGGTTGGTGTCACATGGTGACCCCGCCCCCTTACGATGTCATAGTCCCCATGTGACATCAACCCATGTGACCAACCCATGTGACATAAAGCCATGTGACACCGCCCCTTGTCCCTATATAAGTGGCCGCGCAGTGCGTCCCTGGCATTCCGGCCGGAGAGAGCGTTGAGTCAACATCTCCTGGAGAAGAAGAAGAAGAAGAAGAAGAACGGAAGGCGGCGGCGGCGGCGACAGAAGACCGGGCCACCGTCTGTAAAAGAGCTATAAGAAGGCGCGGTGGCCCGGCAGAAGAACCGAAGAGGGGGACAAGACCCCCGAAGTCGGGAGAAGAGGCCGGCGGCGAGGAAGAAAGCCGGACTCCTCCGCTAGCAAAAGAGCTACAAGAAGATAGCGGAGGAGTCCGGCGAGAAGACCCCCGAAGACGGAAGACCCCCGGAGCTGTGCAATAAAGTATTTTATCTCGTGTGTTGTGTTTTTTTTGGTACTTTTATTTTACAGGTGAATGGGTAGGGGTACATTGTACCCCATACTCATTCACATAGGGTGGGGGGCCGGTATCCGGGGCCCCCTTATTAAAGGGGGCTCCCGGATTCCGATAAGCCCCCCGCCCGCAGACCCCAACAACCAACGGCCAGGGTTGTCGGGAAGAGGCCCTTGTCCTCATCAACATGGGGACAAGGTGCTTTGGGGTGGGGGGGCCGCGCAGCCCCCCCCTTCCCCAAGGCACCCCCCATGTTGAGGGCACGCGGCCTGGTACGGTTTAGGAGGGGGGGCGCTCGCTCGCCCCCCTTTCCTCGCCGGCCGGGTAGCGTGCTCGGACAAGGGTCTGTTGTGGACTTGGGGGGACCCCCACGCCAATTTTTTTCGGCGTTGGGGTTCCCCTTTAAGTCCATACCAGGCGGCGGGGCCAGCGACGTCTCCTTCGTGGGCCCCGCCTACCTGGATACCCGCTCGAAATGAGCGGACTTTTCTCCGGGCGGGAAAAGTCCGCTCATTTCAAAAGTACGGCGGACTGGCATACACACGGGCGGATTGTCCGCCGAAATGCGAGTCCGACGGACAGTATTACGGAAATTCCGAAATACTTAGTCCGCCAGACTGCACGCTGAAAAAGTCCGCTGAAGCCCACACACGAGCGGACTGTCCGCTGAAATGTGTTTCGGCGGACTAAGTTGGCCAGACAGTCCGCCCGTGTGTACGCGGCTTTAGAGTCTGCAAAAGACCTGAGACTGGGGCAGAGGTTCACCTTCCAGCAGGACAACGATCTTAAACATACAGCCAGAGCTACAATGGAATGGTTTAGATAAAAGCATATTCATGTGTTAGAATGGCCCAGTCAAAGTCCAGACCTAAATCCAATTGAGAATCTGTGGCAAGACTTTAAAATTGCTGTTCACAGACTCTCTCCATCAAATCTGACAGAGCTTGAGCTATTTTGCCAAGAAATAAGGGGCAACAATGTTACAATGTGCAAAGCTGGTAGAGACATCCCCAAAAAGACTTGCAGCTGTAATTGCAGCGAAAGGTGGTTCTACAAAGTATTGACTCAGCGTGGGATGAATACAAATGAATGCCACACTTGTATTTGTAAAACATTTTGAAAACCATTTATCATTTTCCTTCCACTTCACAATTATGTGTCACGTTGTGTTGGTCTATCACAGTGTTTCTCCTTAGTAAGCGATTTTTACTGTGACTGCGACATTATGGCAGACACATCGGACATTTTTAACACATTTTTGGGACCATTGTCATTTATACAGCAATCACTGCTATACAAATGCAGTGATTCCTGTGTAAATGACACTGGCAGTGAAGGGGTTAACCAGTGGGTAGCAGTGTAGGGGTTAAGTGTTCTTAGGGGCGTGTTACTAACTGGGGGGGGGGGGGGCTGGGCTTTGTTTTAGTGAACACTGATCTCTGCTCCAATCACATGGAGCAGAGACCAGCGTCACTAGTTGCTAGGCAGAACGGGGAGATGCTGTTTATAACGGCATTTCCTCGTTCAGCCGCCCGTGAGACAATCGCGGGTATGCCCGCGGCGATCATGTCCGTGGGACCCGCAACCGGACTCATGGGGGTCCAGACCAGCTCGCCAGTGCGCCGCCGGCGGCGCACTTGCGATGACAGGGCGGCATTTAAAACTGGACGTGCCTGTATGCCAATATGCCTGCCCGTGCCATTCTACTGACGTACATTGGCGTGCACCCGTCGGGAAGTGGTTAATACAAGCTCCAGAAGAAGCGTGTAATCCACACGAAACATGTTGAGCCTTTCCTCCAAACATCAGATTTTATACAGCGAGTACTAATTCTATTTATGAGAATATCAAAGTAAATGTATATTGTCTATTACCAACTTTTTTGAAAATGTATAAAGTATAGTCGCGGTAATGATTGTATGTTACATAAGAAATTACGAGTATTATTGTGATATATGGTTTTAAACCTATGTTGTATTAAATATGATACAATGAGATTTTTTAAACAAATAAAGTTTATGATCTTTTGTTATGGTTAATGTTTTGTCTATGGTGCCTAAAAAGTCCAGAAGCCCTTTGTCGTTCTCTCTTTCAAGCTCAAAATCTATTCCATCATGTCTTAATTAAAAAAAAAAAATATTGCTCTCAGTGTCTCTCAGTGTCACTTTCCCAGAACACCCGAACGGTGGAATACATACTAGATTGGAGCACAAGTAAAGACGGGTGTGAGCCAGCTGGGAGCTGCACATGCTGAATGCGTTTTCTACTGCTAAAATGTGAGTGCATCTACATTACTTTATATATGTCTTTTACCTTATTAACACATACTACACTATATGCTACTCTCTTGTGGTCCCTCCTAGATCTTTTATTATTGTAGTGGCATAAAGTGGGAGAGAAGTTTGCCGGAGAAGTGAACATTTGCCCTATTGAGATGCGTAGCAGATTATTTTTCTGCTTGATGGTCACTTGGTGGTCAAAGGGTTCTGGTGAATGCAGATATATTTATTCTCACCTGGTGAAACACAATATTTGCAGGATCTGAATATTATCACCATAAATGGATTTTGGATATATGGGCTTTAATGTTGCGCATAATTTGTTTTAATATATTACTGTATTTCACAATGTGTATATCACTATTATTTACATAATTGTGGTTGGAATTTTTTGAATGCATATAAATTGCCTATGAGCTACAAAAAATCCACTGGAAAAACCTGTTAAGGTTATAGGATCAAATTCAGGAGTTCAGCCCTCTAAATCAGACCTACTATCAATTCTTATTCTCAGTCTGTCGTATCAAAGTGCTTCCATGCTCTCAAGTCACCGTATTTCTGTCTACCTAAACTTACATAGACAGCCCCAGGCATAAGCCAAATGGCGCTACAGGAAAATCTTAGGAAGTTGCTCTTCTAAACAGCTCGGGGCTCTGTCATGGTTACCTCTTATTTCAAGGTGTGAAAGGCAACACAAAACAACACAGTGTCTCTTTGTAGCTGAATTAAATGTGTTGTTTCAAAACTGAACTAAGATGTCATTGAGAAATGAATTTGTGCTAATTGTTTTGCGAATACATAATTTGCATGCTTCAACTCAATGGGCATATTATGTGACCCTTCTCCGTCTGCATTAAACTGCAATTATCCCCCTTTGTCTAATGCAAATTAATGTATAATTATGTTATCATCATTTGACTTTTTTTGTTTTCTACAATATTCTAGAAAGCCTGTTTGCAATGCTTAGTATGCCATTGCCTTCCAAAGGCAGAACATTGTTGTGTGGCATCACTTAAGACAAAGAAAAAAGTAAGAGTATGTTATTCGTTTTGGAATAATGTAAATCTTTATGCCCATATGACCCCTTTGCACATTGATAACCCCTGGTATATAACACACATGTTTTAATACATGAAGCTAATCAACTTGAATACAACTCATGGATACATAATAATTATTAAAGTGGTTGTAAACCTCTCTGTGTCACTTGTACCTATAGGCAAGTCTATAATAAGGCTTACCTATAGGTACTGTAAATATCTCCTAAACGTGCACCGTTTAGGAGATATTTGCTGAACACTGCACCAATGATGTCATCAGCACATGCGTTGTGAAGAAATAGCCCTCGTGCCTTTTCATCACTAGCAAGTGTCATGACTGACGGCTCCCTCGCACATGTGGAGGAGTGACGTCACGTGACTCGGGGCAGTCACAGAGCCTGAGTCCATGGCCCCGGAAGGAAGAGGGGTGAAGATAGATGCGGCCACTATCAGGAACAGCATCGGCTTCATTTACAGGTACACTATAAAAAATATTGTGCTGGGTCTACTCAAAAAATATTGAGGCAACTATTTGCAGCAGCTTTTTAAGTACTGTGAACTGAACTTATTTTTGTCTGACTCATTAGACTTTTCATGTTTTTAACTTAGTTGTTTTAAGTAAAGCCAACACAATTTATTTTTTATTTATAGATCATAGTGTTTTAAGTTAGGAATACTTACCTTAACTTGTCTGGAACTATATTTTTAAGTAAAGCCAACTCATTTTTTTCCAATTTATAGACCATAGGTTCAAGTAAAGCCAACTCAATTTTTCCAGTTTATAGACCATAGGTTCAAGTAAAGCCAATTTTAATTTTTCCAGTTTATAGAAAAGTTTAAGTTAGGAACACATACATTAACTTATTTCAAGTACTTATATAGCACCGTCAATGTACGGAGCTCTTTACATAAACATTGTACATTCCCATCAGTCCCTACCTTCAAGGACGTCAATACCAGCCAACACTGTGCTATCCCCAAAGAAATAATAAAGAAAAGCTGCTAACACAACACAAGGATTAAAAGAAGTGAAAAAATACAAATATTAAACTATAGTGTAGCGCTAAAAGGGAAAAGTGACCTTATATATAACCCATCAATAATCTCACAGTATTATATAAATGTCAAAACAAGATTATATAACATTCATGTGAAAAAATAATATTCATCCAAATACACCATATGTGCACAAGTGTATATAAAAAATATGTACGAAATATAAAGTGATACAAAAAATGTCCAAAAGAGATACAAAAGTCTCTTATAAATAATAGTCCAATCCACATGTGAAGTAGAAATCACCGTCCACCTTCTTTGTATGAAAAAAACATGCAGACACCACGTGATGTTCCCATCACCAATCACGATGTAGGCTTACCAGATATACTGGATCCAAACGAATGTACATTCGAAGGATCACAAAGGCTTATGCACTCTTATGCAGATTTCTCAAAGATAAACTCTCCAGGGAACTTTCAAGTAAAACTATTCCATTTGAGTACTGGGCAGTAAAATATCTCCAGCAATGTAATCCAGCTCACATTGTCGAACACATGAAAAGGAAATAAGGGCCAAAATAGTGTGATTCCGTTTTAAAAGAAAATTTAATAAAAAAAAAAGGTAATGAACTCACATGTATACAATGAATCAAGTGCTTTTTTCATAAAAACACAGCTGCCACAACACTACCTTCAAGGAGCTTTCAATCTAAGATCCCTAACTCACATTCATACATACACATATTAGGGTCAATTTACACAGGAGCTAATTACCCTACCAGCATGTCTTTGGAGTGTGGGAGGAAACCTATGCAGGCACAGGGTAGAACAGCAAAAGTCTGGCAGGGAGTGTCGTTGTCAGGATTCAAACCAGCAACCCTTTTGCTGCCAGAGGAAAGTGCTAACTATTATACACTGTGCTGCCCTATTATTTAGTTTTAAGTAATATTAACTTGTAACTTAGTCAATTTTTTTAAGTTGGTAAAACTTATTTTCCGAATGTATTTGATATATGTTTGAAGGTTTTTATATAAAAATAATACAATTTATATAAAAATAATACAATAATATGTTTTCTTAAAAAAAGGAATAGTCTCATGAAACAGGCATATTATTTATAAAGTGTTACAAATGTAATATTATTAACCCCTTCCCACCGAGCGTACGCAGATCCGCGTACTCGGCTTCCGGGGGTTATACCGGGATGATGCCCGCACCTGCAGGCATCATCCCGGTACCGTTTTTTCCAGCGGGCGATTGGCTATCCAGCCATAACAACCGACACGGCTAAAAGCCGCTCAGCTGTTATGCTGGAGGAGCGGGAGGGGACGTCCCCCCTCCCGACGCTGTTACCGGTGCTCCCGTTTGATCGGGAGCATCGATTCCACATCCGCTGCCTCCGGCTGCTGGGGACGAACTGGAATGAAGCCATAATCGGCTTCGTTCCAGTATCCTAATAGTAAACAAGGAAGCAACGTCATGACATCACTTCCCATTTACTCAGCTGCCAATGGCGCCGGTTTAAAAAAAAATATACGGTATTCAGAATCGCAGTTTTTGGCGATCTGAATACATTGAAGTGTAAAGGAGGGATGGGGGGTCTTTTAGACCCCCCATCCCTCCATAAAGAGTACCTGTCACCACCTATTACTGTCACAAGGGATGTTTACATTCCTTGTGACAGCAATAAAAGTGATCAATTTTTTTTTTTTAAACGATTTAGTCATTTTAAAATAAATTAAATAAATTAAAAAAAAAAGAAAAAATTCTCAAAGTGTCCGCCATCCCCGCGAGCTCGCGAAGCAAAGAAAACGCATACGGAAGTCGCGCCCGCATATGTAAACGGTGTTCAAATCACACATATTAGGGTCAGTTAACACAGGAGCCAATTACCCTACCAGCATGTCTTTGGAGTGTGGGAGGAAACCTATGCAGGCACAGGGTAGCCAGGCAGGGAGTGTCGTTGTCAGGATTCAAACCAGCAACCCTTTTGCTGCTAGAGGAAAGTGCTAACTATTATACACTGTGCTGCCCTATTATTTCGTTTGATTCGTGATATTAACTTGTAACTTACTGAATCGTCAGAGCGAGAGCAATAATTCTAGCACTAGACCTCCTCTGTAACGCTAACCTGGTAACCGTAAAAAAATTTTAAAGCGCCGCCTATTGAGATTTTTAGGTACCGTACTTTGTCGTCAATCCGCGAGTGCGTGCAATTATAAAGTGTGACATATTTGGTATCTATTTACTCGGCGTAACATTATCTTTCACATTATGCAAAAAAATTGGGCTAATTTTACTGTTTCGTTTTTTTTTTAATTCATGAAAGTGTCCCTTTTCCCAAAAAGTTGTGTTTAAAACACCGCTGCGCAAATACCGTGTGACATAAAATATTGCAACAATCGCTGTTTTATTCTCTAGAGTCTCTGCTAAAAAAAATATATATATATATAATGTTTGGGGGTTCCAAGTAATTTTCTAGCAAAAAAATATGGATTTTAACTTGTAAACACCAAATGCCAAAAATAGGTTTAGTCATGAAAGGGTTAAAGCTGCATCAAATATAAATGTAAACATTAAAAAAGAAGAAAAAAGTCCTCTTTCTCAGCTAACAAGTCAAAACTGAAACATGTATATACAGTATATCTATAAAGAACATACAATACAGAATGTATTAACTTTTATTTTAAGCCTTTTAGGAAAGTAATTTGCACTTTAACCACTTCAGCCCCAGAAGGATTTGACCCCTTAACAACCAGGCCATTTTGTGCGGTACGGCACTGCATCGCTTTAAATGACAATGTGTGCAACACTATACCCAAAAAAATTTGACCTTCCTTTTTTTCCCACAAATAGAGCTTTTTTTTTGGTGATATGTGATCACCTCTGCGGTTTATTTTTTGGGGGTTTTTCTGGCGCTATAAACAAAAAAAGACTGTCAATTTTGAAAAAAAAAAAACTATTTACTTTACTTTCTGCATATCTCAAAAAAAATATATATTCATCAGTTTATGCCGATATATATTCGTCTACATATTTTTGGTAAAAAAAATCACAATCGGCCTATATTGATTGGTTTGCGCAAAAGTTATTATGTCTACAAACTATGGGATAGATTTAGGGACTTTTACGTTTTTTGATTGTTTTTACTGGTAATGGCGGCGATCTGTGATTAATGTAATGAGACTGCGACATTGCGGCGGAAGTGACATTATTACATTGATCAGTGCTATAAAAATGCACTGATCAATGTATAAATAACACTAGCAGTGAATAGCTTAACACTAGGGGGTGACCGAGGTGTGTGTTCCCTGGGTGTGTTCTAACTGTAGGGGGGATGGGCTACCAGGGACATGACAGAGATAGCTGTTCCCGATCACTGGGAACAGTAGATCTCTGACATGTCATCTAGCAAAATGGCCAATCGCCTTGTTTACATAGGCAGATCCCTGTTTTGCCTCTGTATACCGTGATTGTGGGTCGCCGGTGGACAACAAGTCCAACAAGTCCGAGGGAAAAGCTCCTGTTATCCCATTAACCATTATCTCCTGTGCAAAGACCAACGTATACCTATGGTGGTTTGCGCAGGAGAGCCGACCTGCCACAGTATAATGACGGTGGCTGATGGGCAAGTGGTTAAAGTTTGAACTTTTGAAGATAGATTCCCCACATCTAGCTCTAAAAAGATCTTCTGAAAAACGTCAAAGATATATTTTAGGTTTTCAGGGTAGCTCAGGCTAAAACCATAAATGAGTCCCATAATCATTCTTTCTGATACAAAATGATATATAAAAAAATACACTATATCAATATGCGTGTTTTTCATGTCAATGCAGCATAAATATGGTATATTTGTTTTTGAAATGTAATAATGTAGTGCAAAGTGGGCGGGACTTTAGGTTACTTAATCTAACATTGAATGTCCAATATCTCAAAAACCGAACAGACAGAACGTTTTTAAAATGTAAT
The DNA here is from genome assembly GCF_037356315.1 of Lithobates pipiens. Classification (NCBI taxonomy): domain Eukaryota; kingdom Metazoa; phylum Chordata; class Amphibia; order Anura; family Ranidae; genus Lithobates; species Lithobates pipiens. The sequence continues at coordinate 284,198,160 of NW_027507785.1, read as the reverse complement.
AACATGTGATGCAAAGTGGGAGAGGTTCATCAACTATAATGCGCAAGATCTCTGAAACCAAACCAGCACATACTTTTATTTTTGCACCACAAATCAGCACAGATGCAGTGCAAACGAAAACTATATATTTTTTTTCATTTTAATAACATTGGGTGCAAAATGGGCCGCACTTGATGTTGCATAATCTGAATTTGAATTTGCAATATCTAAAAACCGAACCGGCTGAAACATTCATTTTTGTGGCACAAAATAGTTTTTAAACTTAACAGCCGGAGGTCCCTCACCCCGCATCTTGGTTGCGTTCTGCAGAATGCAGTAAGAGAAAACTTTGCGTGCGCACAAGTGAGTTGTCTCAATAGGTGAATACAATGGATGTATGTCCACTTATTATAAATATATTAATCTGCAAATAAAATAAACATTTTGGATGGTATGTTAAGCAACATTTAAAGCATGTGAACGATAATTTGTTCAATGTTCACTCTTACCTTTCAATGGCATTGCATGGCTTTGTAGTGACTTGGAAAAATTCTTGTCACTGTTGGTGCTCTTTTGTCCTGATGAGCCTCAAATGTATGGGAACTGCCCTGGGCAAGCTTTCAAAGTTCTAAAAGATGTCAAACTCTTTAAGATATACAGCATCAAAACTTGTGCAGTTGCACGTTTGGCAAACATGCATCCCGTAATTTCAGTCAAATGAAAAGATTTTTTTTTTTAAGTAAATGTAAATCAATTGGAATATGGAAAAGCACATACCTTAAAAGTTTTGTGTAGATTACTCAATATTATACATTATTTTCGCAAATGTAAATGGTGTGTTTTAAGAACTAATACAAATTAAGTAAGGTACTTAAAATATCAGAGTAAATTAATTAACATTTATTTTTATGTTGAAAATTATAAAATGTTTATGTTAAAGAATCATTTTTATCAGTGTAAGTGCCACATAATAAGTTAGTATGCGATGCATACTAGCCCATTATGCTTTTACTTTGCAGGGCAAAAAAGAGGAAGTAAAGCTCATCAGAGTTTACTTCCTATTTAAGGTGATGTGGTCAGTACTTTATTTATTTTATCCCCTTTTTCATCATCATGGGGACTTACAAGGTTATCATTTTACCCCTGTACAAATAATAAGTAAGACCTCATCTGCAATATGAGGTTCAGTTTTGGGCACCAGTTTACAAAAAAGGATATTGGGGAATTGGAGAAAGTGCAGAGAAGGGCAACCAAACTGATAAGAGGCATGGAGGAGCTATGCTATGAGGAAATATTAGGGGAACTGAATGTATTCTCTCTTGAAAAGAAGAGATTAGGGGGGATATGATCACCATGTATAAATACATAAGGGGTCCATATAGTGAACTTGGTGGTGAGTTATTCACTTTAGGATCATCACTGAGGACAAGGGGGGACTCTTTATGTCAAAAGGAAAAGAGATTTCATCTCCAAATATGGAAATGTTTCTTCACAGTAAGAACTGTGAAAATGTAGAACAGCCTCCATCAAGAGCTGGTTCTAGCCAGCTCAGTAGATTGCCTTAAAAAAAGGCCTGGATTCTTTCCTAAAAGTACATAATATAACTGGATACTGACATATATAGATAAAGTTGATGCAAGGAATATCTTGTGGATTGGGAAGGAATTATTTTCCCTGCTGGAGAAAATTGGTCATGCTTTGCTGTTTTTTTTTTTGCTTTCCTCTGGGTCAACTGTGGGTATAGGATTGTGTATATAAGTGTGTATATTTTTTCCCTTTTATTCATTGAAATAGATGGACTTGTGTCTTTTTTCAATGAGACTAAGGCCCATTGCAGACAGAGTAGACTTCACCAAGAAGATCCGCCTGCTCAACAAGGGATCTGTCTGCTGATCCCCGCTGAACAGGTGGATGACAGGTCCTGTCTGCTCCGCTATGCAGACACGGACAAAGCCCCCTCTTCTCTATAGGGTGGTAAAATGGAAATGGACTGCCTGTCCATTTCCGTCTGACTATCATATGATCTGATCTGCCAGATGGATGGGGATCCCCATCCATCTGTTTTTAGTGGTCCGGATTGGAACGTATGGTGGCGGGTGTCAGTGGACACGTCTGCTGACATCCTCTGCTCTATAGAGAGCTATGGATGGTCCAATCGGGACCCCTGAAATACTGACACCATCAGTCCTTCAGTGTGAAAGGGACCTAAATGTATAACTATGTAACTATGTTTAGAGATAATCACCACCCAGCAAATCCAAATAAAAGGCACACTCCAAAACAATTAACTCTTTTACTGCCAGAGCCGTGTTGGCATTCTTCAGAAAAATTTCAGTAAATTTCAGTAAAGATTGATTAAAGTGAATTTTAGGGCACATAAATGCTATATAATACCAAATTGTGGCAAAATACAGTATAAAAGATGAGGTTGCACCAATTAATTAGATACCCAATATGTAAAACTTTAAACTTTTGTACGCCTCTGAAACAGCAACAGGCTTCAGTACCCTATATTTTTTATAGGCAACACTTTGAAAGCCCCCACAGGTCATCAGTTTAGAGCTAATCATGTATAGTGGGCCTAGGATTATTACACTCACACAGACATGCAAGGCAATATATGTATCATGTGTATTGCAATCAGCGTTGTCATGTGCATGCATGTATGTGGGGGTAAGGGGCCTCTAAAAAAATGTTTTGGGGGGATTTTAAGTGCTTGGGTGTAACTTTTCTTTTACATTTTTATTACTTACCTTTTTTTATCATCACATAGGGGGCAAAAAGTCACCTATGTGATTTTTTTTTTTTTGGGTGACAGATTTTCATCTCATCCATCCATACTATCTCACCCATCCTCCAGTGAAACAAGTGTAGAGCAGATTGCACTGCATTACAAAGTGACATAGGGACCCGGAAATCAATTGTTTTCCAGATCAGAAACAGGAAGGGGAGACAAAGGAATGGATGGTCTCTCTACCAGGTATCTCTCGCCCTGCCTATTCCAGGCCCACTGATGAGTGCGCAGAGGTCAGGAAACATGGTCAGAGAGTCTGGGGGGTGGCCATTATTGGAGTGTGTGGAAGTGATCAGGTGACTGCAGAGCGGCCCATTCGCTTCCATTTGACAGCTTGCAAGATTTACACACAGTCCTGGAGGTTGTTGGGACTGTGTGTAAAACCTACCTCTGCCACTGATGTAGTTACTTTCTACGTTGGTGCAAGTAAAAGAGTTAAAGCCACAGAAGTCACAGTATTGGGCATGCAGTCAGATAGACTTTCCTCTAACAAATTCAATTATTTTAGTATTTTCTCCAGTTTCCAGTTACAGCAGTTCTGCAGTGGATTTTTAATATGACTGTGCAGTTCAATACATCCCACGGTTAGACCTAGTGCATTCATTAAATATGTCTCAGTAACAGACCTGGTCAGACACGCCCCCTTTCTTCCTCTGTAATACAAGTTTGGAGAGGTACTGAGGGGAGTGGCTGTTACTCAACTTTGCCAGCCTACAGCAATAGAGTGGGAAGGCAAGAAGCAACCTTTTGTTACTGAGAGAAAGTAAAATATTTTAAGGAATCTTCTAACAAAAAAAGATCACACGGCTATAAAGAGATAAAAATGTGAGACTTCAATTTTGCTTTAAGTAGACACTCTCATTGTTTTTTTTAAATTGTCCACTTCAGCTACAGCAACATACCGGTACATCACTGAGTGGCTATACCTGGATGATGCCTGCAGCTGCAGGCATCATCCCGGTATTGGTTTTTTAAAGCTGATGGTTGGCTTTCTTGAAAAAGCAATCCTAGTAGCCAATTATAGATCTGCTGGCTGATTATAAAGGTAATCAGAGACTGAAATGGCTCTGATCGGCTCTATGATATGGGAAACCAGAAGCTACATGCATACATCACTTCCAGTTTCCTGACCACAGGTCAACTTTAATGACAAGGTGTGAAACTCAGAATCAATGCCCAGCATTCCATTGAGCTCTATAGCCTGTTTCCCAGAAGTGGTGACAGTGGAGCACACTGGTGCAACTTTACACAAAGCGATCTGACTGCCCCAGAGCAAGCAGCAATTCTGAGAAAACATCTACTGTGACAGCCTATACTGCATCCCGGTATTGTTTTTTTAGAGCTGATGGTTGGCTTTCTTGAAAAAGCAACCCTAGTGGCTAATTATATATCTGCTGGCTGATTATAAAGGTAATCAGAGACTGAAATGGCTCTGATTGGCTCTATGATATGGGAAACCAGAAGCTACATGCATACATCACTTCCAGTTTCCCAAGATGTAAACAGCAACATTTTTAAATAGGGAAAGCATTTGATCTCACAGATCTTGATGTGACCAAATGCTTTTAAGGGCAGATGAGACATCTGGGGTTTTTTTTTTGGGGGGGGGGGGGTAAATAATATTTTTTTTTTTAAAGAGAACCCCCCCCTGTGGCAACAAGTGTACATTTTATTGGGTTTTTGTGCATCAAAAAATAATGTTTTTCGCAAAAAAAATTGCATTTGAAAAAAACGCTGTGCAAATACCATGTGGCATAAAAAGTCGCAACACCATTTTATTCTCCAAGGCCTCTGTTTTTTTCCTGATTGGCTAACTGACTTTGCTTGACAGCTCTGGGAGCCAATAGCGCCACTGCTGTGTCTCGGCCACTCAGGAGGAGAGTCCCGGACGGTCGAGGGACTCATGGACATCGCTGGACAGAGATGAAGCTCGGGTACATAATAGGGGGACTGGGGTGGCTGCTACACACAGAAGGCTTCTGCCTTTACAACCCCTTTACCTCTATAGCTCCAGCAAGTTTGCAGAAGAAGCCTTGAAGATGTCATGTCCATTATCTCAGCAACTAAGCTTATCCTGCTACCCTCTCCCAGTAGTTACTCAGAAGCCCCACAGCCTTATAATCTCCAAAGTAAACATAGAGCATCTGATCTGGGATGGGGAAGAGAGTAAATTGATCTGTTAAAAAATAACTTCAGTGTGTTTCTTGTAAAATTTGAGGATAAAGTTCTCCACAGTTCCTGCAGCCGCAGAGTTCAGTGCTGGCTTGTCTTATAGCGTGTTTAAGTCTTAACTGTAAAAATTTGAATTTCCATATCCTGACCACAGGTCCACTTCAATGACAAGGTGTGAAACTGAGAATCAATGTCCAGCCTTCCATTGAGCTCTATAGCATGTTTCCCAGAAGTGGTGGCAGTGGAGCACACTGGTGCAACTTCAGGCACAGCGATCTGACTGCCCCAGAGCTAGCAGCAATTCTGCAAAAACAGCTACTGTGACAGCCTATACTGTAGCTCTGGATAGAAGGATCTGCTGTTACTGGTTCTCTCTTTTGAACCCAGCATCAGCCAAGCATCAATACTCAGAAAATAATATTGCTTTGCAAAATGACACAGTTCTGCCCTTTATAGTATCTTCATCAGACCTGTGACATGGTTCCGCCCTCTATAGCACCTTCTCCAGAGCTGTGACACAGGTCCACCTTCTATAGTATCTTCATGAGACCTGTGACATGGGTCCGCCCTTTATAATACCTACTTCAGAGCTGTGACACAGGTCTGCCTTCTATAGTATCTTCATCAGAGCTGTGACAAGATTCCACAATGGCACGGCTCTGCGCTATGTAGTACCATCATTAGAGTTGTGATATGGTCCCTCCCTCTGTACTACATTCATCAGAGCTGTGAGTATTGGACAGCGCAGTGAGCGATCTACCTGCAAATTCATTCCTGCTAATGCCGGCCCCCTGCATCCCCTCCATGGCTTTTCTACAATAAAGTAGTGAATTTCCAAAAAGAATTAAAAAAAATCTCTGAAGCTCATCGTTGTTCATCTCTATGAAAATCTTTAGGAAAAGGCAAAAGATTTATATGGTCTGATAATAAACTAGAGTATACACCGATCAGCCATTACTCTATGACCAACAAGTGAATAACATTGATTAGCGCATTACGAGGGCAGATATATTAGGAGGCAAGTAAACATTTTGTCCCTGAAGCTGATGTATTGAAAGCAGAAAAAATAGTATCACAGATTGTTGTGTGTGGGTCTGCATTGCTGCAGACTGGTTAGGGTGCCCATGCTGACCCATGTCCACAGCCAAAAGGGCACAAGGGCACATGAGCATCAGAATTGAAGCACGGAGCCATGGAAGAAAATCACTTGGCTTGATGAATCACATTTTCTTTTACATTATGTGCATGGCCAGGTGTGTGTGTGGGGAAGAGATGGCACCGAGTGGTAAAATGCAAAGAAGGTACGCTGAGGGAAGCAGTGTGACACTTTGGACAATGTTCTGCTTGGAAACCTTGAGTCCTACCATTCATGTGGATGTTAAGAGACATGTACTATCTACCGAAACATTGTTGCTTACCAAGGACACCCCTTTATGGAAATGGTATCCCCCAATGGCAGTGGCCTCTTTCAGCAGGATAATGTGCTCTGACACACTGCAAAAATGGTTCAATAATGGTTTGAGGAACACAACAATGACTCCTAAAATTGTCCCCTAAATTCTACAGATTTCAATCCAATCAGGGGCGGACTGACCATTTGGGCACTCGGGCACTGCCCGATGGCCCCATGCCACTAAGGGGCCCCATCAGGGTTGCCAGCCTCAATAAAATCAGGGACAGTATATAAAAATCTGTGTTTTTAAAAAAATCACAAAATTATAGCTGCCCCACCTCTCCAGTACCTTTTCAGTGTGTGTATGTGTATTCTGTGTGTGTATACTGTGTGTGTATATTGTGTCTGTGTGTGTGTGTGTGTGTGTGTGTGTGTATACTGTGTGGCCCCATAATCTATTGCCTGGGGGCCCCATAATCTCCTATTGCCTGGGGGTCCCATAATCTCCTATTGCCCGGGGGCCCCATAATCTTCTCCTGTTGCCTGGTGGCCCCATAATCTTCTCCTGTTGCCCGGGGGCCCCATAATCTCCTATTGCCCGGATTGCCCGGATTGGATTCAGTCCACCCCTGAATCCAATTAAGCATCTGTGGGATGTGCTGGAAAAATAAGTCTGATCTGTGATCTAATGAATCTGATACCACTGGCTTGGTGCCAGATACAGCATACCTTCGGAGGTTTAGTGATGTGCATACCTTGATGAGTCAGAGCTGTTTGGTGTCAAAATGAGGACCTACTCGACATTAGATGGGTGGTCATAAAGTTATGGCTGATCGGTGTATGTAACTGATCCTTTTGAATGAGCCAGAATGCAAGCTATAAGATGTAAAACAAAGGATAAAAGAAAAAGCGTAAGAATTAACCTTAAACAGTTTTATGATTTGCTCCATAGGACCTACAGCAAATTGTTACACCGTTTAGAAACGCAGCATGAAGATTATTAAAAAGCTGTATAGTTAGTCTATATTATTGGTGAATTATATGACTGCAGATGTTCCCATTTCTTTATTGTTTGGCTGCTTAGTTTTAGCATTATCCCTTGAAATAAGTTTACACACTGCGGTGTCTGGAGGTTTGCTCCTGAACGCTTGCCTAACAAACGGCTTTCTATCTCCATGCCTTTCTCCTTCCCTGAAACAAACAGGAAGTCCCAAGACTAGTACAACAAGGAACTCGCCACTAATTGAGCAGTGTCCTAATACTGTACACTGACTCCTGATAGCTCCTTTTAGGCTTTCGCAGTTAGCATCTCCTGGAGTCACTCTGATGAAAACAGCATGGAAGTCAATGGGAAACCACTGGAAATGGATAGAGCTGTTTTACTGTCTCAGCAGTTAATGGGCGTTTAAATGTTTTTCAGGCGGTTAATGCAGTAATTCCTGCATTACAGTTTTCTATCTAGCGGTCTAATGGCTGCTGAGACATACTGTAGGTTTTAGATTTACTTTTATGTTTTGTTCGGCTAACTTAAATGGTTTACAATTACCAAAAAAAATAATAATAATTTTTTAAGACCCCTAAAAGCATGCCTTTTTCTAAATTAGTTTAAACAAGGTTTGCATGGCAATAAAAATGAGAAAAAGCTTAGCTTTAATTCACCTGCCTCGATACCCATAAGACTAGAGCCGCAGAGAATATGTCATCGAAAACTGCATTATTATGTAATATTTTCAAAAAGGCTTTATTAAAATGCAGTATGTACTAGCAGATGTCTTGCTTTATTAGGTATGGTATGAAGCAGAATTTAAGGTACCAAACCGAGCCCTGAGCTCCACCCCTGTCCAAAGGTCCACTTATATACTTATTGGTGTATATATATATATATATATATATATATATATATATATATATATATATATATATATATATATATAGAGAGAGAGAGAGAGAGAGAGAGAGAGAGAGGAGTGAAAATACATCAGCATCATGACCATAAACATTAGCTTCCTATCACACCCTTTGAAAAAGTTCCCACCCAGGGCCGTAACGTGCAAAGGTGGATGGAACGAAGGCAATGATGTCATCATACTCGCCAACTCAGCTCAGATGAGCGAGGGTCGGTGTGCTTTATTGTGAATGCTATCCCCGATCTCCCTACTTGAGGATTGATTATATGTATGTAATATGTCACTTTTCTATTATCTTAATGTGAGTAGCTGCTACGTATATTTTTCAATTAACAAATGGAGAGCAATAGATCCTCTGTTTTTATTGCTTTGAAAGGCATTGGTCACATCTTTTGTAAGGATGGCTATTGATTAAATCTACAAGATCTCAATTCCTTTCAATTTGGGTGGAATTAACCCCTAATATGTCAGGGCTTTGCCCAGTCCTTCCTTCTCTGAGCTGGCTGCTCAGCTGTCGGCTAATTGCCAGCTCCTATCTCTCCACATTTACTTCCTAGTTGATGATATCCTGCTCCTTAGTCCTGCCCACTCAGATGATCTCTGCCTTCTCCTTGGTCAACATCACAGAGACTATCTCCTGCGTTCCTTTTAAAGACTTGCTTGGCTGACATTCCTTATGGCTCCAGATCCTGCTTGCTGTTCCACTACGCTGTTTCCTGGCTTCCTGACTTTCTGGCTTGTCTGACTATCCGTTCCAGTTACTGAACTTTGGCTATGTTTTGACTACGTTTGTTCTATTTATTTTTATTATTAAACAAGTGTGATTTAACCACTTAAGCCCCGGACCATTTTCCAGCTGAAGGCCCAAGCCCCTTTTTGCGATTCGGCACTGCGTCGCTTTAACTGACAATTGCGCAGTCGTGCGATGTGGCTCCGAAAAAAAATTGATGTCCTTTTTTTCCACAAATAGAGCTTTCTTTTGGTGGTATTTGATCACCCCTGCGGTTTTTATATTTTGCGCTATAAACAAAAATAGAGCGACAATTTTGAAAAAAACGCATTATTTTTTACATTTTGCTATAATAAATATCCTCCAAAAATATATATAAAAAAAAATGTTTTCCTCAGTTTAGGCTGATACCTATTCTTCTACATATTTTTGGTTAAAAAAAAATCGCAATAAGCGTTTATTGATTGGTTTGCGCAAAAGTTATAGCGTCTACAAAATAAAGCATCATTTTATGGCATTTTTATTAATACATTTTTTTTTACAAGTAATGGCGGTGATCAGCGATTTTTATTGTGACTGCAATGTTATGGTGGACACGTCGGACAATTTTCACACATTTTTGGAACCACTGTCATTAATACAGAAATCAGTGCAATTAAAATGCACTGATTACTGTAAAAATGTCACTGGCAGTGAAGGGGTTAACCACTAGAGGGCAGTGTAGGGGTTAAACTGTAGGGGGGCGTGGCTTGGCGTCTGACATCACTGATCGTCTTTCCCTATAACAGGGAATAGATGATCAGTGACAGCCTCAGTAGGAAGCACGAGGAGGGGCTTGTTTACACTTACCTCTCCTCGGGCTTCAGCTCTGTGACCCAATCGTGGGACACCGGCGGCGATCGGGTCCGTGGGTCCCACGGTCACGGAGCTCAGGACCAGGTCGCGAGTGCCCCGCCGGCAGTGCTCTCCCGACCCATGGCTGGGCACTTAAAGGGCAACGTACCTGTAGGTGCTTGTGCCCATCCGTTCCATTCTGCTGACGTACATCGGCGTGAGGCGGTCCTTAAGCGGTTAACTGTACTTCTGTCTCGGTCTGATTCATGGTTTCTGACATAATGCAGGTGGTCAGACACTTGGGCTAGTTTCTGTGTTCTTCACCTATAGCAGCCCCCTTTCCCATAAAGCAAGCAGGACTACCGGTATTCAGTTGCCCCTAGGTCTTATACACAATGTTATAGTCCCTGGCCACCACGCTGGGGCAGGCACAAACTCAGCAAAGCAAACAGGTACTTGTGGTTGGCAGACAGGCAGAGTGGTACAATGAGAGTCCAGGTAAAAAGCAGGCAAGGTTCAGAGTAGTCAGCGTCCAATCCATAGTCAAAAGGCAGGCAGAATTCAGAGAACAGTCAATATCCGATCATAAACAGGGAAATCCAAACAGAACAGACTAGCAGAGAGCTTGAGCACAGCTTACATATGCTATCACAAGCTTGAGACTGTAGGTTTGGCTGGCTAAAATTACGTTTGTTCTCCACCCAGAGACTGACCACATCAATCACCTTGAAGGTGGACAGACAGACAGGGATGCATTGTAGCCAAAACCAGGATGTTGGAATGAGACCAGCAGCTGTCAAAGAACAGGATAGTTTACACGCTGCTGACACCAGTTAGGTAACTAGACAGGCAAAGAGCAGTGACAGAATGATGAGTCCATCCCCCTGCTCATTTGGGGCAATGTACCTCTCTGCAGTATCAAGGAAGTACCACTGCTTCTGGGAGTTAGACACCTCTTGGATGGGAGTCTCAGCTGTAATAGTTCCCTTTAAAATGTAAATGAAGCAATATGCGCCCTTCAGGCAGAAATGTACAGAACAGGAATAAATGGAACTACCAAAAAAAATAAAAAATTGGCTTCACTCTTCAATGAATCTTATTTATGAGCGTTCTGTATTTTAATTTGGGCCCATTGTACAGACATTATATTACAGTTTAATATATGACTAGAACGATCTATTTATTCCCGTGACTTTGGAAACCTGTTGGGTTCAGTAACTGCATTAATCCAGCCATATTACATACTACCTGCTCTCCTGCTAATGAGCACACATGGGACTTCATCATCATTTGTACACATACTCCTGACAAAGACCAACAAGACTGAGTTAATCTTTATCATAATGACCCTTACCCTGAACTTGGAGTTTTATCTCCACTGGTAAGTAATTAAAATCCACCGTTCAGTGCGAGTAGAAACATATTACATTTGCATGTCTGAACTTCTATATTTTATTCATACATTTGTTTTAAATGGCTTAGCTTTGGCACTCAGTGCATTATGACTTATAGGTTTCAGGATGTTTTCAAGGCAACTAGCATAGCAGGAAGCACAGAAATATACCTAAAGTGCAATACCAGTGTTTTTTAATCGGTATCATAGCTGTTTTGAAAATGAAAACATGCAGGCCCGTCTGCAATACACACCCCCTCTCTGTCACTGTCCCCCAAAGACTCTCCAGGGTCCAGTAACAGTCCTATTCTGGGTTGAATGAGATCCAGTGTCATCCAACCAACTTCCTGTGAGCCCAGGTTGTCATTTAAACCACCTCTTAGGCCGCGTACACACGGGCGGATTGTCTGCCCAACTTAGTCCGCTGAACCGTGTTTCAGCGGACAATCCGCTCCTGTGTGGGCTTCAGCGGAATTTTTCAGCGGACAGTCTGACGGACTAAGTCTTTCGGAATTTCCGTAATTTTGTCCGTCCAAACTTGGTTTTGTCCGTCCAAACTTGGTTTCAGCGGACAGTCCGCTCGTGTGTAGGCAAGTTGGACGGACTAAGTATGGCGCATGCTCAGAAAGGATTTACACGGCCGAAGGTTGCATTGCTGTGTATTGGACGTCGTATTTCTAGTCCCGTCGTACGTGCTGTACACGTCATCGCGCAAGCTTTCAGCGGACTGTCTGTTCATCGTGTGTGGTCAAGTCCGTTCATTCAAAAGTTGAACGGACTGTCTGTCGGATTGTCTGACGAACTTAGTTGGGCAGACAATCCGCCCGTGTGTACGCGGCCTTAGAGGTATGTCATCTAGGCGCCCTACGATGTTGAAGGAGTAAAAATTGCATCATTACATCAGTGACACTTTCTACATTATTGAGGGCCACCAATCACTGGAGAAGAGGTGAATGAGGTGAACCCTAACATATTGGGTGACCGCCAGGAAAATATATGAAAAGGGTATATATGAAAAATATTTTCAATTGAATCATGTTGGGGTTGGCCTTCCAAGGGTGGGCAGAAAGGAGGCTGGTATTAGACTTCAACTACACTGTATGGTTGATTTACTTTTTTTTCTTTACAACTGATTGGGTATTCTTTACAAAGTGAAGATTCAACCGCATTCACTAAGCTTTGGGGGAAATGAGTGCAACTACACTTGCAAAGTGCACAGTCTATTTGTCTTCAGTAAATCTATCCCAAGTAACTCAAGTATATAGATACCCAACATGTTGATCCTTAAAATTGCAAATAACCATGAAATCACAAAAATTATGCTACCCAACAATTTCCATAGGCAACATTTTAAAATACACTACAGGTGATCAGTTTAGAGGTAACTGTGACGTATGGCCCTCAATCCTAAATTTGCAACAACGCCTCACATGTGTTGGACAATTTATGTTTAAAAAGATATGTCAGCCTTACATTGTGCATTTTAATTAGGGTGTGTACGGGGTGATAGAGGTGCTTTATTTTTATTTTTTTAATTAGATTTATTTTATATAATTTTTTGTTATTGTTTTCTTTATGCAACCTTATCAATATCAAAGAGGCTAACATGCTCTCTATGTGATAGCATTGGACAGGTTGCAGATCCTTTTTATGGGGACATCAGGGGTCTATTTAAACCCCAATCTCCCCCCTGCCCTCTACTGTAGCTAATCAAGCATAGCTCATGCTTAAAGTGTTTGGTAACTAAAAAAAAAAAATCGAACCTGTTCCCTTAAAGCATGTTATACAGCACAGTGCTTGTGCTGTGTCATTTGGCCCCCTGTAACACCTGAAATACCTGGCTGATCCTGCCAGTTTCAACCCTCCCCTCTGTATGCTGACCACAATATATCAGGGCTGCTGAGCCCTGACACCGTCGTCAGAGTACGTGCCTCACTCATCGGCAGCAATCTGGAGCTCTTCTCTGTCTCCCTCTGTCATCCTCCCCCCTCCCCTCCCTGCCTGTCAGCTCTCATTAGCGCTGCTCTGCTCCTCTCTCTGCTGCTTCAAAACTATCTCATATTTATATCAGCTAGATCAGGCAGATAAAAAGCTGTATCCTAGTGCCTGTGCTTTATAAAAAAAAAAAAAAAAAGCCAATTTCTACCGGTTTTAACAGTTTAACAGCATCTCACAAAGATCATGTGACTCCAGGCTCTCTCCTCCTTTCCTCCCCGGCTCCCTGACTGGGTAAACCACACTTCGTCATTGTAAATGGGGCCCAAGTCTTCTCAGTCAGTTGAATCCTTTGATATATCTTACTGTACTTTGCCCATTGGCTTACTGAATAAGCTGACAAATTACAGATCTAGCTCAGCCTTTCTCAACCTTTCAACACAGAGGAACCCTTGAAATAACTTTCTGGGCTCAGGGAACCCATGCTAAAAATGACTATATCCACAAATTATGATATATTAGTGTGATGGTCAATGGGAAGAATACTCCTAACACTTGTGGTCATTGGGAAGAATTGCCCCCTTACAGATAGCTACAAAGATCAGCGGTGTCAGTGGGAACTTATCTGAGAAGCAGAAATTGCTCATTGCTCAAGGAACCCCTAGCAACCTCTGGAGGAACCCTAGAGTTCCATGGAACCCTGGTTGAGAAACCCTGATCTAGCTAGTAGCTAAGAAAGTTGCATATAGGCACACATTATAATAAATATAAAATGCTGTCTTCTGTGCTTTAAATATACTGTATTTCCAACAAAGGTGACCTTATTTTTAAAATATGAAAATTCTTTTTTGTATATTGATGGAAAGAAATGCATGTTTCGATTTACGTGTACAAAAACCACAGCTTAGGTTATGAATATATAACAGTGTATTAAACTTGCAGACTCCATTCATGGTTAGTGACCTTATTTCTTATGAGAGAAGAGATCGAGCACTGCTGAATGTATTACCTTATATTCCGTAATTAGTAACAAGTTAACCACTCATCCAGCTGGCAGAATTAAATCAATACATTAAATATAAATAGTAAAATAATATTTTTCTTCTTGATTTATTAATAGCGTATAGAAAATTCTCCTATTTTAAATTAAAATAGAAATGGAGAGTTGTGCTCTTATTCCACATACACACTGTCGGAATTTCAGCCAGCAAAAGATCGATGAGAGCTTTTTGGAAAATGCTGCCGTGTGTATGCTCCATCGGAATTTTGCTGGCCAAATTTCCACCAGCAAAAGATTGAGAGCTGGAAATTCCGATGGTGTGTATGCAATTCCAGCTTGAGCGAAATCCCCTCGGTAAAACCATCAGAGCTTTTTCCGACCAAAATACTGATCGTGTGTACAGGGCATTAGTACTGTTTAGTGGAAAATCCATTGGGGATGACAAGATGTTCTTGTAATAGCTACAACACACTGGCACATTCACACAATTGCCTGCGTTGGGTTATTCAAGTCCAGTATTACAGGTATTAGACTATTAAGCCCAATTCCAGGTATGGGGGAAAAAAATGATCATTGCAGTAGAGCCCCCCACAATGCATGTGTTAAACACTTGTTAAGTCTAAGGCCGCGTACACACGGGCGGACTGTCTGACGGACTTGGTCCGCTGAAACGTGTTTCAGCGGACAGTCCGCTCGTGTGTGGGCTTCAGCGGACTTTTTCAGCGGACAGTCTGGCGGACTAAGTCTTTCGGAATTTCCGTAATATTGTCCGTCCAACTTTGGTTTCAGCGGACAGTCCGCTCGTGAGTAGGCAAGTTGGACGGACTAAGTATGGCGCATGCTCAGAAAGGATTTACACGGCCGAAGGTTGCATTGCAGTGTATTGGACGTCGTATTTCTAGTCCCGTCGTACGTGCTGTACACGTCATCACGCAAGCTTTCAGCGGACTGTCTGTTCATCGTGTGTGGTCAAGTCTGTTCATTCAAAAGTAGGACGGACTGTCTGTCGGATTGTCTGACGGACTTAGTTGGCCAGACAGTCCGTCCGTGTGTACGCGGCCTTACTCTAGCAGCCTCCCTCCATCTATGCAACTGGCCACCCTTGTAGTGCAGGGGGCCCACTGCGATGATTTTTTTTTATATCACCGAGTAACCCCTTGTCTACCAAGGTACATTTATAAATGGCATGGTAAACAAGGGACTTAAAGTGGTTGTGACCCCAAAAAATTATCCTGATCCTTTAAAGCAGGATACACAGCATAGTGCTTGTGCTGTGTCATTTGTCCCTCTCTATGTTCTAAAATACCTGGTTGATCCTACCTGTTACAGTGTACCCATGTGTTTGGTGCAGGTTAGCTGTGCTTTCCCATGGAACAAGGGTTTCCAAACTTTCTAAACAAACAGCCAGTTTATTTGCCTTCAGACTTTATAGGGGCCAGACTGTGGCCAATGGGAACGGAAATTTTCCTGGAATCAATGGGAGAAAGTATTGGGGGAAGAAGTAATTCCTGTTTTGACCACGGCTTGACTCCTGACCTGCTCTGATCTCCTCTCCAGTGTTTGACCCCAGGCTTGGCTCACAGACTTGCTATAATTGCATCTGCCTGATTACCAGTGTTTGAACCGGCTTGGCTCACGGACCTTGCTATACTTGCACCTGCCTGATTACCAGTGTTTGACCCCCAGCTTGGCTCACGGACTTTGCTTATCACTTACCTGTGATTGACCCTCAGCTGGCCTCACCACAGTCTCCAATCTCCTCTCCCATGTTCTACCTTCAGCCAGACTTTTACTAAGTGTCCGGAATACTCCTTGTCTTCTCAAGCAAAGTCTCCAAGTGATCATCAGCTCAAGCCTTCTCAACCTGCTGGCAATCCCTGCTTCTTTAAGCCTTATACCTCCTGTACCACCTTCAGGGGTATACTGTGCTTAGCCACAAGGGGAGCCTCTCTCAAAATCTTGGCCTCAGAAAAGGTACCCGACACATTGGGAGGAATTGTGCCCCATTGTTGGTATCATTGAGAGGAATAGTGCCCCATCATTGGTATCATTAGGAGGAATAGTGCTCCATTGTTGGTATCTTTGGGAGGAATGGTGCCCCATTGTTGATGTCAGCTGGTAGAATTAGTGTCTCGCATTAGTGGGGGGAATAGTGCACCAAGGTCCATACCAAGGCAAGCAAAGGGCCACATCCGGCCCCTGGGCAATAGTTTGGAGACCACTGCCATAGAGCATAAGTGTGCACAGCCTAAAGCATTAGGATGTACACCCCAAAGTTTAAACACACATGCATGTGTGAGTGTCTACATGCAGGAGTTCAAAAAGTGCACCTAAGCCATTGGACATAATAGAGGTCAATGGGAAAACACAGCTAACCCGCACCAAACACATGGGTACACTGCACTGCACATGAGGTATGGACAAAACCGCACTGCATCAGTGTGAAAAGTGCTTTGAATATGCGTGGCTGCTTTGAAAAAATGTATCATCACACTGCTTTATTGAACAAGCACACGACAAAATAGAGCTCATCATTCTGCATTCAGATTGCTTTTCGGAGAGCATTTGACAGGTGGTGAGGTGGCATTTTATCATCTCCTCACCGCCTGATTTACCCCTATAATGCCTTGTCAAACTCTGTATTTTTAACTACGTTTATGATATACTGATAGTTTTTATATATCCACATTAATGGTCCTCATCTTGATGTTTCTCTCCAGCTCCCCCCTCCCATTCCTATTACACTATCAAATTATAAAGATATACCCCTTTATATATCTATTATTCTTAATATTTTTGCTGCTTTCTGCTTTAATGCAAGTATATTTAATACTTACCCTAGTCATTATTTATATAAATGTTACTATATTTCTTTTGGTTCAAACTGACAGGGGGTTGTGATTTTACGAAAGCCTATATGGTTGGGCAGGCAGCAGTTGCTTTTACAGGTAAGTTTGATATGCAAATCTATCTACGAGGCCTGTTTGTTTAGGGTGGCGTTCACACTGGACTTTTATGGGGCTTTTAGGGTGGGCGAATTGGTTAGCCCCTCTAGAGTGGCTCAAGGAGGACTCGTGGTAAGCGGCATATACTGTGGAAATACTTTGGTTGCTCTATTTCTTTGCCGGTCAAAAACGGGGAGGGGTAAGTATGTACATGTCTATAAGGTCCCTGGGTCTTCCATTTGCCCAGTGGCTGCAGTTTAGGAGTATTTGGTCATCCGCCCAACAGTTGGGTGGATCCTTTTTAGTGCACCAGGATGGGTTTTCCTTATTTGATTGCAGCTATTACTAGTAATAAATAAATAATACAAATGCCATAAATCTATCCCCTATTTTGTAGATGCTATAATTTTGCGCAAACCAATCAATATATGCTTATTGCGATTTAAAAAAAAATGTTTTACCAAAAATATGTGGAAGAATACATATTGGCCTAATCTGATGAAGAAATTTGTTTTTTTTTTTTTCAGTTTTTTGGGGGATAATTATTATAGCAAAAAGTAAAAAAATATAGTTCTTTTCAAAATTGTTCCTTTTTTTTTTGTTTATAGCAAAAATGAAAAACCGAGGTGATAAAATACCACCAAAAGAAAGCTTTATTTGTAGGAAAAAAAGAACATACATTTTGAGTACAATGTCGCACGACCGCGCAATTGTCAGTTAAAGGGATGCAGTGCCGTATCGCCAAAAAATGACCTGGTCATTAAGTGGGCTTCCGGTCCTTAAGTGGTAATGGCCATTTCACCAGGTGAAATAAAAGGGGGAAAAAAACGAAAGAAACAAACGATAACTAATGCAGCCACCACAGCTAATGCCCTGTGCAGAACAACTTTTGTTTTCTAAACTATAAAGCACTTAATTTATTTTCGAAGTATGCTAGATCTGTCTTTGGCTTCATGCGCATGGACATGCAGAGGCATAAAATATGCTAGGAGCAAAAATCCAAGAGTTGCAGGTGCCACATACAGCCTGACATACAAGTGAATTTGCTTTGTTTGCAGCCGTAGTCTTGTGAACGCTGATACTCCTTTGCATCACAGATTAAATGCACATGCAACGTATTTTCCCTGATGCGAATAAGCAATGTTGTTACAGTACAAGAGTGCGGCTACATACAACTATTCACTTGCATAGCAAGCTGTATGTGGCACCTCCTGCAACCTGAGCTCAGGTTTATATGCCCAGCATTTTGTATGTCCCTCTGTATTTGTGTGCATGGGGCATTATCGATTTTGTTTATTCATATGTCTGCTCTTATTTTCACAGAGCAGGTAAGCATGACACGTTTGTTATTTTATTTTAAAGATTACTTTAGGTATCAACTTTCTGAAAATCAATACTTGCACTATCTCATGTGTCTTATATAATGGTGCCCACAATGAGCTTTGTTGAAGGAATATTAGACGTGATTTGTGGCCATTTTTTGAGACACCGAAAGAAGCTCAGAGAAAAAAGGGAAAAACAAAAATGGATAAAAAAGTCAAACGTTATTCATGATGTTATAGTCTTCGAAAAAGGCCTAATCAAGACTGAAGATAGGGACTCATCAACTGTGGGGTTATTGGATAAACAGGCTGGATGGGACTCTGGCAGTAACCAACTGCTGTAACCTCTAATGCCATGTACACACACACAGACTTTCCGGTAGACTACATTCCATTTGTGTGTGGGCTAATCGGACCTAGAAATAGAACATGTTTCAATTCTCTCAGATGGAATCAATTCCTATAGGGAAGACCGTTAGTCTGTATGCTGGTCTGATTTAAAAGGCTAAAAACAAAACCTATGTGGCTCACGGCCAAAGTTAAAAAAGCTATAAACTGTAAGAGAAGATCTTTTAAAAAATATAAAAATGAAGGATCACTAGTGTCATTTAAATGTTACAAAGAAATTAACAGAATATGTAAAAAGGAAATCAAGGATGCAAAAATTCAAAACGAACGACAGATTGCAAAAGATAGTAGGACAAACCCCAAAAAATTCTTCAAATATATTAATAGTAAAAAGGTCAAGTCTGAGCATGTAGGCCCTTTACAAAACAATCTAGAGTTGGTGACTGGGGACAAAGAGAAGGCTAATTTATTAAACACTTTCTTCAGCTCTGTGTACACAAAAGAGCATGGGGGAGCGCATGTCCATAATGGGGGTGATAGTGACACAGCCCCAAATGATCCACAATGGCTCAAAAGTGATATGGTCCAGAAATACTTAGACAGAATAAAGGTGGATAAAGCACCTGGCCCTGATGGCATCCACCCACGGATCCTAAAAGAATTGAGCTCTGTAATTTCAGAGCCATTGTATCTAATTTTTAGGGACTCATTAATGACGGGAATAGTCCCACTGGATTGGCGCAGGGCGAACGTGGTGCCTATATTTAAAAAGGGATCAAAGTCTTTACCAAGTAACTATAGACCTGTTAGCTTAACTTCTATAGCTGGGAAGATACTGGAGCGTTTAATAAAAGACCACATCGACGAGTTCTTGCTGAACAAAAACACTTTAAGCAACAGACAACATGGATTCATGAAAGACAGAAGTTGTCAGACAAATCTGATTTCTTTTTAAGAGGAGGTAAGTAAAACCTTGGACAGAGGGGTGGCGGTGGACGTGGTATACTTGGATTTTGCAAAAGCATTCGATACAGTTCCCCACACACGGCTCATGTGTAAGGTAAAGTCTACTGGTTTGGAAATATCAGTTTGTAAATGGATAGAAAATTGGCTAGAAGACAGAATTCAGAGAGTCGTGGTTAATGACTCTTACTCTGAATGGTCTAAGGTTATCAGTGGTGTACCCCAAGGTTCAGTGTTGGGACCCTTACTTTTTAACATCTTTATAAATGATATTGGGTCTGGGATCAAAAGTAATATTTCTGTCTTTGCAGATGACACCAAGATATGCAGTGGAATAACGTCTTTACAGGATGTCTCCAATTTACAAGCCGACCTCAATACACTGTCTAATTGGGCGACTATGTGGCAGATGAGGTTTAATGTTGATAAATGTAAAGTTATGCACTTGGGGCCTAAGAATATGCATGCATCATACATGCTAGGGGGAGTACAACTGGGGGAATCCATAGTGGAGAAGGATCTGGGGGTTTTGGTAGACCATAAGCTCAATAACAACATGCAATGCCAAGCTGCTGTTTGCAAAGCGAGCAAAGTCCTTTCTTGTATTAAGAGAGGTATGGACTCCAGAGAAAGAGATATAATTTTGCCCCTGTTCAAATCATTAGTAAGACCTCACCTGGAATATGCCGTTCAGTTTTGGGCACCAGTTCTCAAAAAGGATATCGGGGAACTGGAGAAAGTGCAGAGAAGGGCAACCAAACTGATAAGAGGCATGGAGGAACTCAGCTATGAGGAGAGATTAGAGGAACTAAATTTATTCACTCTTGAGAAGAGGAGATTAAGGGGGGATATGATCAACATGTTCAAATACATTAGGGGTCCATATAGTGAACTTGGTGTTGAGTTGTTCTCTGTACGGTCAAACCAGAGGACACGGGGGCACTCTTTACGTCTAGAGGAAAAGAGATTTCATCTTCAAGTACGGAAAGGTTTCTTCACAGTTAGAGCTGTGAAAATGTGGAATAGACTCCCGCCAGAGGTGGTTCTGGCCAGTTCAGTAGATTGCTTTAAGAAAGGCTTGGATACTTTCCTGATGGTACATAATATAACTAGGTACTAACATAGGTAAAGTTGATCCAGGGAAAATCCGATCGCCTATTGGGGGATCAGGAAGGAATTTTTTTCCCCTGCTGTAGCAAATTGGAGCATGCTCTGCTGGGTTTTTTTTCGCCTTCCTCTGGATCAATTGTGGGCATAAAATTGGGTATCTGGATTGTACGATTATTTTTTATTTTATTTATTTGTTTTTAAGGTTGAACTGGATGGACTTGTGTCTTTTTTCAACCTGACTAACTATGTAACTATGTAACTATGATGGACTAAATACGACACAAGGGAAGCTATTGGCTACTGGCTATTAAACTTCCTTTTTTAGTCCCATCTTAAATCATCACGTTCAAAACGAACAGAGTCCGTTCATTTGGAAGTCCATCGTAACTCCGCCGAAAGTCCATTGGGAAGACTGTTGGACTTAGTCCGGTCGTGTGTACGAGGCATTACAGTCTTAGGCCGTGTACACACGGGCGGACTGTCTGACGGACTTGGTCCGCTGAAACGTGTTTCAGCGGACAATCCGCTCGTGTGTGGGCTTCAGCGGACTTTTTCAGCGGACAGTCTGGCGGACTAAGTCTTTCGGAATTTCCGTAATATTGTCCGTCCAAACTTGGTTTCAGCGGACAGTCCGCTCGTGAGTAGGCTAGTTCGACGGACTAAGTATGGCGCATGCTCAGAAAGGATTTACACGGCCGAAGGTTGCATTGCAGTGTATTGGACGTCGTATTTCTAGTCCCGTCGTACGTGCCGTACACGTCATCGCGCAAGCTTTCAGCGGACTGTCTGTTCGTCGTGTGTGGTCAAGTCCGTTCATTCAAAAGTAGGACGGACTGTCTGTCGGATTGTCTGACGGACTTAGTTGGACGGATAGTCTGCCCGTGTGTACGCGGCCTTAGACTTGTAGGGTTTTACCATAATCATCGCCACTCCCCTAGAGTTTAGAAGAATGGATAGTCAATGGACAGTATGATAGGGGGTAAAGAGATGGTGTTTGTTGTTTGTTATTCTTTGCAGCAAGATACTTTGCTCTTGAGTCTGCATGCAGACTTTCAGGCCCCGTATAGCCTTGTAGCAAGTCAAATACTATATAGGCTAAAGACCTATATAGAAACACAGAAACACAGAGGGGGTCAGGGCAAAACACTGCTCTCCAATTTCTATGGACTGAAATTAGGGGTTCCTCACTCTCACTCACTCTCTGCCTATAGCCTTCAATTAATCACAAAGTTATACAAGTAACACGCTTAGCAGGGTTTTCTCATTTCCAAAAGCTCTCCATTAAATGCTGAATAAACCTGACACAGAGAATAACAGCCACACAAAGCAAATGAGTTTTCAGAAATGTCCGTGCCACCGAAGGCAATAAAGGAAGCCAACGATAAGAGCAATAACCTTGCATTCCAGTTATTACAGAACGAACCCGGCCCCTTCTGCACGGCGGCTATTACTGTATTCCACAATGCACAGTTAGCACAGCAAAGTTTTTCCTGATCTAATTCTTTTTCTTAGGCTAAAGCAGTTTAAACTGGTTTTGTATAATAAAAAATTATAATAACATCATAGATTGTAATATAGTAGGCTATATTTCAACAAATTCAATTTTCATCAGAGCAACTCAGGTGGTTATTTATTACGGAGTATGTACATATAATCTTGATGTTTTGAAGGTGACTCGGGCTGACTGAGTAAGTAAGCCTGGGAATGCCAGCAAAAGCATTTGCTCAGCAACTAGGGTACCTATTACAAGCTCAACTCTGCATGAAGGACAATTTGGAGATTGAAGAAGCAGCAAGCTAAATCAAGGACAATGGAAGCATTAAACGGCACGGTGCATAGACCAAAGCCCAATTAAAGCCGAGGTGAAAGAGCCAAGAATCTAAGGAGTACAGAGAAAAGAAAGCTGTAAGGGACTATTGAGGCAGAGGGAGTTCCTTTCATAAACACATGAAAACATCTAAATAAGCGGTGGAAATGGGGGCTGATAGAGGAAAATGGTAATAGCAGGAGTGTATAAACACTTATTGAGTAAACCAGGCTAAAAGCACAGATAAGGAAAAGCAGTTATGTAGTATATTTTGGTTCAGGTTTCCGGAGGTTTTGCAGATAGCCAGGAAAGTAAAAGGCCACAGAAGCTAGCAGGGAAGGACTGAGGACTGTGAGCCTGGGGAGGTGACAGGGAGGGGCACACACAACCAGTCGGCCCATTCATGGGAAAGATATTCTCCCATAGGCTAATGTGTACCATGTAAAGTGGACCAAGGTACCACACTGATTGGTGGGCAGTAGGGATGGGCGAACGGTTTGGCCCAAGCATAAGTTTGGGCCAAACTTTCGTTGTTCAGACATTCGTTCGACCATTTGTTCACCACTCCCCCATACACCGACCACAATGCATTGCGGCGCTGAACAGTGCATTGCAAGCCCTGATTGGCTGAAGCAGAGAAAACTTCAGCCAATCAGGGCACAGAGCACTGTCAGAGTCATGACTGGATATTGTCATCATAACTTTATCCAATCATGGCTCATTCCTGCCCCACAGTATAAAAGTATTCTTTCAATGTCAGCCATTTTCAGTGTGATTTTGGCGTTGAGAGAGATAGAGCAGTTCAGTGCTTTTAGTTAGTTAGTGTGCTATACTGTGCTATTTTGCTTCAATTGTCAGTGTAAAATATTAGTTTAGTGTCAGTCTAGGGATAGTGTGAGTGTAGTGAGGAGGACCATCATTCAGCTTTACATAGTGTATAGCTAGAGTAGGGACAGCTCAGATAGTTTCACTGTAGTGACAGTTGAACACCGTCTATTTGATTAAGTTACTGCCAGTTTAATGACATTAACTTCTGTGTGCGTTACTGCCAGTTTAATGCCATATAGTTTTGTGTGCGTTATTGCTAGTTTAACGCCATATAGTTCTGTGTGCGTCACTGCCAGTTTAATGCCATATAGTTTTGTGTGCATTATTGCTAGTTTAACGCCATATAGTTCTGTGTGTGTTACTGCCTGTTTAACGCAATATAGTTTTGTGTGAGTCACTGCCAGGTTAACGCCATATAGTTTTGTGTGTGTTACTGCCAGTTTAACGTCATATATTTTTGTGTGTGTTACTGTCAGTTTAACGTCATATAGTTTTGTGCATTACTACAAGTTTAACGACATTACTTCTGTGTGTGTTACTGCAAGTTTTACGCCATTTACTTCTGTGTGCATTACTGCAAGTTTAACGGCATTTACTTCTGTGTGCGTTTCTGCAAGTTTAACGCCACTCACTTCTGTGTGCATTACTGAAAGTTTAATGCCATATAGTTCTGTGCATCACTGTACGTTTGGCGCATTATATTGCAGTATATTATAGTATATCCATTTAGTGTGTCTGTGTATTGTGAGTACTCAAATTAAAGTGCACCAAACATCACTTTACATTGATTAAAGTGCATCTATGTACAGATTTCCACTTCTTCTTTACATTTGCTTCTAAGCACTGCCCCCCCCCCAATAATGTCTGGGAGGACAACAAGGAGAGGCAGACGTTCACTTGGTACTGTAAGGAGGCCGGCAACAAATGTGTCCACAGGCAAAGGTGGACGTAGCGGTCAGTCCTCAGGTAGAGCATCATTTCCTCTGTTTAGTGAGTTTGCCCCTGCTATTCAGCTACAGCATGCAGGGGAGGTGGTGGACTGGCTTACTAAACCTTCCTCATCCTTCTGATCCTCTGTCACACAAGCAGATACAAGGGTGCAGCCCCCTGCATCTGACAGAGTGGATAAACCTGCCTCCTTATCCACACCTTTTCCTGCCATAGCCCCAACATCAGCCATGGAGGAGTCAGCTGAGTTATTTGACCACAGAGTCAGCCACATGATGCTTGATGATGCCCAGCCATTACTGGATTCAGATGTTGGTTCTGAGGTTGAGGATTACAGAAACATGATCCTAGAGATAGGGGAGAACACTGGTAGACAAATTGTCATTCATGTACCCCCAGCCGCAGCGTATTTCCATGTTGTCTCCAGTGGTAATGATGATGATGGAGGAGATGGAGATGATGATGATGAGGTCACTGATGTGACTTGGGTGTCAGATAGAGCAGAGAAGGAAACTGAAGGTGAGGGGTCACAACCCCAAGGAGGCCGTCATCAATAAACAGTAGAGAGCAGCCACCCCATTTCATCATATTCTGCAGCTGTTATTTCCTGGCCCACTCCCCAAAGCTCAGCTGTCTGGGCCTTTTTCAGCACATCTGCAGCAAATAGCACTGTTGCTATCTGCAAACTGTGTCTCAGGCACATCAAACGTGGCAAAAACACCAGCCATTTGGGTACCACATGCTTAACAAGGCATTTAACATACAACCACTCAGCCCGTTGGCAAGAGCACCTAAAAGCCACACAAAAGGGGTACACATATGTCCCTCTTCCTGCTCCTCTTTACCCACTTCGGTCTGCCCCTGCAATACCGAGTCATTACTTCTCAGCAGCCTCCACTGACAGGGATGATGGCATAGCACAGGGTGTCCCAGGTCCTAGCAGCAAATCTGCCAGAAGCACAATACCAGCTGTAGAATGTAGTCGGCAAATTTCTTTGCCCCATCTGCTGCAGCGGAAAAAAAATACAGTCCCTGCCACCCACATGCCCAGCCTATAAATGCAAGCTTGTCAAAGCTGTTGGCTCTCCGACTTCTGCTTTTTCAGCCTGGCGGATTCTGCCCCCTTCTGTGAATTTGCACAAAGTGCTGTACCAGGATCCCAGTCGCTACTACTTTTCATGTAAGGACATTCTATCTCTCTACCATCACATGGAAGGGAATGTTTTGGCATTGTTGGGCAAGGCAGTCAAAATCCACCTTACTGCTGACACATGGTCCAGCAAGAATGGGCAGAGATGATATATTTTGTTCACAGCACACTGGGTAACGCTGCTTACAACTTGAAAGGATGCAGGACAGGGCTTGGTGCTGCAGATTGTTGTGCCCCCATGTCTATATACAGCTGGTGGTGATGATGCCAGACCTGTGAGCTCTACCCCCTGAGATGCAGAGCTTTCCAGCTGACGATCCACTGACTTACTGGGTCATGAGAATAAACCACTGGCCAGAACTTGCCCAGTATGCTATTGAGTTGTTGGGCTGCCCTGCATCCAGCATGCTTTCAGAACGAGCATTCAGTGCTGCAGGAAGTTTAATTACTGATCATAGAAAGCGTCTGTCCACAGACTCCGTGGACCGTTTGACTTTTATAAAAAATGAATCAGTACCAGCTATGAAGCCCCTGATGCCGTTGTCACCGATTAAGTCTTTTTGGGACGGGAAATCTGTGCAAGACTTCAAGACTGCCTAGCTTTGAGGGTTTTCAATCATTTCATCTGGAAAAATGTTTTTGGTATAGGTTTCATGGGAACAATTAACATCCAAAGACCAATTTTTCTGCACCGTTACTCCTATACAAAGTCAAAGTGACACCAGAATGTATCCAAAAAATCTCTAATCTTGTTCTTAGTGCACTACATTGTGGCCTCATCATACACACCGACTCCCCAGCTGTTGCTGAGCAAAATAAAGGAAGCTGGCAGGGAAAATAGCTGTGATACAAAATTAAATAGAAAGGTAGTTGTGCGCTGCTAATCAATAAACTAACACTAAAAAGAAACTACTGTGAAAGTGAATGAATGCTGCTGCTGTCACCTAAGTGTTCCCACAAGAAAAAGAAGATAATAAAGTGAATGTGACAGTGCTGCATATATAGTAAGCTCAAATAATAAATGTAAAAATCAACATAGGAATAATAATAATCAATGAAAAACGTCCATATATGAATACGGATGAATAGTGCTCAATGAAAAACATCCATATATGAATACAAGTGAATAGTGCTCAATGAAAAACATCCAAATATGTGTGAAAATTCTTCTGCTAAAAAGCAAGTAAAATGAAATACAAGAAAAAAGGCTGTTTCCATGTGCTTCACTGCTCTACCAACAACAGTGCATGCAATGCTCGCTCACCTCACTGCAAGACCCGGCAGGGGGTCAAACACACTTTTGCAGACAATGCACCTCTTCCGTAGCTCCTTATGGTCCCTCTAGATAGATAAAGCTCCACAGAAAATGGAATGACCTCCCAGTGAGCTGGTTCAACTTAGGCTCCTCAGTGTTTGCCCGTAGTTCCACAGTGACATATAAAAACAGGCACTATGTTACAAATAATTGAAGAGCTCTGGACGGCCACACTCCAAGATAAATGCAAATGCCTTTTATTAGTGAAGCAGAATCACACAAAAGTGGGTCACAGCAAAGCAACAATACTAACGCGTTTCACATACCAAGAGTGCTTACTCATAGCTAAAAAACATGGAAACATATGAGAAATAAATATAATTCATAGTTAAACACACATTGAATTGATTGATTGATTGATAAATTAGCTGAACAACTGATTCAACTAAGGAGCCAGCATGACTCCACCAAACACATAGCTCTAACCCTCAACATGTGTCACTGAAAACCCAACATTTGTTCCATGTCAAAAAAGTATATATATATATATATATATATATATATATATATATATATATATATTTATATATAAAAGTCCATCTAAAATAAAAACAAAATAAAAACAAAATATTGGATGAATAAGTAATTGGAGTGTGTCAAAAACACAAATGATATTATAATATGTGTACGGAAAACACTAAGGCCGCGTACACACGGGCGGATTGTCTGCCCAACTAAGTTCGTCAGACAATCCGACAGACAGTCTGTTCAAAATTTGAATGAACGGACTTGACCACACACGATGAGCAGACAGTCCGCTGAAAGCGTGCGTGATGACGTGTACAGCACGTACGACGGGACTAGAAAAACGACGTCCTATACACTGCAATGCAACCTTCGGCCGTGTAAATCCTTTCTGAGCATGCGCCATACTTAGTCCGTCCAACTTGCCTACACACGAGCGCACTGTCCGCTGAAACCAAGTTTGGACGGACAAAACCAAGTTTGAACGGACAAAATTACGGAAATTACGTAAGACTTTGTTCGTCAGACAGTCCGCTGAAAAAGTCAGCTGAAGCCCACACAGGAGCGGATTGTCCGCTGAAACACAGTTCAGCGGACTAAGTTGGACAGACAATCCGCCCGTGTGTACGCGGCCTAAGTGTAATCATACATTAGGTGACTGCGTATATGATCAAAGTGAAAAGTGAAAAAGTGTATGAAAAAGATGATTGCAAATCATGTATAATGTGCAAAACAGTCAAAAATTGAACCTAATAATAATAATAATAATAATAATAATAATATACGGTATGTGTGTGGACCTTAAATGTATACATATGTAAATAAATAATATACTGTGTGCCCTCCTGTGTGCTCTTTTCTAGTTAAAGTGAATGCTGGGGCTTGGCATGAATTGTGACACAGCTGGAGTATAAAAATGCAGACACCAACCAACACATACATGGTTACTTTGCACCCTGGTTCTCCTCAAAAGATGGGTCTTCCTATCAATTCACACAGTGACCTAAGCTATCATGTCATCACTGTGGTTCACCCCTTCATGGGGGGGAAATTATGGTCAAATAAATAATTGTAATCTCCAGGAAGCTTTACACCCAGGTAGGAGAGGGAAGATCTAGCCCATGTAAATTAAAAGGATTTTTTTGAGAGTTTCCAGCTCGGCAGGAGAGAAATCCCACTGGGAGAGCCATCGATTTGGAAACATTCACCAAAAGGCCAGAAATATTGGAAAATACTAAGAGGGTTTGGAGAAGATTTGGCAGGGTGACCCAGGGGTTGGTGAGAAATAAAAGCACATCCTCTGCGTACATGCAGAATTTATAAGTAGAGGACGTTTTGTGATAATCCAAATATATCTGGGTGTTGTAGAATAGCAATGGCTAGGGGTTCGATGGCCAGGACGATGGGGACAGTGGGCACCCTTGTCTAGTACCCCTGGAAAAATTCTGAGCTACATCCAGGGATTCTGACGTGTTCTGGGGTTTTTATATAGAGCTTGGAAGGCCTGTAAGAAATCACCCCAAAATCCATAGCGCTGTAATAGGAGAAACACATAGCTCCAAAACACACTGTCAAAAGCTTTATGAATGTTTAAGCCTAACAAACAGTTTCTTTAACCACTTGCCGCCCGCCCTATTACAAATTGACGGTGGCAAAGTGGTTTCATAATCCTGATCGGACGTCATATGACGTGATCAGGATTATGAGCCGCTGCGCGCCCCAGGGGCGCGCATCGCGGCGATCGTTGTTGTGGGGTGCCAGTCTGACACCCGGCAACTACGATCTCGGTAAAGAGTCTCCGACGGAGACTCTTTACCACGTGATCAGCCGTGTCCAATCACGGCTGATCACAGTGTAAATAGGAAGAGCCGGTGATCGGCTTTTACTCACTCACGTCTGTCAGACGCGAGTAGAGGAGAGCCGGTCGGCTGCTCCTCTGACAGGGGGGTCTGTGCTGATCAATTATCAGCACAGCCCTCCCGAGGATGCCCACACTGGACCACCAGGGACGCCACCAGACCACCAGGGATGCTAAGCAAAAGGTAATCCTCCCTAGACCACCAGGGATGCCATTTAGCACAATGGATGCCAATCAGTGCCCATAATGGATGCCAATCAGTGCTCACAATGGGCATCACTGATTGGCATGCATTATTGTTTGGCACTGATTGGCATCCATTAGTACAGTATAACACCAATGCTGCCTATGAGTGCCCACCTGTGTTGCCTATCAGTGCCCACCTGTGCCGCCTATCAGTGCCCACCTGTGGCACCTATCAGTGCCCACCGGTGCCGCCTATCAGTGCCCACCCATGCCCATATGTGCCGCCTATCCATGCCCATCTGTGCCGCCTATCCATGCCCATCTGTGCCGCCCATCCATGCCAATCCGTGCCAGCTATCAGTGCCAATTTGTGCCACCTATCAGTGTCCATCCGTGTCGCCCATCCGTGTTGCCCATCAGTGCCGCCTGTCAGTGCCGCCTATCAGTGTCCATCAATGCCACCTCATCAGTGCCACTTCACTGGTGCCACATCATTGGTGCCCATCAGTGCCGCCTTATCAGTGCCCATCAGTGTAGCCCCATCAGTGCCCATCAGTGAAGGAGAAAACGTACTTATTTACAAAGTTTTGAAACTGAAATAAAAAAAACATTTTTTTTTTCAACATTTTCGGTATTTTTTTATTTGTAGCGCAAAAAATAAAAACCATAGAGGTGATCAAATACCACCAAAAGAAAGCTCTATTTGTGGGGAAAAAATTATAAAAATGTCATTTGGGTACAGTGTAGCATGACCGCGCAATTGTCATTCAAAGTGCGACAGTGCTGAAAGCTCAAAATTGGTCTGGGCAGGAAGGTGTTTAAGTGCCTGGTATTGAAGTGGTTAAGTAAAGGTTTGCATCTTGAATAATATTGGCGGCTAGGCAGATATTGTCTGTAAGAAAGCGGTGGGGGATAAACCCTGACTGTTAAGGGGAAATCAATGAGGAGATCACTCTTGCGAGTCTATCCGCTAAGATCCTACTGAAAATGTTCAAGTCGTTATTGATAACCAAAATGGGCCTAAAATTCTGGAGGTGAGTGTGGTCCTTATTCGGCTCAGGGATGAGCGAAATGTTTGCCAACAACATTTTCTCCGCAAAGCTGTTGCCTTGTAGGATAACGCTAAAAAGCCAAACCAGTCTAATGACCCTGATTTCTTGACATACTCATAGAGAAAAAGTTTTGCCTTACTTGGATCTCTACTCCTATCCTCTACACTGTCTATAAATCAATGAAAGAGCATCAATGGCAAATGACAGCGATTTGTAGTCACCAGAAAAGGAGGTCACAGTGTTCTAACTCTTGCTTAATAATACAGCCAAAGAGAAATAGTGCAATGCAAGCAGAGGAAAGTAAATGTAGACCAACATAAGATAAAAACTTAAAAAATTGTGAGCATGCCTAAAATGATGCTTAGTTATACAAATATCTGTAGACTACAAATCCATGTATAAAAGGAATAAGACATTTATCAAGCTTTTCCTAAAAGTTTTTTTTTTCCTTAATTTTAAAAATCCATATTATACAGAAAAAGAAAAAAAAAGGCAAAA
Organism: Lithobates pipiens; assembly: GCF_037356315.1. Lineage (NCBI taxonomy): Eukaryota > Metazoa > Chordata > Amphibia > Anura > Ranidae > Lithobates > Lithobates pipiens. Next base: position 284,167,228 of record NW_027507785.1, on the reverse strand, counting down.
TGGTTGAATTCGGGATTTGACAGTATGTGTCGTTGTGGCAGTCACAGCCCATTTACCCATCAAAGCGGCTTTGTCAATTTAAGTGCCATAAGAGATATGTAAATGTATTGTCAAAATGGATTTTTAGGGCCTTAAGTAACGATAACAGAGGTTTTTTTTTAGTCTAAACATGTCATTTTCCATATCAGTATTTGGAATACATTAACAAGCATTAGCATAACTTTGTAAAATTAAAAAGCAGAACAGTATGGAATTGGATTTTGAAGCCATAGAGAACAACGAAAATGTATCTTTTGTTAATATACCAACGTGCCATTTAAAAATATCAACATCACGCTTGTTAAGATTCCATTATGTGCAGCAAATCAAAACGCTGAGCATCGATACCCTATTTCAGAATAGCAGGCCGCTTCCATTTATGCATCTCTGGTCTTCCAAACAATTAAGAATTTCAATCTTTAGTTTGTTCGGCAAGGTAAATTACCTTTTCAACTTAATTTAGAAACTTTTATAGTATGCATTAACCACTTGTCTACCAGAGATACTGTCATTTTTTATTTTTTGTTAGGCCTAAATATTAAGTAAAACCCCCAAATATTATATATTTTCTGAAAGCAGAGATCCTGAGGAATAAAAATGTGTAGTTGCAATTTTTTTTATGTCATGACATAGCGCACATGTTTATCAAACCCATATTTTCAATATTACCATAAAATGAGAAAGCTTCAGTTACGCTCCAGTTACCCATCCCCAACTCCAGTGATTCCCATAAATGGGTGCCGGCGTATAAAGAGCCTGTCCCAGCTCAGTGCATGCCAGGAGGTGGGCATTTCATTAGGGGCTCTCTAGTTTGCATGCGGGCATGCATGCAGGGTGCTGGACTCATACGTTTGTATGAGTTTCTTTTTTTTTTTCTCCAAGCACATGATTAGAGCATGAGGCTTTAATTGGCTTGAAAAACGTGGGGCCCTGAACCCACCAACTTGTGACAATAGCAAATCAATATTCGCTATTGTCTTTTGGCTTCTCCTCCCAGCCAATTAGAACAGGAGGCAGATCGGGATGGCCGGGAGGAGAAGCAGAGGAAGCTGCTGAGGGACCCTGCCATGGAGCGGTGAGTGCGGGGACCGTGCCACAGAGTGGTGAGTGCGGGGACCATGCCAGGGAGCAGTGAGTATGGGGACCGAGCCATGGATCAGTGAGTGAGGGGACCGTGCCATGGATCGGTGAGTGTGCGGGGACCGTGCCAAGGAGGTGTGAATGCAGGGGCCGCGCCGCGGATCGGTGAGTGCGGGGAACGTGCCATGGATCGTGAGTGCGGGGACCGTGCCATGGATCGGTGAGTGTGGGGACCGTGCCATGGATCGTGAGTTCGGGACCGTGCCATGGATCGTGAGTGCGGGGACCGTGCCATGGAGGGGTGAATGCGGGGATTGCGCTGTGGATCGGTGAGTGCGGGGACCATGCCATGGATTGGTGAGCGTGGGGACCGTGCCATGGAACGGTAAGTGCAGGAACTGTGCCCTGGAGCGGTGAATGCGGGGACTGTGGAGCAGTGAGTGCAGACCTTGGGGGGTTTGTTTGCTGCCCCCCCAAAAAAAAAGTTTAGCACCAGCCACCACTGGTGCACACACTCAGAAGAAATAAAAAGCCAGATCGCCGGACACCAACAAAGCCCAAGAGTCCGACTAGTGAAAGCGGCTTCAGTAATGCACATAAATATTATGTCACCCACTTTTTGATATAATATAAAATATGAAGGTACATCAAGTAAACAGATGCCAAACAGGTCAAGTAGGTGAAACTGGTAAAATTGTACATGAACTGGACCAATAGCCCCCTATGAGATAGAATATTAGAAATGACAGGTCCTCTTTAAGAAGACATCAGACTATGCAGCACTATAGCATGATTACTATAATGCTGAGTTTACGTGTGTACAAAACTATATGCTGTATACACCTAAATGGAACATTTCACCTTGTAAAACAACCCATTTAGTTCAAAATAGAAATGAATGGCAAAACTATTTTGTTTAGATATAAAAAAAGAAAAAAACATAAATAACTTTTTTCTCTTTTTTTTTTAAGTGATCACATTCCCTCTGTTCTCAGCTGCAGAAGAGCTGGGAGGAAGAGAAGCAGCAGTACACTGAGCTTTCCAGTGAATAGCTGTACAGCAGGGGCGTGTCAGAACAAGTCTGATCATTGTAAGAGAGTACATTGCGTTCCCAACCTAACTAGAGAACTAACCACTGTGTGCTCTCCTGTTTAGTGTGGTCAGTTTTTAATAGGAAAGCAGAGGATCTGGCAGGAACACCAGGGGATTTGACATAAAGGAACCAATACAAACAGAAAACAAGACTTTCTCTTACAAGTACATGGTACAGCAGCCACATATCAGGAATATAAAGTGTTGGGGTAACAAACGCTTTAACCACTTGAAGACCAGGCCTTTTTCTGACATCTGTTGCTTACAAATTAAAATAAGTATTCGTTGCTAGAAAATTACTTAGAACCCCCAAACATTATATATATTTTTTAGCAGAGCCCCTAGAGAATAAAATGGCAGGTACGTGATTTTGCGGCAAGTGGATAATAAGCTGGCCACAACAGCCGACGAATGACAGCTCTGAACCCAGAAATGACATAATCAAAGCAGAAAAACCTTTGCTTGCCCAACCCAATCCTGTTAATGGAGAATGCAAAATCTGGTGCAGCTCTGCATAGAAAACAATCAGCTTCCATTTTTTTTGTCAAAGCTTAATTGAACAAGCTGAAGGGGTCCATATAGTGAACTTGGTGTTGAGTTATTCACTTTAAGGTAATCACAGAGGTCAAGGGGGCACTCTTTACATTTGGAGGAAAAGAGATTTAATCTCCAAATAAAGAAAGGCTTCTTTACAGTAAGAGCTGTGAAAATGTTGAATAGACTCCCTCGAGAGCTGGTTCTGTCCATCTCAGTAGATCCTCTTTCTGAGATTTGTTGTTTACAAGTTAAAAACATTTTTTTTTGCTAGAAAATTACTTAAAACCTCCAAACATTACACATTATTTTTCTAACAGAGAATAAAATGGCGATTGTTGGCGATCGTTGCAATACTATTTGTCACACCGTAATTGCGCAGCGGTCTTACAAGCGCACTTTTTTTGGAAAAATACACTTTTTTAAATTAAAAAATAAGACGACAGTAAAGTTCGCCATCGCTGCCTACCAAACTGTCAAGCCATCAAATAGCTGGAGTCATAGCTGATCACATGAACAGCATCATGGCAATAGCAAATCAAACAAATGTTAAGATGTCCTTTTCTATCGGAAAGGATAGAAGGGTTTAGTTCGGCTTTAAGCTTTGGCCCAGTGGCCTGTACGCCAGTTCCAACAGTAAAGGGCCTCTCACCTGGCTGTGGATCACTTGACCAGCTAAAGTACCAAGTAAATACCTGGAAGCTACATGTAAAATGTCACTTCCGGTTTTTGGCGTCACTTTCTCCGGATAGTCTGTCCAGGCAGGAAGCTAAGTGGAGCGCTGTCTACACTCCATTAGCTTTATTAGAGGGTAGGTGAGACATCAGGGGTCTTTCAGACCCCTAATATCTAACTAAAGAGACTCTGTTACAAAAAAAACATAAAAACATCACATAGGGGACATTTTGTCCCCTATGTGCTATGTGATGAAAAATAAAGTTATAGTTAAAAAAAAAAAGTAAATAATTAAACATATGCATTGGGGGCACCTAGGTATGCACAAGAATTTCAATGACACTACACATGTTACACATTGCTGCGCATGCTGGAGTGAGAGCAATCATCCTAGTCCCAAATTTACATTACTTAAAGTGATACTAAACACACACTGTTTAATTTACATTGTCCCTTCTATTTCTGTATATAGATGATGGCACTGCAATTATTTTAATAATAAAAAAAACATCTACAGTAAATACCTTTTACCTAAACAATATACAGCTGTTACACGAGCCAACTCTTTCCCAGCCTGTCTGCAGGGAAACATAAGTAGTAGGAGCTTCTAGTCCTCTGCTGCTGGTCACATGTTAAAAAAAAAAAAAAAAAACAGCCTCTGGAATATGGAGTAAAAATAAATAATTAGTATCAATAAACTGTTTTAATTTGTCATACAAATATATATTTGAAATCAAAGCTTTATTATTTTTTGGCAATAACATGGTGTGGGCAGATTTCTGCCAATCACAGGCTGTGTCACCCCCCTCCAGCCTGTGTTTTAGAATAAGGGGGAGGCGAAGCCTCAGTCAATCTACATGTAAAATCCCACGTCATTGTGTTTATCTGGTTAGTGGGCATGGAGGACAAGGGAAGGAGTGGGCTGTCATTTACCCCTCTGTATACTCCCACATGTGTGACTCTATAGTCAAATGGTCTGCCCAGATGTCATAGGGAGGACATACTCAGCAAAGAAACTCACCAAAAACTGAGCATGTGCAGAGCTGCTAACGCTGTTCTGCCAAATCCCCAACTGAGTTGGGGACTTGGACAGAAGGGAGAGATAGAGAACAGGGTGATCAAAGATGTTTTTTTTTGCAGAAAACAAACCTCATAGTGACTGAGTGAGTATGAAGAGCATGTAATACACCATTTATTGATATGATTTTTTTATGATGTGAGTTTAGTAACACTTTGGGGTAGATTTACTAAAGGCAAATAGTCTGTGCACAGCATGTGCAGTCGCTGTAGATCTGAGGAGAACATGCAAGGAAAATAAAAAACAGCATTTTGCTTACACATGATTGTATGATAGAAATCAGAAGAGCTTCCCCTCATTTTAAAGCTTCCCCTCAGATTTAGTGCAACTGCATTGCACAGTATATTTGCCTTCAGTAAACCAACCTCTCTCTGTTATCTGTTGCCATTTAATGGGTGCACACAATTTTAGGCTGGGTTCACATATATACGAATTGGATGCAGGTTTTCGCATCCAATTCACATGACAGGAGAGTGTGAATGGCTTTCAATGGAGCCGGTTCACACAGGTCCAGGGTGGCTGCGGTCGGGATTTCAGAAGGATCCTGTGCATCTTTGAGTCCGGTTCAGGTGCAAATTTGGGAAAAAATTCTGACCTGATTTGCACCTATGTGAAGGTTTGACATGTTTGGTATCTATTTACTTGGTGCAACTTCATCTTTTTTATATTTTACCAAAAAATTGGGTATAATGTTGCATTTGTGTGCCCTAAAATTAAAATATCTGGAACTACCACTATTTTATTCTTTGGGGTCTCTGCTTTCAGAAATGATTGGGGTTTTTAAGTCCCTATTTCAGGGCTAAAATTATTTTTTTTTAAAAGGCTCTGGCAGTGAAAGGGTTAAACTTTACTTCTATGCTATTCTATTCTATTTTATTGATTACGCCAGCTCTATCTCTTTCCATGTGTTTCAAGTTTTTCATTCTTTATTGTAGGTACAAGAATGTTTGCAGCCTCCACTTCATATTCATGAATGCAAGGTTAATAATGTTATGGACACATCCATTGTTCTGTTGTTGATCTCAGACATATGACAGGGGACCTGCCGTATTATATCTCTTTCCAAACAGCTGGCTTCTCCTGGGTTTACTTTGATTTCTTCACTAAGATTTGCTCTGTACAAAGCAACTTCTCCGGCAGCATCTTTTATCTTCATTACGCCGATGCCAACAGAACCTCCCTGTTGCATCAAGTCACCATTCTGTTTACCCGAACCCTGGACTCTGCCTGTTTACCTTTTAGATCCTGCCTGTACAAAGAATCTCTGAAGCATCAGGAACATAATGTAAAAATGCAGCCTGCGGCTTTTTAACTTAGCAGTCCAAACAAATGTTACGAGTGTTGTTGCCTTCTTGCATAATGATGCTAACATCAAACTTAACTACGCCAATCATGTATTAAAGCATTGCCAGCCACTACCACAATGGCTGATTAAAACATAGGTCTCTATTTTGCCCATAAGCAGATATCTAAATCACTGGAATTTTGATCAACGCTGTTCATTTCCAGCTTTCGGCTGAGCATGTCCACAAGTTTACCTGGAAAATTACATTCAATTCTTCAACCTGTGACTTCCTGGCTACCCTTCCCTCTCTACTAACAGAAGCCCTGACGTAGATTTCTATAACCACTTGCCTACTTGGCACTTAAACCCCCTTCCTGCCCAGATGAATTTTCAGCTTTCAGCGCTGTCACACTGATAGGCTGCACTGATAAGGTGGCACTGATGGGTGGCACTGATTTGCACTGGGCGACACTGATGGGCACTAATAGGTGGCACTGAAGTGTACTGATATGTGGCACTGATGGGCACTAATGGATGGCACTGGTAGATGACAATGATAGGCAGCATGTATCGGTGGCACTGAGGGGCATTGACTGGCAGCGCTGGTGGGCATTGATGGGTGGCACTGGTGGGCAAAGGTAGGTGTTACTGTTGGCACTGATAGGTGGCATGATGGTCATTGGTATGTGGCACTGGCAGGTGGCACTGGTGGGCACAAAAGAGGCAGCCGCAGCTCTCTGAGGGACCGATGTCCCTCTGACAGAAGCCGGTGATTGGCTCTTTTTATCCCTCACGCAAAAAACATACGGTTTACCGATCTTCTGTTTACATCACGTGATCAGCTATCATTGGCTTACAGCTGATCACATGGAATTGGGACAGCAATCAAGGCCTACACTGCAGATGTCTTTCAGCTATAGCGTGGGTGGCAAGTAGATAAGCAGCATTACAGAGATACTGTAGTAAACAGCAGACAATGACAGTGGTAGGGATTCAGGGACTGCACATATTAAAGTAGCTCTTCCATGACCCTCCATTTTTTTTAAGTTTATTTTTTGACAGGCTTTCTTAAACTATTCGTAATTTGAGGCAAGGAGCATTCTCATGGAAGGTCCACTGCTGTCAGAAACAATCTACCACTTAAAGTACGAGGTGGTATCAAAAAGTTTTGAGACTAGTTTTGTAACATGGCAGCAGATGGTAGCACAAGGTTGCTAGTCATCTTGGCCTCTAGCCATGATAGTTAGTACAGTCATAATTAACCATAATAATGACCAGCTGCCTCCAATGTACTGTGGACAGGAGACCTGTGCAGGCAAAGTGACGTACCCTTGCGTAGCTGCTCGCTACCGGGTTTAGGGCACACGCATGTGTGCCCCCCTCGCTGACCCCCACTGTGCTTGTAAATAGCAGGAGTCTGTCAGCAAGTCTCGGCCATGAATCATTGCTGATCAGGTGTGATCACAGCCCGGAGCCCTGTGTTGACAATCTTTTAGTAAAAGCAGCATATAATACACACATTGCACATTGTTAGGCACACATTTAACCCCTTGATCGTCCAAGATGTTAACCCTTTCACAGTAAGCGTCATTAGTACAATGACAGTGCAATCTATTAGCACAGATCACTGTATTAGTGCCACTGGTAATGTCAGTGGCAGTTAGCCAGTTCAACTTAGCATCAGTTAGTGTCAGATTCCCCACCGCACAATATCAATCCCAAATCGCTGATTACTAGTAAAATCCCAATAAATATACCATAGTTTGTAGACACTGTAACTTTCATGCAAACCAATCAATTATTGGGATTTTTTTTTTACTGTCAACAACATGTAGCATGAAAAAAAAATATTGTATTTTTTTCAAGATTTTTGGTCCAACTGGTGATCAAATACTACCAAAAAAAAAGCTCTATTCGTGTGAAAAGAATGATATAATTTTTTTGGGTACAGTGTTGCATGACCACACCCAGTTAAAGTAGCACATTGCTAAATAGCAAAAAAATGGTCTGGTCATGAAGGGGGTAAAACCCTCCGGAGCTCAAGTGGATAAACACTCTTAGAAAAGAGAGCAAGAGATATTACTTTACAAAGAGGGATGGGGCTGTGCCAGCCCCACTTACTCCAAGCCCTCTAATGATGATCACATGAGCTGCTGTACCTTTATATTTATTTGTATTTAAGATACCTACGTGATACCTTCCATCTTATGATCTGTCCTTGTAGGCATGCATTTCAGGATGTTCAATTATCTACGTGTTTCTTTTTAGATGCAGTCCCTCCACCTTAAGGTTTTTCCAAAGCCCTTTCTAGACTCTGAAAGACTGACACACAGGGACCATAACTGTGTCTTCGCCTGAGTGCCAGAGTTATCTTATATTACTTAGTTCAATATTCTAGCATTTTCATTACTGGATTTACTAGGTATCACTGTGTTTACCTGTACTTTACAATTCAGATGCTTCTTTCACTTAATAGATTATTGCTCATTGACAGACAATAAGATTTTACATTCTATGCATTCTTCTAGAGCTCATGAAGTCTAGCTACTTTTTAATTAACTCGTGTTTTAATGGAATTATGATAGATTTGAAGTTCATTCATGGCATCATATTGATGAAAATTACAGATCTGATTGTTCAAGGTTCATTCATTATTGTAGTTTTTGATCCAATGAGTGTTTCCTTTTATGTTAAATCTATCATGAAAATAATACAAAAAATGGTTGCAGGTATACTTGCATGCACCTATAGGTGTACCTACCTGTAGCAGCTTCCCAAACCTTCCTGTCATGGCCAAATCCCAGGCATCCCAGGCTGTTTAGACCCTTCTTATGTCATCAGAAGCCAGCTCTCTTATGGGATTTTGCAGCTGGCCCTCAGTGACGTGAAACCAGTTTCGCCTCCCAGCCACTGTCTGTTCCTGCTCCTGCAGCCTGACATATCTACAGGAACAGGGACATATCATTCCTGCCTAGATGGGAATGGGGGCAAAGGGTGAGCATGTGTAAAAAAAATAACACAAAATAAAATAGCAGACGTTACAATATGTCTTTAGCTGAACTCTTCCCTTGTAACATACACCAAAATCTTTCTTTTGGTGCAAGGATAGTGACGTCTAGCATAGTCAACTTCTCCATAGACTTTGTCATGCCTTACACTAAGATTCCAGACTCTTCAATGACCCCATCCTCAACTGCCCACACCACTGACTAATTCACATCCAGGCAACTACAGAGCTTTCTGTGCCCTCAACCCACACTTAACCCTTATATTTTAACTCTTTCCCTTGTAGCATTCCACTCATACAGAGAACCACCTTCATAGGAGATTTCTCACTAAGGGCTGTTTTGGGGAGGGAATCCTGGGGGAAGACCTCCCTATATGACAGAATGAGAGGAATACTGCCAGGACCCAGATCTGAACCTAGGACCTCTGTTGTGTCTGAGCTACCTAAGATGCTGGACAGTTCCCTGTCTGATCCCTTGGATATGGTTGCCTTGTCTCTTGTTTCTGGTAAATCTTGAACTTTTTGCTCCTCCCATGAACTTTATGATTTAAGACATGTCTCTGTACTTCCTGTTTGCCATATTATTGTGCTCTCTCCACCTGCAGCTGTCCTTATTCTCACTACCACCCGTTACCAAATTTTGACTTGTTCCTCAACTACACTTCCTCTTAATCCCAACTTTCAACCACTTGTAACTGCTACATCGGCTCTTGGACCCTGGCTTTCTCACATCCTGGTGGGGTGATCCTGAGGACCATGCATGGGCACTACCATGAAGCAAAACCCATCTACACCATCAGTAGCTCTGATGAAGACCACTTAGTGCTTCATCAGCACTAAGCTGATGAAGTACTAAGCACATTATGTCTCAGGTGAATCCGCATCATCTGCCTGGGTGACCTACTCATGTACTTATCCTGCTGGTCAGTGGGAACATCTCTACTGCTATAGCTACTGCTCTCCAAGCCTGACCCCTGACCATGACAGATACCTGAAAGATCCTTGCTTAAATTATGATTAGAAAAAAATGCTTTATACTCACTAATACATTGGGGGAGATTTACTAAAACTGGTTATCTCAGAATCTGATGCAGCTGTGCATGGTTGCCAATCAGCTTCTAACTTTAGCTTGTTTAGTGAAGCTTTGGCAATAAAACCCGGACGCTGATTTTTTTTCTATGCAGAGCTGGTTCAAATTCTGAGTGAACCAGTTTTAGTAAAACTACCCCATTGTCTGTGTCCTGCTATCTACAAGAAATAACTACAATCCTTTATCTCTATGGTATCAAACTCTTTTAGAATGTACCCATATTTCTCCATTGATCACAGAACTACTACTGAAGATTTTCTGATGCAATTAGCAACTACCTTCACATTTGGTTGGACAGCCCCAAAATTTCTACTTTTCGGTAAATGGTTTTTATCACAGTATGCTCATCTCCAATGTCCAGCCCTCCTCTTGTCCATAATTCCAAGGCCTCTATCCATAATCAAGAAACGTATTCTGCATCATTGCCTTGTGCCTACCAGAATGGCGATCTCCAGACACTGGAAATCAATGTATGCTAAATACGCACAAATCCTAGCTAAATGGGCACATATCCTGACTGAGATCAATGTAATGGAGGCCCTGGTGGTATCCAAGCAAAATAGGTAGACCCACAGAAACTCACCTATATTCAAACGTTTAGCCCAGCATTACCCAAAGACACATTTTTGCTACTGGAGGGTTGAATACATACCTTTATTTCCAACAACTGCTCCCAGACCCCTCTATCTCAGTTTAGACTTACCATATCTCTATTACATCTAATACAAAAAATGTATTCTTAATGCTAATTATGCTTTATTTCTACTGTTGGTTGCCAGAATGCATTTTTACACATACAACATAAGGACAAGCATCTGCTACATGGAATTAAATCTCACCACTCTCTTTCTCCACTTTACCCCTTTTTTTTTTTAAATCTGTACACATGTGATGTAAAGTATTACCAAAGTAACACATACAGAACTGTAATAAACAGAGGATAAACAAAAAATGTTTCTGATATCCAGTAGTTCCCTTATAAAAAAAAGTCACTGCATCTCTCCTTCTGAATGCAAAGTTCCTGCAGGGACTTTAAATTTGCGAACAAGTGCCTGCTCATGCACACAAATATATGTAAGAATATGTGCAATCATAACCATAGCAGAATATAGCAGAATATTTCACAGACCTCTCTATCGCTTGCAGTGTAGAGTTCCAAACCAATAGATCTCTCCAAGAATGTCCATTTTCTCTAAATAAAAATTGTGCATCTGTATTCAAATACGGTTTGATTCTGCCTCAGCGTTTAAACAATGTACATTTCACCTTGTGTCACAGTGGTTTAGCATCAAATTGATTGCATGGTTTAGATATACTGTATAAGAATGAAGTCTTGTTTTTCTGTTCTCTAGCAAATTTCACAGAGCAGAAGAGAAGCCAAGATGCAGACTGCGTGCTTCAATATATAGCGCATACAGACATATTTTTTATTTTATTTTTTTATGGAGAAGATAAAATATACACTATATGGCCAAAGTACAGAATGTGGAATATTCCTCCAAATTATTAAGCTAAGGAGTTCCCATGAAGGATATTGTTAAAGCTAAAGCTTACACTATAAAGGCAATTTAGACAGTTGTAGGCTTCCAATATTGTGGTAACAGTTTAGGGAAGACCATTTTATTTTCCAACATGACTGCACCCCTATGTACAAGCGAGCTCCATAAGACAAAGCTGGTTTGTCAAGCTTGATGCATAGGAACACAGAGGCCCGACTTCATCTTTATAGAATACCTTTAGGATGAACTGGAACACTGATTGTAAGACTCGTCTTTTCATCTAAAATCAGTACCAGACCTTCCAAATTCTCTTTTAGCTGAATGGGCACGAATACTCAAACATAAGCCAAAGTTTTGTGGAAAGTGGAGGATGTTAAATACATACATTTGTTGGTGAGGGTCAATATAAATGTGCATGGTTTTGAAATGGAATGTCTAAGCCCTTGTACACACGGTCGGAGATTCCGTCGGAATGTGTCCGATCGGAGCGTTTTGTCGGATATTCCGACTGTGTGTGGTCTGCATCGGACTGTTTCCGTCGGAATATCCGTCGGACTAACTTTTCCAACTTGCTGGAAATATTTTCCGACAAAATGCTCCGATTGGACATACTCTGATCATGTGTAGAGAATTCCGATCGGACAAAGTGCCACGCATGCTCAGATCAAATTCCTACACCAAAGCTATTGGCTACTAGCGTGAACATAGTCCCGTCGTAACGAAATAACGTCATCACGTCGGAATTTCCAACAACTTTGTCCGACCGTGTGTATACAACAGTTTCGGACAAAATCCGTCGGACAAAATCCGACGGATTTGGTTGTCGGAATCTCCGAACGTGTGTACAAGGGCTTACAAGCCTTTATAAGTGTGATGGTCAGGTGTTCACAATCTTTTGGCCATATAAAGCACTTACTTGACTAAGCAGATTTTAAAACTGCATACTGACCTGAAAGCACTAATGGTGCTAATACCTCAGAAAACACAACCCATAGATATAATATAACATAATAGTTGCCAGGGTGGAGACCATGTCCATGGAACCCCAACAAGAATTCTAAATAAACATGCTCGGCAGACAAAAATGCTGCCATTCCTCCCTGTAATAAGTAGCATCACCAGTGTATGCACCAGCATTCATTCCTTTCTTCTCCCCTTATCTATCGCAAAAAAATTGATTAGGGTTGAATTGCCATCACTGGAACCTTTGGCACCCAACATAACCCCCTTCCGCTAGGATTAACTCTATAAGGCCTCTTGCACACTGAAGCTTGAAAAAGCTCAGCGCAGCTTATTTTTTTACTGAGCTAAAATACAGCCCATTAATTGTAATGTGCCTATGCACACAAGCGCATAAACAAGCGGCGTGTATTCTTTAGTGAAAAGAAAATATGTTTGCAAATGCCATTAACATATTGTGATATTGTGAATACAAGATCAGGTTTGTGCACATAACTGCGCAAATGCATATGTGCGAAAATGCACGCAAATACATACAGAAAAAACGGCTGAAAAAATAGATGCTCAAACAAGAGTATTGTGCGCAAGAGGCCTAGTACAGAACATTATCTTTAATGTAAAAAGGAAAGGATCAGCGCTACTCCCGATCAGTCAAGATTAATAAACGATAAAGAGCGGCCTCAGCCTACATCGAGAAAGGACTGGATGGGGACTTTAGGATTTTAAAGGCACCGGTAATGAATTTGAAAGAAATTTCTTTCTAATCAATTGGTATTAGTTTTATATAAATTTATTCCAAAAATAGAAAAACATACAGATAGAGAGGTTAAAAAGACTGTTAGGCCGCGTACACACGGGCGGACTGTCCGCCCAACTAGGTTCGTCAAACAGTTTGACAAACAGTCCGTTCAAAATTAGCATGAACGGACTTGACCACACACGACGAACGAACAGTCCGCTGAAAACTTGCGCGATGACGTGAACGGCACGTACGACGGGACGAGAGATTCGAAGTCCAATACACTGCAATGCAACCTTCGCCGTGTAAATTCTTTCTGAGCATGCGCGAGACTTAGTTTCTCGAACAAGCCTACACACGAGCAGACTGTCCGCTCAAACCAAGTTTCAGCGGACAGTCTTACGGAAATTCCGAAAAACTTTGTTCGTCAGACTGTCCGCTGAAACTGTCCGCTGAAGCCCACACACGAGTGGACTGTCTGCTGAAACACTGTTCAGCGGACAAAGTTGGGCGAACAGTCCGCCCGTGTGTACGCGGCCTTAGACATAGGAAATGGATCTATACACATAGGAAGACTGCATCAGTATACATATCGAGGTACAAATATTACAGAAATTCCATATCTATACAGGGGAACTAGTCACCCAGAGTAGAACAAAGATAGGTCAGTAGGTATTATGATGAAAAACTGATGCAGGTTCCAAAGGAAGTGCCCGACATGTTTTGCGTTCTTACGGACAACGCTTCTTCTGGGGCGTGATTAAAATTACTTATATACCCAAAACCATCCGTAGGTGGCGCTAAAGGCACACACATAAAGGCTGGCAGTGTGCTGCAATGATTAATTCATATAAGTAAAGCAGTTCTAGTAAAACACAGTCTAGTCCATACGGGGAAAGTGGGGAGGAAAAGTACTGATGTCCCTGCTCGCCTAGTATCCTGTTGCCATGCAGTGGAATAGAGCTGCATAGATAGAGTCTTCTATGTGTATCAGTGTGGAGCATCCGCCATACTGCACATGTGACTGCAGGCAGAGTGATGAGACGTCCGAACGTGTTTACACAATTCCAACGCACAAAATTGCACTCATGCTCTTAATCAAGTATGAGACGGAAGCGTTTGGTCTGGTAAAACTAGCGTTTACAAAGGAGATAGCACATTCATCATGCTGCAAATTTTGAAATCTTTCAATGCAGCGCATTCTCTTCTTTTTTATAATGCTAGAATAATAAAGTTGTTTTGCAGCTGATATTCACACAGATTTCTGAAAAACTGAATTCTTTCTTATTTCTTGCGATCTCATGAATACATTTTTTTTCACCAGATCTCCAGAATGTTGTTAGTTTTTGTTTATAGTAATCTCCCCCTTTTTTTTTTAAACCAAGGTCTCCTGTTTTTAATTGTTTTATTTTTTTTCTACTGATGTCCATAATATATATTTTTTTCGTTTTGTGTGTCAAGTTACCACAACACCATTATTATCTTGTATTTTTTAACCTCAAGGAGATCTGTTGGTGTTGGTGTCCCTTGTTAATTTTGCATTGTCTTTATGAAATGTACCTGCCTACTCACAAAAAAATGTTCTTTTTTAATTATAAGGCCGCGTACACACGCGGGGACTGTTCGCCCAACTTTGTCCGTCAAACAGTTTCGGCAAACAGTCCGCTCAAAATTAGCATGGACGGACATGGCCACACACGACGAACGAACAGTTTGCTGAAACCGTGCGCGATGACGTGAACGGCACGTACGACGGGACGAAAAATACGACGTCCTATACACTGCATTATAACTTTCGGCGTGTAAATCCTTTCTGAGCATGCGCGGAACTTAGTTTGACGAACAAGCCTACACACGAGGGGACTGTTCGCAGAAACAAAGTTTCAGCGGACAGTTTTTCGGAATTTCCGAAAAACCTTGTTCAGCGGACTGTTCGCTGAAACTGTCCGCTGAAAGCCCACACACGAGCGGACTGTTTGCCGAAACACTGTTCAGCGGACAAAGTTGGGCGAACAGTCCCCGCGTGTGTACGCGGCCTAACACATAGCCAATGACTTAAGAAAACATACATTTATTAGGGGTCATAACAAAATAAAGAGAAAGGCAACACTGTAAAAACTGGTGAAATTAGCGAAGCCTTTGTACCCAAGGGCACACATCAACTATTTGACAGGCACAATTGGGAGCCTGAGGAGTCAATTTAATAGGGAGCACAATCCGTTCCAGGATTTCAAGAGATCATGAACAGCAGCAGATGACATATATGTCCCCAGGCTGTGGGCTTACAACAGCCTGCAAATTTTTCCAGACCAGATTGAACCCAGACCATCACTCTCTTGTCTTCTTTACATGCTTGTTCCAGGCTGTGGCTCTGGTGATGGAGTTGTGGCAGGAGGTGGAGGAGGGGGAGTATGGTTCAACTCACACAGGTGGGTTTTGCTTGTGATTATTTAGGGCCATATATATAAGTTCCTCACAAAAGAGGCATTGGCCTACCTCCATTTCCTGAATTTTGTTGGCAGCCACACAGGCATAGGCCTCAAGAAGACTGGTGGGGGTTATGAGGGCCGCAGAAGCCTGCCAAATTAACCCAAGTGCTGACTCCTCCACTCTTCTCCCCTTCCTGAGCCTTTTTTGTTGAAGGCAGAGGAGAAGGACCTGGGATTCTTTCAGGCTACTGGGCCCAGCCACCTCCTGGCTGCCACTTACCCCCACCACCATCTGGCTGCCACTTACCCCCGCCACCTCCTGGCTGCCACTTTCTACAGCCTCCTCCTGGCTGAGGATTTCCTTTGTATGAAAAAGGGGCATAGTTTTAGTTTATTGATCATCAATCACACACAATTTTGAGAAATATGTTGAACAATGCTATACCTAACTCAAGCTGGGCTCCTCCACATCTTCTTCCTTGGTGGAACCCCCTGGTTGGACGTCTGAATCCTCAACTGGGGTGGAAGGAAGGGTTGAGAGTGATGACCTGATTTCAGTCTGGTCTGATAGAAATCGCAGTCTGTCGTAGTACCACGGCCTGGGTACATAAACGTCATCTGCTGCTGCTCCTGATCTCTGGGAATCCTGGACCTTCTTGCACTCCCTATTATATGTGCTCCTCAGGCCACCAATTTTGCACTTCAAATAGTTGATGTCTGCTGTGGGAATCTGTGGCTTCACAAATTCCAGCAATTTATCCATTCATTTTTTTTAATTTTAGTCGATTTGTATAAAAGGGGTGTTTTGTCTGCCACAAACAGACAGGGCAGCTCTCTGTACAAATCAATGATCAATGAGGAAATCATGATCGTTGAATCGATCCATTTTCTCTGCAAGACACAGCACCGTACCTTAGTTAGAACGATCAGCGCTTCCGATACTCCATCCTCCGCTCACAGATCGTATGTATGACGCATGATTGTTATGCTTTATATACACTGCTCATGAAACTCCGCCCGCCCCTGACCTTCTTTATAGTATATTCTCTGCCCCTTGTCTTTCGGCGCAGTGGGAGAGCACATGACGGAGAGACAGGGGGTGCATGAAGACAGCAGCAATGACGAAAGCCCGGAGCCACAAACGTCCCGATCCCGGAGGAGATTTAAGGCCTCTAATATGTCCTTTGTAGAGATGGTTTTGATGGTGGACATCTTGAAGAGGTCCGACTATGATGGGAAGCATGGACCTTACCCAAACCAAAATGTGAGAAAGGCCAAGATCATGACAAAAGTTGTGAAAAATCTGCAGAAGAATTTTGGGATATATGGCGATCCAAGGATCAATTGAGGAAACGATGGTCAGGCCTCAAATAGAGGGAACAGGATCAGTACAGAAGAATCAAGAGAGTGCTGCAAAAAAGTATTTTGTCATGTGTTCCTCTTTTGGATAAGGGTACACACGCTTATTTTCTTGGTCACAATGGTCAATATCCCTAAAGAAGCTAGTATAGCCTTAATAAATAAGCCTTTTCGAAAATATTCCTCGACATACCCAGACCCTGATTTATTTAATTTTCCTGGCAGCTAAAATCACTATAGCAACAGCATGGAAAAGCCCTGTCATAGATATGGCCCTGATGAAATGGAAATTTACGTGGATCATGCTGAAAGAAAAGGTAGTGAGCATCTTACGAGATAAGCAACCAACCTTTGAAAAAGTTTGGTCTCCTTGGCTAAACTATTTGCAGGTCCCAGGAGACTGAGGTCAATAATGACTGGAGCATCCCCGGACGGACTTACTTCTTTCCTCTTTCTTTCTTTACCATTTCTATTGTTGCTCTGATCCTAACCGATCTAGGAATCATGTTCTATCTGCTTTTCCCCCTACCTCCTCCCCCACCCCCCTTTTTTATCTCCTCCTTTTCTCTTTTCCTACTCAAAAAATTCTACTGCTATAATTGAGGATTTGGGGAGACAGGGGAAACAGGGGGAAGATATTTGGAGATTTGAACTAGAAGCCTCTATATCGTTTTTGAGGGCCTACTCACAGTGACTATGTTTCAGCAAGGTCTCAATCTCAGGATCTTCCTACCCTCATTGATCTTCATATTGATATACAGGGCAATAATCATGATGGCCACCTCTCAGGGATAATAATGTCATGTTCATAACCCAAAGATACTTTTCTTGTCTACTTCTGTTATGCCCACATGTTCCACCGAGGCCTTACTAAAGACCTAACTGGTTTACCAAGCTCTTCCCCTGACGATGCCATACTCTTCTCCATTAATTTGTTTTGTACCAGTTCTTGTTGTTTGATTCAGAGCATGCAAGGATTGTTTGCTGCTCTGCACAGTATTCAATTAATCTGCATTTTCTTAAAATACCAATAAAACGACAGAAACAGAAAACTGGGGGGATAGAGAAGAGGCTTGTTTGAGAGGTTGGTGAAGGAGGGGGTGATGAGCAGAGCTGGGCTGTTCCAGGCTGCATAGGACAGTCATCAGACAGCTTTCTATAGGACACATGGCTGTAAGTTTTTCTGGTGGCAGGCGTTGGGTACCGCCCTCTCTTTTTTAATCCAGCAATATTCTTCCTCATTCTGCTTCCCTTCAGATGGTGGGCTGGGCATGATCTCAGAGGCCACACCCCCTTCCTGTGTCCCAGCCAATCAGACACTGCAAGCCTTTTAGGCTGCGCCTCATGGGTGGTGTTCGGTCCAAGTGACTTGTAACAAGAGTATCTGATCTAAACTGCTGGGGGAAGAGTTGGGGGGTGGACCAGCAATCAATGTTCTGCTTCTCTGTCTCTTGGCACCCCGCCCAGCAGCACCTGAGCTTTCACTACACTCACTAGCATGGCTGTCCGTGACAGAGGCGGAATTTCGGGATTCTACCTGGGATAGGCTCAGACCGGGATATCGGTCTGATTTCTGTGACTGTGCCAGGCAACCCCTGACTGTTATGCATTATCCCTAGCTCTGATTCAACAAAATGCATGTCAGACCTCTGAAGAGAGACCACTGCTTCAACACACAGTGTAAGGGTACTTTTCTGCAGCATTCTGGCAGGGGACATGCTTTTTTACTTAGTCTATGGCTGCTTTCCAATGAAAATACACTGTAAGGCATTCCACATCTTTTGCTTTGAAGCACCATAATGAATTTAGCTAAAACTGTATGTTCAGTAGGGCTTAAAAGCAGTTTTTATTTTTTTTAATGTCCCCTTGTTCTTGAAATAATTTTTGCATTAAAAATTATCATCACTAGACAACTACAGATAGACTCACAGAGCCAACATTTGCTCTGCCCTGAAGCTTTTCAAACAACAGCTCATAAAATAAAATAAGCCTTCTTGATGGCACCTTGAAATGTGTATAATTACCTTGCAGTTTAGTAGGGGAGGTGCAGGGAAGGGTTGTTGTGTCATGGCTCAACAATCATTTTTGAGTTGCGATGCTTTTTCAATTAAGAAATGCAAATGCATTTAATGATTTGCTCAGCTGTCTTTAAAAAGGTCAGAGGAAACTTATTGCTGTTTACAGGAAATACATTTTTGTACATTTTGTACTGTCATTTCCATAATGGATCTCATAAGCAGCATTTTCGCAGTCTGCTCTGTATGTCCTTTTCCTCCATTTTATTACTGAACGCGCTCTGCTTTCTCCTTTGCGTTCTTTATGTGCGTCACATTTAATGGCTTAACTCCATTTCCTATACTTTTCTTTTAGAAGCTTTTAGCAAGCTCAAGTGTTTCTGTGTCTGCTGCACTTCGAAGATTGGGAAGTAAAAGGTTTGTATTAGCATACCATTCAATTTATCATTAAAAGAATTATCAAAGAGGAGAACACAAAATGTGGATCTCCGTAGCAGTCCCTGCATATGTCAATGGAGACAAAAGTCGGATAAGGAGGCCCAGAGATACTGTATCTGTTCACAGTAAGCTTGAAACTAAAAAAGATTAAAGTGGTTTTAAAGGCTGAAGGTTTTTTACCTTCATGAACCTTCAGTGTCCAGATGCCCCCTCAGCCCCCCTAATACTTACCTAAGCCAGATCCAAAACTAACTATGTGAATTAGAGCCGGCTCTGCTGGGACTCTCCCTCCTGATTGGCTGTGTGTCTTAAGTTTCAAAACCATTACACAGAGCAGGTTGTATCAGGTGTTTTTTTTTCTTTATAAACACCTTAAGTAAAGCCTCGTACACACAATCGGATTGTTGGTCAAAAAAACCGTGGACTTTTGTCCGAGGGGGGGTTGGCCCAAACTTGTCTTGCATACACATGACACACAATTGTTGGCCAACAATCACAAACGTAGTGACGTACTACATGGTTTTCAGCTCTTTAGTGCCCCCCTTTGGGCTCCTTCTGCTAATTTCGTGTTAGTATAAGTTTGGTGAGTGTTGATTCGCGTTTTTCATTTTGCGCTTTTCATTTCGCACTTTTCATTTCGCGCTTTTCATTTCATGCTTTTCAGTTCATTTCTGAACGGCCGTTCATCAACCAGACATGTTGCGGAATCGGAGGAGATAACGTGGTATTTATTATTGGCCTTTGAGTTATTGCTTTTACATTATTTTTTTGGTTGAATGATTTGATTTGTTATATTTTCTATATTTTTGGATGCATAGAATGCACTTTTTGGTTAAGTTCTATTGGCAGATAGCATGTCTAATTTTATTTGTTTTCTTTTTTAATGCACAGTAAAAAAAATGTGTAGAATAATACTTGGCTATGTGTTTTAGTTCAAATGACAGTTTGAGAGTAGGCAGTTACATTTAAAAAAATACAATGTAAAATTGACAAGGGACACCAACATAGTTGTATCTTAAAACTACGGGATAATGGTGTTGTGGTAACTTGCCCAAAAAAAAAAAAAAAAGCATAATAATATTATTCTTGATATCACTAGAAAAAAAAAAAAGCCTTTGGAATTTCGTTTGCAATACATCAGTATCACCAGCAAAGCAGCTTCATTATTATCCTATTAAAGAAGAAGAGAATTGTGCGCTGCATTTGGATATTTCATAATTTGCCATGTCACAAATGTTAATTCTCCATTACAAACGCTAGTTTACAAGACCGACCGCTTCTGCTTCCGAGCACGTGTGTTTGTACTTTGGACTTTTGTTGGTGGAACACACATCAGTTGGCAGAAAATTTGAAAACATGCTAGCCAACATTTGTTGGTGGAAAGTCTAACAATTGTCCGATGGAGCATACACACGGTCCTATTTTCCGCCAACAGACTGCCATCCAACATTTCCCATCGGAAAATCCGATCATGTGTACGGGCCTTAAGACCATGCCTTGTATTCTGCAGACCACAGATGTGCTGTAGGATAGCATGCCATTGCACAAACATAACAGTTATGTGCTTCTTGGTGTTCCACAAATTTCTGTGTGAGATTTTTATCAATCAGGTATACAGGGCGGAGGTCCCAGGTTATAGGGCAACTTCGTACAATAGGTAATATGTATTGGTGTACCACAAATGATTGAGGCGACCCAAATTTCTATTGCAGTGTCTGTTTTTTTTAAACCTTTTAAGTAAATCAACATAGTCGAGATAAGGAAAAAAGAAAATATACACAAAATTAAGATAGGTACAATACCCTATTACAATAACTGGAACACTGGAACTTTATCTCTATAGTTGGTCAATCCACCTTCAAAACTACCTTCTGTTTTCAGGGGCTTACCACCCAAAGACCCATAAAGCTCCACTTTAACAAATTGAGAAATTTGATATTTGATTATTATTTATTTATTCAAGGTACCATCTCAAAGCTATGGCCCTCCAGTTGTTTAGGAACTACCATTTCCATCATGCCTAGTCATGTCTGTGAATGTGAGAGTATTACAATGCCTCATGAGATGTGTTGTTCTGCAACAGCTGGAGGGCCGTAGTTTGGAGATCCCTGCTTCATGCTGGGTTCACGCTTTTGCTAATTGGATGCGGGTTTCTCCACATTCAAATTGCATGTCAGGAGATTGTGATCGGCTCTCAATGGAGCTGGTTCACACAACCCCAAAGCTGCTCCAGTGCACTTTGCACAAGAGTCCTGTGCATCTTCTGGTTGGTTTCAGGTCCAAATTCAACAAAAAAATTGGGCTGAAATCGGACCTGAAACGGTGAACGGGGACACACTGGACCCCTGCTGTGAAACGCTCCAAATTGTGGTGTGAACCCAGCCTTAATGTGATCAGTACTATCAAGTTAATAAATTCCTATCCTGGGTACTACGTAGGAAACACAATTGTTTTAAATGATAAACGTATGCATCTCTCTACTTAGCTAACCTGCAATTCTTTTCCAGAGTCTCTTAACTTTTCTATAGTTAAATAGCGTGTGATTTACGTTTGGTATATGGGCTTCACACTTCAAGCAGTGACAATTACTATATTCAGAGTATCTAGCTATAGAAATACAGATCAGTTTCCACATTTTACAAACCTTTTTATAGCCTTCCTCTATTAAGTCCCCTAAGTTTTTATCCTCTGTGAAAAAAAGTCCTCAGAACCTTTACTTTTTTTTATGATTAAAGTGTTACTAAACCCAGCATTCACTACATCTGATTCCCCACAGTACACAGCACATGGAAATGCAATTATTTTAGTAAATATAAACTACTAAACATCTTTTCTCATCAGCAGTATATAGCAGTCTTGTGTCTTCTACCAGTGTCTGGGTGTGCACTGGTTAAAGCTTGTAGGATATGTTTTCATTCTCCTCTGGCTGTCCTATGAGGGTTCATGGCCCCTGGCCCTCTGCCTGGACAGTGCAGATTTGCCCTGTGCTGATCACATGCACTCCCCCCCCCCCCAAACTGAGCATGTGCAGAGTGACTCCAAAGTCTCTGTTCTATCAGTAGAGATGGATTGGAGACAGTAAAAGAAGAGGAGAATCAGAGAAGACAGGAACAAACAGACTTTTTACACAATGCAGATTATTAACCCCTTAGGTTCCACAGTGACTATAACAAGCATGCTTTACTGTATATACAGACTGATTTTGCTGTTGTGGGTTTAGTAACACTTTAAGGTTAATTATTAGATCATATATACCCCTAATAGATAATTTTTCTATAATCCAACATTAACTGGAAGATTTTACAAAACAAGACATAGCCATGCTTGGCTTTCCCTGGATATTCAAACATTCTGTTTAATCATATCCATATAGTCTATTATTTTCCTATAGGAGGGATATAAATGAGTAACTATAGCAAAGTTCTATTTAAGTACCGTGAATGAGATGATGTTGCCTTTTTTCTTACAGGAACTTAAGGAGTGAGGAGTGAGGTATAACAACATCTTACCTACGCATTAAGAGTGCAGTCACACTGGCATTTATAACCAAGCATGGGCACCGTTCACACCCATGGACTTGTTTGCTTGTGTACTATCAATTCTCCGAATTGGGCCAGGAAAGAGGTGGTCCCAGGCATGGTTCATTTGTGGTCCAGCATAGTTTGCTTCAGTATGAACACGCAAAACTCCCCATAAATGAATAAGAATGGAAGCAGGGATCACTGTACTCTGATTGGCAGAGGAGATGATATCAATGTGCCCAGGAACACAGGAACATGTGAGTGCACCCCAAATATTTTATGTTAGCCCTGGTATGAAGCTTCGGTTCCCTCAAATAGGAAAATAATATGAATTCTTAAATTTTTGTTGTTGATATTTTCAGAAAGCATTCCAAGTCTTTAAAGCGTCTCTAAAGAAGGATGTCCTAATTCTTAATTTATCAAGAGCCAGGCTAAAGATATTTTTAACAGGACAACGATATTGTACCATGTAATGTTTGGAAGACCAACTTCATGTAGGCTGACTACTAGAGACCACATTCAAAGGTGTTTTTTTTTTATTCTTTATTTAATGGTATGCGACAGATACAAACAGTAGCTTCTCAAAACATACAATCGGATGAAAAACTATATGGTCAGCCCATGTACTGGTACATCTAGTTAAAAACAACATCAATTAAAGAGGAAGTAAACTCCGGACATTTTTTCTTTTTTTTTTAAATATTAACATCCAACAATGTATTGATAAGCCTTACACATTAAAAGGTAACCAAAATGATTATTGGAAATACCTTTTTTTATCTTTTATAAAATGTTTCTTCATCCGGGTATAGGCAGCGCTATCTTTAGTAGTGATTGCTGGCGTTTCTGTGGACATAATTTCCACCCTTCCTTTCCTTCCCTGTCTAAATCTCACTCATGCGCGATCACGTTTAAACCATAGGAATACAGCAACCGAACACCTAAGCTGTCCATATCAGGAGGACCAGGAATGAGAGGAGGAGGGCACTGTATTGCAAGGTTTCCTCTGTGCCATTTTCAGTGGAAGAAAATAACCCTGCATGCTGAAGATAGTGAAACGGCACACATAGCGTGCCATTAAAGAAGGTATGGATTGCGCATGCGCCAGTGATGTCACTACAGTTTGTAGGACAGATTCTGAGGAAATAGAAAGAGTAAGTAAAATTTCACAGGCAGTGATAAGCTGTCAGTATTATGTAGATTGTAATGAGCTAAAGTGAAAGTTGTAAGTTTACAACCACTTTAAACAAACAGCAAATGGGTAAGACCATATGTGAATGTGTAGCAACATTAAAAATTAAACAGATATCTTGTAGGGTCCCTCCTAAGAGAACCATGAAGATGACAATCCAGGTGTAGAGGGGGGTCCCTCAGGCATAAACGCGATGATATCAGTACATGCGAAGACTATAACAAAACAGCTGGACAGACCAGTTTTTAACAAATATTAGGAAAATTAGGGAAAAGAGAAGAAAGAACATAATAGAAAGAAAAGGGGGGTGGGGGGAAGGGAGGACTGGGTAAAAAAGGGGGTGTCTCTCCCTGGGAGCAGGGAGCATCAGTGCAGAGGTGCAAAGCAAGCATCGGCACCCACAAACACATGGCATGGGCTATGCATATTGCAAGAATTCGCCAGAGAAGTGGAAAAGATACTTGTAAATCCACCTGATGTTCCTCTGATTTATCCCAAAGAGCGTCAGTCAATCCTCCATCTGTTCGAGCAATTTACTCTTGTGATTCATTGAGTAACCGTAGGTGCAGACTGTTGTTTCCATTGATTGAAAGGTGTTTTATAATACAATTACATTGTCGCGGCTGCATAAATGCTTCTCCATATATGGTGGCACTGTCTTGTGGCTAGGCAATACTGGTCGGAAATTGTTCATATCGTTTCTATGTTATCTGCGACTTACCTACTTATAGCCCTTCTCTACACCCAGCCCTGAGTAGCCCACTACTTGCCTTCCCACTTTGATGACTCCCTACTGCTTCCATAAGCTTCCCTATCCAGCCACAGCTGCCTTCTGGTTCAAGGGGACTGGACCACAGCTTATCCCTGGGATACCCCCTGCCCCCGCTACACTCCCAATCTCCTTTCCCATGCTTTCTTCTCTCTTCTTACATGTCTCAGCTTCTTTAGCTCTTATACTTGGATGCTACTCCTCTGCTGGTCCCTAGGGTCATCCCGTAGCTCCACTTGTTCTGTTTCTCCGATTTACCTACTGGTGCACACACAATGACACTGTCTACCCACTGAAGTTTTTGTGGTGATCCTGGGCCCCAATGTGATGTTATATTTACTATTTTTTGTCTGGTTGCTACTTTTCCCCTTGAGGCAAATTTTGTTTTCTATATTCCCTTGTCTATAAAGTGGAACTTCACTCTTCCAATTAAAATTGACTGTTTGTAATCCTAATGCTGCTAGTATTAGTGAATATTTACTTGTTTTAAACTTTTTTTATTTCTTAAAGCAGACCTCCACCCTGAAGTGGAAGTTCCGCTCATCTAATCCCTCCCCCCCTCTGATGCCACAATTGGCACCTTTCAGGGGGGGAGGGGGGTGCAGATACCTGGATAAGCCAGGTATCTTCACCCACTCTCGGGACAAGCTAGCCGCAGCTAGCCGCAGATGCCCCGCACCCCCCCCCCCCCGTTGTGTTCTGGGAAACACACCGTTCCCAGGACACAGTGGGGACCAGTGGAGACGCGCAGCGCGACTCACGCATGCGCAGTAGGGAACCGGGCAGTGAAGCCGCAATGCTTCACTTCCCGATTCCCTGACAGAGGATGGTGGCGGGGGCAGTGGAGAGATGAGCGATTGCTCGTCATCTGCCTCCGACATCGCTGGAAAAAAAAAGTCATAAATAAAAGTCAGCAGCTGCTGTATTTGTAGCTGCTGGCTTTTAATATTTTTTTTTTTAAAGGTGCAGCTCCTCTTTAAGTTACTTCCTGTTTACTTGACTAGGCAAACAATGTCATACATCCCAGGAGGGGGAGGAGAGGAGGAGGGACTTTCTCAGATAAGCACACCCTCCTGCATGCATGCTTGAGCAAAGGGCAGATAGATGCTAGGAATTAAATGCTATATGAATTGTTTGCCCTTACTTAAAATGGCCACGACCACAAATGCTAAGGGGGGGGGGGTTGCAAAGTGATTTCTCAACCAAATAAAACATGGAGACATGGATGGATGGGGGATTTTGCTTTGAATATTAAAAATAAATTAAAATTCCTACAACGTGAGGGAGTCCCAGGGTGTCGCCAGGGTCACCGGAACTAGTGTCCCAATTGGAAGATTTCCCCACTATTACGTTTTGATCTCAACCCAAAATCTGGGATTGTCTTTTATCTTCTCTTTCAATGATACCGGTAAACAGGACAAATAGAGTGGGGGAATTTTGGGGACACAGACAGCAATAAATACTAACAGGTGTTCTAATCCTTCTCCACTCTATCCAAAATTAAAAGAAAAAAAAACTTCTACATCAGCAGGACAACTTGTTCTCTTGAAAACGGACAGACCTACTGGCGAGATCACCGGGGGAAAATAAAGAAAGGAAAGTCTGAAGAAGCAGACATGCAGCCACCACATTTAAAATCAGTAAGCTGAAAAATAACAAAATGTTTCCTGTTGAGTTTAATACCACTTTAACACACATTAGCATATCATAACTGCACAACATTCTGCTCCTGCTAATCAGTGGCCAAAGGTCTATCTGGCAACTGCCTCATGTTCTTAGGTCTGGTGTCTATGCTGCCAGTGAACCTGTGCTCTTATCTCTCACTTGCCGTTTTTGGTCTCTCAAGGTCCAAATCTTTCAGTGAAAGTGCCTGATTGATCATGATGACATGAGCAAATAAGCTTTGAAAAAAATGAATGAGTCATCTCCCACGAATAGTGGAATGTTTTATTTCTGCCTGGAGGCTATACTTCCATTTTTCCATCTAAGCACTAGCCCCTGGGAAATACGCATGATCTCATGTACCTTCTGCTGATACAAATATCAGGATGAGATAATGGCATTGGATCATGTCTAAAACTTATCAGCCTAGTTAACATCATGTATGCAGTGACTCATTTAATGTTAATAATAACAGGAGATCTGTCCTTATAAGAGGGAGTGGACAGCATGTATCATCGGCTTTATACAGTAATTGTGCTGTTGGGTTTCTGAACTTGCAGATGTTATGGCGTTCTTATCTTTTCCCTACAGTACTATGTTACCAAAATGTTCAAATGTACATATCGTAAGCTCCAACGAGCAGTGCCCTCTGATTCTTCCTGTATTGAATTGTATTGTAACTATACTGTCTGCCCTACTGTTGTAAAGTGCTGCGCAAACTGTCGGTCCTATATAAATCCTGTATAATAATAATAATATTGCAGGCTGAAGTGTTTTGTATTTGGTCAATGAAAGAGGCATCCAAAATTCCCGAAATTTTAAGCAGATGATATATTTGTGTTTGCCTTCCTTAGCCCTTGTACACACGGTCGGAGATTCCGTCAGAATGTGTCCGATCGGAGCAGTTTGTCGGATATTCCGACTGTGTGTGGTATGCATCAAAAGCAAAAAGACCATAAGTGATAAATCCCAACACCAAATCAAAATACAACTGAGATAAAAATTCTAGCTAATAGCATAAATCCACACCAATGGCCACTCAAAATGGAACTAGGATGTAAAAAATGACTCCACATGTGTCAAGGTTGGGCTCAGTCCTTCCTTTTCTGAGATGGCTGCTCAGCTGTCGGCTATGTGCCAGCTCCTATCTCTCCACAGTTACTCAGCTGTTGATGATATCCTGCTCGTCAGTCCTGCCTACGTAAGCCGTCCAGTCCAGAGGAGCTCTGCCTTCGCCTTGGTCCACATCACAGAAACTGAGGCGCTCTCATGTGATCCTGTTCAAGACTTGCTTTGCTGAAATTGCTTTTGGCTCCAGATCCCGCTTGCTGCCCCACTACATTGATCCCTGACTTATGGCTGACTATCTGTTCCAGTTACTGAACTTTGGCTATGTTTTGACTACGTTTGTTCTTTGTACGTTATTAAACAAGTGTGATTTAACTATACTTTTGGCTCAGCCTGATTTCATGGTTTCTGACAACAGGAGACATGGATAAAAGTCTCATAGTGTAGCAATAATACCAGTTACACTCACATGTTGAAGTGCCTGGCCTGGCACTAGGTGTAATTAGCATGTGTGAGTCAGATAATCCCCTGGGGATGGCGTGCGTTCCACATCTCGTTACGGAGGGCAAAGCCTAGTATGAGGTATCAAGTTAGGACACAAAAGTGACGGATCCTGTGTTCCAACATATGTTTCGCCGTGATTGGCGTCTTCAGGAAGTGATGTAACGCCGATTCGTACTTGCTTTTATGGTAATGGGAAGGCTGCTATTGGTGAGACTCCTTCAAAATGGAGGAGAGGATGAAAATATGATACAGGATCTGCCTCTAGGGAGCGCCGATGCACACACACTGCCCACACCACACATAAATAGCTAACCATAAAACCAAATCAATTAATTGACTAATGTATAAAAAACTTATAATCGACTACAATCAACCTACAAAGTGATGGGTAAAGTAAAATAGTGCATGGATGCCATTTAGAACTAAATGAGTTCAGATTAAATAGATTAACATTAAAGATTAAAGGAAATAATTAGGACAGTACCATCTAGTGGTGAATATCTATATGGCCAAAATTACCAATACATCCATGCCTAAAATGAACAATCAAAATAAAAAAAAAGGAATAGTCAAATATACAAAAAACATGAAGGACTTCTTAAAGTATTGTGATGCTAAAAATTTAATATTCAAATATAAGCCCTGGTATTCCAGGGTCTAATCTAAAAATCAAAGACAATTGATAAAAATAGATAAATTACTGCAATCAATAATCAGTTAAAAAAACATTTTGAATCGATATCGACATATGGTCACTCTAAAAAACCATCCAACTCCTCCCTTGAACCCTCCCAAACAACAAAAATATCATCTATGTACCTTTGGTACAATTGTATTTGGGGCCACTGGTCAGAAAAAATGCATTCTTCCTCCTACTTGTTTAGAAAGATATTGGCAATGCTGGGTGCATACTTAGCCCCTATATGGCCTCCACAAGGAATTTTTGGGGGGATTTTTTAGGTCAGAATACTTCTTCAATGCCCATAACACGGCATTGAGGGCATCCCACTGTATGATGTTGGCGTACAGGGATTCAACATCCACTGTGACCAACAACGTGCGCTCTCCTATCACCATTCCTCTAATCCTATTAATAAGGTCCTTGCTGTCCTTTAGATATGTTTCACCCCTAGCAGCTATAGGCTGCAAAAAAAATATTGACATATTCGCATAACCAAGAGTAAAGGGAATCTATCCCACTGACAATGGGTCTGCCTGGGGGAGTAAGCCTATTCTTGTGTATCATGGGAATTTGATAGATAACCAGGATTTTTGGGGCTCTGGGTAATAAATATTAATTGATTCGGTTTTATGGTTGGCTATTTATGTGCGGTGTGGGCAGCATGTGTGCATCGGCACTCCCTAGAGGAAGATCCTGTATCGCATTTTAGTCCTCTCCTTCCCATTCACATAAAAGAAAGCAGGAAGTGGCGTTATGTCACTTCCTGAAGATGCCAATCACGGCAAAACATATATCGGAGCGGAGGATCCATCACTTCCGGGTCCTAACCTTATACCCATACTAGGCTTTGCCCTCCGGAGCGAGATGTGGAACGCATGCCTTCCCCAGTGGATTAGCTGACTCACACACGCTGATTACAGCTAGTGCCAGGCCAACACTTCAACATGGAACTGCTATTATTGCTGCTGTTTTATTTTACTTTATTAAAAAATGACTACACTATGAGAGTTTTATCCATTTTGTGGAGTCATTTTTTACTTCCTAGTTCCATTGTGAGTGGCCTTTGGAGTAGATGTATGCTATTAGCGGAACCAATCTGGTGTTCCAAAAGGGTTTTTTGACCGTCATGTAAAAAGGGTTCAAACATCCCTGGTGAGTGGCCATCTTCATACTGAGCACTCATGGTGGAAGAACTAGAATTTTTTTTATCTCAGAGCATTTCGATTTGGTGTTGGGATTTATCACTTATGAACTTTTTTCTTGCTATTATGACAATTTATTCCATTAGTGTGCACATTTAGGTTTGATTCATCGTATATTTATTGTTTATGCAATGTTTTTTATGAACATGTATAGTGCCAAATCCTTTATTTCAATAAGCTACTGTATGTGTCTTTATACTTTGTATTGCATGATATACAGTTTACAAATGGGTGCCCTGCCATGAATTTCAGTTTGTAAAATGCACAATATACAATTTTGCTGAAACAGGGTCTGAGAGAAGCTGATTCCATTCCATAGTAATTCTGGAGGCTGACATTTTGTAATGTTTACCTATTATACTATCCAACAGTCTAGTTAAAAACTCAATCTGTTTACATCTGATTCAAAACTCACTTTGACCAGCAACCCCATCAATCAACAATTCACCAAAATGTGGTTCTATTGTTTTTTTTTAGGGTGCTTTTCCTGGCTAAGGCTAGAAAGTATTCTTCATTCTTCAAATATTTACCTGTGATGCCTTGAGTAGTTGAGATAAGACATAACTGTGCTGTTGATCAAATTGCTCCACTTATCCCATCAATCAACAAATCGCCAATATGTAGCTTTATGTTTTTTTGTTTTTTTTTAGGATGCTTGTCCAGACTAAGGCTGGAAGGCATCATCCATATTCCAAAGGTTTAACAGTTATGCCATGAGTAGTTGAGATAAGCCAAATCATCCTATAGATCAAATCACTCTAACAATGCCATTAATCAACAAATCACCAGAATACAGATTCATGGGGGTGTTTGAGTGCTTTTCCTGGCTAAGGCTGGAGGGCATCCTCCATAATCCAAAGGTTTGACTGTTGGGTAGTTGAGATAAACCATATAATCCCGTTGATCAAATTGCTCCACCAACTCCATCAATGAAAAAATCACCATAATGTGGTTTTATGCGTTTTTTTTAGGGTGCTGCCCTGGCTAAGGCTGGGGGACATCCCACCTAATCCAAAAGTTTAACTGTTATGCCTTGAGTAGTTGAGATAAACCACAATTGTCCTGTCTGGGAATTATAAAGAAACTGACACCTTTCCAGAGACCTTTATATCAAAAGAGACCAGCAACCTAAACCTGGAAGACTGTTCCATGGGTCAAAATATTAAACCCAAGTGGCGACAAATACACACGTGGTAGAAACGTGGCACAATTCACAGTGGTATTGATTACAGAATATCAAGCTTTTTCCTTGATGGAAATCGCCTGAGCTCTTGCTTCTCTTAGTCCAACTTACTGCTACTTGCCAAGCCAGCTATTACAGATCATCTGCTAGCAGTGTTTGTCATTATGGTAAATACCTTTTCATGTAGATTTTCCATTGTTGTGTTCACCCCCTATATATTTATTGTTACAGTCACCCTGATACTTCTTAAGTTTTTCCTAATGGAACATTCCCTAGTGTGTGAATCATATATATGCACACACATATTTACATACATTCCCACTTTGTAGGTCTATCTGGATTAAGGAATAATGCAGCGATAAATATAATTTCCTCTGAGGCTTGTATGTACATACAGGGGAACAACTAGTGCACGTTAGCTACTGCAAATAGCCCCTCTTTCCCTGTAAAGCCAGCCCTGCCAATAGTAAATAACTCACATATTGAAACTGCTATTCCAGAAATAATGATAGTCTTTACCCTGAGATATAAGCCATGTGAAGCAGATTTAGCAGACCTCAGGTGGTGATATACAAGAAGCCTTGTACATGGGCACACATAGTTAAGCTGCTGGAGGAATGTCGTTTTGAACTGTGTGATTCCACTATACAATATTAATAAGCTGTGCTTTCTCCTCTAGCTCTAATGTGCAATTCACAAAGTAAGTGGAATGCTTTGCAGTACTCAAAGTATCAAGTATTGACCAAGAAAATACTTCAGATCTTATGCAATGGATCACATCAATTTTATGCTTTGTTCTCAGTTTCCGCGCTCGCAAGAATATATAGCTTATGTTAATTACAAAATCAATACTCCAAAATAGATAATGTTAATTGGCAAGTAGCAGAGAGCATGCTATTCAGCAATTCTAAAGTCACATTGCGAAACAGGAGTATCTTTTACAGCTGTAAAGACAGTGACAGCAGTTTACTTGTAATTTCATTACTTGTATATACATACACTATATTGCCAAAAGTATTAGGACATCTGCCTTTACACGCACATGAAATGTAATGTCATCCCTGTCCTAATCTGTAGAGTTCAATATTGAGTTGGCCCACCCTTTGCAGCTATAACAGCTTCAACTCTTCTGGAAGGGTTGTCCTCAAGGTTTAGGAGTGTGTCTATGGGATTGTTTGACCATTCTTCCAGAAGTGCATTTGTGAGGTCAGGCACTGATGTTGGAGGGAAGGCCTGGCTTGCAGTCTCTGCTCTAATTCATCCCAAAGGTGTTCTATTGGGTTGAGATGTCGGCCAGTCAAGTTTCTGCACCCCAATATCGCTCAGCCATGTCTTTCTGTGCACTGGTCCAGATCATATGGGAGTAGAAAAGTTTATTATTTCATAAAACAGAATGACGATCTGAGACAGCACGATACACAAAATAGTACATCATATCCATATATAATATGAGAACAAAGCACTTCTCCTATAGCCAAATGCGTTTCGGGAAATTCAGGGTAAATCCCTTCTTCAGGGACATGAAGGAGGTGATAGTTGGAGATACTATAGAATAGAGAAAACAAAGTCTAGACTTCTAGAATATATAACAGGGAAAACATTGTGCTAAACATGGAAGCACTACAGCTGAAAAACACATGCACATACCAGTAATATCTTCATGAAATCGAATATTTGGTAAAAAGAATAAGAGTTGGGCTTGGCCCCTTTGTCCTAGTGAAGGGAACTCTTAAAACATCAACATACCATGACATTTTGGACAATTTCATGCTCCCAACTTTGTGGGAACAGTTTGGGGATGGCCCCTTCCTGTTCCAACATGACTGCGCACCACTGTACAAAGCAAGGTCTATAAAGACATGGATCAATGAGTTTTGGGTGAAGAAACTTGACTGGCCTGCACTGAATCCTGACTTCAACACGACTGAACACCTTTGGGATGAATTGAAGCAGAGACTACGAGCAAGGCCTTCTTGTCCAAAATCAGTGCCTGACTTCACAAATGCGCTTCTGGAAGAATGGTCAAACATTCCCATAGACACACTCCTAAACCTTGTGGACAGCCTTCCCATGAGAGTTGAGGCTGTTATAGCTGCAAAGGATGGGCCAACTCAATATTGAGCCCTACAGACTCAGGCTGGGATGGCATTAATGTTCATGTGCGTGTAAAGGCAGGTGTCCCAATACTTTCGCTAATATAGTGTATATAACGGAAGCCTTGTTGAAACTGAGGTACACATTTTCCATCATGCCTAAAGCGTCAGGATTCTGGTGACAAATTTTAACATGACACATAATAAAAGTTTTGTTTTATTTGGGTCTTTATTTGCAAATTTTGGATAAAATGTAGCTAACACATGTCCCTTTAGAAATGAGAGTATGGTGCATTATGTATAGTAAACAGCACCATTTAAATTGGGGCCTGATACTCTGTATGGACACAACAGCAGCATGTATGCATGTAGCGACACACAAGTTCCATCAAAACTACATATATACCCATTATGTAAATTGACCAGAACAGCAAAAAAAGTACCTTCATATGTTAAGGATGATCTATAATTTATCCAATAAACTTTTTGATAATCTAACAATCTTTTTTTCAGTTGCTCCTCTTCGATATAATTAAAGATTATTCTAATGCCATGGAATTAGACTTTTTTCGGGCAGAAAAGGTCAGACGGGATGATTTCATCGGATCATGTGTGGGCTTCATCTGAGGCCGCGTACACACGAGAGGATTGTCCGTCCAACTAAGTCCGTCAGACAATCCGACAGACAGTCCGTCCTACTTTTGAATGAACGGACTTGACCACACACGATGAACAGACAGTCCGCTGAAAGCTTGCGCGATGACGTGTACAGCACGTACGACGGGACTAGAAATACGACGTCCAATACACTGCAATGCAACCTTCGGCCGTGTAAATCCTTTCTGAGCATGCGCCATACTTAGTCCGTCCAACTAGCCTACTCACGAGCGGACTGTCCGCTGAAACCAAAGTTGGACGGACAATATTACGGAAATTCCGAAAGACTTAGTCCGCCAGACTGTCCGCTGAAAAAGTCCGCTGAAGCCCACACACGAGCGGACTGTCCGCTGAAACACTGTTCAGCGGACAAAGTTGAGCAAACAGTCCCCGCGTGTGTACGCGGCCTAACTGTAAGGAAGCCTTTCAAAATAGATGTTAAATCCCTTTTTTTCCCTGGGTATTGTATTAGGGTGTATACCCCAAGGCTCAAACACACATGCCTTTCTCTGCAGGGTCAGCTGCACTGGACAGTGAATGAATGGGAAGTGCTCTGTGCTGAGCGGCTTCCTGTCAATTCACAAACTGAAGCATAGTAAACAAAGTTTGTGAGTGTGTTCACTGTGTTCATTTAGAAAAGGAAGGGGCTGGTAAATGACATATTGATTAGCCCCACTCTCTGTCTTGAAACATCCCCGGCAGCACCTGGTGGGAGAGGAAAGGAGCCAGCAAAACTGGGGACTGGGGCACTGGGACGCATCCTGGTGGGAAGCCCAGGCAGTAGGGGGATATGGCACCGCACAGAGTGATTAGGGTATGCACAGGCACACCTGGCACACCCCCTGTGCATGCCTATAGCAGCAAGAGTGCCCCTTTGGCTGGCCATAGATGGTTTGAATCTCGGCCAGTTCAGTAGGAACAGGCTAAGCTCTTGTACACACGGTCGGACATTCTGACAACCAAATCCGTTGGATTTTGTCCAATGGATTTTGTCTGATGGATTTTGTCCGAAACTGTTGCATACACACGGTCGGACAAAGTTGTCAGAAAATCCGATTGTACATAACGTGATGACGTTATTTTGTTGGGACGGGACTACCTTCAGGCTAGTAGCCAATAGCTTTGGTCTAGGAATTTGATCTGAGCATGCGTGGCACTTTGTCCGTCGGAGTAGGCTACACATGATCAGAGTATGTCTGATCGGAGCATTTTGTCGGAAAATTTTACGGACAAGTTGGAAAACTTGGTCCGTCGGATACTCCGACGGAAACAGTCCGATGGAGAATCCGATGGACACATTCCGACGGGCCTAGAAATAGAACATGTTTTAAATCTTTCCGACGGAATCAATTCCCATCAGGAAAACCGGTCGTCTGTATGCTATTCCGATGGACCAAAAACGATGCAAGGGCAGCTATTGGCTATGGCTACTGAACTTTCTAGTCCCGTCGTATGTCATGGCGTTCTAAACGAACGGACTTTGGTGTAATCGTGTGTAGGCAAGTCTGTTTCAGCGGAACTCCGTTGGAAAGATCGCCAGAGTTTATTCTGATGGAAAAAACAGTCGTGTGTACACAGTATTAGAGATGCTAGCCAATATGACTACTTCCCAAAAGTGGTAGGAAAAAAGGAAAGGTTTAACGCACTAATACCTAATACATTCTTCAACCAGTTGAAAAAAAGTCTATTTAAAAATATTGTTTATGTATTATCTATTGTGAGGCAATGGGGGGCAGGATTGCATATGATGTACAGGTGTCACCTAGGTTTCTAACCTATACATGGTGAGGGAGGAGCTCAAAGATTTATGACTGATATGGAGAAAACTAATTTGTATTTTTCTCAGAAAGTCCTGTTCTGGTTCCTGGAGACTTTGTAGCACTTTGGGTGGGAATACATTTTCATCCCTAGGTCCACATCTTACCTGACAGCAAGAGCTTAATATTAGTCTCAGTTCTCGACAGGCATTTGTATTTGTGAGCCGACTGATGCTCAAGCATCTCTCTCTCTCTCTCTGCTGTGGGAGCCTGCCGCTGGGCTAAAAGACTGAGTTCTGACAGAACACTAAAAAAGTACTGGCAGTTTGTTTTTGTGGAACTCATCAACCCCTTTGAGCTGGCGCCTCCTGGCCCTCTAGGGGGTTTAGGATGCTGGGAGGCAGAGCGGGATTTATGGTAATATGATAGTGGTGATTGGCTGTCACAGTGGTCACATGATCAGAAAGCCCCGATTGCGAGCAGTGATAGTGAGCTTTCCATTAACAGTAACTGTGCCAGGCATGCTCTCTTGGCCCAGCTGATTACCACCAATTCACGCAAATATGTGGCTGCTCAGTGCCAAGGCCCACCTGCTGAATGATCATATATTTGCATGCGACAGGCACCAATGGGTTAACCTCCCTGGTGGTATTCCCGAGTGTGGCTCGTGGTTAAATTTCAGTACCATTAGCGGTATCCTCGAGCCACACTCGGGATTGCATCTCAGGAACCTGGTGCAGGCTACTTACCTTGTCCCCAGGATCCTGCCATGTCCCCCCGCTGTGTCTGCTGGCTGTGTCCACTGCCCAATGCTCCTGTGTGCTTTGTTCCCTGCGAGCACTGTGATGCACGGGGGCGGAGCCCCGCAGAAAATTCAAAAAGTAATAGATTCATAACACAGATTACATTACTGTATGAAAATGATTGTATGAAATTAGTCTATGCATTAAGATAAAAGCCTTCTGTGTGCAACAACCTCCCCTCAGCCCCACCAAATATACTTTCCGGAGCCCATCTTTGTCCAGCGATGTCCACGAGTGTCTCGGCTGTCCGGGACTCTCCCTCCTGATTGGCTGAGACACAGCAATGGCGCCATTGGCTCCTGCTGCTGTCAATCAAAGTCAGTTAGCCAATCAGGAGAGAGGGGGCAGGTCCGAACCACAGCTCTGTGTCTGAATGAACACATGGCACTGCAGCTCGGCTTGGGTTCCCCCATAGCAAGTGGGGGCACTCAACAGAAGGGAGGGGCCAGGAGCACAGAAGAGGCACCCGAGAAGAGGAGGATCTTGGCTGCTCTGTGCAAATCCACTGCATCAGAACCGGTAACTATAATATGTTTGTTATTTTTATGGAAAAAAAATTTGACATTACAATCACTTTAGGTCACTTTCACACTGAGGCACTTTACAGACATTTTAATCGCTAACACTAGCACCTGCAAAGTGCCTGTAAAGCGCCTCACCTGTAATTTCAGTGTGAAAGCCTGAGTGCTTTCACACTGGAGCGGTGTGCTTGCGGGATGTTAAAAAAAGTCCTGCAAGCAGCATCATTGGGGCGGTTTAGGAGCAGCATATACTCTGCTCTTAAAATGCCCCTGCCCATCGAAGTGAATGGGCAGTGCTGCTGAAGCGCTGGCAAAGTACTTCAGCAGCGGCACTTTGCGGGTGCTATTAATCCCTTTTTCAGCCACCAGCAGGGGTTAAAAGTGCCCCGCTAGCGGCCGAAAAGTGCCACTAAAATGATGGTAAAGTGCTACTAAAACTAACGGCGCTTTAATGCAGATGCTCTCACTGCCGCAGTGTGAAAGAGTCCTAAAGGCTAGCAAGATGTGAGCTGGGATTCCACTTTAATAGTGAAAATGCTGGCAAGTACTATTCATCGCTCCAAGCATCATCCCCAAAGTAGGCGTAACAGCAGCCTCACCTACATGTACTGGAATGTAAGAGGAAGGTTACACAAACCCGAATGTGGTGTCTGTAGAAAACCCCCATAAAGCCTTCTAATCTGACTGCACTGGGATATAAAAAAAATAACTAAAAAACTGAAGTACGATAAATGGATTTCCTGACTTTTGCACACTTGTACATTTCTTGGACAAAATTATTGGGTCGTTGATTGATTTTACTTGTTAGCTGGAATTGTTCTTTATCCATATCTATAAATTCATATTTCTGCACTGTGTTGCAGCCTGATATTCTCTTATATCTGCCAACCTGCTGTCATTACATCCGCTGGCCTACATACCACCGGTGACAGATTTTAATAACAAGCCCCATTTCTTTGTCCTAATATAGCAGTGCTCAGGCACAGACCTGTTTAAACTGATATACTGTTGTACATCTTTCTCCATAATGATGTGTGTAACTTGGACATTTAGTATGCTTTAAGTGTTCCCCTTGGACAAGGAAATGTTTTAACTGGCAGAATTACAATTAGCCAGTGGGCACCTGCATATTTAACAACCCATCAATTACTCGTTTGTTGAAGCAAAGCATTTTATTTTCCACTGTGAGCTGCAAAAGAAAACGATTTTGAGATGTCCATTTATATAGCAAATGGGCCTGCCAGTGATTTGGTTTAATAGGGAAACTGAACAATTTATGCAACTAAAATAATATTTTAAAAGCTTTGTATGTTTTGTAGATATCCTTTTGCCATTACTAGAAATTCATCCATCCTCCCACCCTCTACAATACCTAATGAGCTTGTTTTAGTTCATCAGAAACATAGCAAAACTACGTATAAATGAAATAGGGACTTATAACTTTTTTTTTTCTCTCTTTTTTTTTGCCAGATTTTTGATGCCTAATCACATTCGTTTCATGTTGTCTGTGGGAACTGTCAGACATCAACAGACACCCATGGTCAATAAATCTATATTATTGTTACCTTCCAAGCCAGGTAAGTCTTCACACTCATGCATAAGTACTCAACCTGCATATATTCTCCTATGAAGACTAACTAAAGCCATTGATTCCTAATAGATTGTTATGGTATACCTTGTATCATTGGTGGCAATCCTTTCTTAACCTTTTTTACACAGATGGACCAATGAAATAACGTTCTGATCACAGGAAACCACTGTTCCTGTCCTCCTGACACCCATTAGAAGTGAAGAAATGACTTGGAGAAGCTAGTAAACGTCTTCAACATTCTACACATCCAGTTGATTTTGACTAACTACTACTAGATATATCCAGATCAGACTCCTCAAATGGAGGAACCATTGAAAAACCTTTCTGGTCACAAGGAACCCCTGTTAATAATTACTATATCTACATCTTACAGTACATTGGCGTAACAGTCATTGGGAGGAATGATCGTTTTATTTGTGGTCATTAGGAAAAATCCCTTCCCCCTTTACAGATAGCTAAAAAGAATATTGCTTTCAGTGGTTTATTATCTAAGTGGCAGAAATTGCTCATTGCTCAAGGAACCCCTTAGCACCTCTGGAGAAGCCCTGGTTGAGAAAGGCTGGTCTACAGAGTGCCTACTCTTCAATAGGGACTTAAGATGCAGCCTTATGGTGTATTTACTATAGACAGCTAAACCAAGCAGGTTTAGCCAGGCTATGGTCAAGTTTGAAGGCAAATAGGTATAGATATAGTACAAGCTAAAGGTCAAGGTGAATGCCCAACAAAAGCAAAGCAGCAATTTAAGAGCAAGAAACATGACTAGCCAATAGCAGATCACAATATTAGGAATACTAGGCAAATATTTACCACAATAGAGGGTTACAAAATAAAAGAGCTGGAAGACAAGCCATACCAAGTTACTGTATGACCAGGATAGTAGATCCGTAAATGTGCAGCATTAACCCTAAAGCTGAACATTTACAGATAGATATCTAGACAGAAATAAAGACACAATGTAATTCTTCTCTGTATTCATTTATACTTCACTGAATTGGTAGCAGTGTAAGTGCTTGAATTTGAACTGGTATCAACTTCTTGTATTTTCATATTCAGCAGAGCTCAGACTGAGATTGGGAGATGCAGCACAACTAGCCTGTCAGTAGTCCTGTAGTGTTTGCACATTGACCTTCCCCAAGGCATGTATACTTTCCCAGCCTCACTACTTCATCACCTCCCTGCAGTGCAACATTCATCTCTAAAACATAGAAGAGAAGGTACAGTGGGGAGGTAGCGAGGGAGCATGGTTGGGTAACTATTCATTCCTGGGTGGTGATATGTCCAGAAAAGTGACAAAGCCTCACACTTTAAAGCCTAATGCTTGCGATTAGTTTTTTTGTTATTTTGGAGAGGGTGGAAAAGGGTTAAAGTAACAGTAAATCCCACTTTGTTATTTTTACCTACAAGTAAGCCTATAATATGACTTACCTGTAGGTAAAATTAACATCTCCCAAACGTGCACGTTTTAGGAGATATTCACTGTGGATGCACCCGCTGACGTCACCGGCACATGTGCTCTGAAGGTCCGGCATATCTTACTGAACCTTCAGAGCTTCTTGCTGGAACTGAAAGCTCCCGTGCACATGGCGTCATTGCAGCTCCGGCCACTCACAGCACTGGAGTCTGCAAACCCAGAAAAAAGGCCAGGGGAAGATATCAGCCCTCTCAGCATTGACTGGGCGCCGCTGTAAATTTCTTAAATTTAAGGTAAGTGTTTCATAATACCAGCACATTATGCCATTGTCTTACAGGTGTTTTTTTTTTATTTCCCTGCAGAAGTTTACTACCGCTTTAAGGCTACTGTCAAGATTTTATTGTGTCCCCAGCTGGAAGATCTCTACCCATTTGTCCACGTAACACTCTACTCATCTGTCCTGGTGAGAGGGTGTTATGTGGACAGGTAAACAGAAATCTCTCCAACAATGACAGTGACAGGAACACTTTTGGAGAAGGGTGAAAACCTTGGTTTCTGGTGGTGGTATTTTTCTATCCCATTGACTTTTTATTCCAATTATTTCTTTACAGGGCTCAAGGACACAGAAAGTAAAGGTTCTTTTCCCCACAAACCAAAGTTATGGTTGGAGCTTATTTTGCTGGACTAAGATGCTGTTTCAGATATTATACATTCATATAAACCCTTTGGCTGGGTGCACAATTGCCTGTCATGACTTGGGTCCTGTTGCAGCCTTGTGATTTACTACAAATCACAGAGAGACTGAAGAAATGCTTCTTCCTGCCCGCAGCAAACTGATAACATCATCATAAAAGTCTCTGGACTGGAGATCCAGGACAGATTTTTAATGTAAAATGGCGAAGCTTTGTTTGAAAAAATTACTGTTACTGTTTATTGCAATATGTTAAAAATACGTTCACGCAAACTTGTAAAATCACTGAACAGTCCACCTTTAAAACTAAAGTTATTGTAAGTGTAGAGGTCAGCATTCTTTCATGTCCGTAAGGACATCAAATCTATATTGACCAGCAGTGTTAATTTTATTGGCAAAAATATTTTCTTCAATTAAATTAACGTTTACTAGAATATGACTAAAACTAAAACAATTCAGATGACTAAAATATGACTAAAACCAAAATGGTATTTTAGTCAAAAGCCTATGACTAAAACTAAATTGAAATTTGATGACATTACAGCCAATGGTGTTTACAGTTTTTTGTGTTTTTTTCCATATTTTTATGCACTTCTGTTTGTCAAAAAGCAATGTTTTTTAGTTTTTTTTTATGAAACTTGGTTTTATCTATAAAGATGTTATATATCACAACAGCTAAATCTGTTTGTAGTGCAAGTTCAAACTTTAATACTATAGATAATAACAGTTTTTACTTCAGTAGTACTGTATATCATGAGTTTGGCAATTCTAGAGAAATGCTTAAATAATTTATCAGAATTTAATTCAACTCATTTGATTTCTGTTGACTAAAAAAGGACAAAAACTAAAACAATTCAGATGATTAACCACTTTCAGACCGGACCATTTTGCTGGTCAATGACCAGAGGTCTTTTTACAATTTGGCACTGCGCTGCTTTAACTGGTAATTGCGCGGTCATGCAATGTTGTACCCAAACAAAATTTGCGTCCTTTTCTTTCCACAAATAGAGCTTTCTTTTGATGGTATTTGATTGCCTCTGCGATTTTTATTTTTTGCGATATAAACGTAAAAAGACCGCAAATTTTGAAAAAAAATGATATTTTCTACTTTTTGTTATTAGAAAAATCCAATAAACTCAATTTTAGTCATACATTTAGGCCAAAATGTATTCAGCCACATGTCTTTGGTAAAAAAAAAAGTCAATAATTGTATATTTATTGGTTTGCGCAAAAGTTGTCACATCTACAAACTAAGGTACGTTTTCTGGAATTTACGCAGCTTTTAGTTTACGACTGCCTATCTCATTTCTTGAGGTGCTAAAATGGCAGGGCAGTACAAAACCCCCCCAAAGGACCCCGTTTTGGAAAGTAGACCCCCTAAGGAAATTGATAAGTGGCATGTTGAGCCCATTGAATATTTTATTTTTTTGCCTCAAGCGATTGAATAATTTTTTTTTTTTACACAAAGTTGTCACTAAATGATATATTGCTCACACATGCTATGGGCATATGTGAAATGACACCCCAAAATAAATTCTGCTGCTTCTCCTGAGTACGGGGATACCACATATGTGGGACTTTTTGGGAGCCTAGCCGCGTACGGGGCCCCGAAAACCAAGCACCGCCTTCAGGCTTTCTAAGGGCGTAAATTTTTGATTTCACTTCTCACTACCTATTACAGTTTTGAAGGCCATAAAATGCCAAGATGGCACAAAACCCACACAAATGACCCCATTTTAGAAAGTAGACACCCCAAGCTATTTGCTGAGAGGCATGTTGAGTCCATGGAATATTTTATATTTTGCCACAAGTTGCGGGAAAATTACAAACTTTTTTTTTTTTTTTTTTTTCACAAAGTTGTCACTAAATGATATATTGCTCACGCATGCCATGGGCATATGTGAAATGACACCCCAAAATAAATTCTGCTGCTTCTCCTGAGTACGGGGATACCACATGTGTGGGATTTTTTGGGAGCCTAGCCGCGTACGGGGCCCCGAAAACCAAGAACCACCTTCAGGTTTTCTAAGGGCATAAATATTTGACTTCACTCCTCACTACCTATTACAGTTTTGAAGGCCATAAAATGCCAAGATGGCACAAAACCCCCACAAATGACCCCATTTTAGAAAGTAGACACCCCAAGCTATTTGCTGAGAGGCATGTTGAGTCCATGGAATATTTTATATTTTGCCACAAGTTGCGGGAAAATTACAAACTTTTTTTTTTTTTTTCACAAAGTTGTCACTAAATGATATATTGCTCACGCATGCCATGGGCATATGTGAAATGACACCCCAAAATAAATTCTGCTGCTTCTCCTGAGTACGGGGATACCACATATGTGGGACTTTTTGGGAGCCTAGCCGCGTACGGGGCCCCGAAAACCAAGCACCGCCTTCAGGCTTTCTAAGGGCGTTACAGTTTTGAAGGCCATAAAATGCCAAGATGGCACAAACCCCCCCAAATGACCCCATTTTGGAAAGTAGACACCCCTAAATTTAGGGGTACACTAGTGAGACTAGGTAATAAATGGCGGGTGCCCTGAAACTATAAAAAAATAACTAACCAACCAGCGTCACCTGTAACAGTTATATGGTGATCACTGGTGAAAGGGTTAACTAGGGGGCAATCAGGGGGCTTTATGCGGTAGTATATGGGGGTCCTTGGCGCTATAAAAAGCTGCGGCGAACCTAAATACCTACCTGCCTAACTAGCGTCACCTGTGACACTAATACAGTGATCAGAAAAACGATCGCTTATTAGGCTGGGTTCACACTGGAGCGATGCGGGAACGCCACGAATCCGCGGCGGGTTCACGCATCACATGCCTCCCGGCGGCAGTTCACACTGCCCTATGCGAACTGCTGGGAGTGTCAGTGAAATGTTAATGACACCCCCAGATCAGTTCGCATATCGCAGTGCGATCTGCAAACTCGGATCGCATGGTGTGAACACCCATGCGATCCGATTCTGCTGCGGACCAAAAAAAGGGTCCCGTGCGAGTTTGCGGCGGGTGCGACACGAATTCAGCCATACTATCTGTATACTATCTGTATGGCTGAACTCGAATCGCACAGAGATCGGATGTGATTTGCACTGCAGTGCGGTGCGAATCACATCCGTTCTCATAAACCGCTGCAATGTGAACCCAGCCTTAGTGACACTGGCGACGGGGGGTGATCACGGGGTTAAACCTTTATTGGGGGGGTTAGGGGGGTACCTTAGAACTAAAGGGGGCTAACCCTAACTGCCCTAACAGTTATTACAGTCACAAATGACACCCGCCGGGTGATCAGGGGGTTAAACCTTTATTAGGTAATAAATGGCGGGTGCCCTGAAACTATAAAAAAATAACTAACCAACCAGCGTCACCTGTAACAGTTATATGGTGATCACTGGTGAAAGGGTTAACTAGGGGGCAATCAGGGGGCTTTATGCGGTAGTATATGGGGGTCCCTGGCGCTATAAAAAGCTGCGGCGAACCTAAATACCTACCTGCCTAACTAGCGTCACCTGTGACACTAATACAGCGATCAGAAAAATGATCGCTTATTAGGCTGGGTTCACACTGGAGCGATGCGGGAACGCCACGAATCCGCGGCGGGTTCCCGCATCGCATGCCTCCCGGCGGCAGTTCACACTGCCCTATGCGAACTGCTGGGAGTGTCAGTGAAATGTTAAT
The DNA here is from genome assembly GCF_037356315.1 of Lithobates pipiens. Taxonomy (NCBI): domain Eukaryota; kingdom Metazoa; phylum Chordata; class Amphibia; order Anura; family Ranidae; genus Lithobates; species Lithobates pipiens. Next base: position 284,122,917 of record NW_027507785.1, on the reverse strand, counting down.
GACACCCCCAGATCAGTTCGCATATCGCAGTGCGATCTGCAAACTCGGATCGCATGGTGTGAACACCCATGCGATCCGATTCTGCTGCGGGCCAAAAAAAGGGTCCCGTGCGAATTTGCGGCCGGTGCGGCGGGTGCGATGCGAATTCAGCCATACTATCTGTATGGCTGAACTCGAATCGCACAGAGATCGGATGTGATTTGCACTGCAGTGCGGTGCGAATCACATTCGTTCTCATAAACCGCTGCAATGTGAACCCAGCCTTAGTGACACTGGCGACGGGGGGTGATCACGGGGTTAAACCTTTATTGGGGGGGTTAGGGGGGTACATTAGAACTAAAGGGGGCTAACCCTAACTGCCCTAACAGTTATTACAGTCACAAATGACACCAATGCAAAAAAAAATAAAAAATGACATTGGTGCACGGAGGAGAGATTACATCACTTCCTCTCCTGTGTTTACATTACAGGAGAGGAAGTGATGTCACGAAGGATTTCTATTCGTCGGGAGCGATCGCGAGGGGGTGGCCATGAATGAATGGCCGCCCCCTCATCCCGGATCGCTCGCGAACGAATACCGACCGCCGCAGGCACCGGGCGGGGGCCCGATCGGGCCCCCGACCCGCGGGAAGGCAGGGACGTACAGGTACGCCCATATGCCTGCCCGTGCCATTCTGTCGACGTACATCATCGTGCGGCGGTCGGGAAGTGGTTAAAATACGACGAAAACTAAAATGGTATTTTAGTCAAAAGACTATGACTAAAAACAAAATTGAAGTTTGATGTACAAAATAACACTGTTGACCAGATTCCTTACTAACCTGAAGAAAAACAGACACATCTGCTGGTAAGTGCAAACCACAGTCAGCATTACCAATAGATCTGATTGGTTGTTGAATGTGATCCAACCATGCCCATCTCTTTATGTGATATGAGGCTAAAGCATTTGTGTAGCTGCAAATATATTTTTAGGCTGTGGCTGAATTACCGTACATATTCCCACATCTCTTGACCTTAAACAACATCACTAAAAATGAAGAATAAGCCTACTTAGTCATCTTTGAGATCATAATCAAAGCTCATTACCCTGACACCTTAAAAACCACTACAAAGGCAGTTGTGACTCTGGCATCCACACGTTACCAGCTTTTGCATTCCAGATCTGAGAAAACTTCCTTGGTCTCTAATGAGTAATCAGAGATTGAAGTTTTCAGGCTACAAAAATCCTGTTGTGGTACGAAAGGCAGCAACCTAACACCCAAATCAATACTATATTACTCTCTCTGCAGGCAGAAGCTGCTGGGTCAGGAAAATCATGAAAAATTCATAGCGGAGGTGGTCAAGTTATCCATAAGATAGAGAAAATAATGCAATATCTAAAGATCCCCTGAGCAATCAAAGACACTTTATAGATTTCACTGTGGATAAGTTCTGGTTTGTTTCATCTCTGCACCTTAATACTCTTTCCAGCTTATTTTTGACAGTAAATGTGGAAACTTTAATCCATATTTATGGTCTTTCTTACTTACTTTTTATACTCATTTTCAATAACCCATTTCTGACTGGCTACAGCATCAGACTGTCTTTGGATACCTGTCCTTGACCTTTGGAGGTTATAGTAATGTCACACTAGATATTAATGGTAGACCAAAAAATGAAGTTATTTATTGATAGAGTGGTCATGCATAGCCTTTTGTCATGAATACAGCTCCGTTGACACACATACGGGACAAGTAACACTACAGTTTGTTTACATCAATTTTTTTAAACTGCAGGAAGAATTTGGATCATCCAGTGGAAACCTAATCAGATCCCGCATACACCATATGGCCAAAAGTACAGAATACAAAGACTTTTAGACAACTGTCAATCTTGTGGAGGCAGTTTGGGGAATGCCTTTTTGTTCCAACATGCCTGTGTATTTGTTCATCTCCATAAAGACATGGTTTGATGAATTTGATGAGGAGGAACCTGGCTTGCTCAAAGCCCTGGCCTTAACTTTATTAAGCAACTTTTGGGATGAATTAGAATTATTAGAATTATGAGTCAGTTACCTGACGTCACAAATGCTCCTTCGACTGAATGAGTACACATTTCCACAGACACACTTCAAAGTCATGTGGAAATTCTTTCCAGAAGAGCGGAGGTTGTTAGAGTTGCAAAGAGGAGGGGGAGCAGTTCCATATTAATGTCAATGGTTTTGGAATGGGATATCCAACAAGTTCATATAGGTTTGATGGTCAACAAACTTTTGGCATAATGTGTCGATCATGCCATAATAAAATTAAAAGAGGAACGGATACAAGAAAAGTCAATCTGTAAACCACCAACCATATTCAGCAGCTACTGCAAGTTTAGAAAGTTAATTTGATGTCCTTTTATCTGAACTCTTTGTAGTCCACTGATGCAGCTCACTTGGAAATATGCTTTGTAAACCACATAATATGTAAATAACGTGTAAGATGCTGCTTAAGACTGAACCCGGTGGTCAGAATCCTGAGAATTTCCAGAATCCTGCTTCTATCTCCCACCCCTGTGACCAAGTCCCAGTGGGCGGGACGAAACGCACAAGGGGGCATGGCCAGAGCGGCACTGGCTGAGATCACAAAATCTTACATATTCTATGAGCACTGGGTTTGGTCTTGATTGGCGTCTTACACTAAATATTCAAAGACTTCTGGAATAGTGAATTGATGTCTACTCCCACATCCTGGATACTGGTAAACTTTACAGTCTTTGCTTGGGGTGACGGTTCAAGCTCTTCATTATCACATAATATGTAAAGTTCCAGAGTGCTAAAAAAACACTTCTCATTATTGCCATTTTTGTAGGCAAGGAGGCTGACATGGATGTGGTTGGGAATTCCTCTCTGCTATCACAAGCAGGGGTTCTCAGACCACTAAATTAATGATACATGGAAGCAGGGTGGGCAGATGTCCTATAGCAATGCTGAGATGAAAAAAATGAAGTACAGAGCATGTAGCCTGCATCCATCTGAATGTTTAAAGGGTTAGTTAATCTTGACTAAAAACTGTCTATACAGGTAGGGGGCACCTGTAGATAAAAACAGAAACCATAGTTTCTTGAGTGCTAAAACTGTGGGTCATACAACCAAATCAAATGTATTATAATATGACAAACCCAGTGCAGCTGACCAAAAACATATGGGGATGTGGTGTAGAAAGGAGAGACTGGTAACAGAGCTCGATCGATTGGATATCATAATGATGATGAGAAAGTCAGTGTAGCAATAAATGAATAAAGGCAACGTTTTTATTCCTTCAAAAAACAAAATAATGAATACATATATAAATAATAAAATGAGCCAACAATACCACTTGATGTCCCAAGGGTGTTAGCCCTTGTACACACGGTCGGACATTCTGACAACCAAATCCGTTGGATTTTGTGCGACGGATTTTGTCCGAAGGATTTTGTCCAAACTGCATACACACGGTCGGACAAAGTTGTCGAAAAATCCGACTGTACATAACGTGATGATGTTATTTCGTTATGACGGGACTACGTTCAGGCTAGTAGCCAATAGCTTTGGTCTAGGAATTTGATCTGAGCATGCGTGGCACTTTGTCCGTCGGAGTAGGCTACACATGATCGGAGTATGTCCGATCAGAGCATTTTGCCGGAAAATGTTACGGACAAGTTGGAAAACTTGGTCCGTCGGATACTCCGACGGAAACAGTCCAATCGAGACCACACACAGTCAGATTATCCGACCAAGCGGTCCGATAGGACACATTCCGTCGGAATCTCCGACCGTGTGTACAAGGGCTAAAGGGGTTAATATCATCCAGGAGGCCTCAAACTGTGCAGCTTTGAGTAAAGTTAGATAATACCCTTGCTATCTGTGTAAGCAATTTACTTACCTCTCAACAACTGGCCAAAAATTCCCACAGATGGTATAATCCTATCCTGCCTTGTTGCTCAGACATAGATAAGACACTCCCAGAAGTTTCTGCTCACTCCCATCATCACAGGAGTGGGATTTTAAACCCCCTGCACATATGTGGTCCACTACGTTCTTTGTCGCAGCATTGCTGAGCTCAAAGCTCCTGGGGAGAGGAAGCACATGAGAGGAAAGTTGAATATCCTGGGGTTGTCATCAAAATCATAACAACATGGAATGATACTATCTCTGGGAGTTTTTTGGCCAGGCTTCGGATAAATGGTCTATAACTATAGAGAGGGCATTATTTAACTTTAGCCAGGCTGCACAGTTTGTTTTTATCTATAGGCACCCTTTACCTTCATAGGTAGTTTTCTGGTACTGTGAACTAACCCTTTTATTTTCCAGATTGACTGAATTACACTTTCAAACTAGGACCCTAACAATGTAGCTTTGTAAGCCCCCATCATAAACTGCATCTTAGGTCACTTTTCTTTTACACATTTAAAAGGATTACAAGGATCTTTTATTATGAGCTTGAGCTACAAAATATGGCTGAGCTGCTCCTACCAATCACCAAGGAAATTTCTATAACTCAATTACTGCAAATTGGTGGAAGAGGGGTTTAAGCACTTCAATACCGGGCACATTTACCCCCTTCCTGCCCAGGAAAATTTTCAGCTTTCAGCCCTTTCATCTTTAGGCACTGATGGGCAGCACTGATGGGCACTGATAGATAACACTGATAGGTGGCACTAATGAGAAGGCACTGACAGGCACCACTGACGGGCACTGAAAGTCAGCACTGATGGGCATGGGTGGGCAACACTGGGGGAATCACTGGTGGGCACTCATGGGCATAGCTGATGGGGCTGCACTAATCATCATTGCACAAATTATCAGCACAGATCCCCCCTGTCACTAAAGCCACTTATAGGCTCTCTCTACTCCATTGGACACAGCTGATTACATGGTAAATAGCCTACATCATAGGCTCTTGCCATGATTGGAGATGCAGTGTGTTGAGCAACACTCACCACCGACCGCCGAGCTACGCACCCCCTGGGGTGCACATGAGCAGCATGTTGTGAAGGACATGATATGGCGTCCAGCCACAACAATTAAACAACAGCCCATCTATCTGGCATCCAACCACAACAATTAAACCACAGCCCATCTATCTGGCATCCAGCCACAACAATTAAACCAAAACCCATCTATCTGGCATCCAACCACAACAATTAAACCACAGTCCGTCTATCATTTTTCTATAGGCCAGGTTAATGTGGTTAAATCTGTGGCTCTCGTCATAGTAACACCTAGTGATCCTACCATGAACCAGATCCTTGTGCAGGCACTTCCTGTTATGAGTGACAATGCTGTGTAACTGTCTCCCAACGGTGCTCCTACTTTTCTCCCTGTCTCACTAACTTCTGAAGTAGACTATAAGTGGCCATTTCAACGCACATTATGGTCCACTGTTGCTACCATCAGGAAACCAGCCATGAGAAATGCCACGCACTCCTCACTGGAGCGCATTTAGATAGGAAGGCCAAAACAAGTATTTTATATTAAAATGCCATTTGTTTTAATATACTGAGCTTTAGTGAATAAAATGTCATTCAGTTAGAGTTTACATCTAACGGTACTTTAATTGAAACAGAAACCAAGTCTTACTTATACAGACATGAAGGACTAAGTCAGTTCATATCACTATAATAGTGTCAAAATATCAGCACAGAGTGCTATGCTACATTTAATTTGTGGATTTACAGCATCGGATATATGGAGCCAGGGGGACCTATATATGTTACAATAATGAACAGTCCATGCCAGAGGTCTAGAATTTTGTTTAAAGTTAATGGAAAACCACTTTAAAAGCTGACTTGTTCTTTAAGCACAATCAAACAAGAAATATCCACTACTGGACAAAGCAGGCAATATGTAAATTATGTAGAAGTAGTCACATAATAATAGTAATAGCAAGGAGCGCTTTCATTAGGCGGAATACATCAAACCATGTTGACAATTTCAACAATCTTCTATTCAAATCCTTTGTCGGCAGTACAGGGAATGTTTGTTTAGTGTGCTCGTAATAGTAGATATCATTGAGTGTTTTATGTGACGGATAACCTGATATTTTTATTTTATTTATTTTTTTAGCTATAACAGAATTCTTCTCAATAAAATTATAAATATACTTAGAAAAGAAATATGAAGGCAAAATGATGCTAAGAATGCACTAGTCACAACTAAATTAATACAATAATTTAAATTTTTAGTCATAAAATATTATAGTAGGCAAGTGGAAATAGATGATTGCATACAGTAGAAAGAGTCCTATAGGCACAACATGTGTTTGACAAATACAATCAAAATGTAGACAATCAAAAAATATGTTAATTTTATGCTAATTTGATCATCCATATTCCATCAGTTAATGGGTTTGTAAACCATAACAATGTACTAACCTTATTGGCTTCCTTTTGGTATTTTAAAAAGAATTGTTCTGTTGTATTTGCTCTACAAGTGCAAAAATGTCCTGTTGATACTGTTAGAAATGTTGTAAGATGATAACTTCCTGTGCCCTGTGCCTGTGCCGTATTGTGATCAGGTAGTATAGGCGTGCGCAAGGGGTTTGCCGGATGTGCCTGGGCACACCCTAACCTTCCTGTGCATTGAAAAATCCCCTCTAAGAAGTTAGGAGTCTGTTTAGATGCCTGGTATTTCACCAAGAGAAAAGATAATAAAACATTTTTTAGAAAAAATTATAAAAATAAAAAACTACTGACAATGTCCCCTGCCCTAGCAATAGACAATGGGGAATAGACTGCCTGGCCAGCTCAGTAGATTGTTTAAAAAAAGGCCTAGAATTTTTACTAAATGCACAAAATATAACTGGATGCTAATATTTATAGGTAAAGCTGATCCAGGGAATATCTAAGTGCCTCTTGGGGGATCAGGAAGGAATCTTTTCCCGCATTGCAGCAAATTGGCTTATGCTTTATTGTTTTTTGCTTTCCTCTGGATCAACTGTGGGTATAGGATTGTGCATTTTCTATTTCTAATATGCTGCGCACACCTATGTCAGGTAGTGTTGTTTCTAGTTCTCTGTGTCGATTGAAAAACAGCTCCCCTCTATGTTATGAAGATGAGGAGGTGTTCTGTAGTCCTGGTGCATTTCCTGTCCATCAGTGCCTCCATCGATACAATACAGTGAGTGAGTACCACAAGAAAGGAGGCATGTTGCTGGCAGGATAAACAGGTGAAAAAACTGAAAAAATATAAAATTAATGCAGCCACTACATGACTGGTAAGTTGCAACAATACTACATTTTTTTTTTTACCATTTTTACTTCTTACTAATTACTATGAAAAAAGTCAATAGGGAAGGCTAAAATCTGAAAATTGATATCCATACTTACCACAATTTTCCTTTCCTGGCTGGCTCCATGTTGGCACACATATAGGTTTGGGCCCCATGTGTGTGCCGATATGGAGCTGTCAGGAAAATCAGAAAATTAAAATCCATACTTACTAAGGATGAGCTCCGGCGTGTTTGCACAGCTTATTTGCAGAGCCCGCCAGGAAGTCGGCACTGCGCTGTGCTAATCACGGGCAGTGAGACATTGTTCCGATGTGCGGCTGCACAGATCGGGAAATGACTAACTGCCTGTGATTAGCACAGCGCAGTGTCGACTTCCTGGCTCTGCACGTGGGCTGTGGGAACACGCCGGAGCTCATCCTTACTCAGCACACACATGGGGCCCGAACCCATGTTTACACTCACATAGAGCTGTCAGGAAATAGAAGTTTTGTTTTGGTGATTTCTGAGAGTGTAATGAGCTATAAATTGCACTGAGGGTTACAGAAGCTCCTTTCAACTATCCTGGACAGTCCCTAAATAACCTCATTTTTTTATATTTTATATTTATAAAAAAAAAAATAGAAAACAAAGTAAATCAAAATTTGACAGTACACAAAAAAATATATAAAAAAGGAGAAAAATGTAAAGAGCACTAAATTACATAAAAACTAACATTCTAAGCAGGCAAAAATGTTGCACTCTCTAAGTGATACAAAATAGTATTTTTTTTACCTTTAAAATCCCTATCTTGGATTAAAACGATGCAGGATTTTTATTCTTAGATAATGGCATATATGCAGCTACCTTCAGGTTATAAGAGCTACCTTAAAGAGGAGAGCCAGCTTTAAAAAAAAAATTTTTAAAGTCAGCAACTGCAAACACTGTAGCTGCTGACTTTTAATAAGCAGACTTACCTGTCCAGGGCGCCCGTGATGTCGGCCGCCCGAGGCTGACCCGTCCCTTGGCTCTCGGGTCCCGGCACCGCCTTTTTTAACTAAGGGAAACAGGCAGTGGAGCCTTGCGGCTTCACTGCCCGTTTCCTACTGCGCATGCACGAGTCACGCAGCGCTTTGTGAATGGGGCGCGCTGTGTTCTGGGACACACAGTTCCCAGAACACACAGCGCCCCATTACCCAGAAGACGCTGCACGGAGGAGAGAAGACCGGAGATCACCGCGGAGGAGGAAGAGGCAGATTAGGACGATATGCCTAGCAACAGGCATTTCTGGTAAATTAAAAAAAAAAAATGTTTTCATTTTTTTTTCAGATTTTTTGCTAAATTTTAATGTATTTTTGTTTTTCAGGGTGGCCCTCCACTTTAAGGTTACAGAGACCACTCCCCCGAGTCTAGGTAATGGTGATTTAGGAAGTCTACCTGCCAAGAGACTCCAGTCTTTAACCCCTTGCCGACTCGTTCCCGCCGATATATGTCGGCAGAAGGGCATGTACAGGCATATTAACGTCCCTGTAGGTTAGTCTTTAAGACACGGCATTGTGGGCGCACCACGAGCTCCATGAGTGTGATTGCAGACTCGATGTCCGCGGGGATACCAGCGATCAGCTTACGGAGAGGAAGAACGGGGAAATGCTGATGGAAAGAAGCATTTAACCGCTCTGCCTAGTGACACTGTCACTGATCACAAATCCCTGTGATCGGGAGTTAAAATCACTTCCTAGGACACACTTAACCCCTGCAGCACCCCCTAGTGGGTAACCCCTTCACTGCCAGTCAGATTTACACAGTAATCAGTGCATTTTTACTCACGCTGATCGCTGTATAAATGTGAATGGTCCCAAAATAGCACCAAAAATGTCTAATCTGTCTGCCATAATTTCACAGTCACGATAGAAATCGCAGCTCACCGCCATTACTAGTAAAAAAAATATTAATAAAAATGTAGACGCTATAACTTTTGCGCAGACCAATCAATAAACGCTTTTTTACCAAAAATATGTAGAATAATATGTATCAGCCTAAACTGAGGAAAAAAAAAGTTTTTTTTTATATTTTTTGAGGATATTTATTGTAGCAAAAGTAAAAAATATTGTGTTTTTTTCAAAATTGTCGCTCTTTTTTTGTTTATAGAGCAAAAAATAAAAACCACAGAGGTGATCAAATATCACCAAAAGAAAGCTCTATTTGTGGGGAAAAAAGGACGTCAATTTTGTTTGGGAGCCTATATGTACTGAAAATATCTCCTAAACGTGCCCTGTTTAGGAGATATTTACCTTGTAGTGTGCCGATGAGGTCATCGCGCTTGATCAGTGAAGAAACGGCCCTCCGATCAAAAATCGCAGGCTTCGTTTGCAGGTAAGTGCCACACAATGGGCTAGTATTCATTGTAGCCCATTATGCTTTTACTTTGCAGGTGAATAAAGAGGAAGTAAATCCCATCAGGGTTTACTTCCTCTTTAAGGCGTGATCAAGACATAGAGGGGAGGAGCCTGTGTCATGTACTGTGGTGGAATGGGCTCTGATAGGCAAAGGGGTAACTCTGTCCATAAGGGTGTATGTCTATGCCTTGGAAATATGTTGCCTGATCCATCTAGCAGTGGTGGAATGGCAAGCAGAATGCCCTCTATGAGGGCCCATGGGCAGGATAAAGAAGGTGTCTTGTGAAAAGAAGTTGTGGCTTTCAAGTAGACCCTTACAGCTTTGACCACATCCAGGCAATGTAGGGCAGTTTTGTTGTCATATATTGGGGTAGGACAATATAAAAATGTTCTCATTGAGATGGAAAGAAGAGACCATCCTAGGTATGAAGGATGGTTTTGGTCTCAATAGTACTTTGTCCTTACGCAAAACAAGAAATGGCTCTTTACAGGAAAGAACTGCCAATTCAGAAACATGGCTAACAGATGTAATGACTACTAGGAAGGTGACTTTATAAGTGGGGTCTTCAAATGGAATATCTCTATTTGGTGCAAAAGGAGGTCTGTAAAGTACAGAGAGTACCATGTTGAGATCCTAAGGTGACACAGAAGGTTGAATTGATTTATATATACAACCCCCTGAAGAAAACTCTTGATAAGGGACTGCAAAGTTCTCTGGAATAAAATGAATAAAGCAGAAATCTGTGCATTGAGGGTACTTTACTTTATTCCCAGTACTGGTTAAGACCAGACTGAGGAAAGGCCAAATTACAAATGATAAACTATTCCGTGGGACTCATCTTCCTGTCCTCGCACAAAGTAAAGTCTTCACTGTGCAATGGTAAATCTTATGAGAGTTGGATTTTCTTGCTGTGAGTAAAGTGGGACCAACAGAGTCAGAAATGCCCCATCCATCAGGATTTGGGTTTCAAAAGCCATGTCATTAAAGCCAGTGATTGAGATGCAGAATGGGATGAAGGGGCCCTGGACCAGTAGATCTGGTTTGTTTGGAAGAAACTCTTCTACCAGACTTCCTTTATACTGTACTGTGTTCATCTGGGCCAATTTATTGCAAATTGAATCACTTAAAACATTTTCTTGTCTTAAAGTAGGATCTTCACTGGAGGGAAGAAATAAACCAGCCTAAATTGAGTCTAAGGAATCACCAGAGCATCTATTGTGAAGGCTTAAATAATCCAGGTTTAGTATACAAATGTATTTAACTTGTTGTTAAACTTGGAGGCCAGAATGTCCACATCTGGATTTCCCCATCTTTGACAGAGATTTTGAAAGATCCCTGGTTACAGAGACCACTCTCCTGGGTCTAGGTGATAGTGGCTTAGGAAGTCCACCCGCCAATTATCCACTTCAGGGATGCGGATGGCTGAAAGAGCTGGAATGTGAGTTTCCACTAGGAGAGTAGCAGGCTTGTTTCTGTTAGGGCAGCCTGGCCTCCTGTGCCACCTTGATGTGGGTCACTGCTGTGGCATTGTCTGACTGTACTCTGACTCGCTGATGGGAGGTCCAGTCTTTTAGAGGCATTCTAATGTCTCTCAGTTCTAGAATGTTGATGACGTTTTGACATCTGTGAGGTCCAAATACCCTGAACACTCAGTGAGTTGTAACCTCAGCCCAAGCCTTTAAGCCTGACATTCACTGTCACCACCTTCCCATGTCTAAAGCGGCACTGGAGATTTGCCAAGTAAGGGAGAGCTTTATCTGGCTGGACAGAAGCACTGTGTACCCCAAGAATTGGATTTGCTTGTTTCCCATTATGTGGATGTTGGATTGAAGAGGTCTGAAGTGAAACTGGGCAAAGGGAACTGCCTTGAAGAAGGCTACCATCAAGCCTAGAACCTTCATGCAAGAATTAACTGAGGGGTGCCATTTTGACATGAGGGCCCCTGGGTGGAAAAGGGAACAGTTATCAGACTGAGCAGTAGCTAGAGTTTCTTGCAGGCCATCTGCAGAGCACATACCATAGGCCATCTGCAGAGCACATACCATTTGGCATTTTTATCCTAGCTCCATTGCACTTATGATCCACCATTGAGTGAGTGAATTAAGTAACTCAGGGTTATGATGTGAAATGGAGAGGGTTGTGCATGTGTGTATATAGGAGCTGCCATAACCCAGGTGCTAAATGTGTTCATGTAGATGTACAGTATCTCTGTAGAAGATGTTAGCAAGAGTGCAGCAATGTGCTGTGTTTGTTCTCAGTGGAAAAATTGGATGAGAAGCATCATCCAGGAGGCATGACGCAGTTACTTCATCCTCCTGAGACTGAGTCTGGACAGAAGAAGAAAAAAAACTGAACATTTAAAATTTTTCCCTCAAGAAAAGTTATGGACAAAATGACAATAGGTTACCACAATAAAGAGAGTAATACTAAAATTCTCTGCTTGTAGAACTGCATAATGAACTGCGGATTGTGTTACTAAAAGCCAAGAACCAGTATAAATACTCAGGATAAACCCTGCCGTACCTTATCCATGATGCTGGACCTATAAGGGAGGTTTTAGGATTGCCTGCCGCATCAGGTATACCCCCTGAGGAGTCTTCGTGGTCTGGCAACCATAGAAACAGACCACAGCCCTGGACCTGTATAGTACATGCGACTAACTACACCCATTGCAGTACGTGCTCGGGTGAGCAACTAACACAGGTAATGTTCAGCAGATGATTCACTTACCTAAGGTAGGACTGAGACTATAATTAAAAAAATATGAATAATAAAACAAAGTTAGAAACATTCAGCAGCTTGTTTAGCTACCTAAGGTAGCCAAAACCAGCCATTGAACATTAATGAATTCCTTTCATCCATACCTGCTGGTTCTATATTTTCATAACCCCCAGATGAAAGGGGCAATGTGTTTGAAACGTGTTTGTTGTTTGGAATAAAACCATATTTTGGACCGAAAACTACTTTGAAGTGGCACTTTAGATTAAAAAATTAGGTTTGAGCTTTGCCTGCCAGATCAGGTATACTCCTGGAGGAGTCTTCAAGGTCTGGGAACCACAGAAATGGACCACAGCCCTGGACCTCTATAGTACATAGCTCATAGGTAGCCAAAACCAGCCATTGAACATTACAGAATTCCTTTCAACTTCGATCTCTAGATTAAAAAATGACTTTCACATCCTGAGGTTTTTGTGCCACTTCTACTGTGAATGGAAACAGCCCACATATCACCCAAATGCCCCATTAGGACACTATCAGTATAGTTTTTATAAATTAATCTCAAGTACTAAACCACTATCCATGTAAGGTTCTAGCACAATCAATCTACAACTTAAAAAAAAACAAAAAACAAAATGGAGCTAGCTATCTGGATGCCAAACTATGTTTTTTGGGTTCAGTGCTTTATAGTCACTGATCCAGAACAAGCATGAAAATAAATAGTTTGGTCCCTTCTCTTACTTCATTGATCTGCACATTTGTCCCTGATCAGCGGTATAGAGAGTAATGAAGCCGGTAATTAGAAATTACAGCCAAGAAATTAACATTTTCGGAAAGAGATCACCAGTTGAACCCCTATATTTATCCAATGATAGATTTACAAAAGTGAATCCCCTTTAGTTGGCCTAACTTTCTCCCTCATCGTTATCTACATGTGTCTAATACAAGCCTCCATTTCCACTTTAAAACGTTTAACAACCCTTGATCATCAGTAACATGTATAGTACTTACATCAGCAACTGTAATATCATGGCAAGGTTAAAGTATCATTAAAATGTCACTGATAGCATGAGGAACAACAACAGCAGCCATCCAATTAATGCATTAATGACAGCAGCAATACTAGTAGGCCTGAGTTTAATTTTTTCTTGCTCATTTAACCTTGGAAGAAGCACTTATGGAAGCTACTTAAATAATCATGAACATAAATTGACTATAGCCTGAGAGATGTTGAACATCATCAATATTCTGTTTTATATAGTGCAAATCAAGTACAAAGTGCATCATTTCAGCACCAAAGAGAGCTCCTCAGAAAAAAACTCATTCTTCAGCTGGATAAAAGAAAACACCCCTCTGTGGACATCAATCTGAACAGCAATTTAAAGGAGATTTCTATCTGAAACCATGTTATTTTTAAAGCCCCAACACAGGCTTTCAAAACAATGTACCCTTTCAGTGTTTCAGCCCCTATCCCAACACTGCAAGAGTTAAAGTGATAATAAAGGGATTTAACCACCTCAATACAGGGCACTTTCGCCCCCTTCCTTCCCAGCCCAATTTTCAGCTTTCATCGCTCTCGCACTTTCAATGACAATTGCGCGGTCATGCTACACTGTACTCAAATTAAATTTTTATCATTTTGTTCGCACAAATAGAGCTTTATTTTGGTGTTATTTATTCATGACTCCGTTTTTTATTTTTAGCGATATAAGCGCAAAAAAAGCAGAAATTTGGAAAAAAACTATATTTTCTTTTTTCTATTTTAAAAGAAATCCAATAAAATCAAATTTTGTCACAAATTTAAGCCAAAATGTATTCTGCTACATGTTTTTGGTAAAAAAAATTCCGTTAAGTGTATAATAATTGGTTTGTGTGATCACGGACATATGTACGCAAATGATCATGTACATATGTGTGCAGGTGATCACGAACATATGTGTGCAGATAATCATTGGGACATGTGATTTTAGTGGGACATATGTGGGGGACATGTTTTTATTATTAGGGACATGTGTTTTTATTATTTGGGGACATGTATGTTTTGGGGACATGTGTGTTTTGGGGACATGTGTGGGGATATTGTGTTTATACTGTGTGGTGTGTTGTGTGTTTACACTAGACTGGTGATCAGTGAGTAAAAAGCTGTAAAAAACAGCTCATACTCACTGATCATCAGCCGGGTGCAGCGATCTGCTCTCCTCTCCTCAGCGATGACTTCTGTGTGAGGAGAGGAGGAGCTGATTGCCTAGCAACCGGCTGTTTGTTTACATCACATGATGGCCGTGATTGGACACGGCCGTCATGTGATCAGGAGGGCCAATCACAGAGCCCTCCTACCGATCTGAGATGCGCCATGTCCGGATGACACAAGCACATCGGGATCGCGCCGCTGCGCGGGCACACGCGCGCGCGATCCCGCTCCTTCTGAAGGACGTTCCTGAACGTCCTATCAGAAGTAGACGGCTCCCACCCGGCCGTATATGTGCATTGGCCGGGTGGGAAGTGGTTAAAAAAGAAATTGTAAACATGTCATACTTACCTGGGCTCTTGCACAGAGAAGCCCCGATCTTCCCCTTCTCAGGTCCCCCACCAGTGCTCCTTGCCCTTCCCTTCTGCCTAGTGCCATCAGAGCAAGCAGCTTGCTTGGTGAGCAGCCAAGAAGGCCTGCTCCCGAGCCACTGCTTTGCATGTCCATTCACACACAGAGCCATGACTCAACCCTGCCCCCTCTCTCTCTCTCTGCTGCCTCAGCCAATAAGGAGAGAGAGGCCTGAAGAGCCAAGGCTCTTGTGCATATTAGTGGATCACAATGAAGCTCAGGTAAGTATTAGGGGGCACTGGGGAGGCTTCTGCACACAGAAGGTCTTGTATCTTCATGCATAGAATGCATGAAGCTAAAAAAAAAAAAACCTTGAGGCTTTACAACCACTCTAAAGAATAAGTTCACTTAAAAAAATAAATATTTTTTTACATTTTTTAGAAGCCTGGAAAGCTGGTGCCATTCAGGTCACCTGCAGACTGTCAATGTGAGACTTTTAGTTTATTCATTCACAGAACTCTGGGAACCAATGACGTGCCACGTGGGCGGAGCCCGCACGGTTGTGCTGTTTTCAAAAAGTGACAACTAGTACGTGGAACTTCTTCCTGCATTGCTGTCACAGGGAGAGAGGGCAGCAGGGAGCAGCTGCAGGAGTGGGAACATGTTACATGTTCCACCCTAAAAATGGGTAGAACATACAACATGTTCCCAAAGGCAAACTTATTCTTTGACTGGTCCCCGACCAGCGCACGCCAATGTATGTCGGCAGAATGGCATGGCTGGGCAAATGGGCGCACCTGTAAATTTGCTGCCGTGCCGGGACCTCCATGAGTCGGGTCGGGGGTTCCCACGGACTCGATCGCCACGGGGATACCCGCAATCGTCTCACGGGGCGGAAGAACGGGGAGATGCTAATGTAAACAAACATCTCCCCGTTCTGCCTAGTGACAGTGTCACTGATCTTTGCTCTCTGTGATCGGGAGCAGAGATCAGTGATATGTGTCATGTAGCCACTCCCCCCCACAGTTAGAAACTCCCCAGGACACACTTAACCCTTAAACTGATCCCTAGTGGTTAACCCCTTCACTGCCAGTGTCATTTACACAGGAATCAGTGCATTTGTATAGCACCGATTGGTGTATAAATGACAATGGTCCCAAAAATGTGTCAAAAATGTCCGATGTGTCCGTCATAATGTCGCAGTCATAGTAAAAATCGCAGATCACCGCCATTACTAGTAAAAAAAAATAATAAAAATGCCATAAAACTATCTCCTATTTTGTAAACGCTATAACTTTTGCGCTATAACTTGAGGAGCAGCTGTTTCTTTATAGGTATAGGGAGATATCTAAAGAGGTATAAAAGACCTGGTAACAATGTAATTTTGATGACATTTATCCTACCCAGCCAGGACAGAACACACCTTGACCATGTTTGTAAGTCACCTTTTAACCGAGTATAAGTTGCTTATGTTCCGCGGAAGTCTATTTCCCAAGTACGAAATAGAGTCAGAGGACCATGTAAAAGCAAAATGTTGTTTTAATCGTTCCACCAAATCAGTATGGACCGATATATTTAATGCCACGGATTTGGATATATTAACTGTTAGACCAGAGATAGTGCTGAAGTCCCTATGTAGCTAAAATAATACAGGGGTGGATGTCAGTGGAGAAGTGATAAAAAGGTTTAAGTCATCCGCAAAAAGAGGTCCACAGTGCACTCCTTTGATGTCAGGATGATTTCTGATTGCGATAGCCAGTGTTTCAATCGCAATCGTAAAAATGAAAGGGCAAAGGGGGCATTCCTGTCTGGTTCCTCTTCTAATATCCAAAGTATTCGAGTATCTGCCCATTAGGCCTACCTGTGCACTCTGAGTCGAGTACAGTGAGTGGATAATACCTCTAAATCTAGGGCCAAACCCCCACCTCTATAGAATTTCAAAGAGTTAGGTTCAGGACACAGAATCAAATGCTTGCGGTGGTGGTCCCCCGTCCCAATAGGAGTGTAGTAGGGAAATTACATCTATGGCTCTTCTAACTTGATCTGGGCCCTTTCTTCCCGGAATAAAACTTACCTGATCCTTAGCAATAAAACTAGACATTCTTGTGGCAAAGATTTTGGTCATATTTTGAGATCATTGTTCATTGTTTAGGGAGATGTCCTGAATTCTGACAGAGTTTTGGTTAATTTTTGTGACAGATTGGTCAGCTTTCTTTTCTATAACTTCCATCCTAAAACCCAGTTGCGTGTAAAAGGGATACAGCATTTCCAACCCCTGTATCTTGCTAAGTGGGAGGCGGACCTAGCGGTGGCCTTCACGGACAATCAGAAGCGTCATCTACTTAATTTCACCCACAAGTCCTCACTATGCACCAGGCCACAGGAAACAAATTTTAAAATTCTTTCACGCTGGTATAAAACCCCCGCTCTTCTACATAAGCTCTTCCCGACGACCTCGGACAGATGCTGGAGGTGCCACTCGGACGAGGGTACCCTCCTACACATATTCTGGTCCTGTCCCCGTTTGTACAATTTCTGGAGGGAGGTGTGGCGTATTACCCAGACATTCACTGACAGAGTGGTGCCGTTTTCGCCAGCCTATTTTCTTCTACATGTGACGGATATTCCTTCCCGGAAATATGGCAGGTCTGTGATACGGCACCTTCTGGATGCAGCTAAGACGTGCATACCTCTTAACTGGAAATCCCCGAACCCGCCAACTATTGCCCAATGGCTACACAAAGTGGACAACATCAGCCGACTGGAGGACTTGATCCTCACCAGCCAGCACCGACAGGAAGCGTACTCTAAAACGTGGCAGGCATGGAATGCCTTCAGGTTTTCTTCTGAGGGCTGGGCTCTCAGGAGCGTTAACTGAAGACCTTTGCAGGATACTGACACTGTACCCTCCCTCCCCACCCTCCCCCTTTACTATGTTTTATTTCCCCCCCCCTTTTTTTTTTCTCCCTGAACTGCCCCTCTCCACCCTCCTCCACCACCCCACCCCCCCCCCCCCTGCGGACCTTTTCCGGCCCTTTAGTAACTTTAGGGGAAACCCTGAAGGGTGGATTTAAGATTTAAGATTAAAAAAGAAAAAGGGGAAGACCACATTTACAGGAACAGACACGTTGCTGCTCCCCGCACCTAGATAGGCCGGTGTGGTGTCGGCCGTGGGAATCATATGTGTCTAAATAGCCTTGCACTTTAGACCCACCTAATGGTATAGTTTTAGTGCTGAGCGTTCTGTCTGCATTGGTATAGATATGCTGCCGTTTGTTTTTCCTACAGCTGTACTGTCATCTATGCTGTTTTTTGTTCTGCTCCCTGTATACTGGTCTTCTTATATTAAATAAAAAATTTGAAGAAAAAAAAAGGGATACAGCAAATTATTTTAATGATATACATTATAAACCGAAAGGGATTAAATGTTACTAGACCCACAACAGTAAAATCAGTCTGTATATGCAGTAAAGCATGCTTGTTATACTCACTGTGGAATCAAAGAGGTTAATCCTCTGCATTGTGTAAAAAAAAGTCTGTTTGATCCAGTCTTGTCTGATCCTCTCCTTCTTTTACTGTCCCCAATCCATCTCCTGATAAGACAGAAACTTTGGAGTTGCTCTGCACATGCTCAGTTTGGTGTGTATTTTTTACTTGGGAGCATGTGATCAGCACAGGGCCAATCAGCACTGTCCAGACAGAGGGTCCTACAGTCTTATAGAACAGTCAGAGGAGAATGACAACTCCTCCTACAAGCTTTAACCAGACACTGATAGAAGTCACAAGACCGCTATATACTGCTGATGAGAAAAGGCATTTAGCAGTTTAGAATTACTAAAATAATTGCATTCTCATGTTCTGTGTTCTGTGGGAGACCAGATATAGTGAATGCAGGGTCCTGGGTTTAGTAACACTCTAAAGAGAATAAATATTTTTGGTAGGATTTACTTACATTTCAAATAACATGAAATTATGATTGGCAACATACCGCTGGCACTAAATGAATACTGCACACTGGACATTGAGGCTGGGTTCACACTATTGTGAATTGGATGTGGGCTTCCTAGCATCCAATTCACATGTCAGGAGACTGTGACTGGCTCTCAATGGAGCCGGTTCACACAGCTCTGGGATGGTTATGGAGCGGTTTGCAGAAAAGTCCTATGTGTCTTCTGGTCTGTTTCAGGTCTGAATCCAGCCAAAAATTTGGGCCTAATTCGTCCCTGAAACAGAGTACTGGAACCCCTGCTGGGAGCCGCTTCACGCAGTGTGAACCCAGCCAATCAAACGCCTCCCCGTCCTATACTGTAGGTAAGAGCATTCCCTATCAGAAAATCCATTCCTGAGCACACAGAAAGCAAACATTACCCATGTCCACACATCTGCTGTTTAATCATATTGGGAGATGTTATCACAAGACTAATCCAATTTCCAATGCAATTTTCCTCCCATTGTTTTCCATAGCATCCACAATAAAAAGTTTTTCTTTTTCCAGTGTATGATAATGCGCCATATTTAAATGCTGAGCGTCCTGACATTGTATCAAAGCGTTTGTGTTATTTATTTTTTCTGGGCTTGATGTTTCTTTGACTTTTTGGTTGACACCACAGGGTGCCAAACATTTATGACAGTTTACAATGGAAAAACAATATTGCTTTTAGTTAACAATGTTAGCTATGAATATATATTGACAGTATTTCCACTGCAGACTTGCTGCCAACATAATACAAAGCAAATAGCATTCAATATATTGAAACACTCTAGGGAGTTAAAGAGTTTCGGGAACAAATTTATGGCATTAAGTGCTGAATACTAAATCTAATGAAAATGCAAATGTATGAGAACTGTGCACGAGCGCTTACAAGGAATATACCGCCAAAGTGGTAGAATTAACCTCTTCTGCGATTATGCCATTTAGAGAGGGAAAAAAATGACTGCTCAGGCACTTTTCTGTGAATGGCTTATTAAGTAGAGAAGGCAATGTGCTTGTGATCCATTAAAAGAAGAGCAGAAAAGGACAGACCCTGTATGGATTTACTATATCTCAATGTCATCCTGTCTGTTGTAAAAGTAAGATGTTGTTTTTAACTTAAAGTGTTAATAGCACTAAATAAAACTCTTTAATATATTTTTTTTATTTTTGGAAATTGCAAAGTGTCTAATTTTCAGGCCAAGATCTGATGCTTTGATTCATATATGTGTACGTCCACATTTTAATTACATAATCAAGTCCAGAAAAAGAGATCTATCTTTAACTTCACACCAAAGGACTACTAGTAATATAAAAAAATCCTCAGAACCCTAAAAAAAAAACTAAAAAAAAACTTGAACCCCTAAGCCAATCAGAAATTTCCTGGATTGGCAATCTATAGAGTTATTTCCTATAAATATGAACACTTTTTATATTCTGTTCACTTAGAACAAATCCTGTCCTTTTGTTTATTTTGACGTTGCTGTATACAGCTCTTACTGTAAGGAAGCCTTTCAAAATAGATGTTAAATCCCTTTTTTTCCCTGGGTATTGCATTAGGGTGTATACCCCAAGGCTCAAACACACATGCCTTTCTCTGCAGGGTCAGCTGCACTGGACAGTGAATGAATGGGAAGTGCTCTGTGCTGAGCGGCTTCCTGTCAATTCACAAACTGAAGCATAGTAAACAAAGTTTGTGAGTGTGTTCACTGTGTTCATTTAGAAAAGGAAGGGGCTGGTAAATGACATATTGATTAGCCCCACTCTCTGTCCTGAAACATCCCCGGCAGCACCTGGTGGGAGAGGAAAGGAGCCAGCAAAATTGGGGACTGGGGCACTGGGACGCATCCTGGTGGGAAGCCCAGGCAGTAGGGGGATATGGCACCGCACAGAGTGATTAGGATGTGCCAGGTGTGCCTGTGCATGCCTATAGCAGCAAGAGTGCCCCTTTGGCTGGCCATAGATGGTTTGAATCTCGGCCAGTTCAGCAGGAACAGGCTAAGCCCTTGTACACACGGTCGGACATTCTGACAACCAAATCCGTTGGATTTTGTCCGATGGGTTTTGTCTGACGGATTTTGTCCGAAACTGTTGCATACACACGGTCGGACAAAGTTGTCAGAAAATCCGATTGTACATAACGTGATGACGTTATTTCGTTAGGACGGGACTACATTCAGGCTAGTAGCCAATAGCTTTGGTCTAGGAATTTGATCTGAGCATGCGTGGTGCTTTGTCCGTCGGAGTAGGCTACACATGATCGGAGAATGTCCAATCGGAGCATTTTGTCGGAAAATTTTACGGACAAGTTTGAAAACTTGGTCCGTCGGATATTCCAACGGAAACAGTCCGATGGAGACCACACACAGTCGGATTATCCAACAAAACGGTCCGATAGGACACATTCCGTCTGAATCTCCGACCGTGTGTACAAGGGCTAAAATTTGAGGCATGTATGGGCAGACTGAATGTACCAAGTTTATCAATCTATCAACTTGGGTACAACCAGCTGGCCATATTTTACATGTGATTATCTTTAGTGGCTGCTAATGGCACTAGCAATAATCACGGTCTTCTCCAGGCAGGGATGGTTTTCCCCACTGGGAGAATACAATGTCTTGGCAGGAGGAATTCCCCTGTCAGCACTGTCTGTTTGTTCTTGATGGGGGAATTGTGCGAATTTCTTTCCTGAACCGTCTATGGCCTGCCTTTGTCTGTTGTGATGGCATTGGAGAACTAGTTTACTATATGGGCCGTTTATGTATTGATACAATGTGATCATATTCTCAGCTGCAAGAAGTTGAGTAGTTGCCTACAAATTAAAAATATCGGTCCAAATAAGCTATGTAGCCTTATAGGAGAAATAGATGTTTCCCCATATAAGACTACAAGCTTGAATGGACACACACAGGTTCTAACTTTGAACCCTTTAACTTTAACTGGCAGCAGTATTTGGGTACATTAAACAGTGAACAATGTTTGGTGTGCTCTGTCAGCCCATGACTTCTATCTTATTTAGACTGATCTATCTAAAGCCTCACACAACACGTTCAGACTTTGTACACACTTTCCCGTGGACTTTTGTACAAAGGGCGTAGTCCACAAGTTTGTATTGCATACACACGATCAGACTTTTTAGGCAACAAACACGAACGTAGTGACGTTTCAATGTACTGACGACACTTCAAAAGAGGACGTTCAATTACTCCAGCGCCACCTTTGGTCAACTTCTGTATTGTTGTCTGATCTTTTGCATTGGTTCTGAGTATGCGTGTTTGTACATTGTACAAAAGTCCGATGGTTTTGCATACACACGATCGGACTTTGCTCCATCGGACTTATGTTGTCAAAAAGTTTGTCCGTTCGCACAGCCAACAAATGTCTGATGAAAACTGAAAAAGTTTGGCCGATGGAGCGTACACACGGTCAGATGTTGCTCCAAAACAACTAATTTGCATGTTTGTTGTCAAAAAGTCAGATCGGGTGTACGGGCCTTAACATAATTCATACCTTTGTACCAGATCAGCTTTGGGTTTTAAGTGTTATCCTGCACTTCTGTGCATTCCAGTGGCTTCTGTTGCATTTTCCACATAAAAAATAAAATTAAAAATCCAATCTTATAATGGCCATGGCAGGCATGGAGGCCTATGATTCAAACACAGTGATCTTATCAATTAAAGATCTTATCAATTAAAGGCTAAGTTCACCTTTTTAAGAAAAAAAGTAGGCAGTAGAAAAAAATACATTTTTTTGAAATGCTGTTTAATGTAAGGGCATACTTGTAGGCAACGTCTGTCCCCAAAAGCCTGGCCAAAACCCCCACTCACTGTTGACTTGCCCGGACCATGTTCCTGGACATTGCAGCCATAAGAGGTTCACTCTCACCCTCAAAGGAGTAAGCTATGATCATTATTTAAATCCTCACATCAAAAGCCCAGAGAAGAAGCCTGAGCACGAGCCGCTTCTTCCCCTCTGGATGATATCAGCAGCCAGGCGCATCTTTGCTGCGGGGATTGGAATGAAGAACACCATTGACTCCTATGATGCTGGGAGTGAGCCTCTAACAGCTGTAGTGTCTTCATAACTTGGCCAAGACATGTCAGCACTGACTGGGAGTTTTTCTGGAAAGGTTTCTGAGGAGGTAGTAATGGCCTACAGGTATGCACGTACATTTTTTTTACCCCTTTCCTGGCTAGGACATTTTGTCAGGTCACCTTGAGGCCAGGTGACAGATGCACACCGTAGGGATTAGGAGTGCACCGAAAGGTTGTGGACCCTACGGCTGACTGCTGCGGATGGGGGTCAAGGTGATAGGAAGGCAGGGCCGCCAGAACACCAAGATGGATCCCGCCGGGGTTAGAGCGTAAGATTCCCTGGGGTGCGGAGTCTAAGAGCCAGCAGGTGTTCACCAGAGCCTCGAGTGGTGAGGATAGACTTGGCTGCAACTGGCTCCAGGTCGCGACCCCCAGGGTCCCCCAGCTCACACCCACAGTAGGCAACAGGAGTATAAGGATGGTGAGGGACAAAGCCAAGGTCGGGGCCACAAGCAGACAGGAATAGTCAGGGACACGCCAAAAGGTCAGGATCACAGGCAAACAGGGATGGTCAAGGACACACCAAAGTCGGTAACAGAATAACAGCAGAGCACACGGCAGGTAACAGGAAGCTAACACACAGAGGTTGATCAGCAGGATTGGCCTGCAGTGCACAGGTTAATATAGAGTTCTCTGATAGGAGCTAGGGTGGAGCCATGCCAGAGGATGGATTATAAAAGCAGTCAGGTGAGGGTCGGCTGGTCTCTAGAAATGAACACATGGAGACAGGTAAGCAGACGAACTCTATTGCATAACCATGACAGTACCCCCCCTCTTACGAGGACTCCCCCTTCCCCGCCTGGGACCAGGTTTAGAGGGGAACTTCAAATGAAACTTCCTCAGACGAGGTGCAAAGACCTCGGAAGCCGAAATCCACAACCTCTCCTCAGGACCAAAACCTTTCCAATGCACGAGGTACTGGAGAATGCCTCTACAGAGTCGGGAATCCAAAATTTGGCTAACCTCATACTCCTGATCATCCTCGGAGACTGGTGCTACGGTAGAGAGAGGGCAAGAGAACTTATTGAGGACTAAAGGCTTCAGAAGGGCAACATGGAAGGAGTTAGAGATTTTGAGGCTTTTGGGAATCTGGAGCTTGAAACAAACTGGATTCAGTTTAGAAATTATGGTGTATGGACCAATGAATCTTGGGGCAAATTTGAGAGAAGGAACCCGGAGTTTGATGTTCCTGGTGGAGAGCCAGACTTTGTCTCCTGGCTGAAGAGAAGGTGGCTCACACCTGCGACGATCAGCAAAACTCTTGAATTTGTTGGCAGCTTTCTGGAGGGAATCATGAATGTCAGCCCACATGGAATTGAATGATTCCTGAACAGTAGCCAAAGCTGGAATGTCAGACGAACAAGTCATAGGAAGAGGAAGCTGAGGATGTCTTCCATAAACAGTGACAAAGGGTGTTTTCTGAGAACTGACGTTGACATGATTATTGTGGGAGAACTCAGCCCACGGTAATAGTGATGCCCAATCATCATGATGGGCAGAGACCAAGGTACGGAGAAAGACCTCCAACTCCTGATTAACTCTCTCAGTCTGGCCATTGGATTGGGGATGATAAGAAGAGGTAAAATCCAAGGTAATGTCGAGGGATTTGCAAAAGGCTCTCCAAAAACGAGAAGTAAACTGCACACCCCTGTCCGAAACGACATGAGAAGGAACACCATGAAGACGGAAAATCTCTCGTACAAAAATTGGAACCAAGGCAGAGGCAGAAGGGAGACCAGGAAGAGGAACAAAAAGAGCCATCTTGGAGAACTGATCGATTACTACCCAAATGGCCTTATTATTATCCGACAGTGGAAGATAAGTGATAAAATCCATGGCGATATGAGACTAGGGCCCCTTAGGAATGGGCAATGGCATGAGAAGACCAGCAGGGGCTTGAGTGGAAGATTTAGACTGAGCACAGATGTGACAAGCCTTAACATAGTCTTTAACATCCGAGCGGAGATTAGGCCACCAGTAGTGACGACTGATGAGCAGGAAGGATCGGAGGAACCCAGCATGACCTGCCACCTTGGAATCATGTCCCCAACGAAGGATCTTAGTTCTTAGTTCTGTGGGAACAAAGGTCTTACCAGGAGGAATTTTTGATTCCAGGGTGGTAGAATGGGCAACAATGCAAGAGGTAGGAATGATCGGCTCAGGATCAGGGTTGGACTCTTCGTCCAAAGTGTCAAATGACCTAGAGAGCGCATCAGCTCGACCGTTGCAGGAACCAGGTTTGTACGTAATTGTGAATTTAAAACGGGAAAAGAAGAGACTCCACCTGGCCTGTCTGGGGTTCAGACGTTTAGCATTCTGTAGGTACTGTAGATTCTTATGATCAGTAAAGATCGTTATGGAGTGGGGGGAACCTTCCAAGAGATGACGCCACTCCTCCAATACCAATTTAATTGCGAGAAGTTCCCGATCACCAATGGCATAATTTCTCTCTGCCTGAGAATTTTTTTTGGAGAAGAACGCACATGGTTGACATTTTTTTCTCAAAGAACTGAAGAAGCACAGCTCCCACACCCATTGAAGAAGCGTCTACTTCAATAAAAAATGGGTCCTCAAGAGAGGTCCAGAGACAAAGGCCTGTTTCAGATCGTGAAACGCAGAGACAGCCTCGCGAGCCCAGTCTTTGGAATTCGCACCCTTCTTGGTCAAATAAAAAAATAATAGGCGTGGCAATGGAAGAGTAATTCCTTATGAACTGCCTATAATAATTTGTGAAGCCAAGAAAGTGCTGTGTGGCCTTGAGGCTAGCGGGAAGGGGCCAGTTGGTAATGGCTGAGACCTTTCCGGGATCCATGCGAAGACCCGCACTAGAAACAAAACATCCCAGAAACAGGACCTCGGAACATTCAAAGGAACATTTTGGCATAGAGATTGTTCTCTCTACGGCGTTGAAATACGGTGCGTACAGGGTTTCTGTGAGCAGGCAGATTTTCGGAAAAGATGAGAATATCATCCAGATAGATGACAACAAACTGGTACAGTAGATCCCTGAATATTTAATTGACAAAGTTCTGGAACACAGCTGGAACATTACACAAACCAAAAGGCATAACCAGGTATTCGTAATGCCCGTCCCTAGTGTTAAACGCGGTCTTCCATTCGTCACCTTCCTGTATTCGAATGAGATTGTATGGACCTCGGAGATCCAAATGAGTGAAAATGGAAGCCCACTTTAACCTGTCAAATAGCTCAGATATTAGAGGTAAGGAGTATCGGTTTTTGATAGTCACAGCGTTTAAACCTCTATAGTCGATGCAGGGTCTGAGGGTACCATCCTTTTTGGCAATGAAAAAGAACCCTGCTGCTGCAGGCAATGAGGATTTCCGGATGAAACCTCTCTCCAGATTCTCGGCGACATACTCAGACATGGTCTGGGTCTCTGGAATGGACAAAGGGTAGGTACGACCCCTGGGCAGGGTTGCTCCAGGGACAAGGTCAATAGCACAGTCAAAAGATCTGTGGGGAGGAAGCACCTCAGCAGACTTCTTACAGAACACATCCCGGAAATCGCTGTATGCCGCGGGAAGATCAGACGATACAGATGTGGTAGCAATGGGAAGTTTCCCCTTGGGGGTCACCTTGAGAAGACAGGATGAGAAACACGAAGGACCCCAAGCCAGGATCTGCCCAGAGACCCAGTCCACATGTGGCGACTGGAGCTGTAGTCTGTGGATGGTTTTAAGTTTTTTTTTTTTTGGATGGTTTAACGGAATTTCCCTCAAGCTTGGCTTGCATACACACGGTCACACAAAAGTTCGCTGAACTTTCAACCGTCATGAACGCGGTGACGTACAACACTACGACGCGCTGAGAAAATGAAGTTCAATGCTTCCGAGCATGCGTCGAATTGTTTCCGAGCATGCTTAGGAATTTTGCACGTCGGAAATTGGTACAGATGATTGGAACTTTTTCTGACCGAAAAATTGAACCTGCTCTCAATCTTTTGCTGGTGGGAATTCGGCCGGCAAAGTCCGATGGAGCATGCACACGGTTGCATTTTCCGACCAAAAGCTCTCATCAGTCTTTTGCTGGCCGAATTTCCGATCACGTGTACAGGTCTTTAGCCTCTTTTTGGTCTGCAGTTGACATGGTGCGGCACATAATAACATGAGCATGTGGGATCCCCTGCTGCACAAGGGATCATGAGCACAAGCAACCATGACAGTTATCATTCATGGCATGTCTTGAATGTAACAGTTTTGTTGATATGTTGATAGGTTTAGTTCCACTTTATGTCTGAAGAAATAAAAAGAACTAACAATTGTGAGTGAACTGATCCTTTAAAAAATGGATTTCACAATTATTCATAAATTTGTCTTTTCCTTCAGTCAAATCATGTAGTTTTGTTTACATTTTTTCCATGGTGGTTATTTTCTTCTGGGCCTAGGGGTTGTGAGTTTATTCATAACTGGCTGACCTTTCATGAATTAGGTGGGGCTCTTTCCTTGGCTTTGGTGACTTTTGACTTATTTGGGCTGAGAAACCAAAGAACCCAAAAAATTCTATTTTGTGCAACTATATGAATACTATCGCTACATTCCACATTTTGGCACGCATTGCGTTTTTTAGCTTTTATAAATTTGAAGACATCTTTGCTTAACGTGATTGTAAACAATAACCTTGTAAAACAACATTCAGTTTAAAACTGAAATAAAAGGAAAAACATTTGTGTATAGATAAAAAAAAAAAGAAAAGATAAATAACTTTTTACATTCCCTCTGTTCTCAGCTGCATAAGAGCTGGAGGGAGGAGAAGCAACAGTACACTGAGCTTCCAAGTGAATGGCTGTGGGGGGGGGGGGTGTCAGGACAAGGCTAATCATTGGAGGAGAGCAGGTTGAGTTCTCTCAAGCTAGAGAACTGACCACGATGTGTTCCCGTACTTGGTGTGGTCAGTTTTTAATAGGAAAGCAGAGGGACTGGCAGGAACACCAGCGATTTCACACAAAGGAAGCAATACAAAAATTAAAGGAGGCTTTTTCATACATGTACATGGTACAGCAGGCACATATCAGGACTATGAAATGCTGGGGTAACAAACACTTTTGGCCTCATGTACACTGCTGCTGGTAAACAAACGTTTAAGAGAAGTTTCTGCTCCTGAACTCTCCTCTATGTTATCATATCAGTACAGTACATGTACACAGGGTCGTTTATAGTAGTTTCTAGGCAGTTGAGTTTAGAAGCATGCATTCAGGACAGATGTTCAGAGTCATGTGAAATGCCAAACGCCTGTAAAAGCTTGTAAATGTGTGTAAACGTGGTAACTCGTGTTTAGCTGTGTTTCGTTTACAGGCTTTTTAAATTCTTGACTATTTAAAAAAAAAATGCTTCTAAAATGCAAATGTGGCTAAACGCAGCATGTAATGTATCGTTATATGGGACTTTGTGATATATGGTGCATGTAACAGTATTTCTAGCTTAGAAGCTGATCAATTCAGCTTTCAAGCTTAGTGCAAAACCAGGCTTGTCACTGACGGCCCAAAACACCCGCCAGACCCCATCGCAGCCGCTGACATTGTGGGGTCATTTAAAACAGTGGTGGGATGAGCAAATTTAATTGCAGCATAATTTCAAAACAGCATTGGGAACTCAAGTGATTAATAACAGTAAATGGTTCATGTAGCAGTTTTTTACATCATATCGATTTTTGAGGAAATTGCAATTTTCCTTTAAAAATAATGACTTTTTTTTTTCTTTTGTGTAATTTAAATAATTGCATACTTGTGAAGTTGAACTGACTGTAGCTGGAAGTGAATGTTTGGCAGTTAATCAATTACCTGCAGAGTATACCATGTTACATATGAAGCGTTAACATGATTTCATACATTTTAATGCTCTATCCCAATGCTTTGTAT